>NW_012102031.1:12084905-12088080 GCF_000951045.1 Mandrillus leucophaeus
TTTGTTTTTTTTGAGGCAGAGTTGCACTCTTGCAGTGTGAAACTCTTGTCTCCCAGGCTGAAGTGCAGTGGTGCGATCCCAGCTCACTGCAACCTCTGCCTCCTGGGTTTAAGTGATTTTCCTGCCTCAGCCTCCTGAATAGTTGGGATTACAGGCATGCACCATCACGCCCGGCTAATTTTGTGTTCTTTGTAGAGACAGGGTTTCACCAGATTGGCCAGGCTGGTCTCAAACTCTTGACCTCAGGTGATCCACCCACCTCAGCCTCCCAGAGTACTGGAATTACAGGTTTGAGTCACCATGCCTAGCCAGAATTTTGCTGTTTTTCTAAACAAGCTTAGAAATGGTTTCTAGCGGGCCGAGCACAGTGGCTCATGCCTATAATGTCAACACTTTGGGACACTGAGGTAAGCAGATCACAAAGTCAGGAGTTGGAGACCAGCCTGGCCAATATGGTGAAAACCCATCTCTACTAAAAATACAAAAATTACCTGGGCATGTTGGCACACTCCTATAGTCCCAGCTACTCGGGAGGCTGAGGCAGAAGAATCTCTTGAACCCGGGAGGAAGAGCTTGCAGTGAGCCAGAATTGCACCATTGCACTCCAGCCTGGGCAACAGAGCGAGACTCAGTCTCAAAAAAATAAAAAGAAAAAGAAAATAATTGGTTTCTCTCTAATATTTTGTAAGGTTATAGAAACTGGCAGATTTTATTTTAATAGAGTCAGTACACAACTGAGTGGTATAATATATTCTTTAAATTTTTATTTATTTATTTTTATTTAGAGATGGGGTCTTGCCCTGTCACTCAGGCTGAAGTGCAGTGGTGCAGTCTTGGATTACTTCGGTCTTGACCTTCTGGGCTCAAGTAGTCTTCTCACCCCAGCCCCCTGAGTAGCTGGTACCACAGGTGCACTCCACCACCGCTGGGTAATTTTTGTATTTTTTGTGGAGACAAGGTCTCGCCGTGTTGCTCAAGCTGGTCTTGAACTCCTAGGCTGAAGCGATCTGCCCACCTCAGCCACCTTGCCCAGCCACTGTTCTTTATTTCTGTCTCCGCTTTCTTTCCATTTAAGTTAGAAAATAATCTTCCTGTCAATCTGCCTCCATTCCAGTGATGCGCACATAAATGTAACTCTCCTGGTTGGGAAGCTTTCCTCTTTCTGAGTAACTGACATTTCTTGTCTTCTTGGGGCTATCATGTGCTAATACCCACAATAACGTCAAAACCTTTCCTGTTATCCCACTGCCCTTACCTGTTGCTTTTGTACTTTTGCTTTACTTTAGCCACACCATGTTACCATATGTGCCTCTTCCAGGCATGGAAGCTACATATAACACCAGCGGCAGTCAAACAAGGTGAGCACATGAGGCTCAGTGCGTGTGCACATGTGTGTGTGTAAGAGAGTGCATGCATAGGTGGCATGGATCATCTGTGGCATGACTTTGATCTCTTGTCCTTGTAAACCTGATCTGTGTCTCTCAGATAAACATCTCTGAGATTGAAATCGGTTCTATTACAAGCAGCAACTAGGAATTTGTAATCAATACCATTTGTTAAAAAAAAAAAAAATTGAAAATCACTAACCAGCTTATTGTACCAGAAGTCACCTCTCAAGCTACTTCATGTTTTATAGCCAACTTCAGTCCCTGGACAGGGTTGATCTCATCTGAGCGCTGTTCATTTGTGTGGATTACCAGATACCTTCCTCACCCAAAAATTCTGTTCCTTTTTACAGTTTTCCTTATAAAACTCCATAGCAATAAAATGGATTACACATTCTTGTAATTTTTTTACATACGTGGTACAGGCTATGTCTGGAAGTGACTAGAAAGCAGGTTGACTGAATATATCATTCCTGGAAAGAAAGAAAAAGTATTGAGGCCTAGATGTTAAGAAGTTGAGGCTGGGTGTAGTGGCTCATGCCTGTAATCCCAGCACTTTGGGAGACCTGGGCAGGCGGATCACCTAAGGTCAGGAGATCGAGACCATCCTGACCAACATGGAGAAACTCTGTCTCTACTAAAAGTACAGAATTAGCTAGGAGTGATGGCACATGCCTGTAATCTCAGCTACTTGCAGGTGCTGAGGCAGGAGAATCGCTTGAACCTGGGAGGCAGAGACTGGTGCAATCTGAGCCAAGATTGCACCATTGCATTCCAACCTGGGCAACAAGAGCGAAGCTCCGCCTCAAAAAAAAAAAAAAGAAGAAGTTGAATGTGCTGGAAGTAGAAAGGGAACCCCTCTCATATCTTTCTTCTCTTTCTCTTCATGGTGCTAGGCTGGAGCCTCCATTCCCTGCCTTGGTACCAAAGTCTTGCTTGGTAGCAGAATCAGCTGTCAGCAAGCTCCTGCTTTCAGCCTCTGAGTTCCAGGTTCCTGGATTGGATGAGCTGGATGGTGTGAAAGCAGCATGCCCCTGCCCACAGAGCAGCCCTCCAGAACAGAAAGAGGTAAGTGTAAAGTGCTGGTGGGGTCAGGTGATGGTGGCCATTGTCAACTCACATCACATGGTAACTACAGACTGGCCTCTGAGTATCTTTACATACCACCTTTAGTGTCAGCCAAGTCCTGGAGAGTACTAAGCCAGGAGTTTTTCTCTTTGCCAATAAAGGACACAGTGGACTTTTTAATCTGCACTGTTTTCCAGATACTTTTTTCTTGCCAACAGCATGTAACTGTTTAGAGAATTGGACCAAAGAGCTGCTTTGTGCATTCAAAGAAATGAGTGGATGGTGATGATGTTCAATTTTGCAACCTCTGTTGTCTTCGATAGTTGCAAACTTTCATGTTAACAGTTCAATATCTGAACTGAATGTACGATTCTTGTTTTGATGATATGAAGGGAGTAGTTGCTTAAAACACAGCAGGGACCGGGCACAGTGGCTTATGCCTGTAATCTCAGCACTTTGGGAGGCTGAGGTGGGTGAATCGCTTGAGTCCAGGAGTTCAATGGAAGCCTGGGCAACCTGGCGAAACCGTGTCTCTACAAAAAATACAAAAATTAGCTGACCGTGGTGGTGCACACTTGTAGTCCCAGTTACTTGGGAGGCTGAGGAGGGAGAATTGCTTGAGCCCAGTAGGTGGAGGTTGCAGCAGTGAGCCCCGATTGCATCACTGCACTCCAGCCTAAGTGACAGAGTGAAAGCCCATCTTAAAAAAAAAAAAAAAGGCC
>NW_012102031.1:12088390-12091042 GCF_000951045.1 Mandrillus leucophaeus
AAAAAAAAAAAAAAAAATGCCGGGCACAGTGGCTCGTGCCTGTGATCCCAACACTTTGGGAGGCTGAGGTGGGTGGATCACCTGGGGTAAGGAGTTCGGGACCAACCTGGCCAGCATGGTGAAACCCCATCTCTACTAAAATTACAAAAATTAGCCAAATGTGGTGGTACATGCCTGTAATCCCAGCTACTCTGGAGGCTGAGGCGGTAGAATCACTTGAACCCAGGAGGTGGAGGTTGTAGTGAGCCTGGATTATGCCACTGCACTCCAGCCTGGGTGACAGAGTGAGACTGTGTCTCAAAAAATAAATAAGGCCAGATGCGGTGGCTCACATCTGTAATCCTAGCACTTTGGGAGGCCGAGGTGGGCAGATCACCTGAGGTTGGGAGTTTGAGACCAGCCTGACCAACATGGAGAAACCCTGTCTCTACGAAAAATAAAAAATTAGCTGGGCGCGGTGGCGCATGCCTGTAATTCCAGCTACTCAGGAGGCTGAGGCAGAAGAATCACTTGAACCCAGGAGTCAGAGGTTGCAGTGAACCAAGACCATGTCATTGCACTTCAGCCTGGCAACAAGAGCAAAACTCTTGTCTTAAAAAATAAATAAATTAAAAACCAGCAGGAATAGGAGTGGGAGCTTTGTCATAAACTACTTACTAGAATCATCTCTAAAGTGAGGTAGCAATGTCTTTAAGTGCCAAGCCAAGGGACTTTATATTTTAAAATGTCTTACAATATGCCAGGGGTGATGGCATGCACCTATAGTCCTAGCTACCACAGAGGCTGAGGCAAAAGGATCACTTGAGCCCAGGAGTTCCTGAGCAGCCTGAGCAATATAGCAAGACCCCATCTAAAAGTAAACATTGCCAGTTACGGTGGCTTATACTTGTAAATCCAGTGCTTTGGGAGGCCAAGGCAGGATGATCATTTGAGTTCAGGAGTTCAAGGCTGCAGTGAGCTATGATTGCACCACTGGGCCACAGAGTGAGACCTTGTCTCAAAAAATACATAAATAAATAAAATGTCTTACAACGTGACCATCTTTCTTCTTAATCCTTAAAAATAGGCTGAGCCAGAGAAGAGGCCAAAGAAAGTCTCACAGATTCGCATCCGGAAAACTATTCCTAGACCAGATCCTAATCTTACCCCCATGGGCCTTCCTCGACCCAAAAGGTGAGCTCCTTCTCTATTACAAGCTAGGTTCACTTTTTTGAAAAATTGTTTGTCATAATATAATTACCCTTTAAATGGTCCTACACTCTGAGAGCCATTTATTACATTTCTAGGAATTTACCCTAAAGAATTAATTAGTACTGTCGCTAGATATTTATATGCAAGGACATTTTAATATAATGCGTACATAATCTTAATCCTCCAGTGTTGCGATGAGGAACCTGTGTTAGGTTGTAGCATTGATCCTGGCACATGTGGTTTCTGTCTGTCACAGGATTTACCCAACCCCAGAGCTCAAGCTCCTAAATACTCTGCACTAAACTGGAAAAGGACCTAAAAGTCCTGAGTTTAGTTTTTCTTAAAAAAGATCTCCAGACTTATATTTTCTTCTGATCGATTTTGCTCCTCCATTTCTTATCAGCAAATGGAAGCCTAACAGTGGTCTCTCAGGAACTTCCCTGTAAAATATGAATAAGAATTCCCAACACTTAAGATTTCTATACAGGGCCGGGCGTGATGGCTCATGGCTGTAATCCCAGCGCTTTGGGAGGCTGAGGCGGGTGGATCACAAGGTCAGGAGTTTGAGATCAGCCTGGCCAACATGGAGAAACCCATCTCTACTAAAAATGCAAAATAAGCTGGGTGTGGTGGCATGCGCCAGTAATCCCAGCTACTCAGGAGGCTGAGGCAGGAGAATCGCTTGAACTCGGGAGGTGGAGGTTACGGTGAGCCAAGATCGTGCCGTTGCCCTCCAGCCTAGGCAACAAGAGTGAAACTCCGCCTCAAAAAAAAACAAAAAGAAGATTTCTATACAGTGTAATTGAGAAAAGAATGTGTACTACTTCATTATAGTGCTTCACACAACACGAATAAAATAAATAATCATTTGTTAGGATCATGATTGATGTTCCACTTCTGCACCATAATCTTTATCTTAATATGTTGCATTTTTGTCTCAATGGTTCTTTTGTTGATCTATTGTATGTCTTTTCAAGAGAAATTTTTAAAATATTTCAGATATCCGAGATCCAAGATCGAGTAGTATTTATTACTCAAATGAAAAAGGATTCATTATCAGTTGTATTCTCTCTTGCATTTGTATGTCTGAAGAACCTTGTTTACATAAATAAGTAGTTGGGAGAGGAAGGAGTTTTAATACAGTAAAGTCATTCAATTATTTCCACTTCTTTCAAGTTATATGCCAGAAAATCACAGTGATCTAGCATTATATTTAATGAAAACTAAAGATTGAAAAGCACTCAGTCATAAAGGTTCTGTTACCCAGGAATTAGTGGCAGTTACTGTCTCAGTGTCTGAACAGACCAAGAAAGGTCCAGTAAATGTCAAATGCCAGATCCTCTTTCACTTAGAGGTACTTTATTCATTCCAATATACTGAAAGAGGGTTGAGAAAAATAAAATTTTTAATAAATCTTTGCCTAAACTTAGGATGTCTTTTGATAAAATGCTTTTAATCAAA
>NW_012102031.1:12094112-12096358 GCF_000951045.1 Mandrillus leucophaeus
TTGCCCTCCAGCCTAGGCAACAAGAGTGAAACTCCGCCTCAAAAAAAAACAAAAAGAAGATTTCTATACAGTGTAATTGAGAAAAGAATGTGTACTACTTCATTATAGTGCTTCACACAACACGAATAAAATAAATAATCATTTGTTAGGATCATGATTGATGTTCCACTTCTGCACCATAATCTTTATCTTAATATGTTGCATTTTTGTCTCAATGGTTCTTTTGTTGATCTATTGTATGTCTTTTCAAGAGAAATTTTTAAAATATTTCAGATATCCGAGATCCAAGATCGAGTAGTATTTATTACTCAAATGAAAAAGGATTCATTATCAGTTGTATTCTCTCTTGCATTTGTATGTCTGAAGAACCTTGTTTACATAAATAAGTAGTTGGGAGAGGAAGGAGTTTTAATACAGTAAAGTCATTCAATTATTTCCACTTCTTTCAAGTTATATGCCAGAAAATCACAGTGATCTAGCATTATATTTAATGAAAACTAAAGATTGAAAAGCACTCAGTCATAAAGGTTCTGTTACCCAGGAATTAGTGGCAGTTACTGTCTCAGTGTCTGAACAGACCAAGAAAGGTCCAGTAAATGTCAAATGCCAGATCCTCTTTCACTTAGAGGTACTTTATTCATTCCAATATACTGAAAGAGGGTTGAGAAAAATAAAATTTTTAATAAATCTTTGCCTAAACTTAGGATGTCTTTTGATAAAATGCTTTTAATCAAATGTACTTTTGTAAAAAAAGAAAAAATCCCTTGAAGCTGCAGATTTTAGTACATTAAGTTTATGGAAGAGCCTGGGCATATAATTTAATTGGTGGAAGCAATTTATTATTTAAGCCCATCAAGCAAATCATTCTTCCTGACTTTTCTGTTTTCCAATTCAAGTAAATATGTTAATTTATCCTTTTAAGAAAATGATATAGGCCGGGCGCGGTGGCTTAAGCCTGTAATCCCAGCACTTTGGGAGGCTGAGACAGGCGGATCACGAGGTCAGGAGATTGAGACCATCCTGGCTAACACGGTGAAACCCCGTCTCTACTTAAAAAAATACAGAAAACTAGCCGGGCGAGGTGGCGGGCGCCTGTAGTCCCAGCTACTCGGGAGGCTGAAGCAGGAGAATGATGTGAACCCGGGAGGCAGAGCTTGCAGTGAGCTGAGATCCGGCCACGGCACTCCAGCCTGGGCAACAGAGCGAGACTCCGTCTCAAAAAAAGAAAAAAAAAGAAAAAAAGAAAATGATATAAAACACCGAGAAATAAATTATGTAGTACAAATGGTAAGGTCTTTTTCTAAAAGTCTTAAAGTCATAATTTATCCATTTCAATAATGCAGGTTGACTATCTCTTATTCAAATTATTGGGACCAAAAATGTTTCAGACTTCACATTTTTTCAGATTTTGGAATATTTGCATTATACTTACCAGCATCCCTCATCTGAAAATCCCAAATGCTCCAGTGAGCATTCCCTTTGAACATGACCTTTGAGCATCATGTTGGCGCTCAGAAAGTTTCAGATGTTGGAGCATTTCAGATTTTGGATTTTCAGGTTATGGATACTCTTAATAACCCAATAATGCCAACCTGTGCATTACTAAAACAACATGACGCCAGGAGCGGTGGCTCATGCCTGTAATCCCAACACTTTGAGAGGCTGGGGTGGGTGGATCATTTGAGGTCGGAAGTTTGAGACCAGCCTGGCCAACATGGTGAAACCCCATCTCGACTAAAAATACAAAAATTAGCCGGGCGGTAGTGGCACGCGCCTGTATTTCCAGCTACTCAGGAGGCTGAGGCAGGAGAGTCACTTGAACCCGGGAGGCAGAGGTTGCAGTGAGCTGAGGTCACAGCACTGCACTCCAGCCTGGACTGGGGTCTCAAAAAAACGTTTCTCATTACTGAATTTATAATAAAGCATTGTAAATTTTGAAGTGAGGAGTATGGTAGAAAGCATGATAATTGCTTTAGTAAATGTGTATGCATACAGGAATTAAACTCTAGTATTAGACTTTTAAGAATGATTCACAATTATTGTAAAAATCAGAACTAAATCCATTAATTTATATAAGTCTCAATGATTGCTCTTTTTTTTTTTTTTCTTTTGAGATACAGTTTTGCTCTTGTTGCCCAGGCGGGAGTGAGCCACCAAGCCCAGCCTGCTTTTATATTTAATATAAGAGAAAAGTATATTGGACAAACCAATTGGCAGGGCAGTTTATCACATATATTTTGATATAT
>NW_012102031.1:12098138-12108022 GCF_000951045.1 Mandrillus leucophaeus
CTGCCTCAGCCCCCTGAGTAGCTGGTATTACAGGCACATGCCACCACACCCAGCTAATTTTTGTATTTTTAGTAGAGACAAGGTTTCACTGTGTTGGCCAAATTGGTCTGGAACTCCTGACCTCATGTGATCTGCCTGCCTTGGCCTCCCAAAGTTCTGGGATTACAGGCATGAGCCACTGTGCTCGGCCCCAAATACCCAATCTCTAAAGGCACTGTTCTCTCTTAACTGAATAATGTATAGTAAAGGAAAAGAAAAGCCCAAGACAAGTTTATGGTGATTTCATTAATCACTGGAAAGGGCTTAGCAAAATGAGTGATTTGATTGATGTATCAAAGTAGAATTCAGGATGGATAGGAGCTGTTCTGAGAGAATTTGTGGGAACAGAGAGACCTGCAAGAGCAATTCAGGACACTTCTCAGGTGTATCACTTTTAGAATAAATCAGAGATTGAGCCAGGCATGGTAGTTCACACCTGTAATCCCAACACTTTGGGTGGCCAAGGTGGAAGGATCACTTGAGCCCAGGAGGTTAAGAGCAGCCTGGGCAACATAGTAAGACCACATTTCTACAAAAATTAATAATAAGGCCAGGCGTGTTGGCTCATGTCTGTAATCCCAGCACTTTGGGAGGCCGAGGTGGATAGATCATGAGGTCAGTAGTTCAAGACCAGCCTGGCCAACATGGTGATACCCCATATCTACTAAAAATACAAAATTAGCCAGGCATGGTGGCATACACCTGTAATCCCAGCTACTGGGGAGGCTGAGGCCAGAGAATCGCTTGAACCCAAAAGGCAGAGGTTGCAGTGAGCTGAGATTACACCACTGCACTCCAACCTGGGCAATAGAGCAAGACTCCATCTAAAAAAAGAAAAAAAATTAATAATAATAATGAAAGAAAAAATAGAGATTAAAGATTGAGTGGTTGATTCCCCTACAGCTGGGTTCTCGTGTACTCTGTGGAAAGTCTTTAGGTACACTAATGTAAAGACCACTGGTCTAACGTATTTAGTAGCAACCTAATTTAGCTCTTAGGATTTTTACCTTAGTTTATGTATTGGTTCAGGTCCAATCAGGAGACAGAAATCACACAGTATTTTAAACAGGGGAAGTTTATTATAAAGCATTAAACTATGACAGGGAGTAACCTTAAATGTAAAGACAATCCTGAAGGGTACACTTGGGCTAAGGGAGAGTACCCTAGGAAGGGCAAACTTGGAAGGGGCACCACCTCCCTGGAGTTGAAACTTGGTTGGAGAAGGTGAGGTTGCAGCCCATTGGATGGCTGGGTTGCAGAGGCCAGAGCTGGGCAAGCAGGAAATAACAACCACCTTCTGGAGCACAGACAAGGCTGCTGCAGAGGGAGGTGCGGCACTGCTCTGATGCAAGGCCTGGAGCATGTGGTTTCTGCTTCAGGAGAGCAACAGGAAATGACTGTCAGGAAGTCAGGTTACCATTGAGGGCATAAGGCCTGGAGTGCCCTATCTGTGTTGGGAAGCCTGCAGCAAAGTGGTCGCCAAGCTAAGGCTTCAAGGTCACTGAGGGACCTTGGCCGCACCACTAGGGCAGAGAAGGCCCAAAACATCCCAACATACATTAATCACTGATGGCCCATGCTGCAGGAGCAAGAAAAAAAGCTCACCAAACCAGAAAGAGAAGCTGCCTTCCACCTGCATTGTTCCTCCAACACCTTGTGACAAAGGTTAGTAGCATCATACTCACTGCAAAAGAGAAATGCTTAAAGGGCCTAGGATTCCGTTATCACAGAGCAGGTACTGAAGGGCAAATTTTGAGCTGAAAAGCAATAATTTCATCACTGGCATATAGTCAACAGTAAAATTTTGATACATTATTCACTTGACAAAGAGCTGTTCTTTTTTTTTTTAGTAGAGGTGGGGTTTCACCATGTTGGCCAGGATGGTCTCAATCTCTTGACCTCATGATCCATCCATCTTGGCCTCCCAAAGTGCTGGGATTACAGACGTGAGCCACCACGCCCGGCCTAATTTTATATTCTTAATAGAGACAGGGTTTCACCATGTTGGTCAGGCTGGTCTTGAACTCCTGACCTCAAGTCATCCACCCGGCCCAAAACATGTTTAAAAGTTGATTCTGGTCAGGTATGGTGGCTCAAGCCTGTAATCCTAGCACTTTGGGAGGCTGAAACGGGTGGGTCACTTGAGGTCAGGAGTTTGAAACCAGCTGGCCAGGCACGGTGGCTCACGCCTATTCCCCAGGCTGGAGTGCAGTGGCACGATCTCAGCTCATCGCAGCCTCCACCTACCAAGTTCAAGCAATTCTCCTCCCTCGGCCTCCAGAGTAGCTGGGATTATAGGTGTGCACTACCACGTTGGCTAATTTTTGTATTTTTAGTAGAGACAGGGTTTCACCATGTTGGCCAGGCTGGTCTCAAACTCCTGGACTCAAGTGATTTGCCCACCCTTGGCCTTTCAAAGTGCTAGGATTACAGGCGTGAGCCACCGTGCCTGGCCTATAGTATGTTTTATGTGTTTAAAGAAATACAAGTGGGTTGAAAATATGAATAGTGAAGCAAGATATAGTTGAAAATAACCAACTACATTTAAAGTAGAACTGTACAGAATTTCTAAAAATGTAAAATTGAGTAATCAAAATACAACTTTAATAATGCGTTAACAGCAAGTTAAATAGAGCTAAATAGTGTTAACGAACAGGAGCACAACAGAACAGAATTTTCACAATGAAGTACAGAAACAAAAATATGATCAAGGGAGAGGAAGAGGTAAGAGGAGAGAATTGAAGGAGGATGTGGAGCAACAGACACTCTCAATCACTGCTGGTGGGAATGCAAAATGTTTTATAGCCTCTTTGGAAGACAGTTTGGCAATTCCCGTGCAGAACTAAATGTACATACCATACCATACAGCAGCTGCACTCCTTGGTATTTACCCAAATGAGTTGAAAACATTTCACACAAAATCTGTACATAAATGTTCCTGGCAGCTTTATTCAGAATTTCTAAAACTTGGAAGCAACCAAGATGTCCGTCAGTAGGTGAATGAATAAACTGTCTGGACAGTGGAATATTACTCAGTACTAAAAAGGAATTAGCTGTCAAGCCATGAAATGATATGGAGGAATCTGAAATGCATACTGCTGAGCGAAAGAAGCCAATCTGAATAAACTATGTACTGTATGAGTTCAACTCTGTGACATTCTGGAAAAGACAAAACCATGGAGACAGAAGTCACCAAGGGTTGAGGGGAAGGAAGGGATGACTAGGTGGCGCACAGAGGGTGTGTAGGGCAGTGAAAACTGTTATGTGTGTTACTGTAATGGGGGATACATGGCATTATGTGTTTGTCAAAACTCATAGAAAACAACAAGGGTGAGCTCCAACATAAACTGGACTTTTGGGTGGTAATAATGTATCAATATATGTTCATTGTACAACAGTTGTACACTCTGGAAGGCTATCCATGTGTGAAGGCAGGGGCTATATGGGAACTGTCTACTTTCTGTTCAGTCTTTCTGTGAACATAAAACTACTGTAAAAAAATAAAGTATAAAAAAAGAAAAGGTGACCACGCATGGTGGCTCACGCCTGTAATCCAGCACTTTGGGAAGCCAAGGTGGGAGAAATGCTTGAGCCCAGGAGTTCAAGGCCAGCCTGGGCAGCATAATGAGACCCTGTCTCTACAAAAATAAAAATAAAACTAACCAGGCGTGGTGGCACACTCCTGTAGTCCCAGCTATTTAGGACGCTGAGGTGGAAGGATCACTGAGTCTAGGATTTTAAGGCTGCAGTGAACTATCATCAAACCACTGATCTCCAATTTGGGCAAGAAAGCGAGACTGTCTCCCCATGCCCAACTGTCTCCGACAAAAAACAAGATAACATATAACCCACAGAACTGGAGAAAATATTTGCAAATCACACATCTAATAAGGGTCTGGTATCCACAAGCAATAAAGAACTCTTATAGTTCAACAACCAAAAGACAATAACCATATTTTTTAAATGGACAAAGTATTTCAATAGACATTTCTCCAAAGAAGATAGACAAATGACCCACAAGCATTTGAAAAGATGCTGTTGACATCATGAGTCATCAGGGAACTGCAAATCAAAACCATAGTGAAACCCCACTTCCCACCCACTAGGATGGGAAGAAAAAATAAAACAGAAAATAAGTGTAGTAAGGATGTAGAGAAACTCAAACCCTTATACACATCTCATGGGAATGTAAAATGTTCCTGAAAAAATTGGTTACCGTATGACCCAACAATTCTTCTAGGTATACACCTAAAAGAATTGAAAACATGCCAGGCATGGTGGCTCACGCCTGTAATCCCAGCACTTTGGGAGCCTGAGGCGGTCAGATCATCTGAGGTCAGGAGTTCGAGACCAGCCTGGCCAATTTGGTGAAACCCCATCTCCACTAAAAATACAAAAATTAGCCAGGAGTGGTGGTGCTTGCCTGTAACCCCAGCTACTCGGGAGGCTGAGGCAGGAGAATTGCCTTAACGCAGGAGGTGGAGGTTGCCGTGAGCTAAGATTCCACTCCTGCACTCCAGCCTGGGTGACAGAGCAAGACTGTGTCTCAAAAAAAAAAAAAGTAATTGAAAACATACATTCACCAAGAAACTTGTGCATGAATGTTCACAGCAACATTATTCGTAGTAGCTAAAAAGTGGAAACCAAATGTTCATCAGTTGATAAATGGATAAAGAAAAGATGGTGTATCCATAGATGGAGTATTATTCAGCCAGGAAAAGGAACGAAGTACTGATACATGCTACAACAGTGGTTAACTATGAAAACAGCACATTTGGCCGGGCGCAGTGTCTCAAGCCTGTAATCCCAGCACTTTGGGAGGCCGAGGTGGGTGGATCACGAGTCCAGGAGATCGAGACCATCCTGGCTAACACAGTGAAACCCCGTCTCTACTAAAAATACAAAAAACTAGCCGGGTGTGGTGGTGGGCGCCTGTAGTCCCAGCTACTCGGAGGCTGAGGCGGGAGAATGGCGTGAACCCGGGAGGTGGAGCTTGCAGTGAGCCAAGATCGGCCCACTGCACTCCAGCCTGGGCCACACAGCGAGACTCTGTCTCAAAAAAAAAAAAAAGAAAAAAAGAAAACAGCACATTCTATGTGATTCATTTTATATGAAATGTCTAGAATCCTTAGAGACAGAAAGTAGTTTAGTAGTTACCAGTGCTGGGTGGTAGGGGAGAGTCCAGGTGACTGCTAAAAATAGGTTTCTTTTTGGAGTTATGAAAGTGTTTTAAGGCTGGGTGTGGTGGTTCATTCCTATAATCCCAGCACGTTGGCAGGTAGAGGCAGGAGGATCGCTTGAGCCCAGAAGTCTGATACCAGCCTGGGCAACATAGTGAGACCACATCTCTACAAAAGATCAGGTCAGGCGTCATGGCTCAACCCTATAATCCCAGCACTTTGGGAGACTGAGACTGGAGGATCACTTGAGCCCAGGAGTTCGAAGCTAGCCTGCACAACATAGACAAACCCTATCTCTACCAAAAGTAGTTTTTAAAAATTAGCCAGACATGCCTGTAATCCCAGCACTATGGGAGGCCAAGGTGGGCAGATTGCCTGAGGTCAGGAGTTCAAGACCAGCCTGGCCAACATGGTGAAACCTTATCTCCACTAAACATGGTTTTTAAAATTACCCAGGCATGGTCGTGGGCACCTGTAATCCCAGCTACTCGGGAGGCTGAGGCAGGAGAATTGCTTGAACCCGGAAGGTGGATGTTGCAGTGAGCCTAAACTAGATCACACCACTGCATTCCACCCTGGGCAACAGAGTGAGACTTGGTCTCAAAAAAAAAAAAAAAAAAAAGAAAGAAAGTAGCTGGAGGCCAGGTGTGGTGGCTTACACCTGTAATCCCAGCAGTTTGGGAAGCCGAGGCTGGCGGATCACGAGGTCAGCAGTTCGAGACCAACCTGGCCAATACAATGAAACCCCATCTCTACTAAAAATACAAAAATTAACTGGGCATGGTGGTGCATACCTGTTGTCCTGTAGTCCCAGCTACTTGGGAAGCTGAGGCAGAAGAATCACTTGAACCTGGAAGGCAGATGTTGCAGTGAGCCAAGATCACGCCACTGCACTCCAGCCTGGGCAACAAAGCAAAACTCCGTCTCAAAGAAAAAAAAAAAAAAATTAGCCGGGCATAGTACTGTGCACCTGTAGTCCCAGCTACTTGGGAAGCTGAGACAGGAGGATTGCTTCAGCCAGGGAGGTCAAGGGCACAGTCATCTATCATTATGCCACTGCACTTTAACCCAGGCAAGAGAGTGAGACCCTGTCTTTTAAAAAAATGAAAAACTAGGCCGGGCGCAGTGACTCACGCCTGTAACTCCAACACATTGGGAGGCCGAGGTGGGTGGATCACCAGAGGTCAGGAGTTCAAGACCAGCCTGGCCAACATGGTGAAACCCCATCTCTACTAAAAAATCAAAGTTACAGCTGGGCATGGTGGCTCATGCCTGTAATCCCAGCACTTTGGGAAGCTGAGATGGGTGGATCATCTGAGGTCAGGAGTTTGAGACCATCCTGGCCAATGTGATAAAACCTTATCTCTACTAAAAAGTCAAAGTGGCCAGGTGCGGTGATTCACACCTGAAATCCCAGCACTTTGGGATGCTGAGGTGGGCGAATCACAAGGTCAGGAGATTGAGACCATCATGGCTAACACTGTGAAACCCTATCTCTACAAAAATACAAAAAAATTAGCCAGGTGTTGTGGTGGGTGCCTGTAGTCCCAGCTACTCGGGAGGCTGAGGCAGGAGAATGGCGTGAACCCGGGAGGCGGAGCTTGCAGTGAGCCAAGATCACACCACTGCACTCTGGCCTGGGCGACAGAGCGAGACTCCGTCTCAAAAAAAAAAAAAAACTGGTCAGAGTTACAGCTGGGCATGGTGACTCACGCCTGTAATCTCAACACTTTGGGAGGCCGAGGTGGGTGAATCACCTGAGGTCAGGAGTTCAAGACCAGTCCAGCCAACGTGGTGAAACCCTCTCTTTTTTTTTTTTTTTTTCAGGTAAACTTGCTTCCATTTTATTCCTAAATAACATAACTATTTAACAGAAAGATAAAAAGGCTGCATACCTCCCTCAAAATTTGCCCACAAGGAAATTCCTAGTAGGCAAAGGACAGACAGAACTCAAAGTCATCACCCTGAGGCTCACATGAGACAAATGCATATATATGATTGCTTCCTCTGCCCTATTTTTTTTTTTTCTTTTTTATTATATTTTAAGTTCTAGGGTACATGTGCACAACGTGCAGGTTTGTTACATATGTATACTTGTGCCATGTTGGTGTGCTGCACCGATCAACTCATCAGCACCCATCAACTCGTCATTTACATCAGGTATAACTCCCAATGCCAATGAAACCCTATCTCTACTAAAAATACAAAACTTATCTGGGTGTGGTGATGTGTACCCGTAGTATCAGCTACTCAGGAAGCTGAGGCAGGAGAATCGCTTGAACCCGGGAGGCAGAGGTTGCAGTGAGCTGAGATCGCTCTACTGCACTTCAGCTTGGCAACAGAGCAAGACTCCATCTCAAAAGAAAAAAAAAATCAAAAATTAGGCAGGTGTGGTGGCAGACGCCTGTAATCCCAGCTACTAAGGAGACTGGGCAGGGGAATTGCTTGAATCCGGGAGGTGGAGGTTGCAGTGAGCTGAGGTCGTGCCATTGCACTCCAGTCTGGGCAACAAGAGCGAAATTCTGTCTCAAGAAATAAATAAAATAAAAAATAAAAAAATAAGCCGGCTATGGTGGCACACACCTGTGGTCCCAGCTACATGGAGGCAGAAGCAGGAGTATCTGTTGAGCCCAGCCCGGGAAGTTGAAGCTGCAGTGAGCCATGTTTGTGCCACTGCAGTCCAACCTGGGTGACAGAACAAGACCCTATCTCATAAAAAGCTGGACTAGATGAGATAGTGGTGATCATGAATAACCTAGTGAGTATTTTAAAAATCACTGAATTGTACATTTTAAATGGATGAATTTTATGGTATGTGAACCTGGACTCCTTGGAGAGTGATTACAGGTCTAGGGCAGGAAATGAATAAGATGAATGCATCTTGTCATACCAGAAAGTAGCAGAGCTCTCAGAGACTCCTAGGGTCATGTCAAAGGGATTCAGGAGCCAGTTTTTTGTTTGTTTTATTTTTTAATTTTTTATAGAGACAGGGTCTTGCTTTGTTGCCCAGGCTGGTCTCAAACTCCTGGGCTCAACAATCCTCTTGCCTCAGTCTCCCAAGTAACTGGGACTACTGTTGGGAGTCACCATGCCTGGCTCTCAAGAACCAGTTTGAAGAGATTCCCTCTGGCCACAGATGAGACCAGCTGAGCCTCAAAAGAATAATAAGTTCAGTAGATTACAGCATATCAAATATAAACCCAGTAGTTCATAATGATACTTAAAAAAATTTAATACCATTGGCCATCTTTGGAAGATACTGGGAAACCAACTCATTGTTTTGGAAATTGGTTATGAAAGGAAAAAAGCAAGCATATGGCCTGCTTTTACTATTCAAGCTGTACCTCAGAGTTACTGTATAATTGATAGGTATGAAGAGGGGGGTGTGTGTGTGTGTGTATATATATATCTTTTTTTTTTTTTTTTTTTTTTTGAGACGGAGTCTTTGTCACCTAGGCTGTACCTAGCCTCAGAGTCCTAGGCAACAGAGCAAGACCCATCTCTAAAACAGAAAAAAACAAAAAAGAATATATAGTTTCCTAGTCAGTGGAGGGAGATAGAAAAAAAAAGAACAGTCAATTCATGAAAAGAAACATTGCAAAGACAGCACAAACAACAGCTGTAAAATCGATATAAATCTATGAAAAATAATAGATATAAATCTAAATATATCATTCCCAGTAAGTATTAATGGACTCAGTTACATAAAGTTGAAGGCTGGTACCCTGGAAAAGAAAATCCAGTACACATTTTTTCCAGTACATATTGTTTGCATGAGGCACATCTAAAACATTACAGATAGGTTGGAGCAAATGTAAAGGATAGCATTGGGAAATCAATCTCTTCCCTCTTAGGAGAACATGAGGCTGTGCACAGTAACTCATGCCTAATTTTTTTTTTTTAATCTAGCCTGGCGTGGTGGCACACACCTGTAATCCCAGCTACTCAGGAGGCTGAGGCTGGAGGATGGCTAGAGTTCAAGGCTGCAGTGAGCTATGATCATGTCACTGCCCTTTTGCCTGGGCAATAGAGCAAGACCTTGTCTATAAAAAAGAGAGAACATGAAGAATTTTTTTCTTTCTTTCTTTTCAGGTTAAAGAAGAAAGAGTTTAGTTTAGAAGAGATATATACCAACAAGAATTATAAATCTCCTCCTGCAAACAGGTAGGTAATTATAGCTGGGAAATGGAAGAATTTGAAATGATTGATGTGAATCTCCAGCCCTTTCACTTTAGAAAGAGTTTATGTTCAGTTGTACCAATATTGGGTCTTATAAATAGCTAGAATTGGTATTTTTCAATTCCAGCACTTGAATTAGGGTCAGTAATAGGATAGGAAATAAAGTGTACTGGGTTACATAAAATGTAGCCAGGTGCGGTGGCTCACGCCTGTAATTCCAGCACTTTGGGAGGCCAACACGGGTGGATCACGAGGTCAGGAGTTCGAGACCAGGCTGACCAACATGGTGAAACCCCATCTCTACTAAAAATACAAAAAATTCCCATCACTTTGGGAGGCCAAGGCGGGCAGATCACGAGGTCAGGAGATTGAGCCCATCCTGGCTAACAGTGAAATCCTGTCTCTACTAAAAATACGAAAAAAGCTGGGTGTGGTGGCAGGCGCCTGTAGTCCCAGCTACTCGGGAGGCTGAGGCAGGAGAATGGC
>NW_012102031.1:12108727-12120250 GCF_000951045.1 Mandrillus leucophaeus
TTCGAGACCAGCCTGACCAACATGGAGAAACCCTATCTCTAATAAAAATACAAAATTACCCAGGTGTGGTGGTGCATACCTGTAATCCCAGCTACTCAGGAAGCTGAGGCAGGAGAATCGCTTGAACCCTGGAGGCAGAGGTTGCAGTGAACCCAGATCGCACCATTGCACTCCAGCCTGGGCTACAAGAGCAAAACTCCATCTCAGAAAAAAAAAAAAAAAAAGAAAGTACAGAGGCTGGGCGCGGTGGCTCACGCCTGTAATCCCAGCACTTTGGGAGGCCGAGGCGGGTAGATCACGAGGTCAGGAGTTCAAGACTCGCCTGGCCAAGTTAGTGAAACCCCATCTCTACTAAAAATACAAAAATTAGCTGAGCATGATGGCGGGTGCCTGTAATCCCAGGTACTCGGGAGAGTGAGGCAGAGAATTGCTTGAACCCAGGAGGCAGAGGTTGCAGTGAGCCGAGATTATGCCACTGCACTCCAGCCTGGGTGACAGAGCGAGACTGTCTCAAAAAAAAAAAAAGTACAAAGAAGTAGTTCGTATTTATATTTTTACCAAATATGCTGACTTCAGGACTGATAATCATTGATTTTTCAGATATGATTGTAAACCCAAATACAGGAAGAGTTTCACTTAGGTCTGATTTCAATTAAAGTCAATGAACATTTATTAAATGCCCACTGTTTCTAGAATATAGGAGAACTCTAGGATTTTATTCTAAGATTTTGTATGTCTGCTCTAACACATTTGTACAATTATTACAACATCTTTGCCGCATTGCTAAAAATAAATAAAGGCTGGGCACAGTGGCTCACACCTGTCATTCTAGCACTTTGGCAGGCCAAGGCAGGCAGATTGCTTGAGCTGAGGAGTTCAAGACCAGCCTGGGCAACATGGTGAAACCCAGTCTCTACTAAAAACACAAAAATTAGCCAGGCACAGTGGCCTGCACCTATAGGCCCAGCTACTCGGGAGGCTGAGGCAGGAGGAGAATTGCTTGAGCCTGGGAGGCAGACGTTGCAGTGAGCTGACTTCACACCACTGCACCCCAGCCTGGGTGACGGGAGTGAAACCTGTCTCAAATGAAAAAAAAAAAGGGAGGTATTGGAAACAACCCAACATTTAAAATATTACTAGGGTTCTCATTAATTTACTTATAATTACTTATAATTAATTCCTTATAATGGAATCTACTGTGTAACCATTTAAAAAAATGAATCAGAGCCAGTGGCTCATGCCTGTAATCTCACCACTTCGGGAGGCCAAGGAGGGAGGATCACTGGAGCCCTGGAGTTGGAGACCAGCCTGGGCAATATACCAAGACTCCATCTCTACAAAAAAAAAAAAAATTCTTTTTAAATTAGCCAGACATGGTGGTGCATGCTTATAGTCCCAGCTACTTGGGAGGCTCAGGTGGGAGGATTGCTTCATCCCAGGGTGTTGAGGCTCTAGTGATCTGTGATTGTGATTGTGCCACTGCACTCCAGCCTGAGTGACAGAGTGAGACCCTGTCTCAAAAAAAAAAATTTTTTTTTAAAGATGAGTCAGGGCTGGGTGCGGTGGCTCACGCCTGTAATCCCAGCACTGAGAAGCCGAGGCAGGTGGATCACCTGAGGTCAGGATTTCGAGACTAGCCTGGTCAAACTGGTGAAACCTCATCTCTGCTAAAATTACAAAAAAATTGGCTGGGCACGGTGGCTCATTATAATCCCAGCACTTTGGGAGGCCAAGGAGAGTGGATCATGAGGTCAAGAGATCAAGACCGGCCGGGCGCGGTGGCTCAAGCCTGTAATCCCAGCACTTTGGGAGGCCGAGACGGGTGGATCACGAGGTCAGGAGATCGAGACCATCCTGGTGAACACAGTGAAACCCCGTCTCTACTAAAACTACAAAAAACTAGCCAGGCGAGGTGGTGGGCGCCTGGGCGCACGCCTTTAGTCCCAGCTACTTGGGAGGCTGAGGCAGGAGAATGGCGTGAATCCGGGAGGTGGCACTTGCAGTGAGCCGAGATTGTGCCACTGCACTCCAGCCTGGGCGACAGAGCAAGACTCCGTCTCAAAAAAAAAAAAAAAAAAAAAGAGATCAAGACCATCCTGGCTAACAGAGTGAAACCCCGTCTCTACTAAAACTACAAAAAACTAGCCAGGCGAGGTGGTGGGCGCCTGTAGTCCCAGCTACTCGGGAGGCTGAGGCAGGAGAATGGCGTGAATCCGGGAGGTGGCACTTGCAGTGAGCCGAGATTGTGCCACTGCACTCCAGCCTGGGTGACAGAGCGAGACTGTCTTAAACAAACAAACAAAAAATTAACCAGGTGTAGTGACACATGCCTGTAATCCCAGCTACTTGAGAGGCTGAGGCAGGAGAATTGCTTGAACCCAGGAGACAGAGGTTGCAGTGAGCCAAGATCATGCCATTGCACTCCAGCCTGGGCAACAAGAGTGAAACTCTGTCCCACAGAAAAAAAAAAAAGAGTTGGTGCAAGTAGCTTTCAGTCACTGTTGACTAGAAGGGTTGTTAACCCAGCATCAATACCCTGACCCTGTTGACAGGATGGGCCATGTGAGTCAGCCCGTTGGTGATTCTGTTTTGTGCTTCATCCTTAGGTGTTTAGAGACCATCTTTGAGGAACCCAAGGAACGAAATGGTACGCTAATCTCAATAAGCCAACAGAAGAGGAAGCGAGTTCTAGAATTTCAGGATTTTACAGTCCCGCGAAAGAGGAGAGCTCGAGGTAAAGTCATGGTGGCAGGCAGCTTTACCAGGGCCCAGAAGGCAGCTGTGCAGAGTCGAGAGCTGGATGCTCTTTTGATACAGAAACTAATGGAACTGGAGACCTTCTTTGCCAAGGAAGAGGAGCAGGAACGATCATCAGACTGTTGAGAAGCAATTCAGTTTGAGGGTCTCAATTTTAGTTTTTTTGTTTGTTCGTTTTTTTGGTTTTTTTTTTTTTTTTTTTGGACCTCCTTGGAAGAGGTTGCCTAATTTTGTCCTACCGCCAAACCACTCAAAAATGCACAGTCCATGAATTTTACCTATTTCAAGGTGCAACCTTTTTAGAAACTGGTGAAGGAGGGTCCTCTACTTTTACTGCTGAGTATAGAACCTCAGGAATGCTCCCTTTCTCCTGGAAATGAACCTGAACGACATCTAGCCTCCTCCTCAGTCTCTGCCATCCACAGGAGGAAGCAGCAGCCTATCTTCAGTAACACTAGGATTCCAAGGACTCACAGGATTTGCACGTCCATATGAAAGTTCCGCTTTGTTTACGGTGGTGCTAGACCAAGATTATTAGAAACGTGGCCTAGGGAGGGGAACTGGCGTCCTGTCCTACGTGGTCTCACTGGCTCATTTCAGTAGTTGAGGAAAGATGAGCTGTTGTGTTTTCTAATCTTTTGTCTGCCCAGGACCTATTGATGTGAGTGTATGTGAGAGTGTTTGTGCGTGTGTGGCTTTTTCCCATCATTTTCTCCCCTCTGTGACTGTGGGTCACTAGTGCCAGAGGAGCCCGTCCAGGCCCCATTCGAAGTAAGTTGCACTTTTTAATGTTGTGGTGTGGATTATTTTCATTTGTTTTCTTTTTTGTTGTTGTTTTTGTACTATTATTGCTGCATGTTTGGAGCCTTTAAATGTGATTTTAAAACAATTTTTTAAGGAGAAAAAGAATACATGTCTTAAGAATACATGACAGGCATTTGACCCAGTTGACCGCTGCATGGAAGAGACATTTTTCCTATTCATGTGTTTCAGGCAGTCCCTTCCCCATCTCCAGCTTCTAGTGTAACTCATTAGAGGGAGCACTTTTATTCATCTGGGTTCTCGTTCTTGCCCACCAGATACATGTATTTATTTTAGTGATTTAAGTAAGAGCAGGTTTCTCTCCCGATCATTGAAAAAATACTGTGGTTGGGTGTGGTCTTAATGGTTTTTATCTGAAATGGTGTCAGGTAACAAAATTGAGTACAACAGCTTGGACAGTGATACAGGCTGACCCACAGTATATGTGGCTCTCCAGACAGCTCGCTTCAAGAGTGGGAAGAGAGTCGGGGTCATGCTTCAGACCCAGAGATGTGTTCCTGCAGTGGGAGCTCAAAAATCCCCAGCCAGCCCTCTTTGAGGGCCACCTCATTGTACTCTGGGCTCCTGTGTCACATCTACCGGAACTGTCGAATGCCGGAGTTAGCCAAGTTTCTGGGTTTGTGCCTGCAGGAGTCTGGGCAGAGGGCTGCTGTGCGTCAGCAGCCTCGAGGTCTTGTTCCTTTTCCACTGAAGTCCTGTGTACCCATATCCTGCTCCCCTTCCCCTCCTTCTCTAGGGGTTTCTCTTTCTCTTTCTCTCTCAAAACAAGAGTTTAGAGAATTAACATTCCATGGCTGGTGAGTGGGGTGCTAAAGTCATCATCAGGACACCAGCATCACCTCTTCTATCCTCCTGGGAGCCACTGGCATGGAGCAGCCACCGATGGGAACCGTCAGAGTTCTAGGCACATTTCCAAGTCAGTCTGTTAGAGAAGAGTGAGTGGCACGTCCTGGAATGTTGGTCAACTCTCTTAGGTTTCTTTTGCTTCCCCATTTGCTAGTGGATGGGGAGATGGGGTGGGGGTGGGGGGTCTCTATGTGCCTTGCTTTTGCAGGTTGACAGTCTATGCCACACTGGAGCAGAAAAACTGACTTAAGCCAGAGAGAAAAGTGTGCTACGGCTATCTTCTAGGCCCACTGCCTCAGACATAGCATTGAGACAAGTAAAATACACACATGGTCATCCACGGAGGCGTCCAAGGCCATGGCCAGATACAATTAGAAGAGAGCCAGGCTTCCGTACCACCTCTGAATGATGCTAACCAGATTCTGTCATTCTACAGCCACTTTGCCCAGACTGTATAGACACGACCTACGTTTCACCTCAATACCTCTCCCTTCCTGGGACAGGGTTCTTAGACACTAAATGCTTCTCTCTGCCTTTTTTGCTTAAGGGAGTGGGATGAGTAGTAAGTACATTGTGCTCTTGTTCAGGCATGTTTAGGGAGCTCGTACTGGACAGGTTGCAGACTAGCAGTGAGTCAACAAAGCCCTGTTTGCCAGCTCCGTTGGCAGTGTAGATGCAGTGATGTGGCAGCTATGTTTCCCAGAGAGAACAGTGGGCACAGCTGTAGTGTCACCAACATTGCAGAGATAGTTTCAACTGCCCGTTATAGGTGTGGCACTCGAAGAGCCAGGAGCAGCGGTTTGGAACATGGGTAACTGGGAGCAGAGGACTGAAAGAAACAGAGCTGGGCTCCTTCCTTGTCCTGACAATGTAGGAGAGAAATTGTTCTGAGGCCAGCCCTGGCCCTCGTTGAAATTCTTGGCCTACCCTCTGGCTAGGGCCCTTCCCCTGCTCCAAAGTTGAGAAGGGGGCCCCACTGCAAACTTGAAATTACTTACCTGAAGGTGATGTATATACGTAGGCTCCAGCTGCGCTCAGCCACACCTGTCTTACATTCAGTTTCAGCACTGAGCCAGCTGCAGTGTTGTCATGGGTCCTCAAGCCCGCGGTCCCTAACCATGATGGGACACAGTAATCGGCTGCTGGCACACCACTTGCCCAGAGCTACAAGTCTGGTTCTGGTGTGGAGTTGGTACAGTTTCTGAATATGGGAACTTCCCTCCCCAAGTGGTGGGAAGTTACAGTTAACTACAACTTAACTATCACTCACTTCCAGAGGTTTAGTGTTTTTAATATGGGAAAGAGGAGAAATCTCAGGTCCAATCAGGGTTCTGCCCATCAGCTTTTCACTGAAACTTTCAATGGTGGTTTTTTTTTTTCCCATCTTTCAGTTTCTAGCTGTGTTTGCCTCCTCCCTCCATGTTGCCTCCTCTTTTTTTGCTTTTGGTCTGCTTTCCAGCTTCATGTCTCCATGAGTTCAGCTGTACCTCGTCTCCTGTTAAATCTGATCATGTCCACTTTTTCTTACTGACCTTACTCAAAGCTACGGTAGCTGAGGGAGTTACAGTGAAAAGACATGTAGCGTTTGCCTTATTCGGAGCCTGAAGAGCCCAGAAACTCATGCTGTGAATCCCAAAACTCAGCGCTCCTCAAGAGCTGTGAAAATCATGATACTTTGTCACAATTTTGCCTGAAAGAGTCTTTGGCACGAGCTCCAGAGCTAACCTGAGGTCCATTCCAGATCCCACTCTCTGGGCATGAGACCTCCCCCGTGGCTCCTTCCTCGCCCACTGGGCCAAGAGCAGCAGGGAGCGTACGGGACGGCAGCAGCAGATCCAAGGCCACAGTGTAGCCGATGACTGCATGGCCGTCGCTCCGTCTCCAGGCTGGGATTCCGTCTCATAATCAATGCCATGTACATTAAGATCTGTGAAAGACCAACTTTTAGGCAGTGATACTTTTCTCCCATTCCCTGGGGTGGGGGGAGTATGCAGTTGGTGCTTTCTGTAATTCCCTTGTTCTGTTATGTTTCTGTAAGCTTTCCCCCTGGTGTCATGGAAAGGACCTCTTAAGTAACCACATTGTGGGTGGCTGTATCCAAAGTTTAAATAATTGGCCAGAAGTGCAGAGTATCCTTTCCTGGATTCGTGTCAGGAAAGGGCTCCTTGCCAGAACTGAACTTGTTATATAAAAACCTGGCTAGGGAGATTTAATTTTACTAAAATTACAGTTTAATGTTACCATCTAGCCACAAATTGAGCAGCAAAAGCTATTTTGATGATGAAGGGGGGTCCTTGTTGAGCCGGCCATCTAGTGCAGTGTGCTCTCAGATACAATGCTTGTTGATTGTGTGTCTTCACAAGCCCCTCTCTGGTGCTGAATTGGATTTGAATTCTTCGTGAGAGGCCTCAGCATCTCCTTGGGCTGGTCTGGGCCAGTAAAAATAGCTGCCTGACATGTTTATATATTATCATGGTCAGTAGTTCAATGAAATTTGTACATTTTTGGTAACATTGGTATACATGATGCCCCTGCAGTTCCTTTTCTGTTTGGTAGTTTGTGACTCTAAAATTTCCACTGTTATGTGTGTTAATTTATGAAAATAAATTTTTTTGAAAACCTTTCAAATAACTCTCAAGGCCATTACTTTGTTCTTGTGGCTTGGCAATAAGTTAAAATGGACATTCCAAAGTTAAATATCACAACAAGCATCATTCCTTCCAAAGTGGTCACCATTTTCTGAGAAGTATTGTGTGGTAACTGTGGGACCAGCTCAAACTGATTAACCATTGCTTAAGCTGTTACAGGTGACACAGAGCCAAAATTGCCCGGGCGTGCACAATGGAAAAAAGCTTTAACCTCCTAATTGTTACCACCACAAGCCTGGCAGGCCAACTGCATTGGCATCACCTAGGACTAGACAGGAATCCCATAAAAGCTTGACCCACTCCCAGATCAGGGAAACATTTGAGCGTTGCCTCCTGTCTCCATGCCAGTTGACTTTGACTTTTTGGGTTTTTTTTTTGGTGGAGTTTCACTCTGTCGCCGAGGCTGGAGTGCAATGGCATGCAATCTCAGCTTACTGCAACCTCCACTTCCTGGGTTCAAGCGATTCTTGTACTTCCGCCTCCCAAGTGCTGGGATTACAGGCACCCACCACCAAGCCCAGCCAATTTTTTTATTTTTTTAGAAGAGATGGGGTTTTCACCATGTTGGTCAGGCTGGTCTCGAACTCCCGACCTCAGGTGATCCACCCACCTCGACCTCCCAAAGTGCCAGGATTGCAGGTGTAAGCCACTGAGTCCAGCCTCATTTACTTTTTTTGAGACACAGTTTCACTCTTGTTGCCCAGGCTGGAGTGCAGTGGCGTGATCTCAGCTCACCGAAACCTCTGCCTCCCAGCTTCAAGCGATTCTCCTGCCTCAGCCTCCTGAGTAGCTGGGATTACAGGCATGCACCACCACGCCTGGCTAATTTTGTATTTTTAGTAGAGATGGGGTTTCTCCATGTTGGTCAAGTTGGTCTTGAACCCCCAACCTTAGCTGATCCACCCACCTCGACCTCCCAAAGTGCTGGGATAGCAGGCGTGAGCCACTGTGCCCAGTCCCTCATTTACTTTTTAAAAGATCTCACCACTTAACACCTGTCCTTCCCAGCTGTTTATGAGGTTACGCTATGAATCTGCTTCTCATTTAGCCAATGGAAACTGGTGAAAGAATGACTGAAAACGCCTCTCTAACACCATATTGATACATTCCAGAAAGAAGCATGATTCCTGAGGACATTCTTCCTCTGTCCAGAGCAAAAGCAGTGCCCAGTTTCCCCTTCTTGGCCTCAGAACTTCAGCAAGGAATTCTATCCATGTAGTCTTCTATTTGGGGAAATTAACTGCGTGACAGCTGTGCTTCTTGTTAAGTTTCATGGTTATTTGGAGAAGGGTACTCTCCTACATCATTTCTTGAGAAAAGAGTTGCTAATTATCAGTTAAGGCAGTATAATCTCTTTAACCTCTCATTACAGAATCTTGTGCTGGTAGAGCCTGGTGAGGACTGGTCAAAACTGATTTAAGGCTGAGCGCTGTGACTCATACCTGTTATCCCAACACTTTGGGAGGCTGAGGCCGAGGCAGGCCTCCCAATTGAGGTCAGAAGTTGAAGACCCACCTAGCCAACATAGTGAAACCCCATCTCTACTAAAAATACAAAAATTAGCTGGGTGTGGTGGTGCACGCCTTTTATCCCAGCTACTGAGGAAGCTGAGGCTGGAGAAGCACTTGAACCTGGGAGGCAGAGGTTGCAGTGAGCCAAGATCATGCCACTGCACTCCAGCCTGGGTGACAGAGCAAGACCCTGTCTCCAAAAAAAATAAATAAATTAAATTAAAAAATAACACTGATTTAAGAATCCTCGGGTGTCCTGCCCTCTTCCAGCAATGGAAAACGCGTTTTTTTCCTTTTTTTTTTTTTTCTTTTTTTTGAAACAGTCTCACTCTCGCCCAGCCTGAGTGCAGTGGGACAATCACATCTTAGCTCACTGTAGCCTTGAACGTCGTGGCTCAAGAGATCCTCCTACCTCAGCCTCCCAAGTAGCTGGGACTACAGTTATATGCCACCAAGCCCAGCTAATTATTTTTTGGAAGAGAGAGGGTCTCACTATGTTGCCCAGGCTAGTCTCAAGTGATCCTCCTGCGTTGGCCTTCCAAAGTACTAGGATTACAGGCATGAACCACCATGCTTTACCTTCCCTCCCCCTCCACTTTGAGACCGTCACTCTCTGTCACCCAGGCTGGAGAGCAGTGGCATGATCACGGCTCATTGCAACCTCAAACTCCTGGGCTCAAGCCATCCTCCTGCCTCAACCTCCTGAGTAGATGAGACCACAATGCCATGACACCAGGCTAACTTTTTATTTTTTGTAGAAGCAAGGTCTTGTTACATTGCCCAGGCTGGTTTCTAACTCCTGCCTTCAAGCAATTCTCCCACTTTGGCCTCCCAAAGTGCTGGGATTACAGGCATGAGCGGCTGCACCTGCCAAGATCACATTTCTGCAATTCATTCTGGGATTTTTCTTTTTTATTTTATTTTATTTATTTATTTATTTATTTATTTTGAGACGGTCTCACTCTGTCCCTCTGGCTCAAGTGCAGTGGCACGATCTCAGCTCACTGCAACCTCTGCCCCCCAGGTTCAAGTGATTCTCCTCCCTTAGCCTCCCAAGTAGCTGGAACTACAAGCATGCGCCACCATGCCCGGATAATTTTTGTATTTTTACTAGAGACAGGATTTCACCATGTTGGCCAGGCTGGTCTCGAACTCCTGACCTCAGATGACCCACCCGCCTCGGCCTCCCAAAGTGCTGGGATTACAGGTGTGAGCCACCGCACCCGGCCAGATTTCTTTTTTAAAAAGTGTTCTAGAAAATTCATAATTCTTCAACTTACAGGGTCATAAGTGAGTCCTTCATGACATCTTTCTCAAACCTCCAGTGCCTCTTCCTTCCCTATCCACAGCTGATAGTTTTCCTTTGCATTTCACTGAGGAGGTAGAAGTAATTTGAATACAACTTTCACACCGACCCTTGGCTGTTCCTTGCTTGGATCTCATGATACGTGTGCACTTGCTGCCTGTGCCCACAGCGATGCCCTTCTCTCACATTTCTACATGGTTCCTTCAGTTACTGTATTCAGATATTTCCCTTTCCAGATCACTCTACTGGGAGACAGTCTCACTCTGTCGCCCAGGCTGGAGTGCAGTGGTGCGATCAAGACTTACAGCAACCTCCAACCCTGGGTTCAAGCGATTCTCCTGCCTCAGCCTCTCAAGTAACTGAGATCACAGGCGCCCGCCACGACGCCCGGCTAATTTTTTGTATTTTTAGTAGAGACGGGGTTTCACCATGTTGGCCAGGCTGGTCTCGAACTCCTGACCTCAAGTGATCCACCCGCCTCGACCTCCCAAAGTACTGGGATTCCAGGCGTGAGCCACCGCGCCTGGCCGGTGTTTTATATTTTTTTATAACACCACTGCCTCACCATATTATTCACGTTAAACTCCTTGAGGCCGGGGACTTTGCTTTATTCACTCTGGCCCCTCGGACATCTAGAACAGAACTTGGTCTTATGTGGTGGGAGCTCAGGAAATACTTCATGGGTCAATGAATGATTCCCGCCTCCGTTGCTACACAGACCTGCCCAAGTCCTCTTTACCTCGCTGACTCTTTGAATATTTGAAGACTTCCCCCTAATTTTTCTCCACCCGTTCTTAAACTATTACTCAAGGGAACTGGTGTGCAGCTACCTGCCCAAGCACTGACAGCGAAACTGGACACTTCCTGGTATTCCGCTCTGCGCATCGCCAGGCGCAGCCGCACCCACTGCCGGCCTCACGCCGTCTGATTGGCTGTAGCTCTCTGGAGGGGCGGGGCCATCCAAGGAGCTACCCACATTGGAAGAGGCTGCTAGTCCTTCGCTGATACTTGCTGGGGTGGAGAGGGGGGAGGGTCACGTGGTTAAGACTCGCCACGTGAGCCAGGCACGGTGACTCGCGCCTGTAATCCCAGCACTTTGGGAGGCCGAGGCGGGTGGATCACTTGAGGTCAGGAGTTCGAGACAGCCCTGGCCAACCTGGTGACTCTACTAAAAATATAAAAAATTAGCCGGGCGTGGTGGTGCGTGCCTGTAATCCCAGCTACTCGGGAAGCTGAGTCAGAAGAATCGCTTGAACTCGGGAGACGGTGGGTGCAGTGAGCCGAGGTCGTGCCACTGCACTCCAGCCTGGGAGAAAGACTCGCCTTAGCAGCTTGTCTCTTTTCTTTTGCATTTTTAATCTTAGACTTTTGGAGATGTTGAAATGGTCCCTGAAATACTGCAAACACAGGGATGGGGGATGGATCCCAAAGTATGGCAGCTGCTCTTGAGTGCCTGTTCCCCTCCTGTCCCTCCGCTACTGCTGCCTAAGTGGTCTTCGTAAAACACAAGTTTGCACTTGTCAGAACCACTCCTTAAGATCTCTCACGGCTTGCCCTCGCCTCCAAATAAAGATACTAACCACCGAGCTGGACACGGTGTCTCACGCCTGTAATAGCAGCAGCGCCTGAGGAG
>NW_012102031.1:12121530-12123076 GCF_000951045.1 Mandrillus leucophaeus
CCTCAGCCTCCTAAAGTGCTGGGATTTCAGGCGTGCACCACCGTGAAACCCCATCTCTACTAAAAATACAAAAATTAGCTGGGTGTGGTGGCACTCGCCTGTAGTCCCAGCTACTAGGGAGGCTGAGGCAGGAGAATCGCTTGAATCAAGGAAGCAGAGGTTGCAGTGAGCCAAGATTGCACCATTGCACTCCAGCCTGGGCGACAGAGTGAGACTCCTTCTCAAAAAACAAACAAACAACAAAAAAAAAGAAGTAAAGAAGTAGGAGGACACATCCTTATTTAGCAAATTGTCTCATTTCCCTGTGATGCTCCAATGGGTACAAGGGTGAGTATAATGAAATAGATGGTACATCTGTCAACTCCAAAACTTAAAGAAACATTCTTTTAAAGAACTGGCTATCTCAAAGTGTTAATAAGATTCTTGGCAAGATTAAATCAACACTGAAATAAAAATGAGCAAGATCAAAAACTATACATTTAAAGAATTTATTTTGAAAGAAAAGCTATACACATATAATATAAACTGTTTATTCTTGTATATGCAAAATCTGAATGAGAAGTACATTCTTGATGTGTGTTTGTCAGCTATTTTTGCAATATTGCTGCATAACAAATCACCCAAATTCAGTAGAGAACAATAGTGAGCATTTATTCTCATGCTCATGGATCTGCAAGTTGACTGAGGTGGGCTGATCTAGACTTGGCTCAGTCTAGTGGCTCTGCTTCAGCTGCAGGTCAACTGGGCATGGCTGTATTTTAGGTCCAGATCTGCTTAAAAGGTCTCATCCTCCTTGCACCAACTGCTTCCCAGAGCAGGAGATCCAAGCCGAATCACACAAGCACATTTAAGGCCACTCCTCTCTTCACATCCTTATATGATCCATTGACCAAAGCAAGACACATGGCCAAGCTCCACATGAACAAGGAGAGAAAATATTCTACCCGTGGTGGAAGAATTGTAGACCTACATGTCAAACGAGAAGGATATAATACAGCAAGAGCATAGGCCAGGTGCGGTGGCTCATGCCTGTAATCCTAGCACTTTGGGAGGCCGAGGCAGGCGGATCACCAGGTCAAGAGATCAAAACCATCCTGGCTAACACGGAGAAAACCCATCTCTACTAAAAATACAAAAATTAGTGGGTGGGCGCCTGTAGTCTCAGCTACTTGGGAGGCTGAGGCAGGAGAATTGCTTGAACCCAGGAGGCGGAGCTTGCCGTGAGCCGAGATCGCGCTACTGCCCTCCAGCCTGGGTGACAGAGAGAGACTCCATCTCAAAAACAAACGAAACACAGCAAGAGCATGAAGAATTGGGATAAATGAACAATAATTCAATCTATCACAAAGTATAAAGAGCATAAAATAGGAATATAAAAAGAAATATTATTCTTATAAGAATGTAAGAGGCCGGGCGCGGTGGCTCATGCCTGCAATCCCAGCACTTTGGGATGCCGAGGCGGGTGGACCACCTGAGGTTGAGAGTGCGAGACCAGCCTGACCAACATGGAGAAACCCCGTCTCTACTAAAAATACAAAATTAGCCA
>NW_012102031.1:12124141-12125621 GCF_000951045.1 Mandrillus leucophaeus
TGAGAAGATTTCTGGAGCCCAGGAGGTCCAGGCTGCAATGAGCCATGAGTGTGCCACTGCACTCCAGCCTGGGGACAGAGCAAGACCCTGTCTCAAAACAACAACAGCAACAAAAATAATCTGTCTCTAGCAGCATCAGACACACAGAAATTAAAATCTTGCAGAATTTCTTGGAATTTCTCTTAGAGACTTCATGCTGCAAATCACTCAGATGATTAAAGCTCCAGATCACTTTCTTTTTTCTTTTTTTTTTTTCTTTTGAGATGGAGTCTTGCTCTGTTGCCCAAGCTAGAGTGCAGTGGTGCCATCTTGGCTCACTTCAACCTCCGCCTCCTGGGTTCAAGCGACTCTCCCACCTCAGCCCCCCGAGTAGCTGGGACTACACACACGAACCACCACAGCTAGCTAATTTTTGTATGTTTAGTAGAGATAAGGTTTTGCCATGTTGGCCAGTCTAGTCTCAAACTCCTGACCTCAGGTGATCTACCCACCTCGGCCTCCTAAAGTATTGGGATTACAGGTGTGAGCCACTGAGCCCCGCAGGGCCAAGATCACTTTCCTGCAACAAATGGTTACAAAACTTTTGTGAGCTGAATGGAGTTATATGACTTTAGCATTCCACAACCTCTCCCCCATAGCTCTGTATTCAGATACCAGCTGCAGAATTCCGTCATTCCACTTCAGTACTCACATTGTCCCAGTATTTTTTTAAAAGGCACAGGAGTCATAAAAACTCAACCTGGAAAACTATGGACACCTTAGGTGAAATGGAGCAACCTGGGAGTCAGGTTGCAGTATCCAGTCCAGCCATTTCACTTGCTGACCCTGTGACCTTCAGAAAGTCATGTGACCTCTCCTTATCTTTAAAATGAAAAACTTGAGGCCAGGCGCGGTGGCTCAGTCTCTACTAAAAATACAAAAATTAGCCAGGTGTGGTGGCGTGTGCCTGTAATCCCAGCTATTCAGAAGGCTGAGGCACAAGAATCGTTGAGCCTAAGAGGTGGAGGTTTCAGTGAGCCAAAGTCACACCACCGCACTCCAGCCTGGGCAACAAAGTAAGACTCTGTCTCAAAAACAAAAACAAACAAAAACAGAAATAAATAATACAGAGAGATCCTGGTGTACCCTTTTCCCAATTTTCCCGCAATGGCAACATCTTGCAAAACTATACAATATCATAACCACAATATTGACATCCATATAGTCAAGATACAGTACATTTCTATCACCAGGATCTACAAGGATGCCTTAGTCCTTTTATAGCTGCACACATTTCCCTCCCACTCCTACCCTTTCTTTAATCTCTGGCAACCACTGATCTGTTCTCCATTTCTCAATTCTGCTTGCCATGTAACATAACACATTCACAGGTTCTGAGGATTAGAATGTGGACATCACTGAGGATGGGGGTGTAGAGTGGTATTATTTAGCCTATCACAAGGTCGCACTGCAGACATCCCTTCCTCCAGGAGCCTTCTAT
>NW_012102031.1:12126821-12128280 GCF_000951045.1 Mandrillus leucophaeus
TGCTTCACAGACTCAAGTGATTCTCTAGCCTCAGCCTCCCAAGTAGCTGGGACTACAGGTGTGAGCCACTAATTCCCAACTAATTTTTGTAGTTTGTAGAGATGAGGTTTTGCCACTTTGCCCAGGCTGGTCTTGAACACCTGGGCTCAAAGCAATCTGCCTGCATAGGCCTGCCAAAGTGCTAGGACTACAGGTGTGAACCGCCTCACCTGGCTGAGAATTTGTTTTTGTTTTTGTTTTTGAGGTGGAGTCTCACTCTGTCGCCTGGGCTAAAGTGCAGTGGCACAATCTCAGCTCACTGCAACCTCCACCTACTGAGTTCAAGTGATTCTCCTGCCTCAGCCTCCACATAGCTGGGATTACAGGTACATGCCACCACTCCTGGCTATTTTTTGTATTTTTAGTAGAGACAGGTTTTCACCATGTTGGCCAGGCTGGTCTTAAACTCTTGACCTCAAGTGATCCACCCATCTTGGCCTCCCAAAGTGCTGGGATTACAGGAGTGAGCCACTGCACCCAGCCAGCTTTTCTGTTTCTGTTTTTGTTTTTGTTTTGAGACAGGGTCTTGCTCTGCTGCTCAGACTAGAGTGCTAGTGGTATGATCGTAGCTCACTGCAGCCTCAAATTCCTGGGCTCAAGTGATCTTCCTGCCTCAGCCTCTCCATGTAGCTAGGACTCCATGTGCGTGCCACCACGCATAGCAATAATTGGCTTTTTTATAACAACACAGTACCTTACAGTTTTCTATAACAATTATCCCGATGTAGCAAACATCATGCAATAGAACAAACGAGATTTTCTTGTTAAGGGGCGGGGTGTGGAACTTGAATTCTAAAAACGCAGATTTCAAAGAAGCACTCCTCCCTGATGTCTGTAGTCACCAGAATATAAGCTTCCTAAAGGCATGGATGCCCACACTCATACCTAGAGCAGACTCCCATAAATACACACTTATTAAATCAGTGAATAAATAAATGAATGGATGGATTAAGCAAATGCTTCTGACTAGAGGTGTCAGGGCATGGGCAAGGTTGAGAGGCAGCAGCCCTAAAATTAAAAAGTGATGATGACAAAGCTAGCAGCTTCCACTTATCAAGCACTTCCTGTGTGCTGCACACGAATAATGGTGCAAACCCTCATTATAATGCTATAAACTGGGTGTATCACCCAGGCTGGAGTGCAGTGGCATGATCATGGTTCACTGCAGCCTCAACTTCCTGAGCTCACGTGATCCTCCCACCTCAGCCTCCCAAGTAACTGGGGACTACAGGTATGCACCACCATGCTGGACTAATTTTTCATTTGTTGAGAAATGGGCTTTCACCATTTTCTCAAACTCCTGGGCTCAAGTGATCCTCCTAAAGTGCTGGGATTACTAGCTTGAGACAGAACAAGGTAAACTGGTTTCCACAGTGGCTGCACCATTTTACATTCTCATCAGCAATATACAAGGATTCCA
>NW_012102031.1:12132640-12134049 GCF_000951045.1 Mandrillus leucophaeus
TCTCCAACTCCCAACCTCAGGTGATCTGCCTGCCTTGGCCTCCCAAAGTGCTGGGGTTACAGGCGTAAGCCACGGCACCTGGTGTCTTTTCACTCTCTTGATAGTGTTCTTTGACGCACAAAAGTTTTAATTTTGACGTTTATCTTTGTTTTTGTTGTTATTGCCTGTGCTTTTAATGTCATATACAGGAAATCATTGCCAAATCCAACGTCATGAAGATTTCCCCTATATTTTCTTCTAAGAGTGTTATAGTTTTAGCTCTTCAGTTTACGTCTCTGATCCATTTTGAATGAATTTTTGTATGTGGTGTTAGACTCCACTTTACTTTTTGCATGTGGATATTCAGTTTTCCCAATGCACTTCATTTTGAAATAATTTCCCCGCATTCCCTGCTGGTTTACTACTCTCAATTGGATAGTAAAACCAATTAAACCAATTTTTTTTTTTTTTTTGAGGTGGAGTCTCACTCTGTCTCCCAGGCTGGAGTGCGATGGCACGATCTCAGCTTATTGCAACCTCCGCCTCCCAGGTTCAAGCAATTCTCGTGCCTCAGCCTCTGGAGTAGCTGGGATTACAGGCAGGCGGCACCACGCCCGGCTAATTTTTGTATTTTTAGTAGAGATGGGGTTTCACCATGTTGGCCAGGCTGCTCTTGAACTCCTGACCTCAGGTGATCTGCCTGCCTTGGCCTCCCAAAGTGCTGGGATTACAGGGTGAGGCACCGTGCCCAGCCTCTTAAAAAAAAAAAAAGAGATGGGGTCTCACTATGTTGTCCAGGCTGGTCTCAAACTCTTGGCTCAAGCTATTCTCCCACCTCAGCCTCCCGATGAGGGGGAATACAGGCATGAGCCACTGTGCCCCGCCAAAACCAATTCTATACAATTTTTTTTTTCTTTTCGGACTTTTGAAAACCATAATAAAGGGAGGTATCTTCCCCCAAATACCAAACCTGGTGCCTTCTAAGCTCTCTGTAGGAGCTGAGTATGCCCTAGTTGAACTTAAGCCAACTACACAGAAATAACTGCAGGCACCAGGGAGCATATTCCTCCTCCTGTCAAATGCCTGGTGAAGGCAACTGTGATTATCAGCTTAGCAGAGGAAAAAGTAGCGCTGTATTCCTGCAGTTGTTGGACCCAAATTCTGCCAGATTCTAGGCAAGGGGCTTAAAAGGCAGAATGTTTAGGCCCGGCGCGTTGGCTCACGCTTGCAATCCCAGCATTTTGGGAGGCCGAGGCAAGAGGATCACGAGGTCAGGAGATCGAGACCATCCTTGCTAATACAGTGAAACCCCGTTTCTACGAAAAATTAAAAAAAAAAAAAATTAGCCAGGTGTGGTGACGGGCGCCTGTAGTCCCAGCTACTCGGGAGGGTGAGGCAGGAGAATGGCGTGAACCTGGGAGGCGGAGCTT
>NW_012102031.1:12139846-12142155 GCF_000951045.1 Mandrillus leucophaeus
AAAAAAAAAAAAAATAGGAAGAATGCTTAGGACATGGTTTTTGGAGTCAGAGACGTATGTTCCAATTCTGGCTTCACTATTTTATAGTCTTTGAGCATGTGCCCTTTATGTACCCTTGAAGATGTCGCTTAACCTTTCTGAGCCTCAGGTACCTCATCTTTAAAATGGGGATAATGTTTCGGTCCTAGCCACGAGTCTCTAGTCAGTGCTCAGTAAAAAGTAGCAGACACGATTGAAAACTCGTTTTCCTCTTACAATTGAAGATAGGAACCTTTTTAAGAGCAAGCACCAGGCACCGAATTTAACAACGGGTTGCATTTCTGGATGATCCAAGACCGTTTGTCCCCGGTCTCCCTGGCAGCACAGCGGTAGGAGATAAGAATGATGTTACACCATGCATGCAAAGTGCTCACAACACACTCCGGCACTCAGAAAACGAGAGCTGAGTCATGGATACCCAGTTTCCCCATCTGTAAAATGAGCAAGTTCGATCACTTGAAACGACATTCTTGGACCTTGGATGACTCAGATTTTCCAGGTACATGCGGAAAAGCACGCCAGAGGGAAGGAGGAGGAGTGGCAGTGCTGCGACCAAGCCCAGGTTTAGCGAAACCGACAGCTCCACCACCCGCACTAGTTATCCCAGCTCCGGAGGTGCCAAGCGGATGGGGTGGGTAGTAGACACAGGGCGGAGCTTAGTCGGCTCCGCCCCCAGCCCGCGCTTTTCTCATTGGCCCAGTGAACTCGAGACTCGTGACGCCTTAGGCGTGCGCCCAGCGTGTGAAGGGGGCTTGGCTCGCTGAGCGGGAGGAGAGAAGATGGCGACGTCCGTGGTGCACCGGTTCCTGCGATTACTGCACGGGGTCGCGCCGTGGCGGAGCAGGTATAGCAGCGCGGAGAGACTGCCTTGGGGCGTGGGGCAACCTGGACCAAGCTGGGGTCTGGAGAGAGATGTTTCTCTGTCGCGGGCTCGCTCTGAGGCGAGCTTGGGTGGAGACGGAGCTACCTTCACCTCGAGCTTAGAAGCAGGTGCGACTGCTCCTGTGTAGGGCGGTCCGGATTTAGTTAGGGTGTGGCCTAGAAAGTCTCGCTTTGCCCTTTCCAGCTAGGTGGAAGTTCACGAGGGACAAAACCAGATGAAATAGGCTTCCTGCCCGTCACTCGACTCGAGGCAGGGCTTTCAGATGTTCAGATGCCATTTTCTCATGTGTTCGTTTTTGTAGAAGGAGGGATGTCTTGTGGGAAGGGCACTAGATTGAGTGTCAGGCTACTTTCATTTCTGGATCTTAGTCTTTGAAGCTCGAGGGTTGGATTAAGTAATCTCAAAACAGTCTGTTATGGGGCTAGAGTCTTGGTTACCCTTGTGACCCCCAGCTGTTAGGTTCTTAGAAATTGAAGAGACTTGAGGGGTCTTCTTAGTCCAGCTGTCTCTCTTTGGAGTTAATGAGATTGGGGCTCCGAGAGAGGGAGGGATTTGCTCGAGTTCACCTAGCCAGTTTGTAGCAGAGCCAGGAGTCAAGGTACCTCTCTCTCACGCAACGATCTTCCTCTCAGGCTGCCCACTGTGGGGACAGTTGTTATACAGAAAATAGAGCATTTGGACTGTCAGAAAATGGGTTAAAATGTTGGTATCTGTGACTCAGAGTCGGCTGCCTGGTGTCATTTCAAAGAGCTAAGATTTGAGAGATGCGTCATACTTGTGTGTTTCCTACAGGGTTCATTTTGTCAGCTGATCATTTGTTCAGTTGATCAGAGGATAACTTATTGTAGTTTTGGGAGGAGAAGGACACCGGATTTGGACTGAGGGGGGAACAGTAACCGTCATTGGTCTTGTTATGAAAACGTGACATTTTCATCATTAACTGTACAGAAATGATTATCTCTCAGGAGAGGGCTCTGCATTATGGTGGTAACTGTTAGAATTTGGGCAGAAGGCTTTGTTTTCAATGTTATTAGCAGGCGCGCTGTTTATGAGTCAACCCTGAATTCATTTAAAGTGTGTCATAGGCCAGGTGCGGTGGCTCACGCCTGTGATCCCAGCACTTTGGGAGGCCAAGGTGGGTGGAGCACTTGAGGTCAGGAGTTCGAGACCAGCCTGGCCAATGTGGTGAAACCCCGTCTCTACTAAAAAATACAACAATCAGCTGGGCGTGGTGGCAGGCACCTGTAATCCCAGCTACTTGGGAGGCTGAGGCAGGAGAATTGCTTGAACCTGGGAGGCAGAGGTTGCAATGAGCCAAGATTGCGCCACCCCACTCCAGCCTGGGCGGCACAGTGAGACTTTGTCTCAAAAAAATTAAAAATAAAGT
>NW_012102031.1:12144515-12150438 GCF_000951045.1 Mandrillus leucophaeus
AAAAAAAAAAAAAGATTCCAGACATGCCCCCATCCTGCTGCCAATTTCAGATTCAGTAGATACAAGTTGGGGCCCTGGCAACTGTAGTTTTTACAGGTGATTCTTAGGTTCAGGCAAATATGGACAATAGTACCTAGGAAGTAGTTTCTCGTGCATGACTTCTGTTCAGAAATATTTATGACATCCTTACCACTGCAAGCCACAGTGTCAAGGGACCATGGAGAAGGGAGAAAAAAGAAGGGGAGGAGGAGAGAATGAAGAATTTAAAAACATTTGAAATAGGCCTTGTCTTCAAGGAACTTTATTATATACTTGTAATACAAGGTGGAATATGGGATAATGCCTTCAAGAGGTCTGTCAGTTCTGTTTTAGGAGAACTTTCACAGCTTTAGAAAACAAGGGAGACATAAGGACTATAGGCAAAATGTTACTACCAGCAGTGATGTTAAAAATGTCTTAGGCCTGGGCGTGGTGTCTCACGCCTGTAATCCCAGCACTTTGGGAGGCTAAGGCAGGTGGATTGCATGAGCTCAGGAGTTCAAGACCAGCCTGGGCAACATGCCAAAACCCTATCTGTACAAAAAATACAAAAATTAGCTGGTCATGGTGGTGCATACCTGTAGTCCCAGCTACTTGGGAGGCTGAGGTAGGAGGACTGCTTGAGTCCAGGGGGTTGAGGCTGCTGTGAACCAAGGTCATGCCAGTGCACTCCAGCCTGGGCAACAGAGTGAGACCGTGTCTCAAAAAAAGAAAAAGAAAAAGAAAAAAGTAGTGCAATTGGCCAGGTGTGGTGACTTATGTCTGTAATCTTAACACTTTGGGAGGCTGAGGCGGGAGAATTGCTTGAGCCCAAGAGTTCAAGACCAACGTGAGTAACATAGTGAGACCTCCTCTCTACAAAAAGTAGCTGGGTGCATGTCTGTGGTCCCAGCTACTTGGGAAGCTACGGTGGGAGGTTCACTTGTGCTCAGGAGGTCGAGGCAGCAGTGAGCTGTGATTTCACCACTGCATTCCAGCCTGGGTGACAGAGTGAGACCCTGTCTCAAAAAAAAAAAAAAAAAAAAAGCCGGGCGCGGTGGCTCACGCCTGTAATCCCTGCACTTTGGGAGGCCGAGGCGGGCAGATCACGAGGTCAGGAGATCGAGACCATCCTGGCTAACACGGTGAAACCCCGTCTCTACTAAAATACAAAAAATTAGCCGGGTGCGGTGGCGGGCACCTGTAGTCCCAGCTACTCAGGAGGCTGAGGCAGGAGAATGGCGTGAACCGGGGAGGCGGAGCTTGCAGTGAGCCGAGATGGTGCCACTGCACTCCAGCCTGGGCGACAGAGTGAAGACTCCGAAAAAAAAAAAAAAAAAAAAAAAACTTATAACCAGGACACTATGGAGACAGATTAGTGAGAGTGAATGCTGGTCATAGATGATTGATATGGCCATCCCAGTGTATGTCAGCTGAATATCAACTCTTAATAGTAATAACAATGTAATTAGGTGCTAGGCCCTGGGCTCAGGTTTTGCATGATTGTCTTCTAATGAGGTGAGTTTTGTTTTTGCAGGTGGAGAAACTGAGGCTTAAGATTAGTTAAGAAATTTCCTAAGGTCACACAGCTGCTAAGAAGTGGTAGCGCTGAGATTTGAGTTGCACAGGCAGACTGTAGTGCTTAATTGTGGGCTTTAATTCCCTACTTGCGGGATGTGATGTAGAATGTATGTAGAAGAGACATCTGTTTTAACCCATCCATTCATCTTTCTGGGCATACTCTCACTGTTGAGATTGAAGGCCAGTGAGAACACAGATAAACCCCTGTGTTCATCGAGGTATACATACAGTAAACAAATAACTGAATACATACAGAATCCATTCATTTTGGGTACTGAGAAATGCTATGAAGAAAAAGCAAGATAATTAAGAAGTTAGTGTTCAACAGAAAGACAGACTTTGCATGTTCTCACTTATTTGTGGGAGCTGTAAATTAAAACAGTTGAACTCATGGAGATAGTAGAAGGATAGTTACCAGAAGTTGGAAAGGGTAGTGGGGGGGTGGGGGGATGGGAGGAAATGGGGATGGTTAATGGGTATCAAAAAAATAAAATGGGCCAGGCGCAGTGGCTTACGCCTGTAATCCCAGCACTTTGGAGGCTCAGGCGGGTGGATCACCTGAGGTTAGGAGTTCAAGACTAGCCTGGCCAACAAACCCTGTCACTACTGAAAATACAAAAAATTAGCCAGGCATGGTGGTGTGCTCCTGTAATCCCAGCTCCTCAGGAGGCTGAGGTAGGAGAATTGCTTGAACCCGGGAGTCAGAGGTTGCAGTGAGCTGAGATTGTGCCATTGCACTCCAGCCTGGGCAACAGAGCAAGACTCCATCTCAAAAAAAAATAAAATGAGTAAGACCTAGTATTTGCTAGCACAACAGGGTTGTGATCAAGATCAGCCTGGCCAAGAGGGTAAAACCCCGTCTCTACTAAAAATACAAAAAATTAGCCAGGCATGGTGGTGGGCGCCTGTAATCCCAGCTACTCGGTAGGCTGAGGCATAGAAATGCTTGAACCTGGGAGGCAGAGGTTGCACTGAGCCGAGATCACTGCACTCCAGCCTGGGCGACAGAGCAAAACGCCGTCTCAAAAAACAAAACACTAAAAGAGTGTAACTGGATTATTTGTAACACAGAGCTTGAAAGCTTGAGGGGATAAGATATCCCATTTACCTAGTGTGATTATTCCACATTGCATGCCTGTATCAAACTAGCTCATGTAACACGTAAATATGTATACCTACTACATACCCAGAAAAATTAAAAAAAAAAAATTCAGAAGTTAGTGCTCAAGAGGGCCAAGTCTTGGGCATACAGTGCTCAGGAAAAACTGCACTGAGGAGTAACATTTGAGCAGAGAACTAAATGATGAGAGAGTGAGCCACATAGGAGAGGGGTGTACCCAGCAGAGCACACAGCACATGGAGGAGTGTGGAAAGGGGCACACATGTGGTGTGGACAAGGAGCGGCAAGAGGAGTGAGTGAGGAGGAAGAGAGGGAAAGTAGCTAGAGATCTGAGAGGTTGAAAAGATGTGGGATTTTGTCTTTCTGTTTTATTTATTTTTTTTCGAGACAGTCTTGCTCTGTCACCCAAGCTGGAGTGCAGTGCGCGATCTCGGCTCACTGCAACCTCCGTCTCCCAGGTTCAAGCAATTCTCCTGCCTCAGCCTCCTGAGTAACTAGGACTATAGGCGCCGACCACCACACCTGGCTAATTTTTGTATTTTTAGTAGAGATGGAGTTTCACTGTGCTGGCCAGGCTGGTCTCGGACTCCTGACCTTGTGATCCACCCACCTTGGCCTCCCAAAGTGCTGGGAGTTCTCACAGGCATCAGCCACCATGCCCGGCCTTTATTTTTTGCTTTTTTCAGACAAAATCTCTCTCTGTCATGCCAAAGCTGGAGTTCAGTGGTGTGATCTTGGCTCATTGCAACCTCCACCTCACGGGTTCAAGCAGTTCTCTTGCCTCAGTCTCCCAAGTAGCTGGGATTACAGGCCACCACCATCACACCCGTCCAATTTTTTGTATTTTTAGTAGAGATGGGGTTTCACCACATTGGCAGGCTAATTTTTTTGTATTTTTAGTAGAGACGGGGTTTCACTTATTGCCCAGGCTGGTCTCAAACTCCCGACCTCAGGTGATCCACCTGCCTCAGCCTCCCAAAGTGCTGAGATTACAGGCGTGAGCCACCAATCTGGCCAGTGGTAAAGTTTTCATGCCTTGCCAGTGGATTGAATTTGGATGATGAGAAAGAAAGGACTTAAAAATGAGTCCTGGGCTGGGTGCAGTGGCTCATGCCTGTAATCCCAGCACTTTGGGAGGCCGAGACGGGCGAATCATGAGTCAGGAGATCGAGACCATCCTGGCTAACATGGTGAAACCCCGTCTCTACTAAAAAAAACAGAAAACTGGCCGGGCGAAGTGGCGGGCGCCTGTAGTCCCAGCTACTCGGGAGACTGAGGCAGGAGAATGGCGTGAATCCGGGAGGCGGAGCTTATAGTGAGTTGAGATCCAGCCACTGCACTCCAGCCTGGGCGACAGAGCAAGACTCCGTCTCAAAAAAAAAAAAAAAAAAAAAAAGGGGGTTGTACCTGAGTGGCTGGATGAACAGTGGTACCTTGTTTTGACCTGGTATGTTAATTATAGTAATGCTGGTACTGTAACAGATAAACGCTAGCATTCTCAGTGGCTTAACGCAGTAGAAGTTTATTTCTCACTTTTGTAAAGCCCTATTGGGTGCTCCTGATTGGCAGGGCAGCTGTTCTCCAAGCAATGTTCAGGGACCCAGTCTCTTGCCATCTTTTTTTTTTTTTGGAGACGGAGTCTTGCTCTGTCACCCAGGGCTGGAGTGCAGTGGCATGATCTCGGCTCACTGCAGCCTCTGCCTCCCAGGTTGAAGCAATTCTCCTGCGTCAGCCTCCTGAGTAGCTGGGATTACAGGTGCACACCACCACACCCCTCTAATTTTTTGTGTTTTAGTAGCTACTGGGTTTTACCATATTGCCCAGGCTGGTCTCGAACTGCTGAGCTCAGGCAATCCCCCCACCTCAACCTCCCAAAGCACTAGGATTACAGGTGTGAGCCACCACACCTGGCCTTCCTGCCATCTTTAATACTTCCACAGTTGGCATGTTTGTCTGCATCAAGCTGGCTGGAGGAGGTAAGCTTGGAGGTGAATGCCTGGGAAGCCTGAATGATCCTCAGATTTCATTGGTTCACACTCAGTCTCATGGCCACACCTTGCTGCATGGGAGGCTGGGAAATGTAGTCTAACAGGTGTCCAGAAGAGGAAGTGCATTTGGTAAATATCTGGCTAGTCTCTGCTATGGATAGAGAACTCTGGGGCAGGAGCAGATTGAAGGTGAGTTAGAGAGGGTCAGGAATCCTGTTTTCTACAGACTCAGTTTAAGAGGACTCAAAGTGGGACCACTGGGTAGCTGGCCCCTGGAGGAGCAATGAAGGAGTCATCAGTGGATGGTTCTTTAAAGCCATGGGACTGGATAAGCATCTCTGAGGAGAGTGCATAGGTAGAGAAGAGATCTGAACCCTGGGCATGGCAAGAATCCACAGTTAGGAAGCAAAGGAGAATTCACAAATAGAGACTGAGAAGAAACAGGAGGAAAAAATCACGGTCCCAAAAGCCCAGTGAAGAGTTTTTCAAGGAGAGAAAGATCAACTGTGTCATGCTGCTGAGACGTCAAGTAAGATGAGACCTCAGATGTGTGTGTGTGTTGGTGTTGGCAACAGGCAGGGTTGTTGGTGACCTTGATGAGGTGGTGTGATAGGAACAAAACCTTATTGAGTGGGACTAAGAGGCTGAGAGGTGAGGAAGTGGTGACAGTGAATAGAGAGCTCTTTTTAGGCTTGGAATGAAGAAGAGCAGAAAAGTAGGGGGACCAAAGAATGATAACATGGTAGACAGTGTTTGTGTAGGACTGAAGAAATGACAGCATTCATCTGAAAATTGGGAAGATCCCATAATAAAATTCTCCTGCCTCAGCCTCCTGAGTATCTGGTACTACAGCGTGTGTGCCACCACACCTGGCTAATTTTTGTATTTTTAGTAGAAATGGGGTTTCACCATGTTGACCAGGCTGGTCTTGAACTCCTGACCTCAAGTAATCCACCCGCCTTGGCCTTCCAAAGTGCTGGGATTACAGGCATGAGCCACCATGCCTGGCTAGCTGTTTTTAAGTCAAGGAAATTTTATGTGCAAAAAGGAAAGTACCTAAATCTGATGTACCAAACTGATAGAATGAATTTCCCAATATTTGTTCCAGCAACTGGGGCTACAGCAGTGGACAAAAAGCTGAGCTCTTTGTTCTTGGGCAGGGTTCCTGAGGGGGAAGGTGGATATGCAAAACAAACCACCTGAGTGCCCTGTGTCC
>NW_012102031.1:12150488-12155982 GCF_000951045.1 Mandrillus leucophaeus
CCTCCCAAAGCACTAGGATTACAGGTGTGAGCCACCACACCTGGCCTTCCTGCCATCTTTAATACTTCCACAGTTGGCATGTTTGTCTGCATCAAGCTGGCTGGAGGAGGTAAGCTTGGAGGTGAATGCCTGGGAAGCCTGAATGATCCTCAGATTTCATTGGTTCACACTCAGTCTCATGGCCACACCTTGCTGCATGGGAGGCTGGGAAATGTAGTCTAACAGGTGTCCAGAAGAGGAAGTGCATTTGGTAAATATCTGGCTAGTCTCTGCTATGGATAGAGAACTCTGGGGCAGGAGCAGATTGAAGGTGAGTTAGAGAGGGTCAGGAATCCTGTTTTCTACAGACTCAGTTTAAGAGGACTCAAAGTGGGACCACTGGGTAGCTGGCCCCTGGAGGAGCAATGAAGGAGTCATCAGTGGATGGTTCTTTAAAGCCATGGGACTGGATAAGCATCTCTGAGGAGAGTGCATAGGTAGAGAAGAGATCTGAACCCTGGGCATGGCAAGAATCCACAGTTAGGAAGCAAAGGAGAATTCACAAATAGAGACTGAGAAGAAACAGGAGGAAAAAATCACGGTCCCAAAAGCCCAGTGAAGAGTTTTTCAAGGAGAGAAAGATCAACTGTGTCATGCTGCTGAGACGTCAAGTAAGATGAGACCTCAGATGTGTGTGTGTGTTGGTGTTGGCAACAGGCAGGGTTGTTGGTGACCTTGATGAGGTGGTGTGATAGGAACAAAACCTTATTGAGTGGGACTAAGAGGCTGAGAGGTGAGGAAGTGGTGACAGTGAATAGAGAGCTCTTTTTAGGCTTGGAATGAAGAAGAGCAGAAAAGTAGGGGGACCAAAGAATGATAACATGGTAGACAGTGTTTGTGTAGGACTGAAGAAATGACAGCATTCATCTGAAAATTGGGAAGATCCCATAATAAAATTCTCCTGCCTCAGCCTCCTGAGTATCTGGTACTACAGCGTGTGTGCCACCACACCTGGCTAATTTTTGTATTTTTAGTAGAAATGGGGTTTCACCATGTTGACCAGGCTGGTCTTGAACTCCTGACCTCAAGTAATCCACCCGCCTTGGCCTTCCAAAGTGCTGGGATTACAGGCATGAGCCACCATGCCTGGCTAGCTGTTTTTAAGTCAAGGAAATTTTATGTGCAAAAAGGAAAGTACCTAAATCTGATGTACCAAACTGATAGAATGAATTTCCCAATATTTGTTCCAGCAACTGGGGCTACAGCAGTGGACAAAAAGCTGAGCTCTTTGTTCTTGGGCAGGGTTCCTGAGGGGGAAGGTGGATATGCAAAACAAACCACCTGAGTGCCCTGTGTCCAGTTACGGTGGATATATAAATGATCATCTTCCATTCCTATTTCCTCCTGTCAGACAAAGCCTTGTTAATCAGTCTGCAAACATTCTTTCAGTTAGGGGTTTTTCAGTATTCTGGAAAACACAATGTGGCAGTGTACAGAACACAACAATTCATGCTTTAGTCAGTTTTTGCACTTCCTGTTAAAATTCTGTTTAGAAAGCAGGATTTTAGGCTTTTTGCTGTGGTAGTGGGAGTATCCAGTCTAAGAAATGAACATTGTTCAGAACTGAAAGAACTTTCATATACTGAAATACACCCTTCATTGTGTTAATAGCTGTATATCTGGCTGGCCTTGGGGGTGGCGCTCGTCATGGTAAGATGCTTTTTCTCCGTACAAACCTTGTTTGCCTATAGGAGGATCGGATTCATCATGTTAGCTACAATAGCGCTATGCTGCAAGGGTGTGGTTTTTGATTTTTTTAAGGCAGGGTCCTACTCTGTCACCCAGGCTTGACTACAGTGGCGTGATTTCGGTTCACTGTAACCTCTGCCTCCTGGGTTCAGGCGATCCTCCCACTTCAGCTTTTTGGTTAGGTAGGACTACAGGCACACACCATCATGCCCGGCTAATTTTTGTATTTTTTTGTACAGATGGGGTTTCACCAGGCTGGTCTTGAACTCCTGGGCTCAAGCAATCCTCCCGCCTCAGCCTCCCACAGTGCCAGGATTATAGTTGTGAACTGCAATGCCCAGCCTGGCAAGGTGGGTGTTTGTTTTGTTTTGTTTTTTGAGACGGAGTCTCGCTCTGTTGCCGAGACTGGAGTGCAGTGGCATGATCTCAGCTCACTGCAACCTCTACCTCCCAGGTTCAGGTGATTCTCCTGCCTCAGCTTCCCTAGTAGCTGGTACTACAGTGTGTGTGCCACCATGCCCAGCTAAGTTTTGTATTTTTAGTAGAGACAGGGTTTCACCATGTTGGCCAGGCTGGTCTCGAACTCCTGACCTCAAGTGATCCACCCACCTCGGCCTCCCAAAATGCTGGGATTACAGGCGTGAGCCATCGTGCTCAGCCAGGTGTTTGTAAGGCAAGGAAATTTTATGCGAAAAAAGGAAAATACCTAAATCTGATAACGTTTGTAGGATATCTATATAAGACATAACTTGGGCTAAGTGCTGTGGCTCACGCCTGTAATCCCAGCACTTTGGAGGGCCGAGGCAGGTGGATCACTTGAGGTCAGGAGTTTGAGGCCAGCCTGGCCAACGTGGTGAAACCGTGTCTCTACTAAAAATACAAAAATTAGTCAGGTGTGGTGGCGTGTGCCTGTAATTCCAGGTACTCAGGAGGCTGAGGCATGAGAATCGCTTGAACCCGGGAGGTGGAGGTTGCAGTGAGCCAAGATCCGCTCCAGCCTGCGTAACAGAGTGAGACTCTGTCACACACACACACACAAAAGACATAACTAAATATCCACGGAAGTAAATGTTATAGTATGAAAGTAATAAATGCAATTCTATTTTTCACAAAAATACTGATTTAGACATTTATAATAGAGTGAATTATTCTATCATAAAGGGTTCCAAGGAAAAAAATGTTTATTGACTTGGATACAGTTTTTTTACTTTAGATTTCAGGTCAGTATTTGGGGAAACTGAAGTGATATCTAAACTGAAAGTGAGATATTTCCTCTTTGATTAAGGGAAACTCAACCAAAAACTCATTAATGCTTTGCTTGCCGGCATAGTCATTTATTGCCACTGGGAATATGTCTGATTTCTCCAGGCAAAGATGAAACAAAGAAGAGAAACTAACTGAACCAGAATAGTATTTTCTTTTTTTTTTTTTTTGAGATGCAGTTTTGCTCTTGTTGCCCCAGCTGGAGTGCGATGGCATGATCTCAGCTCATCTCAACCTCCGTCTCCCAGGTTCAAGTGATTCTCCTGCCTCAGCCTCCCAAGTAGCTGGAATTACAGGCATGTGCCACAATACCCAGCTAATTTTGTATTTTTAGTAGAGGTGGGGTTTCTCCATGTTGGTCAGGCTGGTCTCAAACTCCCAACCTCAGGTGATCTGCCCACCTCAGCCTCCCAAAAAAAACCCAAAAAACCTTTTTATTGGGAAATAGTTTCAGGCTTACAGAAAGTTATAAAAATAGTACATAGAATTCCCAAATACCTTTTACCCAGATTCCTCAAATGTCAGCCCTATTTGCTTTCTCATTTTCCATCTCTATATGTGTATGTGTGTGATACATATACATTTTTTTCCTGAGACACTTGAGAGCAATTTGCCAACTTGATGACCTTTTGCTTTTAAGTCCTTTTCTAGGCCGGGTGCGGTGGCTTATACTTGTAATCCCAGCACTTTGGGAGGCCGAGGCGGGTGGATCACGTGAGATCAGGAGTTCGAGACCAGCCTGGCCAACATGGTGAAAACTCATCTCTACTAAAAATACGAAAATTAGCCGGGCGTGGTGGCACATGCCTGTAGTACCAGCTACTAGGGAGGCTGAGGCAGGAGAATCTCTTGAGCCTGGGAGGCGGAGGTTGAAGTGAGCTGAGATTATGCCACTGCACTCCAGCCTGGGTGACAGATCAAGACTCCATCTCAAGAATGAATGAATGAATAAATAAATATTTCAGTCCTTTCCCTACAGGACATTTTCTTACCTACAGTACAATTGTCAAAACCAAGACATTTACATTGATACAATATTGTTATTGAGTATTTAAATTTTGCCGATTAATCCACTAATTTTAATTTTAAGAATAATATTTAATGGTTCTTTTTGCTTGGTTATAGCCTCCATCACCGTGAGATCACTGCCCTGAGCCAATCTCTACAGCCCTTGTGGAAGCTGCCTTTTAGAGCCTTTCGCACAGGTAAGGAGCAATTAGAGATGGTGGTGGCCCTCTCTGTGCCTCAGTTTCGTCGTCTGTAAATTGGGATCAACATAGGGTTGTTGTTACAGTTAAATGAATTAGTGTGCGGAAAGTACCTGGCACGCAGTTAATCACTGAAGCATTAGCTTTGCTTTGCTTTTTTTTTTTTGAGACAGAGTCTTGCTCTGTCACCCAGGCAGGAATGCAATGGGGAAACTGAAGTGATATCTAAACTGAAAGTGAGATATTTCCTCTTTGATTAAGGGAAACTCAACCAAAAACTCATTAATGCTTTGCTTGCCGGCATAGTCATTTATTGCCACTGGGAATATGTCTGATTTCTCCAGGCTTACTAAACCTCCACCTCATAGGTTTAAGTAATTCTCCGTCCCCAAGTAGCTGGGACACAGACGTGCACCACCACGCCTGGCTAATTTTTATTATTAATTGTTGTTACTGTTTTTATATTTCAAAGACTGCATGCATACCGGCTAATTTTTGTATTTTTAGCAGAGATGGGGTTTTGCGATGGTGCCCAAACTCTGGTCTCAAACTCTTGGCCTCAAGTGGTCTGCCCACCTTGGCCTCCCAAAACGTTGGCATTACAGGCATGAGCCACCATGCCCGGCCTCATTATGTTTTTTTGATTATAGCCATTCCGATGGGTGTCAGGGGGTCTCATTGTGGTTTTGATTTGCATTTCCCTGATTACTAATAATGCTGTATTAGTTTGCTAGGGCTATGGTAACAAAGTAACACAAACTGAGTTGCTTGAACAGCAGACATTTGTCTTATTATTCGAGGGGCTAAATGTCTGAGATCAAGGTGTCAAGGGTGCTTCCTTTGGAGGGCTGTGAGGGAGAATCTGTTCCATGCCTCTTGCCTAGCTTCCAATGGTTTGCTGGCAATCTCTGGCATTCCTTACATATAGAAGCATCACTCTAGACTCCTCCTTCAGTTTCACATGGTATTCTCCCTGTGTGTATGTCTGTTTCTAGATTTTCCCTTTTTATAGGGATACCCATCATATTGGATTTGGACCCACCTTGGCCACCTTATTTTATTTTATTTTATTTTATTTTATTTATTTATTTATTGAGAGGGAGTCTCGCTCTGTCATCCAGGCTGGAGTGCAGTGGCATGATCTCGGCTCACTGCAAACTCTGCCTCCCAGGTTCACGTCATTCTCCTGCCTCAGCCTCCTGAGTAGCTGGGACTACAGGCGACCGCCACCACGCCTGGCTAATTTGTTGTATTTTTAGTGGAGACGGGATTTCACCGTGTTAGCCAGGATGGTC
>NW_012102031.1:12156432-12160391 GCF_000951045.1 Mandrillus leucophaeus
AGGCTGGAGTGCAGTGGCGTGATCATAGCTCACTGTAACCTTAAACTCCTGGGTTCAAGCCATCCTCCCACCTCAGCCTCCCTAGTAGCTGGGACTGTAGGTGCAAGCCGCTGTGCCTGGCTATTTGTCTTTTTTATTGTTGACCTGTAAGAATTTATGAGATTTTGCATTTGAGAGAGAATACCAGTGCCTGCTCAAAATTGGGCCTGTGTTATAAAAGCAAGATCAAAGAGTCCTGGGTGAGAAATGGTGTTTGGCTTCAAGTCCTGGACCTGTTGGTGACCACCTGGGCAACCTTGATTAATTTCTTGACCTCTTTGTGATTCAGTGTTTTCATCTTATTAATACATTTTGTGACTGCGGTGGCAGTTGAGGCCGTTGTAATTCTATAGGAAAGATGCCTGTCCTGTACTGACTGACAGAATTTGGAGACAGGAGGGTCTGAGTAGTGACCCAAGGTTTCACCTGCCTGCTAGATATCTTGAGGATCCAGTCACCTCTACTGAGGGCTTCTGAGGTGCACTGACTTTTCCTGACCCTCCCATTGGTGCTGGGTTTGCATGACTCTTCCCTATTCCTGTCTCCGAGGCTCAAAATTGTCCTGTTTTTTATTACAGATGCCAGAAAAGTCCACACTGCTCCTGCCCGAACCACGTTCCTGCTGCGTCCCCTGCCCATTCTGTTGGCGACAGGTGGCGGGTATGCAGGGTACCGGCAGTATGAGAAGTACAGGGAGCGAGAGCTGGAGAAGCTGGGATTGGAGATTCCACCCAAACTTGCTGGTCACTGGGAGGTAGGAATGAGGCGGAACTGCCTTGGGTTCTTGTCCAGCAAACTGTCTGTCACTTTTCCAGTTGTTCCAAAGTTGAAATGTTTGAACAAGTCAAATATGCTTTCTTGGAGCTCACGTCTCTGGTCGGTTTTGGCCAGATACAGGACTTATAACTTAGGTGTCATGTCAAGCTTGTCTTCTGTCCCCAGACCTAACCCTGGTCTCCCCAAGGGTTCTAAGTAGAAATTTCATGCTGTTGAAGTCTCAGAGCGTACATCTTGAATTGGTGCTGACATCCTGGCTGTTCTGCTATTCTTTCCTTGTTAGTCGGAAGAGGGCTGAAACTATTGAGCTTTTGTGATGTGGATTAGTTCTCACCAGGAACCAGACAGAAATAATCAAATTCCTTTGTCATTATTGCTCAGAATGCTTCCTTCCATCATAGTCACACGATAGGGGCAGCCTGCATTGTTGTTGAATGCACAATACATAACGAAACATCTTGTTCCTCTGTGCTTCCTGTGTCCCAGGACGATTCCTGACTCACAGGAGACATTCAGTAAATTGTGAAATTGAATATAAAGGTGTAAGTTTAAAAATTGCCTTTTTTTATAGCCATAATTTAACAAGTAAAAAGTCTGAAATATCAAAGGACCAGTAATAGGCCTCAATACCCTGGGCAAAAGAAGGGGTGACAGTTGAGGCTTTGTAATATCTGGAATGCAATGGTGATCCACTCCATTTTGCTAATCCAGATCAGCTGAGTTCATTCTAATAGGACATATGGTGACTACAGCATTAGGATGCTGAAGGCAAGTCTCAACCATGCTCTGCAGTAGCAATGTGAAATGGGACATGTCACTTTCTGTCTGGTCTCGTGTCTTTAACAGTAAAACAGCAGGTTGGGTTGGAACATGACTCTGAGATTCCATCCAAATCTAACACAATTTAGGAGTATTTGCTGCCATTGGCATTACATGCTACATTATAGATTTCCTTCCAAAATCCTTTTTTGGACTTTGATTTTGACCATTTTGTTCCAATAGAATCTAGTATATGGACTTCACTTGATTTCTAACAATCCTGTAAAACCGTGACTTAGTCAACTGACCATACAGATCCAGCTGTGGGAGTTACCCTAAGAGATATGTCTGCCCTTGCCCCCTATGTCCATGTGCCTACCCTTTGGCCTGTTCATATGCCTTGGGCTTTGTAATAACCTACCTTAAACAAACAAAAAAGTTTTCTGGTACTATATCACAAATTCCATTTGGTGAAGGATAATTATGTAGTAGGGGAGTCACACTTTCAAAGTATGCTGCACTCTTTCCCTATGGCATTGCTGGTTTCCCCTGTAAACATCATTCTCCATTAGATTAGTAGGTTAGTAAAGTACTTGTAAAGTGTAGGTAGCACATGACTGTGACTGCATGACCCCCCTCAAGTGTTAAACCCACGCTGACATCTTTCTGACCTTGGGAATTTGTGAGGCTGACTCACCCTATAGTGAACTTGCATACTTTCAAGAAATTCCCACATACTTCAAAGGTTTCCCAAGAGAATAAAAATTTGGAAGAAGGCCGGGCGTGGTGGCTCAAGCCTGTAATCCCAGCACTTTGGGAGGCCGAGATGGGCAGATCACGAGGTCAGGAGATCGAGACCATCCTGGCTAACCCGGTGAAACCCCGCCTCTACTAAAAAAATACAAAAAAAAACTAGCCGGGCGAGGTGGCGGGCGCCTGTAGTCCCAGCTACTTGGGAGGCTGAGGCAGGAGAATGGTGTAAACCCGGGAGGCGGGGCTTGCAGTGAGCTGAGATCCGGCCACTGCACTCCAGCCTGGGCGATAGAGCGAGACTCTCTCTCAAAAAAAAAAAAAAATTGGAAGAAACCTGCCACTTTCAAAATCGTAGGAGACCAGTGCCAGTAGTTTTTTAGTATCTGCTGTTTATGTAATTGGGGTTATTGCCATACATAGTTTCAGACCAGAAGATGGTTCTAAAGAGGACAGGGGTGATTAACTCATAAGTCCCAGGGCCTGGAAAGTGACAGGACACTGGAGTGGAGTGGCTTAATGCAGTGTGAGGTCTCAAAGCACCTGTTGGTAAATAACTGGGCTTAAGTTAGATACTCCTCCAGATTGAATACAATGGTCACAGAACTCCTCCTGGATGTTCTTTTTCTTTGGTTGTAGTTATGAGGTCTTGCACTGTTGCCCAGGCTGGTCTCAAACTCCTGGGCTCAAGCGACCCTCCTGCCTCAGCCTCCCGAAGTGCTGGGATTACAGGTGTGAGCCACTGCACTGGCCACTCCTGGATTTCCAAGTAGGACTCCAACACTTCATTTTATAAAGGGGAAGTGGTCTGGACTTGGAGTTGACGTTGGAGTTTGAGTATCCCTTATCCGAAATGCTTGGGACTGAAAGTGTTTTGGATTTTTTTTTTCAATGTTTGTATATATAGACTGAGATAACTTGGGGATGTGACCCAAGTCTGAACACAAAATTTATTTTATTTTATTTTATTTACTTATTTATTTTTTTGAGATGGAGTCTCGCTCTGTTGCCCAGGCTGGAATGCAGTGGCGTGATCTCGACTCACTGCAACCTCCACCTCCCTGGTTCAAGCGATTCTCCCACCTCAGCCTCGCTAGTAAATGGGATTACAGGCACCTGCCATCATGGCCGGCTAATTTTTATATTTTTGTAGAGACAGGGTTTCACCATGTTGACCAGGCTGGTCTCGAACTCGTCACCTCAGGTGATCCGCCCACCTCAGCCTCCCAAAGTGTGTGGATTACAGGTGTGAGTCACTGCGCCAGGCCAGTTTATTTATTTGAGGCAGAGTCTTGCTCTGTCACCTAGGGCTGGAGTACAGTGGCACGATCATGGCTCACTGCATCCCTGACCTCCTAGACTCAAGCCATCCCCCACCTCAGCCTTCCTGAGTAGCTGGGAATATAAGCCTGTGCCACCATGCCTGGCTAATTTGTTTGAATTTTTGTGGAGACAGGGGTCTCATTTATGTTTTAGATATACCTTCTACACATAGCCTGAGAGTAACTTTATACAACACTTTAAATAATTTTGTGCATGAAACAAAGTTTTTTGTTTTGTTTTGTTTTTTTGAGACAGAGTCTCACTCTCACCCAGGCTGGAGTGCAGTGGCATGATCTCGGCTCACTGCAACC
>NW_012102031.1:12162666-12166849 GCF_000951045.1 Mandrillus leucophaeus
CAAAGTGCTGGGATTACAGGCGTGAGCCACCATGCACAGCCACTAATTTTTGTATTTTTTGTAGAGATGGGGTTTCGCCATGTTGCCCAGAGTGATTTCGAACTCCTGAGCTCAGTGATTTACCCGGCTTGGCCTCCCAAAGTGCTAGAATTACAGGCATGAGCCACTGTGCCCAGCCAGTTTTAGTTTTTTTTTCTTTTTCCAGAGACAGGGTCTTACTGTGCTGCTCAGGCTGGAGAGTAGTGGTGTGTGATATCTTGCTACAGCCTTGAACTCCTGGGTTCACATGTTTCTTTCACCTTAGCCTTCCCAGTTGTGGATATAGGTGTGTGCCACTTCGCCAGGGTAGTTTTAATCTTACATTTAAGTCTTTTATCCATTTTTGAATTAATTTTTATTTACAGTATAAGAGAAGAATCCAATGTCCTTCTTTTGCATGTGGGCATCCAGTTTTCCCAGCATCATTTGTTAAAAAGACTATCCTTTCCCTATTGAATGGTCTTGGTATGCTTGTGGAAATCAGTCTTATTCCCTGTTAAATGACAGAGATGATACAGCAAACACTAGGACAGAATGTGGGAAAACAGAGGACATCATGATTCCCATGCCTTCTCGCCATGTGACTGTGATTGCTTCATCATGAGCTTTATTTTTTATGCATTCACTTCTTGTCTTTGTCTCTAATTTTTTTTTTTTTTTTTTTTTTTGAGACGGAATTTCACTCTTGTTGCCCAGGATGGAGTGCAGTGGTGCCATCTCGGCTCACCGCAACTTCCGCCTCCTGGGTTCAAGCAATTCTCCTGCCTTGGCCTCCTGAGTAGCTGGGATTACAGGTGTGTGCCACCACACCCGGCTAATGTAGTATTTTTAGTAGAGACGGGAATTCTCCATATTGGTCAGGCTGGTCTCTAACTCCCAGCCTCAGGTGATCTGCCCACCTCAGCTTCCCAAAGTGCTGGGATTACAAGTGTGAGCCACTGCACCCGGCTTTTTTTTTTTTTTTTTTTTTTGAGACTGCGTCTCACTCTGTCTCCCAGGCCAGACTGCATGATCTCGGCTCACTGCAACCTCCGCCTCCCAGGTTCAAGTGATTCCCCTGCCTCAGCCTCCCAAGTAGCTGGGACTACAGGTGCGCACCACCACGCCCAGCTAATTTTTGTATTTTTAGTAGAGATGGGGTTCCACCGTGTTGGCCAGGATGGTCTCAATCTCCTGACTTTGTGACCCACCCATCTTGGGCCCCCAAAGTGCTAGGATTACACGCGTGAGCTCCCATGCCTGTCCTTTTTTCTCTATTTTTAAATGGATTCAGCTGTTTTTTTTTTTTTTTTCTTTTTTTGAGACAGGTTCTTGCTGTGTTGCCCAGGCTGGAGTGCAATGGTGCAGTCACAGCTCACTGTAGCCTTAACCTTCCGAGTTTGAGCACTCCTCCCACCTCAGCCTCCCAAGTAGCTGGGACCACAGGTATGCACCTCCACCACACTCAGCTAATTTTTTATTTTTTGTAGAGATGGGATCTCACTATGTTGCCTAGGCTGGTCTCAAGCTATCCTCCCACCTTGGCCTCCCAAAGTGCTGGGATTCCAGGTGTGAGCCACCCTGGAGCCACACTCTTGGCTCTTCCTCAGTGGTGACAGGCGCCCAGGTCCCGAAGTCTCTGGTTGCCACTGAGGCTTTACCACATCAGTTGATTCTGGTATACTGGTGGTCTTTGCCACCATGAATAATGTTGCAGAGCACACCTTTGCACATAAGGCCTTTTCCTCATGATGAATGCCTAGGTGTAGGATTGCTGCCTGAAAGGGTATGGACACCTTTATGATTTGTGGCATGCATTTGACTTCTAAAACAATCAGAGTATTTCCCCCTTATCTAAGGTTTCATGTTCCTGCAGTGTGAAAATATTAAATGTAAAATTCCGGAAATAATTCCTACTTTTTTTTTTTTTTTTTTGAGACAGCGTCTCACTCTGTCGCCCAGGCTGGAGTGCAGTGGCGCGATCTCGGCTCACTGCAACCTCCACCTCCCGGGTTCAAGCAATTCTCCTGCCTCAGCCTCCCCAGTGGCTGGGATTACAGGCTTGTGGCACCACGCCTGGCTACTTTTTTTTTTTGTATTTTTAGTAGAGATGGGGTTTCACCATGTTGGCCAGGCTGTTCTTGAACTCTTGACCTCAGGTGATCCGCCCACCTCAGCCTCCCAAAGCTGGGATAACAGGCGTGAGCCACCATGCCCGGCCTCAGTTCCTAAGTTTTAAATGTCTCCCTGTTCTGAGTAGCATAATGAACTCTCACTCTCTCCCACCTAGGATATGAATCCTCCCTCTGTCCATTGTGACCTCAGTGTCTATGCACCTGCCCATAAGTCACTTAGTAGCCATCTCAGTTATCAGATCAGCTGTTGTGGTATTCCGGTGCTTGTGTTCAGATCACCCTTATTTGGCTTGATGCTGGCCCCAAAGTGCATAATAGTGATTCTGGCAATTTGGATTGCCGAAGAGAAAGCGGTAAAGTGCTTTCTTTAAGTGAAAAGGTGAAAGTTCTGGACTTCAAAAGGAAAGAAAAAAAATCATATGCTGATTTTGATAAGATCTATGGTAAGACTGAGTCTTTTATCCATTAATTGAGCATGATGTCGAGGCGGGTGGATCACCTGAGGTCAGGAGTTCAAGACCAGACTGACCAACATGGTGGAACCCCTTTTCTAGTAACTACAAAAAATTAGTCAGGAGTGGTGACACATGCCTGTAATCCCAGCTACTTGGGAGGCCGAGGCAGGAGAATCGTTTGAACCCGGGAGGCAGAGGTTGCAGTGAGCCGAGATCGCGCCACTGCACTCCAGCCTGGGCGACAGAGTGAGATTGTGCCATTGCACTCCAGCCTGGGCAGCAAGAGTGAAAGTTCGTCTCAAAAGAATAAAAAAAAAAAAAGGTCGGGCTTGGTGGCTCACACCTGTAATCCCAGCACTTTGGGAGGCCGAGGTGGGTGGATCACCTGAGGTAAGGAGTTCAAGACCAGCCTGGCCCACATGGTGAAACCCCATCTCTACTAAAAATGCAAAAATTAGCCGGGCGTGGTGGCAGGCACCTGTAATCCCAGCTACTCGGGAGGCTGAGGTGGGAGAATTGCTTGAACCTGGGGGGCAGAGGTTGCAGTGAGCCGAGATCACGCCATTGCACTCCAGCCTGGGAGACAGAGTGAGACTCCGTCTCAAAAGAAAAACAAAAAAAACACCAAACTGAAACAAAAAGGATGTTTTTATGTTAAGTTTTTATTCCACAGAATGATGTCGCTAGAAAGGGTAGCTTGAGGCCCGGAGTGGTGGCTCATGCCTGTAATCCCAGCACTTTGGGAGGCTGAGGTGGGCGGATCACTTGAGCTCACCAGTTTGAGACCAGCCCAGGCAACGTGGTGAAACCTCGTCTCTGCTAAAAATACAAAAATTAGCCGGCGTGGTGGCATGGGCCTGTGTTGCTGGCTCCTTGGGAGGCTGAGGTGGGAGGATTGCTTGAGCCAGGAGGTAGAAGTTGCAGTGAGCTGAGATTGTGCCTCTGCACTCCAGCCTGGGTGACAGAACAAGACCCTGTCTCAAAAAAAAAAAAAAAAAGTAGCTTGAGATCATGCTCTGGAAAGCTGCTTGCTGAGCTGCTCAGGTTGAAGATCCAGAGTGTTCCTTTTAGTTCCATTTAGCCCCATCGCGTGGAGTGAGCACAGCTTGAATAATGCTTTTTGGCTTCCAGAATGCTATTCCCTTGAGTCCCTGATTCAACCTGTGGCCCACCAGTGGGCAGAGGTGATTTTCTGTGGGGCACCGAGGGCACTCTTGAAGGCAGGAGCTCAGGGACTGCTGAGAAGTAGAAGAGCTGCTTCTCTGAGTTTCTTTTCAGGAACTCATGATGTCCTGGGAACGCTCTTGGCTCATGGCCAGAGTGTTCACTTGGGCTCCACAGGTGTGGCTTGTGGCTTTGGCTGTTGACATAGGGGCCTGTGCCGAGAGCCGTGGTGAGTGAGCAGACAGAGGGTGGATGGCTACCAGGTATAGATCCATAGTTTATGGATCCGTAGTTTATACTGCTGCAGTGGTCATGTGTCCTGCCTTTGTGTGGCAGTTGTGATTTCAGATATGCTGCCTATTTGTCCCCAAAAGTCATAAAAAAGTCATTCAGCAATCATGGCATATTGCC
>NW_012102031.1:12167734-12169482 GCF_000951045.1 Mandrillus leucophaeus
AAAAAAAAAAAAGACAGGTACTCACTCTGTCGACCAGTCTGGAGTGCAGTGGTGTGAGCAGGGCTCACCACGGCCTCGAACTCCCAGGCTCAGGTGATCTCACGTGATCCTCCCACCTCCGCCGAGACTGCACCATTGCACTCCAGCCTGGTCTGTCTCAAAAAACAAATAAGGGAAAAGAAAAGAAAAACCAGCCAGGGGTGGTGGTGTGTGCCTATGGTCCCAGCTGCCTGAGAGGCTGAGGCAGGAAGATCTCTTGAGCCCAGGAATTTGAGACCAGCCTGGGCAACATAGCAAAACCATGCCTCTACAAAGAAAAAACCATTAGCTAGTAGTTGAGACAGAACTGTTTTTTTTGGCTGAGGCTAGGGAAGGATGGAGGCAGATCTCTGAGGGGAGGGAGTGGCCTGCGGGCGTCCTTACTGCCCGTTTTGCCTCTCTTGGGGTAGCTGTGTCATTTCCTCTCCGCCAGTCTTCTTGGCCAACAAGCGTTTCTCATCTTCCCTTTTCTCCCCACTTCCCCGCTTCATCCCCCTTCATCCCCTCTTCCCTGCCCCTCCACAGACCCGGGGCATTTGGTGGACACTTCTGCTTGCAGTTAGTCAGGGCAAGTGGAGGTGAGTTTCCCATGGGGCAGGGGCTTGACAGCAGGGGTGGCCATCCAGACTCTCCAGAAGGGACGTGGGGCTGCTGTTGTGACCGGATCTGCCCCACATCTTTGGGCCTGCGCTGTGCCCAGTCACAGTGTCCTGAGTTCCTTTGTGTTGCCTCTGCCCTATAGATCTAGGTCTTGGGGGAGGGCTGGTTTCTTCCTGGGGCCACCACCACCTGGCAGCAGCCCCACAGCCAAGGGCAGGCACAGCCAAAATACATCTGCCTGGGTGGCCACAGAGCGGGGCCAGGCTCTCCTGTCCCAACCGTTTGGAGGACAGAGGGCCTGGCCCGAGGGGAGGCACTTGCTCAGCCTGCAGCTCCTGTGCCAAAGGCAGGGCAGCCTCTGGCTCTGTCTGGGGCCAAGCCTTATTTCTGGAAGCACATGGATCCTCCTTCCTTGCCACTCGGTCTAAATGTTTAGGTTACAAATATTCTGAGTGAGAAATTTCAGTCAGAGTTTGTAATGTGTAGGACGTGACGTTAGGAAGTGAAGAGCTTTCCTCTTCACTGATTCAAGATGACCAGTGCCGGGTGAGGGGAGCGGGATACTTGCTTCTTCAGAAGAATGGATCTAAAAGTTGACCTCTTCCCCAGACCGAGTCAGCATGGGAAGAGAATTGTGCTTTCACAAAAGCAGAGATGCTTTTCTGTAGCTTTCACTGTTTCTTCTCTGCTCTGGAAAATGGAGGACGAAGGAGTTCTCAGGTCCTCAGTCACTGGAATCAAGTGACATGCACGTCCAGTGAGAGTGCCTGAATGGGGCCCTCAGGTCTGAACAGAACAGCCCTGTGGCTCCCTCGAGCTGGTGCAGGAGGAAGTACAGAGGAGGGTCCGGTTCAGAGTGGTGTGAGACCAGGGTTAGATGACTGTTGCCAGTTTAGGGCTAATGAGAGATTTTTAATGGTAAATATGTAATCTCTCTTTTTTTTTTTTAACTTTTTCTTTTTTGAGACAGGGTCTTGCTCTGTTGCCCAGGGTGGAGTGCAGTGGTGTGATCATGGCTCACTGCAGCCTTGACCTCCCACGTCAGCCTCTTGAGTAGCTGGGATTACTGACATGCACCACCATGCCCGGCTAATTGTGTGTGTGTGTGT
>NW_012102031.1:12169812-12170811 GCF_000951045.1 Mandrillus leucophaeus
GAGTTCAAGACCAGCCTGGCCAATATGGTGAAACCCCATCTCTACTAAAAATACAAAAATTAGCTGGGCGTGGTGGCGGGTGCCTGTAATCCCAGCTACTTTGGAGATTGAGGCAGGAGAATTGCTTGAATCCGTAAGGTGGTTTTGTTGTTTTGAGGCATGGCCCTAGGGGCTTGTGGCAAGGGCTGAGGTGTTTGGGGAGCAGCAGTGCAGGAAAGGCCTTACTCAGGAGCAGCCGGGCTTGCAGGGATGCCCACTCCTGCCTGAGTGCTGCTTCCTTGTTTCTAGCCTCTATTTAGAATTAAAAAAAAAAAAGTATAGTACAGTATTCCAATTCATCAAAAGGAATAAAGACAGATCAGCCTGTCTGATCTGTCACCATTCGGCCTAAGCATAAGGCAGGACCCTGTGAAGTGGCCTGTGTCCTCCTTCTCTCCCTGTCCCCTGCCTGGAGCCCCATGGGCCTGTGCTCAGCACGCATCCCGGCACCATGGTGTACCTGGCGGTGAGCAGTATCGGACATGTTCTCCATGTTGGTAAGCCACATACGTGCTGTAGCTTTATTAGTCTCATCTATAAATAGGGCCATTCACGCCCTCATAAAGGTGTTAAATGAGAATGATGTGTAGGTAAATACCTGGCCCCATGCTGGCAGGGAGTGGAGCTTTAATAAGTACTATTTTACTTCTTGCCTAATAGGTGTGAGTGTGGAAATGGGCAAATAGTCAAATTGGCAGGGAAGCAGAGCCTCCCGCCTGCTCCGGTGCTACCTGAACTCTCGTAGTGTTCTTATGCCACTGGAACTGGCTGGCAGGGGCCAGCTCTGACCTCAGAGAATTATAGGCTCATTCTAGGGCAGGAGGATATCACAGAGGGTGGAAGTGTGGCTCACATAGCCATGTCCCCATGGCTTTGAGCGGTCAATGTGTGGAATAGTGGAGGGACCATGTCTCAAGAAGATGTGGAACTCAGTAGGACATGGTGGCTCATGCCCGTAAT
>NW_012102031.1:12171456-12217659 GCF_000951045.1 Mandrillus leucophaeus
CAACCTCCACCTCCCAGGTTCAAGCGATTCTCCAGCCTCAGCCTCCCGAGTAGCTGGGATTATAGGCGCATGCCACCACACCCAGCTAATTTTGTATTTTTAGTAGAAATGGTTTCACCATGTTGACCAGGCCGGTCTTGAACTCCTCACCTCAGGTGATCCGCCCACCTCAGCTTCCCAAAGTGCTGGGATTACAGGTGTGAGCCACCATGCCCGGCCTGAAAGCACTTTTTTTTTTTTCTTTTTTTGTTTTTTGAGATGGAGTCTTGCTCTGTCACCCAGGCTGGAATGCAGTGGTGCGATCTCAGCTCACTGCAACCTCTGCCTCCTGGTTTCAAGTGATCTGCCACCTCAGCCTCCCGAGTAGCTGGGATTACAGGCACATACCACCACACCTGGCTAATTTTTATATTTTTGTGTTTTTACAAAACTACTGGGCCTCCCAAAATGCTGGGATTACAGACATTAAGTCACCACATCTGGCCTAAAGCACTTTTCCTTTATTCCACCTCAGTCTGCCCTTCCTCAGTGCCTGGGCAGGACCCTTAGGGAGCTGCTGGTGGGGCTCTGAATGGGTCAGGGATATCCGGGACATCTCACAGGCTAGTGGGACTGCCAAAAACGATTCTCATCTTAAAGGTGAGTGGGGAGTTGGGCAGGGCTAGGAGAATCTGGTGTGTAGAGAAATAGCCTGAAGGCACTTTGTGCTTGCCCGGCCTCTCTGCCCAGATGTCTAGGAGGCTGATGCCTGCCTGTGGTTTCTTGTACTAGCCGTTAAGACACCAGCCGTCTTTCTTGAGGGGCCTCTGCCAGCCCCTAGGGAATGAGAATTGGCCAAGAGCCAGGAAATAAGAATTAGCTGAGGACACCTGCCACCCCTGTTCCGCAGCTACCTTCTGTTCCCTGGCACAGGGCATCCCTCTAGAAGTACTGCATGAAATTCACACAGCTGGGACCTGGCAGAGAATACAGGTGGGTTGACTGAGGCAGGGAGGCCTCCATCTGCAGGTGGCCTGAGAGCCTATAGAGCCTCACAGTGGCACTAGGTGGCACTCCCACCCAAGGGAGTCCTAACAGAGTGGGAGGCGTGGAAATAAAGGACTCCATGGCCTGAAAGAAATATAATACAAGGCAGGAAAGTAAATTTCCAGGCAATTTTTTTTTTCCCCTAATGGAAATTCACTTGTAAATGATTGTTCAAAATGCAGAGGCATTTCCCCACTGAAAATACATGTGGTGGAGGTCTGGTTGGAAGGTGGGGGAGTGCTAATCTCGGCGGACTTGTGGGCTGGTTTATGGGGTTGTTTTGTTTGTTTTTTGAGACGGAGTCTCGCTCTGTCGCCCAGGCTGGAGTGCAGTGGCACGATCTCAGCTCACTGCAGCCTCCATCTTCTGGGTTCACGCCATTCTCCTGCCTTAGCCTCCTGAGTAGCTGGTACTACAGGCGCCCGCCACCATGCCTGGCTAATTTTTTGTATTTTTAGTAGAGACGGGGTTTCACCGTGTTAGCCACGATGGTCTCGATCTCCTGACCTCGTGATCCGCCCGCCTCGGCCTGCCAAAGTGCTGTGATTACAGGCGTGAGCCACCGCCCCCGGCGGTTTATGGGTTTTTAAACACCCATCTGCCTTAGAGGCTTAGAATGGTAAAAAAGCAATGCGGGTGGATGCAGTGCAGCCGAGCTGGCCATTCCACAGGGAAGGGTGTGAGAGTCCCAGAGATCTCTCAGCACATGGGAGGTAGAATGTGTGCAGAAGCTGGGCTTTCCTCTGCAGACCTTTCTCCCCTGGTCTAACTGGGGCCTGGTTTTGTTCCGTCCCCAGGGACCCGTGTGGGCTGGTCTGTAAGTACTAGAGGCTTTGAGGAGGCCAGGATGGTCTTCAGGGTCTTTCCAGTTCTGGAAGTTGGTGGTGCCAGGATTCTGCGTCAGCATCTTTCTGTGCTTTAACTGCATTTTATCCCATGTCATGTGTTTCCTTGGAGTTCTGAGGTAAGAAGGGGTCTGAAGTTTCTTTGGGGCTCTGAGAATGCTGGGATCAGTTACAGTAAGTTCTCAATCTTGATAGGTTCTTGGGATTTTCACCTTTAAGCAAAACATAGAATGAAACCAGTTTTACTATAGGCTAATTGATAGAAGCAAGAGTTAAGTTCCTGTGAATGTTTCTGACCACAAAAAATCACTGAACTTTTAAAGACCCCAAACATTTCTAATATTAACCATTGAAATGTGAGCTATACATGCATTTATGAACAATTAATAAAAAGTTAGATAATTATTTACCTAATTACTCCAGTTCAAGGTTGCAGGTGGTACCCTATCCGGGAAGCTCAGGGCATAGGGTGGAAACCAGTCCTGGACGGGACACCTTCCCATGGCAGGGTGCACCCACACCCACACTCACTCAGACTGGGACCATTTAGACACACCAGTGAGCCTAAGTGCACAGCTTTGGGATGTGGAGGAATCTAGGGTACTCAGAGAACACCCATGCAGACATGGGGAGAACATGCACACTCCTCACAGACAGTAGCCCTGGCTGGAATAGATTTTTTCTTTTTTTCTCATCAGTGTTATGATGACACTATTTGAGGACCTCCCGTAGTGATGTCTGGACAGGAGAATATTAGGAGCGGCTGTGTGTAAGGTATCTGCACCCTGTACCACATTCTGAGGCCCTTAGGAATGTACTGTGCCTTGCTCACCCCCGCCTCCCTGTTCCCATGGGTGCATTGTAGGTGTGGAAGAACATGGAAATCCATGGAGGAGGGCCCTATCTGTCTTCTTCCCCCTGCTGCATCCCAGGGCTGTGGCTTGTCATGTAGCACTTGCTTGGGCTGGATCCAGGTAAGGACGACAGGTGTATGGGGCTGTGACTGCACGCCCTTATGTCCTGTTCCAGGCGTGGCCCACCGCCCCATTTCTCCACAAGCCCTACAGACCTTCTTCTCCTGTTCCAAACCTTAATTCTTTCTTTCTTTTTGGTTTAAAAAAAGAAAGAGGTCTCACTATGTTGTCCAGGCTGGTCTCAAACTCCTGAGCTTAAGTGATCTTCCCACCCTTGGCCTCCCAAAGTGCTAGGATTACAGTCATGAGCCACCATGCCTGGCCCCAAACCTTAGTTGTTTCAGAAACAAAGATGTCAGTGGTAAGAAGCAGCTGGAATTGTATCCTGTTCAGTGGCTCAGAATGAGACTGAGACTTCCAAGGCCATCTCACCGTTGAATAGGGGATGGGTGTGCTCAGTTGCTCCCACAGATGTGAATGAGGCTACTTAATGCCACACTCTTTCTTTGATTGAATGGTGATCCCTCTCAGACCTTTCTCCTCCCCTAAAAGAATTAAGCTGATTGGTCCGATCCCATGTGGGCTGAGTGCTTGTTGGGTGTCTGGCACCATGTGGGTATGGGGTGGGCTGCCAACCCGCAGACCTAGGGTCTTCCGATCTAGTGGGGTGGGAAGACAGCATGCATCATCCCATGGGCTGTGGATCCTAGTAGTGAAGCAGGGAGGCCTGTGTGCTCTAGGCTGGGGCGGTCGGACTTTGTTTATGGCTGCCCCTGTTCACTGGTCTACATGAGTTTTGGAGTCAGGGCATTCTCTATGTCAGGGATGTGCAGTGCCTGGAGGGCAGAAGGTCGGAGTGAAGCCTTGTAGCTTCAAGATGGGGTGTGGGAAGGATCAGGGATTTCGCCTTCTCTGGAGCTTCCAGGGCTAGCAGGGGTGCTTTCTGTTCAGTCCAGTGAAGAAGCCGGTCCTCAATGAGGTCAGCAGAGGGTGGGATTCTGAGTCTGCCTAGTGTTGGGTGGGGGTGGTGAGGGGAGGCAGCTGCTTTGGGAGGCCAGCCACAGGCTGCAGACAGGCGGCTCACAGACCAGCGAACAGACTGAGGACAGACAGGAGGCATCCCTTGGGAGCAGCCGGGCCCACCTTGCTGGTTGAGTGGGGTCCTCCCGTGACAATGACCAGGCAGAGCTGGTGCCTGCTGCCCTTCCTCTTCTCCCTGGTCTTGGCCCCTCCTCTTAAAGAGGCCCTCGGGTTGGGCTGGCGGCCCAGCAGGACTGGGGCTCAGAGGCAGCGGCGGCTTTAAGGGTGGCTGGGGTCGGTCTCCTGCCCCCGCCCCTGGTAGTCTGAGTGGCTGGAGCCCGAGCCCCGCCCACTCGCCCCAAGGCTTTGCGGCTCCGGGAGCGCCTCTGGGGAGTCGGAGCCCGGAAGCTGGAGCCACCTGCGGGTGAGTGAGCGGAGCCGGCGCCCCGGTCCGGCCGGGAGCCACAGGTGACTTCTTAGGGAGGCGCAGTGCCCCGTCCGCTCAGAGAGCCAGTGCCAGGTGGGGATGCCCTTCTAGCGCCTTCGCTCGCAGGTGGGCCTCTCCCAGCTGCGACGACGCGGCCCGGCCTGAGGAGCCCTGCGGACAGGGTCGAGCGAGTCGTGGGCTTTTTTCCGTTCCCACGTGGGCACAGCCCGGGCCCGGGCTGCGTGAGCTCACGTCCTCCACGTCCATCTCCTGCCGAGCGCCGGTACGGGAAGTGAAGGGCGTACGGGAAGTGAGGCGGCTGCGGAAAGTGAGGGTGTATGGGTGAGGGAGGGCGCCGGCAGTGAGGCGGCTGTGGGAAGTGAGGGGGTGCCGGCTGGCATTGGCGGGGCCCGGGCTGGGGCGCCTCTGGCTCTGAGAGCTCCCGTCTCCTCCTCCGCGCTGCCTGAGGGACTGGGGGCAGGGTGCCTGGGGAAGAGGGCAGCGCCAGAGGGCCAGGGAGCGGGTGGCAGGCTTGCTGCCTCTGCCCAGAGCCGGTTCCCCTCAGCGCCCAGGGTTGTCTGAGAGGAGGTTCCCTGTTTTTGGGCGGCTGGGACAGACCCCTGCGAGTCCTGCCTGCCCTCTTCCCAGAGCCTCCTGGGCTGCCTGCCACTGACTGGCTGAAAGGCGCCTCTGGGCCCTTCTCTTTGCTCCCTGGTCCATGTCGCCCAGGGAGTACCATTTGCCCCGTCCCCTAGTTGGAAAGTTTGCCTACTTCTAGCTCAGGAACACAGGGAAGGCAGGGTTGTCGCCCCACTGGACGCATGCCGCTGCCTGGTGGCCCGGCCTCAGCAGAGCTGGGGAGAAAGTCAGCCCCCCTCCTCGCTCCCCGCCTCCCGGGGGGAGTGTACGGCCCGCAGTCAGGCCACTGGACACAGGATTTGGGGCCCTGGAGGTTTCTGCTGAGGCTTCAAGAGGCGTGGTCCTGGTGCTCCAGGCGCTTCCCATCAGATAGCAGGAGCCAGTTCTCAGGGTTCCTGGCTGAACACACAAGCTGCAACGCTCCATATCCTCTGGCAGAGCTGACTGGGGGCTGCAGGCGACAGTGCCATATCCCTCACTGCCTGCTCCGCCTTGCTAAGGCTTGAACCAGAATCCAACAGGAGCAGCACTGTAAGTGTATACACGCATACCCCTACACACATCCCCGGACCTACACACACATATCCTCACGCACACAACCCCTACCGGCACACACCCCCTCACCTCCACACACCCCGTACACGCACACACCCCCTCACACACACCCCTACAGGCACACACCCCACATCCTCACGCCTACACACACACACACCCCTATATGCACACACCCTCATACCTACACATATGGCTCCTACATGCACACACCTTGCACCCGTGCACACCCCCTCCATGCACGTAACCTCACGCACACACCTATATGCATAACATACCCTCACACCTAACACACCCTACACACACCCCCACACACACACCCTCGCACCTTCACACCTATACACGCACCCCTCCATGCACATACCCTTGCACCTACACATGTATCATACATGCACATATACTTGTACCTACACGCACCTCCCCTGCATGCACAACATGCTTGCAGGCCCCAACCCAACCTGTAGTAACTGCTGCCTGGCCTGGGTGCGTTCATCGACTTCAGTTGGAATGTTCCATTCCACTGGTGGGGGGGGCAGGTATTGTGGTCTTTACCCTGGTTGGTGAGGGATGGGTGGGGACATTGTCCTACTGCTCTGGTATGGATCCCCAGAACAGCATGTCCTGACAAAGGTGCTCCCCACCCCCTATAGGGTCCTGCCAGCCATTGCTTCCTACTCATAGGGCCAGTCACTGCCTGCAAGTTTGGGTTCCTGTGTTAGAACTGCCACCTAAGCCCCTCTTATTTCATCTTTCCTGTGGTGGAAACCCCTGCCTCCACTGGTGTGAGGTTGAGTTTTTGGAGAGGTGAGGTGTTGGAAGCCAGGTCTGAGGCTGTGTCATGCTCCTGGATGGAAGTGGGGTTTCTGAGCAGTTATTCTGGGCCATGGTTGCAGCTGTGCTCTGAGCCTCAAGGGAGTGGGTAGCAGAAATTTCCTTTCCCATTTTCCAGATGTACAAACCAAGACTTAGAGAGTACCTGTGACTTGCCAAGGCCTTTCCCTGCTCTCAGGGCAGGGGTAGAGGAAGGCAGCCAGAATTGCAGTGACCGGGTTGTCACCAGCCACAAGGCCCTCTGATTTCTCATGTTGCAGGTGACTGGCCCTTAGGCCATGTAATGACATTAAAGTCCTATTGGTCACAACCCTAAACTCATCTCCACAGAATGTCTTTGAGGCTTAGAAGGGAGGGAAGGTGTCAGCGCTTCCTCTATTCTGGGTACCCTTCTTGCAAGTTCCTCATCCAGAGCCTGAGGCTCCCACCTCATGTCACCCTCAAGACAGCCAGAAAGGATGAAATCTTTGGCTTGGGGTTCCAGTGCTGTCATAGGCAGAGGGCAAGCTGGGCTCTGAAATAGGGAGGCCAGAAACACTGCTGGCCAAGGAATTGGCTTTACCCTTGGGAAGCAAGAAGGCAGCGACCTCTAAGCGCCCCTTCCCTCTATCCTGCAGCTCTGAGAGGGACTGGCAGTGCTCAGCCTGTGTCCTGGGGCAAAGCTGGATTCATTTTCCTTCCTGGCGATCTTTTGGGGCCCACAGGTGGTAATTTGGAGGCACTGACACCCTGGTCTCGGTGCCTGTTTTAGAAGAGGCAGAACAGTGATGTCAAGGATCTGAATGAGCAAGGACCCCATGCCCTCACTGGGCTCACCAGCAGGTGCAGTGCTGCAGCCTGGCCTCTCAGGATGGTTCGTAGTCTCTCCAGGGCCCACCTTTCCCTGATGGGCATCTGACTTGGCCCCTGGCCTCATGTGCCTCGATTCCTTAGTAGGGTCCCCTCTGAGACTGGAGGCCAGACCCAGCCGCTCACAGCACCATGGAAGAATGAAATGCCAAGGCTCACAGGGGAACCTGCTTTGAGAACCCAAGGTTTTTGGCCAAACTAGGTTCATCTGGGTTCATCTTTCTGATACATTCAGGGCTGTGGTGGTCACTGTCCCACATGGTAGATCAGGGAGGAAAACTGGCAGGAGGCTGGGGTTCCCCAAGGCCCCTCCTCTCTGCCTCCCCTCAAGGCCATGCTTGCCTCCCTGTGAATCCTGGCTGTGAGCTCAGCTCCAAGCCTGCACTCTATCTACCAGGGAAAGAGCTTCCCCTTTGGAACCAGGCACCAGGCTCACCCCTGACTGCTGTTCCCCCTCTGTTTCCCTGGTAGCTGGCAGGAGGCCAGCATGGAGCCTGCTGGGCCAGGGAGGGTGGGGTGTGTGCTCAGTATGTTGGCGGAGTGATTGGAGTGACACAGCCCTGGAGGCCTGGACCCTGGGGCTGAAGCCGGGGTGTCTTTGGGTCTGGGCCTTGCGATGGGATGGGCCTCTTGTGCCTGTGCCAATTTCGTGGTGCCAGCATCTTCTCGAGGGAGGATGCTGGTGTGTATCTGTTTGCTGGTGGGTAGGTGCCCTCCTGCCTGACCCACCTGCAGTGAGCTGTCCCCATCGCTCATTTAGGAGAGGGGCCTGGGCCAGCCCCAGCCACTGCCTGGATCAGTGGAGAAATCCATGCTTGTGTCCAGACCTTAGTCACCTTATTGTCCTGGCTCCAAGAGGCCACTGAATCCCATACCCGGGGCTTCAGTGACTCTAGCAGGCAGGTGCCCGGGTGGAATCTTCTCCTCTGTGGCTGAGGAGGGTTTGCCAGGGCGTCAGATGTTCGACCGCGCGCGACCACAGTGATGTCTGAGTTCGGCCTCACAGCAGGCTGGCCATGTCTGGCCTATTCTTTCCTTTAGGCGGCAGCTCTTGGGGCCACATTTCATCATCTAAGGATGGTGACAGGTGCCTGCCCCCTTCCTGGGCAGTGGTTGGGGGTGAAGGATGGGACGGGTGGGCCCCCTGTCAGCCCATATCCTGGAGGGCCTTGATTGCCTGGGCTGAGATAGCAGCAGCTTTGGCATGTTTGCTCGTCCTTCCGCTATCTGTGCAGGCCAACGTGGAGAGGCTTTGTAGGGGCCGGGCCTGTCCTCCCCCATGGCCAAAATGCTTTTCTGAAGCAAAGATGGAAAAAGGGGAGTGGAACTGGTTTGGGCTGCAGTCCTGGCTTGTTCCCAGCCCCAGGCTGGGTTTCCCCACATGCACAGCTTCTGAGAAAGGTCTGGAGCAGGGAGCTGGGTATTTTGTGTGTGTGTTGCGGGGCGGGGGTCAAGGCCAGGAGGGGTGAGGAGAGAGCCACAGCAGGTAAGATGCCAGGTTCTCACCAGGGCGCCTCTCGTGGCTTCCCGCTCATCTCATTCCTCAGATGCTACTTTGTAACCTGAATTGAAAATGGGTCAGGTCCTGGCAAGGGAGGGGCCACACCGCAGACCGGCTGACGCGGTGCTGGGCCTGGGCCTGGAGCATGGGGCTCAAGTTCCCACCTTGTGTGTTTGGAGCTGAGTGGTGCCTGAAAACCCTGGCAGCAGTGGCTGGTCCCCTCCCTGTCATGGCTTACTGGACCCAGCAGCCTGAGGGCCTTGCCCCCTGCTGCCTCCGCAGGCCAGCTGAGGAAGAGGATGAGCAGTGCAGGCTGGCTCAGCCCCGGGTAGCAGGGACAGGGCAGGTGGCCAGGACTGGGGACAGTGGGCTTCAGTGCAGGGGCTTTTGCACTGGGCTGCAAGCCCTGAGCAGGTGACCTGAGCAGGTGTGTGACTAGTGCCTGTCTGTCTGCAATAGCCCTGACCCTCTAATCTGCACCCTGTGAGCCACCAAGACTGAACCAAGCCCAGGAAGCGGCGCCACCAACCGGCCTCGCAGAGGCAGAGGCCCTGGAGCAGTGACAGCACAGGAGATCCGCTGGCTCGGGGGAAGGGGAGGAAAGAGGAAAACAAAGGGAGTGATCGAGTGAGCCTCGCCCCGCCCTCCCTGTGCCGGCCCATGATGTGTCAGTCAGAGGCGCGGCGAGGACCAGAGCTCCGCGCGGCGAAATGGTGAGATGCTGCCCACCGCGCCCTAACCCCACGGTTCCCCGCCACGACCTCCGGAAGGTCAGAGTTCACATCCAGCGGCCTCGCAGTAGAGGTGGCGGCAAGGGGACTGGTGGTCAGCCCCCGAGGCTGGAGGGGCCCGGCCTGGGGGGCCTGAGCGCCCTGAGTCGGAGAGCCCGCTTCAGGTATCTTTGGTTCCAACCACGAGGAGGGCCCAGCAGGGGGAGGCTGCCAGCGGGCCTCAGACCTCAGGCCTGTGATATTCCCTACCCTGGTGCTCCCAGGCCCCCTCCTCCCAGCCCAGACCCTTGCCTCTGCACCCCACTTGGGAGAGAGGCTTCCCCATCCCCCTTCCTGCCTGCGGGAGGGGTGCAGCTCTTCCCGATTGGTCCCTGCTCTTCTGCAGTGAGTGGGGCAGGTGGCAAAGCCAAAGGAGAGCAGTGATTTGTCTTTGCTTGGCCCCTGCCACCTTCCTGGACCTTTTAAAAATACACCGGGGTGGGATGGGAGAGAAAGCAGGCACCCGGGAGCTGCGGAGATGCAGCCGCCTCTGAGCTTGAGCCTGAGCGGGGTTCGCTGCTGGTTTGCCTTTCCTGCTCTGCTGCTTCTATTAGCTGAGATGCCGCTTTGTTCCTTGGTTTGCTCGGCGACTGGGAGAGAGGACTCAGCTTCTCTTGAGAGCACAGTCCCAGATGGCAGCCGTAGATTAGCCAAATCAGTTACTTTGCAGATGAGGAAACTGAGGCCCGGGGACGTTCTGAGTGGATGGCAGTGTGGTCTCCTGCTGGCTACCCTGGGTCTCAGGAGCGTTTGCTAGGCCTAGGCACGGACAGGGTGGGGTGGGCCTTGTTTCTGCTCAGGAGGCCAGGGTTGTGGTGGAAAGGCTCGTCCAGCCTCTGCTCTGGCTCTGGTGAAGCTGAGCCCCTGCTTAGTGCCCTGCATTTGTGCTGGGAGGGTGGGGAGAGGCGGGATCACATTTGCAAAAAAGGGGGTGCTTGGGTCTTTGTGTGTGTGTGTGTGTATCCACCTTTGCTGAAAGGAGGGGCTTGGGTGTGTGTGGAGGGGTGTGTGTGTGTGCGTGTGCATGCGCGTGCGCAGCCCCAGCAGAGCAGGCAGGTGCTTGAGAGCTTGTGGTGGGGAGGTTTTGTTCACAAACCTGTGGATGGGTTTTCAGAACCTGGCCTGTTACAGAAAGACCATGCAGATGGATGGCACCGTAGCTGTGTGGTGCTGGTAGGTGGGCTGTAAATGCTCCCTTTAAGAGTTTGTCTGGCCTTGGCCCCATAATTTAGCAGATGAGGAAAGAGGGGGCCTGGAACCATGAAAAGAATATCCCAGATCCTGCAAAGGATGGTAGCAGACGACTGAGCAAATGGTTACCCAGCTGGCTGGGTCGTAGCTCCTCAGTGCTATGCGCTGCCATGCCAGTGCCTGTGTGGCAGAGCTGGCCCCTGGGGCTCACTCTCCTGGGCCATGGAGGCTGAGGAATGTGAGGCAGGCCCTGCACCCTGCTCTCCCCTCCCTGGGCCCAGGTACTTGGGTCTGGAGGCCCTTGCTGGGAGCTGCTGCGGCTGAGAGGTGCCCCGCAGCTGGGCCTGACTCTCCTCTTGCGGCTGCCCCCACATTCCCAGTCCTCCCCAGCTGGCTGGCGGGTGGCAGAGCCTGGGAAATGAGTCTGCTAGCCAGAGGCAGCCAAACCCCTGACTCAGAATGGGGTTGGGACAAGGGGGCACAGCCAGTGTTTGCTGGGCTCCATCACCCCATGGCAAGGTAGCTTGCCAACAAGGGTGGGTAGACAGGAGGAATCCTGCCCTGGGTGCAGGTAGCAGTCTCCTGGGTCCTGCCTAGAGCCTGGCCACTGACCTGGCTGTGCATGGACCTGTGCCCTGCAGGTTGCACTTCCCCCAGCTGGCCCTGAGGCGGAGGCTGGGGCAGCTGAGCTGCATGTCCAGACCCGCCCTGAAACTGCGCTCCTGGCCCTTGACCGTCCTCTACTACCTCCTGCCCTTCGGCGCCCTCAGACCGCTCAGCCGGGTGGGATGGAGGCCCGTAAGCAGGGTAAGTGTGCACAGGGCCCTGTGGCCCGGACCTGCCCTCCGGGCAGGCCCGAGGTTGGGGTGAGGAGAGACTGAGGTGGCGGCGAGCTGTCAGAAGCAGAGGGTCATCTTCAGTGGGTCAGGGTTGGAAGGTTCATTGGTGGGCAAGGCCAGGGCAGCTTTTGAAAAGGCCACTACCTGGGCCGCGGAAGTGACTGCGAGGGCATGCCGTGCCCTGCCCGCTCCCCTAGCCTGCCTCGTTTCTGCCGTTTGGGGCTCCAGTTCTGGAAGGAACCCAGCCTGGGGATTCAGAAAATGGTGTCTGTCTCTGACTTTTCTGTGTTCAGGCAGAAAACAGCTTAGAGGTGATTCTGAGCAGAAGCCAAATTAATTCTGGGATGCCAAAGGGGTGGTTCAGGAAGGATGGATCCTGTTTGGGTTCCTTAGGGTGAGGACACCTTTAAGGAGCCCAGAGGCCTGCCCCAGGAATGGTCAAGGGAACTGGCTTGGCCCCTCCCGGCCCCTAGAGGGCTCACTCTTGCCCTTGGCTTCCCAGGCAGGTTGACCCCAAGGAGGAAACCCTGTTCCTGGGCCTTTGTCAGGTTGGTGTCATCAGAGCTCAGGGGCACTGAGGTACCCTGGACATTAGCCCAGGCTCCCACCTGTGCCTGGGAAGGGCCTGGGCTCACATAGCCCTTCTGTGTGACTGGGAAGCAGCTGGGAGGGATAAGAGCAGCTCTCTGGGAGCTGCTAATTCCTTACCTTGCAGAGGTATTGAAAGTTGGAATGAAACCACTTTTACACCTTGGGGCGTTGGTGTCTTGGTTGTGTTTAGAGAAGCAGCAGCCACCAATTAGAGGCAGTTTCTACAGTGGCAGCAGCACTCACAGGCTGCCACTTCCTGGGTACCTGGCCCTGCTGGAGGGCTCTGGGACCAACCAGTGGGACCCAGTGCCTGTCCTCAGGCCATCGTCTGTCTTCAGGTGCTCCAGGCTTCCCTGAAGGAAGAGAGAACAGAGGGGCCTGAGGGGACGATCTCCCTTTGCCTCCTGGGAGGAACCCCAGGTGCAGACAGCTTTATGGCCTGACTCAGTCACAGTAGAATGTTGAACACAAGTCCTGCTGTGGGGCCGAGGTGGGGCTCAGGGCTTCTCACAGACTGCTGCGTCCAGGCCCTCAGAGTGCTGGCTGGACCTGTGGGGGCTGCGGACCCTGTGTCTGCAGCTCAGGCCCAGGTGACAGCGACATCGCAGACCCTGATGTTGGTGCTCAGGGTGTCCTCCTCACTTCCTGTTAAGACAGGGACACATTTTGGGCTGTAGACTTGTTCCACGTACTTGGGAGCCTCCTCCTTTCTCTGGTGGTCTGGGATATGGGCAGTGACCAAGGGCAAGATGCCAACCACCTCTCCACATACTGTGATACTGGGGTCACCATGGCTAGGGTCACACACTGTGGTTAGGGTCAGATCCGTTTCCGACCCCCACTTTAAGAAGTAAGACTGCTGGGCATCTCCCGTTCTGGGACTGGGGCAGTTGCTGTTAGACTTTTGCATGAAATGGCGAAAACCACTGGAGTTGTACGTAAATCCAGCACTCTGTGTGGCAGGAGTTGGCAGGTGCAATCTGGTTCCCAGTGAGAAACAGCCACATCACAAAAGCAGCGTGAGGCACCTGGGCCCTGGTGTCCTCCGTGGGGTGCAGATTCTCTCCTGAAGTGAGATGTGGGCTCATGACAGTACTTGGGCTCTCTGGAGCTGGGGCAGTGTGGTCAACTCAGCCCCTTGCCCTGTGGCTGCAGGTGGCTTTGTACAAGTCAGTGCCGACACGCTTGCTGTCACGGGCCTGGGGTCGCCTCAACCAGGTGGAGCTGCCACACTGGCTGCGCAGGCCCGTCTATAGCCTGTACATCTGGACCTTCGGGGTGAACATGAAGGAGGCCGCCGTGGAGGACCTGCATCACTATCGCAACCTCAGCGAGTTCTTCCGGCGCAAGCTGAAGCCGCAGGCCCGGCCCGTCTGCGGCCTGCACAGTGTGGTGAGGCCCGATCCTTTCTTCCTGGGGGAAACAGGACTTTTTCCTGCCTCCACAGCTGGGACTCCACTTGCCCAGCACAGCCCCCTGGTCTCCAGCATATCTGGAAGCGGCAGGATGACAAGGGGGTGGTGGGGGCTGTCTTCTCGGGGGAGGAGACCCTGCTCTCCCTGGCAGCAAGCCTCTTCTGTCCTTCCAGATCAGCCCATCGGATGGAAAGATCCTCAACTTTGGGCAGGTGAAGAACTGCGAGGTGGAGCAGGTAAAGGGGGTCACCTACTCCTTGGAGTCGTTCCTGGGCCCACGCACCTACACAGAGGACCTGCCCTTCCCGCCAGGTGGGTCACTGCACAGGCGGGGCCGGGCAGCCCTGCTGTTGTGTGGCTGGACCGGGAGGGAGGGGAATGCTGGGGAAGGAGCTGAGGCTGGCATGTGGGGCCTCCCTGAGAATCCACGTGCAGACCGCACTCAGGCTCCGTGCTGGGTGCTCACTGTGTTGGTGGCCCCCATGTCTGCTTCTACCTCACAGCCGCCTCGTGTGACTCCTTCAAGAACCAGCTGGTCACCCGGAAAGGGAATGAGCTCTATCACTGTGTCATCTACCTGGCCCCCGGGGACTACCACTGCTTCCACTCCCCCACAGACTGGACTGTGTCCCACCGGCGCCACTTCCCAGGTCAGCCCAGGGCCAGCGTGTGGGGGGAGCTGCCTCTGTGGGCTTCACATAGAGGCTCTCAGCTTCTTGGTGTCAGGGGACCAGGCTCCAGGTCAGGGCCATCGAGGCCAGGAGCTGACTGCTTTATGCAGGCTGGTTGTGGGCAGGGGACCATGGGGCCCACTCGGCTCAGCATTTGGAAATGACATCAGGGCAACAGGCCATGAGTCCCTTTGGGTCTTGGCTGCCCTGGAGTGGACACACTGGGCTCTGGACAGGGAGTAGCAGCGTTCCCTGCCTCTGCAGGCTCCCTGATGTCAGTGAACCCTGGCATGGCTCGCTGGATCAAAGAGCTCTTCTGCCATAACGAGCGGGTAGTCCTGACGGGGGACTGGAAACATGGCTTCTTCTCACTGACGGCTGTGGGGGCCACCAACGTGGGCTCCATTCGCATCTACTTTGACCGGGTAAGCAGAGTGTAGGCCCTGCCAAAGCCCAAGGGCTGGACCTCTTGGGTCTACCTGCCTTGTCTGCTGTGTGGCGGATGGGTTGGGACTGAATTCTAGGGCGGCCACATGTCTGGTCAGGCGTGGCTCTGCTGAACAGCTGTCCTGAGAATGGGCCGCTCCACCTGCCAGCCAGCTGAGGCTTCCCTCCCTTCTTGCACCATTGGCTGGAAGAGATAGAGGGAATTAACCTCCTTGCCTGGCACCTGGTTTCTGCTAGGAACCATGGTCAAAGGTGAGAGTGAGGAGGGAACAGAAAGGGAGCGTTGAGCTCGGGGTGGCTCATGTTGGTTACAGCATGTGAGGGGGTCAGCACTCGCAGGCCTGCTGCCCACCCCGTCCCAAAGGGCTGCCTTTTTGGGTGTCAGTTTGTGATCAGCGGCCTTGGCTCCCACAGGTGCCACTCTCCCAGCACCATGCATGGAAACCACTGGGTCCGATTGTTCCGTCTTTCCTGGGCCTAGTTCACAGCAGGCGTCAATGCTGTGTGTGAGATCTGGCTAGACTGGGCCCACCTGGCCCTGAGATGCCATCCCCACCTCCCTTTTGGAGCTGGGTTGGGTGGTGTTGGGGACAAGGAACAGAGGGAGTGGGTGGGACTCCAAACACATGTGGGGTGACACTGCACTTGGTGGCCCCGCTAACCCCCAGCCTATCACCACAGGACCTGCACACAAACAGCCCAAGGCACAGCAAGGGCTCCTACAACGACTTCAGCTTCGTGACGCACACCAATAGAGAGGGCGTCCCCATGCGCAAGGGCGAGCACCTGGGCGAGTTCAACCTGGGCTCCACCATTGTGCTCATCTTTGAGGCCCCCAAGGACTTCAATTTCCAGCTGAAAACAGGACAGAAAATCCGCTTTGGGGAGGCCCTGGGCTCGCTCTAGAGCCTCTTTCCTGATTATGGCTGCTAAGGGATCTTTTCCAAACAGAGTGAGGGTCTTTTAGATAGGGAGGCCCATGAGGCCATCCAGGTGAGGGCCTGCCTCAGGGTGGGTGAGAGTCTGACCAGGTAGGACTTGAATGACTCGGCTCCCACCTGTTCCGGAGGTGCAGACAAGAGGTGGTGAGAGCCCCCGTCATGCCCTCAACCTATCCTGTTCCTTCTCCCTACAAATAAAAAGTGCAGGCTGGAATGATCTGTCACATTTGGATCTTTTTAAACACTGTATAGACGGGAGATCCTGCATTCCCGACTGAACCTTCAGTTGGTCTCGATTGTCATTTTTCCTTGCTGCTCCTCCCCATCACCTGGGCTGTTTTCTGTTGGCCCCTTTTGTTTTTTGGCCTTAACCCTCCTGCTGCACAGGGTGAGGTGCCTCCTTGGCACAGACTGTGGATGCCTCTTCCCCCAGCAGAGCCACACAGCCTTCATGACAACTGCTTTCTGTTCCCAAATTCACCTCATCCTGCTCTTTAGAAAAAGCAGTCTTTGTGCTTGCGGCTGAATGCATCACCCTGGACTCTGCCAGTGTCTTCTGAGGACACTGATTAATGATACAGACCTCTGTAGGACCTGATGAGTGACCTTCTGGAGCTGGTCAGGTCCTCGTTGCAGCAGGCAAGACTAATTACTGAACCTGCCTCATGGCACCAGAATGAACAGGGCAGGCAGGTGGTAGGCCCAGCTGGGGACAGGGGAGAGTTCCTGTCCTCCCCATATCCCTACATGAAATGTGGGAAAGTTGCTGCTGTTGATTCAGGGTCTGTCTGGGAGGCAGAGGGCCCTTGGTGGATAGTTGGTCAGTGCCTGGAAAACCTGTCCCAGTTATCAGGAATGCGTGCCTGGGGAGCCCCCAATGGCGGGGACAGGGCCAGAGTTCATGTTGACCCTGGGGACGCTGTGAATTTCTCCTGCAGGAGAGCCATCATTGAACTTTTTCAACTGTATCAGTAGCACAGTATTTTTGTATGAGAAGTGGGAGACTTCTGAACAGTAATTCATTTAATGGCAAAACATTTTGAAATAAAAAAATAAAACTTATAACTTTGTGTTCTGTTCCTGGAGGTGGCCTGAGGCCTCCCCGACAGCCCAGCACCTGCATCCCTGGGGCAAACACGCTAGCACAGGGCCTGCCGCAGGGCCTGGATGCGAGCAATGCAGGTGCCAATGGGCTGGCGCTGAGCCTGGAGCTCCTCTGCCAGCTGCTGGATCTGCAGTTCCACCTGGGGCCAGAGAGGGACAGCCAGGGCTGAGAGGGAGCACAGCCCGGGGCGTCCCTACGGACACCTGGGGATGGCCTCGGGCCTCACCTCTTGCAGCTCTTTCTGCACCTGCTGCTCTACTTCCTGGTCCTCGGGTCCAGGCTCCTCTCTGCTCAGCTCCAGCCACCTGCGCAGGCTGCTCGCTTGCCGCTGACAGGACCTGAGGGGTGTAGATACCTGCTGCCTGCCAGGCTGGGTCCTTGGCAGAGCCCCATCCGGCTCAGAGAGCGGCACCTCAGCTAATTCTGATGCGGGTATCGGGTGGAGAAAGGCGGTCTGGTAGGGCCCCTGACCTTAGCTGCAGGCCCCTGCTTGGGAGCCGAACACTTCTTTTTCCTCTCCCAGTCTCCTCCGCCCTCCCTAGCAGACAGCAACTCAGGTGGGCCTGGGCGAAAACACACTTCTTGTCTCTCTTCCCCTGTGCAGAGGCAAGGATGAGGCGCCAGAGTCTGTTGCTGTCGAAGCTCTGAAGCTGCTGCATGATGATGGTCCCCAGACCATTGAGTGCAGCGGGTCTCGGGCCTGTCTCCTCTGCACTTTTTTTTTTTTCTGTGAGATGGAGTGTTACTCTGTCGCCCAGGCTGGAGTGCAATGGCGTGATCTCGGCTCACTGCAACCTCCGCCTCCCAGGTTGAAGCAATTCTTCTGCCTCAGCCTCCCAAGTAGCTGGGACTACATGCGTGCACCACCATGCCCAGCTAATTTTTGTATTTTAGTAGAGACAGGGTTTCACCATATTGGCCAGGCTGGTCTTGAACTCCTGACCCCGTGATCCGCCCGCCTCAGCCTCTCAGAGTGCTGGGAACAGGCGTGAACCACCACACCCAGCCCTTCTCTGCACCTTTAATATCAGTGTTATAATTAGTCACTGGGGACAGCATGGCCTCATTGGGTTTTTAGAGTTTTGCTCAACTTTATCATCCCCCCATAGGAACCTCTGTCCATAGGTGAGGCTGACTGGGGCCTTCCTAAGCAGCACCAAGCCAGGTCAAGAGCTATGGTGGAGATGGGGCCTTTCTGGACAGCACACACTGAGGGCTCCCCACAGCCCTCCATAGCTAGACCAAGACCACCCACAGGACCCTGGCAGCTGGCTCAGGGGAAATGGAACTGCCTGCCCACTTTTCCAGGCAACACCTGCTCCTGTAGCCAGGGCCGCAGGGCATTTCACAGGGCTCACCGGAGGTTCTGCTTGGTGGTCTGGTAGTGCAGTACTTGCTGCTGGATCCCCTCAAGTTCAGCCTCAAGGTCCAGGCTGCCTATGGCGACAGAAGTAAGCTTGTTTCAGACCATTTTCCCCTCTGGGACCAGGGTAAATAGCAAGTCCCAGGTCCGGGAGTGGCCTGAGTGCTTTCTGCCCTGACAGGCCCCAGGTACACACCTGCAGTTGAAAGCCCAGGCCCAGCCCTGGTGGCTGAGAAGTCCCCAGGAAGGAGTAGATGGGGGTCAGGGACACTGGCCAGGGATGGGGGGACCTGGGGCTTATCCCTAGGAGTAGCCGGCTGTGCTGACGCCTGCAAAGGAAAGAAGGGTGGATGCTCAGCAGGGAAGCTAGGAGGAAGCCGGGGAGGGGGACACCAAGTCCTTGTCACTGCCTGCCCTGCAGGGGTGGGGGAAGACCCTGCAGGAGCTGGGCTTCCCAGGCACTGGCCGTGCTAGCTCATCCAGTGTCGAGCCTGCCCCTGCACACGGGACCCAGTATTGTAGGAGAAAGTCCCACAAGCAACCAGGGAGCACCCCGTGTCACCACAGTCCGCCTCGCGCCTCCACCGCCTGAGCAGCTGTTCCTAGCCTTACCCAACTCCACCCCCACCTTGCTCTGAGCTCATGACCTTGCTGAGCTTCGACGTCAGTGAGAAGTGGTGAGAGAGAGTCCAGCGCTCTACAGCCTCCTCCATGCCCTCCTCTCCTGGTGAGAGTGGATTTGTCCCTTCCATCACCCGACAGGGGTCAAAACCCTTCCAACCCCACACACCATTCCAGCCAGGGTAAGTGGCCCCACAAGGCCTAACTCACCACAGGAACTGCTTCCTTCCTGCCCCTTCATCCCCATTCAGGAACCAGCTGCTTTGGTGGCCTGAGAGCAGCTGTCACTCCATTACTGAGCTCTCACACCCCCTGGCCATCCCCGCCCAGGCTCCCCACTTGGAGGCTCATCCCCTCTCTCCTTCCCCTGTACTCCTCCTAGAGGCCGCAGTGGCTCTGGGGTTACCTTCGGCCTGTGCTGAGGATTCTTCTCAATCTCTGGCCCTGACCTCTTCCTTGAAGGTCAGACTCAACGTTTGCTTTCTCTCAAGTTTGACATCAAGAACCTGGTTCAAAACACTCTTGACGCTTCAGCCCAAACCAGTCCCCACCCCCAGTTCCTTCTTCCAGTCAAAGAACTCTGTTCCCCAAGTTATTCAAGCCAGCAGCCCAAATCAGCCTGGATTCCTTCTTCCCCCTCACTCAGCAAATCCCTCAGAGCATATCCTGCCTCGTCGGCCGCCAAGAGAGTATCCGTCCCCTCTATGGCAACCGCTGAGCCCAGGTCACCAGTATTGCTTGTCTGGACCACAAGGTCATGGTGACCACAGCCTGCACAGAAACCTGCCATAGTGCTCCCTGCCAAAACCCTTCCCCGATTTCCTCCTCTTCTCAAATCCCAGGCTGCTTCTCACCGTGGCTGCAGGACCCTACGTGATCTGCAGCCACGTCACTGGCCTGCAGGCAGGGGCTTTTCTTTGCTTGTCTCTGACTAGAATATACGCTTCAGGATGGCAGGGCCCTTGGCTGGCTGTTCACTGCTGTGGCCCTTGGACCTGGTGTGTAGTGGCTACCTATGCTTGTCAATGGATGAGTGGCCTCCCTGTGCCAAGGTTTTCCAGAAATGATGAGTACAGCTATGGTATGAGAAGGAGCACCAGAAGCCAGACCAAAGAGAGAGCCCCAGCGCCCAGGCCTGGTGGTGGAGGACGTACCCTGGCTGGTGCAGCTGCCCCGCAGGGCATGAAGGAGGAAGGAGGCAGCAGCAGCAGCTCCGGGCCTGTGCTTGCCGTCGGGATCTGCTTTGGGCCAGGGGCGCTTGACAGGGCCCCAGGCACGGGGCTGTGTGGGACTTGTGCTGTCGGGGCCTCTGCCAGGAAGGGCCGCGTCAGGGAGGGGCCTGCTGGCTGAGCCATACCTAGGCCATGTTCCTTGGGCTTCTGAGGCCTGAGCACAGGGAAGGCAAGAGCCTGGTCAGGCCACAGGACCCTCCTCTGGGACCAAGGAACAAGAAGGAAAGGGGGCCACCCACCCCAGGACTGCCAAAACACAGGCCCCAGATGGAGGCGCCAGCTGCCTTTGGGGCCCCCTGACCACCTACCCCTGTCTGCCCATAGTGCCACACCCCAGGGACCTCTGGCTCTGCGCAGGCTCCAGCAGGAAGTGTGGGCGTCGCGGCTGCTTCCTCGCTGAGTGGGCAGTGTTGCTGGGAAGAAACATGGGGTCTGTTCCCCTGGGCTGACCAGGGGCTGCAGGGGGGTCTGAGATCTCTGTGGGATGGGGGTCGCTAGTCAGACCCCTCCAATTTTATAGGGAGACCGAAAGTCAGAGAGGGCGAGGCCCAGGTCAGTAAGTAAGCTGGGGTGGCCTGGGCCACAGAGCTCCCAGCAGTTCTGACAAAAGGTACCTGACGCCAGGGGACTGCTTCACCCACATTGTCTCTTTTGACATGCAGAGCAACCCTGGTAATGCAGGTGTACAGGTCGCCAGGGTCCATGTCACAGGGGAGCAGCCTCTGAGATGTTCAGGCTCCCATCAAGGTCAGTCAGCGAGGGGCAAAGCAGCGACCAGGACCCAGGCCCCATGCACCCACCTGACAACTCCCCCAGGGCCCAAGGCTCTCGGGTCGTGCTGGCTGCTGTGGGAGCCACAGCTTCATCAGCATGGGGCAGGGCAGGTTAGGGTTTGAGGAGACCATAGTCAGGGTGGGCAGAGGGATGGGTGCCAGCCCACACAAGAAAGAGGGGCTTGACAAAAAACCAGTGTCTTGGCTGTGAGGGAGCAGGAGAGGCCAGCAGGCACGGGCAGGGCTGAGCTTGTTCCCTTGTCAGCTCTGTGTGTGACTCCGGAAGACTGTCAGCAGGACGGGCGAGAGGGGAGGAAGGGGTTGCAGAGGAAGGGACACCTATTTCCTGAACTTTGGCAGGCAAAGGAGAGAGGGTCTGGAAATCCCACGCCACTCTCTCTTGCTGGGGGAGGGATGGGGTCTGGCCGGAGAAGAGGCGATTCCCAGCAGCTCAGCTATGACAAGGCTGAGGCCAGCCTGTCCTGTCCCCCGTCAGGGCCCAGTTTTCCTCCCTGCTACGCCATCCAACCTTTTGCCCAGGGTGGAAGCGAGGAGGATGAGGTGAGGACGGGCTACTCACAGTTCCCGGGCGTGGGGCTCCTCAGCAGCCAGGCGGCCCAGAGCTCCCTGAAGCAGAGGAGCCTGTGGCCTCTTGGTCCCCACGGTGGCATCCCCAGCCCCAGCGGCAATGCGGTTGAGAAGGGGATCCTCAAACGTCACCTTCCTGCTGGGTGCGACGGCTGCCAGGGGCTGAGGCTTCCCGCCCTGGCCCAGCACTTTCTGTTTCCAGAGCGTGGCACAGCGGCGGACGGCACGATGGAGACTGTGAGCAGCCTGCGACACAGCCTCTGGTCAGCTCATGCCACACCCTGCCTGCTCCCCAGAGGAAGGGGCCCTGGGCCTACCTGGACCTGCTGCTGGGCCTGCAGCTGCTGCCGAGAGGCCTTCATGCTGGCTGCAAAGCGCAGGAGCCGTGTGGCACCCTCCTGGAGGAGCTGCCCCTGGTAGGCCTGGAGCGCGCGCTGCAGCCGCGCCTTCTTCCTCCTCCTTTCCAGTACAAAGGCCAGCCACGTGGCCCACACCTCCAGGGAGGGCGGGAGGTGAGGCCCAGATCTCCCTGTTTAGGGGTCCCCCACAGACCAGGTGCCCTCCCTCCAAGGCAGGGCTAAGGCCTGAGGGAGAGGCAGGGATGGTAGGATGCAGAAACACAATTACCTTTGCCTGCAGCGAAAAGGCCCAGAACCACAGGGCCCGCACTGTCGCCTGCTGCTCCTGCCTCCTGGCTGCCAGCTAGGGCCAGAAAGACCAGATCATTTCCCTGCTGCCCCTTCAGGGAGGCCGTGCTGATCAAGGGGCCCTGCCCGGATCGTCCCTCTGGGCTCCCTCTCTAGTTGAGGCTCCCACTTCCTCCACTAGGAAGGGCCAGCCCTGTGCCTGGCCGTGAGGTGCTCAATAGACGCTCCATCTGTGGCCTGAGGAAGGACCTTTAGGAAAGAAGGTGGCAAAGGGCTCCTGCAGGGGGATGTGTGGAGACACCAGCCTGGGGTCTGGGGAATGGTGAGAACAGGAGAACAGGACAACAGGACGGGAAGAGGGAGCTGGGGACGTGTGGGTGCTGCTCTGCGTGATCCCTCTTGGCTTTTTAGCAAGATCCCAGCAAGCCTTAAAACATATTTCATTTTAATTTTTAAAAAATTATGTTGATTTTTTTTGAGATGGGATCTCACTCTTATCTAGGCTGGAGTGCAGTGGCATGATCACAGCTCATTGCAACCTTGACCTCCAGGGCTCAAGCGATCCTCCCACATCAGCCTCCCAAGTAGCTTGGACCACAGGTGTGCACTAACTACACCCAGCTAATTTTTCTGTTTTGTTTTTGTAGAGATGGGGTCTCACTATGTTGCCCAGGCTGGTCTTGAACTCCTAGGCTCAAGTAATCCTCCTGCCTCAGCCTCCCAAAATCCTGGGATTATAGGTGTAAGCCATCATGCCTGGCCCACTGATGTATTTTTTTTTTTTTTTTTTGAGGTAGAGTCTCGCTCTGTCGTCCAGGCTGGAGTACAGTGGTGTGATCTTGGCTCACTGCAAGATCTGCCTCCCAGGTTCACGCCATTCTCCTGCCTCAGCCTCCCGAGTAGGCGCCTGCCACCATGCCTGGCTAATTTTTTTGTATTTTTAGTAGAAACAGGGTTTCACCGTGTTAGCCAGGATGGTCTCGATCTCCTGACCTTGTGATCCGCCCGCCTCGGCCTCCCAAAGTGCTGGGATTACAGGCGTGAGCCACCACGCCCAGCCTCCACTGATGTATTTTTTAATACAACACTGTAGAAAGAGAAACCAGGCCTTGAAGTAACTGGTCTTACGCAGGCTACAGATGGAACAAAGCTGATGTGCTCGGAAATGACAGGAAGGTGGTAAAGGAGGTGGCCCTGGGGAGGGCAATAGTAAAAATACTGAACTAGAGGTGTAAGCTGAAGGTCACTCATTGCCCAGGCCTCACACGCCAGAGGACAGAGAAGGAAGTATGGAGGGGACATCTCCCGGGTTCCCACCTGTTGTCTCCACTGGCGGAAGCAGGTCCGGTTGAGTCTCTGTGCCAGCAGTTGGGTACTCTGCCTGTGCAGGAGCTAGGGGAGAGCAAGTGCACAGAGTGGGGTCCTGACCTAGCCTAGACAGCCTGCGGTGGGTCCTGATCTAACCCAGTCTCTGCCCAGCTGAATGTCCTCCCATTGCTAGGAGTCCTGGATGGTGCCAGGGGTCTCCTGCATAGGCAGGGAGAGGCAGGGGGGAGGCAGGGGGCACCTAGAGGACTCACTCCGTAGGTCCCCCAGCACTGATAAGCCGCGGGTCAGCATGAACCGGGTTTTTAGGCTGAGCTGTCTTCTCTGGGAGACACTGGATTCTGGGGCTGACTACCCGCTAGGCTCCACCAAACGCCCAGAAAGGCTCCTGCAGCCTTGTCCTACAGGACCCCAAACCACCCACCACTCATACCGGCTGCATGGAGTGCTGTCAGGAGAGACCCCTTCCTGAGATACGGTCTCCTGGCCTGGACACCCCTTGCCAGGCAGGTGGAACTTGGAGAGTTGCCACCGTCGGCCTCACCCTCTTCCTGACACATTGCAGATGGTGCATCTTCCACCGGGCCAGCCCCTCCAGCAGCAGCTGTCGGCGGTGGTGTTGGACTGCCCTCCCCAGCTGCAGCCTCTGCTGGGCTGACCTCCGGCTGCAGTCCCGCCAGCGCTGAAACCAGGTCCGCAGACAGCCTAGATCCAAGTCAGAGTTTGCTGTTTTGTGGGATTTCCACCAGTGACTACATAATGGTGAAGGTGCAGAGAGGAGAGATGGCTGTGCGGGGATAGAGTCCAGGTGTCCAGCCCACACGGTGCAACTACCACATGTGGACCATGGCCCCTCTCTAGAGACAGCTCTGGCCACCTTTGCCAACAGTGAACCCCCCAGGGACTGGAACCAGATCTGTTTACCACTGTGCTCCCCAAGGGCCCTCCCAGAGCCACAAGCCTGTCCACAGCCTCCACAGGGGTGCCAGGGGCCCCCGTAAGTCACGTGCAAAATGCTGCTGGGCGCGCGGAGGAAGAGCCTCAGTCTGAGGGAGGAGGAGGAGCCCCCACTTGAGCTGTAGCAGCTGGAGGAGAGGGCAGCCTGTGTGGCCAGGGTGGAAACCAAGGCCCAGTCAGAGCAGTCAGAGCAGCCCGAGCCGCGGCTGGGGAGGAGTGCGCTGGTCACCAGGCCACGTCTTCTGGCCCCCTGGGTTCTGCAGGCACGAGCCACATCCTGCCTTTTGTTTTTGTGTCACAAGATTCTCCCTTGAGTGAATCTTTCTTGGGCCCTGAGAGAACTTTCTTTTTGAGACAACAGAACAGGGTTGAGAGCAGGGCACAGAGGCCAAGATGAGGAGCCCTCCAGGCCCACCGGCGCAGGCAGAGAAGGCGGCAGATCACAAGCGGGAGGCACCCATGTTAGTGCTGCATGCTGACGTCTGGGCTCTGTTCTAAGTGTCTATCTCTCTACCTGTCATCTCGGTTGATCTCCACAACAACCCCAAGAGGTAGACACTGTTATCCCCATTTTACAGATGAAGACACTGAGACTCAGAGAGGGACCCTGCTGGAGGCCACACACAGAGCCAGGTTATGACCGCCAGCCTGCACATCTGCAGCACCCTGCATAATGGGTCTTGTGACATCCTCCCCCCAGTCCCTCCTCCAGCCCCACCCTTGGCCTGCCAAGGTGTGCCTGAGACACTGAGGCCTTAATATAAGCCAGGCAATTGTTCCTCAGGTGTTTACTGTGTACCTACTATGTGTACACTGTCTTGCTGCCCAGTCTCCCAGATGTCTCACACCATCTGTAATGGACGTGGCAATCCAAACCTGCCACTGCCTCCTTCTAAGGAAAGTCCTTCAGAGAGCAGCGGCTTCGGGCAAAACTCAAACCCGTAGCCCCTAACTTCCCACCACGGCCAGGAGTGGGCACCTGACCCTTAAGGCAGCCGACCCAAACTGGCCAGAAGCCTCCGGAGCTTGAAGCTGCACGGTCAGGTGCCCAAAGGGTCAGGCGCAGAAGCTCCAAAGCCCAAGGACTGGCTTAAGCCCTCAGCTTCTTTCTTAGTGAACTAGAAACACGGTGCTGGTTTCTGAGCTGAGTTCCAGGACCCAGCAGCACATTCGTGGTGCAGTAATGCAGCCGTGTGGGATGGCTGAGCCCGGGGTTTTGTCGCTAGGACTTGTTGAAACATGCTCATTAACACATGCTACAGTCAGAACCAAACCAAAGCTGGTGCAGTTTTGTCCTGGAGCAAACTCTTGTAAACCAACTCAACAACTTGGTCAATTTCTTTATGGGCCAATTTAAACAATTTCTAATTATTTTCACTTTTGTTTGTATTTTCATTTATTCTAAAACTGAGCTGTCCCCTTCAGCGTGTCAGATTCTCCTGCTATGGGACCGCTGGCTGTGTTAGGAGACAGCTCCCCACGGGTCTGCCGTGTGTCTGTGCAACTTGCAAGCAGGGGCATGGACTCCTGTTCTAGACTCTTTCCAAAGATTTTTTAAAAGAGACTGGGTCTTGGCCAGGCATGGTGGCTCATGTCTGTAATCCCAGCACTTTGGGAGTCTGAGACGGATGGATCATGAGGTCAGGAGATCGAGACCATCCCAGCTAACACGATGAAACCCCGTCTCTACTAAGAAAACAAAAAATTAGCCCAGTGTGGTGGCACGCGCCTGTAGTCCCAGCTACTCAGGAGGCTGAGGCAGGAGAATTGCTTGAACCCCAAGAGGTGGAGGTTGCAGTGAGCCAAGATCGTGCCACTGCACTCCAGCCTGGGCGACAGAGTGAGACTGTCTCAAAAAAAGAGAGAGACTGCGTCTCATTCTGTCAGCCAAGCTGGAGTGCAGTGGTGTGATCATAGTTCAGTGCAGCCTCCATCCAACTCCTGGGCTCAAGTGATCCTCCCACCACAGGCTCCCGAGTAGCTAGGACTACAGGTGTGTACCACTGTGCCCTGCAATCTTTCCAAAAATGTATATACAGCAGGCAGTGGGACTTCCTGAGATCGAATGAGAATGTCTCTGGCCCCTAAACATTCAAGGGCCCAGCTACACAAGGAAGCAGGACGCTAACACAGTGGAGGCTGACCTGACAAGCGGCAAAACAACCCCCCCAAGCACCCCAAACTCCTCCATTCCAGCTTCTTTTATTTCTCTGTAGATCTCAAGCGCCAGCCTTTCATTTTAACATAAACTGGTTGGCAATCAGTTGGTAATACATTTCTAAGATATACTGGACTGAACAGTACCCACTCCACACCTGCTGTATTCATGCCCTTCCTGGAACCTCACGATGTGACTTTATCTGGCACTAGGCTGGCTGCAGATGTAATTGGAAAAGATGGCGTCACACTCAAGTAGGGTGGGTCCTTCATCTGATATGACCAGAGTCCTTCTAAGGGACCCAGACACAGGAAGGGAGAGGCATGTCAAGATGGGGCAAAGACTGGAGCAATGGGTCTGCACGTCCAGGAGAGCCATGACAAGCAAGAAACAAGCTGGGAGAGGCAAGGAAGGACTAGAGCCTGCGGAGGAGCACGGCTCTGCCACACCTTGATCTCTAACTGCCGGCCTCCAGAACTGAGAGGGTAATTCTGTGTGCTTTGAAGACTCCCAGTCTGTGGTACTTTGTCATGGCAACCACTGGCAACTGGTATGTATGAGGAGGAGACAGACTTATGGGGGCCACAGGGACCTCCACAACAGTGGTGTCGTCACATTCCTCAACACGACTTGCTTCTGGGGGCCCCACTTACCCCTGTCCAGCATCTTCCGGGCCTCCCAGATGGCAGAGTCCTCCTGCTGTCGGTAATATATCTGCACTGACACAGCTTCCCGCCACTGGACCAGGACCTATGGGCAGGCAAGGAGCACAGCAAGTCACTACGCCTCCTGGCTTCCGGGGCCACCCCAGGTCTGTGACGGTGGCTCCTGGAGAGGCAAGGCCAAGCTGTTTCCATTTGCTTCTCACACACGCTCCAGGAAGTAACTGCCATGCACGCAGACCGCTGAGCAATAGGACGGGGCCCCAGCCCCTCACAGGAAGCCCAGCATCTCGGCTGCTGGGACTCTTCTACCAGGATTTTCATATCATACCCTGCCATCAAGTAGTGAAGTCATTACATACATGGGTCTTCATTCTATTTTATTTATTTATATAATTTCTTTTTGAGACATAGTCTCGCTGTGTCACCTGGGCTGGAGTGCAGTGACGTGATCTTGGTTCACTGCAACCTCCGCCTCCCAGGTTCTAGCGATTCTCCTGCCTCAGCCTTGCCTCAGCCTTCCGAGTAGCTGGGATTACAGGCACGCGCCACCACGCGCGGCTAATTTCTGTATTTTTAGTAGAGACAGGGTTTCTCCATGTTGGCCAGGTTGGTCTCAAACTCCTGACCCCAAGTGATCCACTCGACTCAGTCTCCTCAAGTGCTGGGATTACAAGCGTGTAATTACAGGCGCCCGGCCTCTATTACTGTTTAGTAAATGGAACACACATACATTGTATACATTCTTCTGTATGAGTGATGCCTATAAAATCACAATCACAAAACACTTGCCCAGGGGATGCCTGGTGCCTGTTCCGCAAGCGTCATGAACTTCATTCCCACCAAAAAGGCCTCCTCTTCAAGCTCTGGAGCCAAGCAAAGACTCCTGTGATCCTCTTCCGGGGGAAGGGAGGCACAGGCTAGCTCTGGAGTTTTTCTTCTTCTTTTTTTTTTTTTTGAGACAATCTTGCTCTGTTGTCCAGGCTGGAGTGCAGTGGTGCAATCTTGGCTCACTGCACCTCCTGGATTCAAAGTGCCTGTAATCCCAGCGCTTTGGGAGGCTGAGGCAGGTGGATCACCTGAGGTCAGCAGTTCAAGACCAGCCTAGCCAACATGGTGAAACCCCACCTCTATTAAAAATACAAAAATTAGGCGAGCATGGTGGCACACGCCTGTAGTCCCAGCTACTCGGGAGGTTGAGGCAGGAGAAATCTCTTGAACCTGGGGGATTGGAGGTTGCAGTGAGCTGAGATGACACCACTGCACTCTAGCCTGGGTGACAGAGTAAGACTCTGTCTCAAAAAAAAAAAAAAAGAAAAAAAAGAAAATACTGGTTCTGATAAGAACTAGTTCACTTATGATGTGTTATGTTTCTATTTTAATGCATATTAGTTTGTAATTCAGTAAAAAACTAAACATGTGCCCACATGGGTGTTTGTGTGTGTGCTGGAGGAAAGTTACCCATTTCTAGGTTCCTTATTCAGTTCAAATCTCTGGCACCACCCCCTACATCCCACGCCCTCACCAGAACACAGTCCCCAGCTCTCCTGGGTGACCAGCTTGCCTCCTTATACCTCACCTTGGAACATATGGTCCTTCTGTAATGAGCACTTGCTTGAAAGGTTTTTTTGGCTTCATCCACTCGGGCCATGGTGTTCTCTTTCCAGCGACGCAATGCCCCTCTGCAGGTGCATGGGTGTGGGAAGGGCAGATGACACCAGGATGGAGAGAGAAGGGAGGCTTCTGTGAATCATTCCTACTTCTTCCCCTACTCCTGAGTCAGGGACTCTACACCTAAGAATGTCTGTTTCACCAACACCCATGTTTACGTGCACGTCTATGTCCAACAAATGGCTACTGAGCAGCTGCTCTGGGCTGGGCACCAAGAATGCATGAGGGACCCAGCACTGCTGGAGACCCAACTCCAGGTGCTACGAGGATAACAGGGCATAACCAGTGGCAACACAGGTGACTCACACTGTGATGAGAGCAGTGTGGGGAGACGGAACCCGGAAGGCTGCCTGTGCCGCAGCCTGCTGCTGAGTTAGCTCGGGGAGTTCTCGCTTACTCCGCCCTGTCTCAAGAGCGGGATGGGCGCTCTATGGGACCCCGTATGAGGGATGGAGGCGTTTATTTTATTTACTTTTTAGAGGCAGGGTCTCACTCCATCGCCCAGACTGGAGTGCAGTGGCATGATCACGGCTCACTGCGGCCTTGACCTTCAGGGCTCAAGTGACCCTCCCACCTAAGCCTCCCAAGTCGCTGAACCACAGGCATACATGACCATGCCTAGCTAATCTTTTTATATTCAGTAGAGACAAGGTGTCGCTGTGTTGCCCAGGCTGGTCTGGAACTCCTGGTCTCAAACAGCCTCCTAAAGTGCTGGGATTACAGGCATGAGCCACTGTGCCCAGCTAAGGATGGAGGTGTTGAAAGTCCATGAGACCCACTGCCCACAGGCCACCAGGAGTATCATGTGCTGAACAAATACAAAGGCAGGAAATGAAAGAGGGGCATGTGGGAGGACTGCTGGGAAGGAGTGAGGTTAGAGTCTGGCTTAGAAAGAGTGGTAGAAGCTGCAGAAGCGCCCTCCACAGGGGTGAGCGGTGCAGATGGTCTGACGGGGCCCAGAGGTGACTCTGGAGAGTCAGTGACAGGCCTGCAGAGCAAGCTGGAAGGGCACTGCCTGGAAACTGACAGGAAAGGGAGCCGCTGCAGCCTCTGGAGTGGAAGAGACGACGAGGTGCCTTGCAAAGCTGCATCTTGCAGTGTGAAGTAGGGAGGAAACAAGTGGCCTTTAAGGCATGCAGGTGACAGGTGCTTTCCAAGGTCCCGCCCCGCACACAGCAGGGGTTTCAGACAAATGAAGGTGAACCCGTGAGTGAAGTGGAAAAGCCAAGACCATGGTATTAGCTACTAGGAACCTGGGATCATCCCCCACCTGGCCCTTGGCAGGACTCCCTAAAAGGCTGGGGTTTGGAGTGCATTCCTCGTTCCCCAGTCAGAGCCTGGGAGGCGCTCGGGAGACTCACCGCAGCAGCTGCCTGTTGTGCTGGCTCTCTCTGGCTGCCACCTCCTGGAGGATGCTCCGTACCCTGCCCTGGTAAGTCTGTAGGGGACAAGGAAGACTGAGGCTGCCCTTGGGCCCACACTTCTCCCTGTTTAGGCAGGTCTCGGAGGTGCATCTACCACAAGGCTGCCATGCCCAGAGCACTCAAAAATAGCAGGGAGAGGCCTACAGCCCCTGGTCCCAGGGCCAGCAGACCCTCCCAGACGACAGGGAGAAAGTGTCTCACAGGCCCTCACCTGTTAAGTCAAATCATGGGCCTCCAGGGCCAGGAGCTGCTCTCACTACAAGGCTGGTACCCACCGACAGCACCTGGTTCCACTTGGCCAAGCAAGAATCAAAGAACCCTGTGGCCTAAGGCCCGCTGTCTGGGGCACTTGCTTGGTTTGAGGTGTGTCACATGACTCTGTTCTGGGAGGGACAGGAAGAACAAAGAAGGGAAACAAAGTCTCCGGAAACCTCCCCGGTCCCCCCAGCACGGAGATCAGGAGGGAAGCAGCAGCTCCTACCGCCCACGCCTGCAGCGCCCTGTGCCGCACTCTCTGCTGGTGGTGCCCATCTGCTCGCATCAGCTTCCGCCGCTCCGCCCCCCGCACGGCCAGGCACTGCAGACAGAGGAGACAGTGGCCACCGTGGGCTGGGGTCTGAGGTGGGGGTGGCTTCCTGCTTTGCCTCCATTTTATACGTCATCTGTGTGAGTGTAAATGACTTCACCTCTCTGGCCCCATCGATAAATATGCGCTTCGTAGGGGTTCTGGGATGACTGGATGAGGCAAGTGCTTGATTTGCAGTAAAGGCTCAATTGTGAGTTTAAACGTTTTTAACACTCACTAGGACTCCTGTAAACGGTTAGATCAGGCATTTTAGATGCAGTAAGTTCAAGTAAGAACAGCCTAGTATCTGAAAGAACACAAAATTTTCAGCCAATCATCTCATAAAACTGAGTTAACACTTTATGTGCTGCCTGCTCTCTTCCTTCGGTTCAGAGGTAGGTGGTGTGGCCCATACGTCGCCTGAGTCCCGCTGACACACAGCCCACCTGTCCAAAAGCCATACACGGGTCGCACTCGCCACAAAGCCTTACCTCCCTCCACTGGCTCCAGGCCCGGCGCAGGAGCTGGGCCACGTGGAATTCTGCTGCCCGCACCCTGCCCGTCCTCCTGTGGGGAGATGGCAGAGCTCAGTGCTGCAGCCCCCACCCAGCAAGGGCACCCTCTACGGGCTCCCCCTCACAGTCCATGGCCCTACCTGGTTAAGTTTTGGGGGGAGCAGAGACCCTCTCTGAAGAGCTGCCAAAGAACTTGCACTCTCAGAAAAAAGCACCTGTGATCACATGTTGGCCTACTTCCCAGGGCTTCAAGTGCCACTGAAGCTCACATGTGCAGGTGTGAAGCCCCCGACCGAGAAAGTGGTTAAACATGGTCAGAGTTTGACAGGGAGTGAGATCCTCAGAACACACAGTGGATACTGAAAGGCCCCAAAGCAGGACAGCCTCTGCAGCAGACACATGGGCTGCCTACCCTCCTCTCTCTAACTACGTGGTGTGGTTAAAAACTGCCACAGCCCACCCACTGGCCACAGCTGCTGGTCCCTATCCCTTATCTGCAGCGGTCAGCTGTCACAGCATGGACCCATCAGTGTATTCCCTGCTATGGCCACTTTTGTTTGTTTGAGGCAGAGTCTCGCTCTGTTGCCCAGGCTGGAGTGTAGCGGTGCCATCTCGGTTCACTGCCACCTTCGTCTGCTGGGTTCATGCAATTTTCATGCTTCACTCTCCTGAGTAACTGGGATTCCAGGCTTCTGCCACCACGCCTGGCTAATTTTTGTATTTTTAGTAGAGATGGGGTTTTGCCATGTTGGCCAGGCTGGTCTTGAACTCATTAGCTCAAGTGATCCACCTGCCTCGGCCTCCCAACCTGGCTATGGTCACTTCGAATGGGCCCCAAATATAAGCAGGATGTGGCCAATGAGCAGGACCTCCCCGATCCACTGAGAACTTCTATGCCCAGCCAAATTCCTGAGGCTGTGAGTTCCATGAAGTACCCCAAGGTCCTGCTGTTACAATCCTTTTTTTTTTTTTTGAGACGGAGTTTCGCTCTTGTTGCCCAGGCTAGAGTAGAATGGTGCGATCTTGGCTCATCATAACCTCCACCTCCCAGGTTCAAGCGATTCTCCTACCTCAGCTTCCCGAGTAGCTGGGACTACAGGCATGGAGCACCATGCCTGGCTAATTTTGTATTTTTAGTAGAGACAGGGTTTTTCCATGTTGGTCAGGCGGGTCTCAAACTCCTGACCTCTGGTGATCTGCCTACCTCAGCCTCCTGAAGTGCTGGGATTACAGGCGTGAGCCACTGCGCCCAGCCAACCTAGTTTTAGTTAGACTCTTTTAGGTTGAACTTCCAGAACTTACAACCAGAGTCTGGGGTAAAGCAATCCTCCAGACAGGCACTTGAAGCTGATGGTGCTGCTAGTACAATCAAAGCTGGCCTGGGATAGAAAGGCTTTTAAGGCAGAACTGGCCACTCACTCTGCTCTGAGCCCTTGGGCACTTTCCCTCCAGAGGCAGAAAGCTTTCTTGAGCCGCCCATGGCGGTGGTGAGCACAGGCCGCTGTTTGCCACTCCTGCTCCTGGTGACGTGCTGCTGCCTGCTGGTGCCACGTGAACCAAGACCTATGCAGAAGCTGTCGCTCTGCGTGGAGGATGGCCTGAGGCAGGACAGGAAGGAGAGAACAGAATAAGTCAAGTAGGAGAGAGGCACAGAAGCCAGGAAAGAATTTACAGGCCACAAATAATGACTAAGGCAAAAGGAATGGACGTCAGAATGTGGTACAGCCCAGAAGCTGTCTGTAGGCTCCACTGAGAAAGGACAGATGCCCCAGAGCCTGCCCTGCCTCAAGAGTCTCAGGCAGGAGCCCTCCAGTGAGGTCCGAGCAACTTCCTGAGGAGGGGAGGCCATGAGTGCAATGGCTTGAATCAGATCCTGCCCATCCACACATCTCCTCAGGGGCAGCCACTTACCATTCTCTCTGCCAGGCGGTTTTCTTGATGCTGAAACGTCTTCTGCCTCCAGATAGAAAATACTTGCTTCTCTAATGTCTCCCTAAAAAACAAGGAAGAATGTAAAGCACTTAACAAAACCAAAAATTAACCCAAACAGAACTAGAAGTTCCAAATAATTGGATTTTTCCTTTTATACCATGCTATGGTATAAGAGGTGAGTTAAGTGGCTGGGCACAGTGGCCCATGTCTGTAATCCTAATACTTTGGGAGGCCAAGGCAGGAGGATCGCTGGAGACCAAGACCAGCCTGGGCAACATAGCAAGACTCCATCTCTACAAAAAAATTTTAAAATTGCTGGGTGTGATAGTGTGTGCCTGTAGTCCCAACTACCTGGGAGGCTGAGGTGGGAGGATCGCCTGAGCCCAGGAGTTTGAGGCTGTGGTGAACTATGATCATGCCACTCCACTCCAGCCTGGGCAACAGAGTGAGACCCTGTCTCTGAAAAAAAGAAGAGAGGTGAATAAGCTTAGATGAGGGAGAAAGCAACACAAAGAGAAAGGGAAGAAAAGCAGATAGCCAAAAAACCACAAACTTTTAAAAAGGCCAACATTTTCCAGGTTATTTCTGGTATCAGCCAAGCCTTCACCCCGTACGAAAAAGAGTCCGACCCTAAGACCCCAGGTCTTCATTAATTCTATACTGACTTAACAACACTGATAAAGGATTGTTCGTGGAGCCCTTTCCAGTGCACACTGACCAATCCTTTGGGGACCTGTTGAAAAACAAGGGGCAGACCCCTAAGGCTGACTGAGCAAGTCTGAGGAGGATCCCAGGAAATTGTATTTTAAACAAGTGTTCCAGGTGAATTAGGAAAGTAGAAATGTTTGGGAACAGCCGGGCGCGGTGGCTCAAGCCTGTAATCCCAGCACTTTGGGAGGCCGAGACAGGCGCATCACGAGGTCAGGAGATCGAGACCATCCTGGCTAACACGGTGAAACCCCGTCTCTACTAAAAAATACAAAAAACTAGCTGGGCGAGGTGGCGGGCGCCTGTAGTCCCAGCTACTCGGGAGGCTGAGGCAGGAGAATGGCGTAAACCTGGGAGGCGGAGCTTGCAGTGAGCTAAGATCCGGCCATTGCACTCCAGCCTGAGTGACAGAGCGAGACTCCGTCTCAAAAAAAAGAAAGGTTTGGGAACCACTGTTTTGTCATCTCTGCCTAGGCCTACCAGATCACCATTAACAACATCAAATCCTGCAACAGCAGTGCTGCGATAATTGATCAACAGTCACTAGGGGCGCCACGCTGGTGGAGCCATAGGATCCGTGTTCAGCACTGCGGGATCTCGCTCCCCTGATATTTAACACACAAGACACATCACTTAAAGCAAAGATTCCACTTGCAGGCAGAACACAGTCACTGGTCTTGGACCTACCCTCTGGCCATATATGACAAAACTAGACAAAACGTATGTGGCAACTGTCTTCAGGCGCTGGACAGTAAGTGTACATTTTGATGCTGAAAAGACAGGACACAGGCGAGGTGAGCCCCGAGGCCGCCCAGACTTTCTGCCTGGGGGTACCTTCTAAACAGTGAGAGGAAGGGAGGCTAAGCAGAGCCTCCCTCAGCCTCAGTGAGCTGAGGAGGCAAAGACTGGAGTTCATGACTGCCAGAGGGGCTGGAATTTGGGGGCAGGGTACTAGAAAGGAGACAGCTGAACAGAGGGAAGTACCCAAAATTTCACTGAGATTGTCCCAGGTCCTCAGATGAGGACCACACATGCAGACTCCTGGAGGCCTAGCAGAGAGCGACTGTGCAGGGCCAAGAGGAGAACAGAGACAGGAGAAGCTAGACAGGGTTGTAAGATGGAGCTCTGGCCCAGCCAGAGTTAAGAGACCAGACACAGAAGCTGAGATCGTTCGACCCCAGTTGACCTTAGTATAAAAACACTAAAAGATCATCTTTAGGCTGAAGGGAAATGACACAGATGAACATTCAAATATATAGGAAAACACAAGGAACACTGGAAAGGGAAAATATGTGGGTAAATGTAAAAGGCTGCATTTTTTCCTTCTCGATTTATAAAAAGACTACTGATTATTTAAAGCAAAAAGAGTAACGTTGTAGGCTGTGTGCATGGTGGCTCATGCCTGTAACCCTGACACTTCAGGAGGCTGAGGCAGGAGGACTGCTTGAACTCAGGAGTTCAAAACCAGCCTGGGCAACATAGTGAGACCTCGTCTCTACAATCAATCATTACACATAAAATGTATGACAAAAAGTACCACTGGTTGGGGGTGGTGGCTCACTCCTGTAATCCCAGCACTTTGAAAGGCTGAGGCAGGGGGATGTCTTGAGCCCAGAAGTTCAAGACCAGCCTGGACAACATAGTGAGATCCCACAATGTTTATTTCTAAAAATAATAATATCATCAAGGATGGGAACAAAATAGAATTTTATTGTTTTTATGTTCTTGCACTAACCATGAAGTAGTATATGAATTCTAAACAGAACTGGGCCAGGCATGGTGGCTCACACCTATAATCCCAGAACAGTAAGAGGCCATGGCAGGAGGATCACTTGAGCCCAGGAGTTTGAGACTAGCCTGGGCGACATAGTGAGACCCTTTCTCTACAAAAATTAGAAAAAAAAATTAGTTTGGTATGGCGGCACACATCTGTAGTCCCAGCTACTTGGGAGGCTGAGGTGGGTGTATCACTTTAGCCCAGGAGGAAGAGGCTGCAGTGAGCCAAAACTGTGCCACTGCACCCCAGCCTGGGTGACAGGACAAGCTCCTGTCTCTAAAACATAAACAGATAGATACATAGACAGACAGACAGAGAGATACATACATACAAACAACTGTAATAAGGATGCACACTGTAATTCCTAAAACAATCTAAAAACTACAAATAATACAGAGCTAAAAAGTTGATGCAGGAAATACAATACTAAAAAAATTTAAATGAACCCTTAAAAAGGTAGAAAAAAGGCTGGGCGCAGTGGCTCATCCCTGTAATCCCAGCACTTTGGGAGGCTGAGGCGGGTGGATCACGAGCTCAGGAGACTCAGACCATCCTGGCCAACATGGTGAAACCCTGTCTCTAATAAAATACAAAAAAATAGCTGGACATGGTGGTGCATGCCTGTAGTCCCAGCTACTCAGGAGGCTGAGGCAGGGGAATCACTTGAACCCAGGAGGCGGAAGTTTCAGTGAGTCAAGATCGCGCCATTGCACTCCAGCCTGGCGACAGAGTAAGACTCTATCTTAGAAAAAAAAGGAAAAAAAAGGAAGAGAGAAACAAAAAACAGATGTAGACATCAGCCCAACCATATCAGTGATTACACTAAATATAAATGAACCAAACAACTCAATGAGAGAATAAAGTCTTTTTGGCCAGGCATGGTGGCTCACACCTGTAATTCCAGTACTTTGGGAGGCGGAGGTGGGTCGATCACGAGGTCGAGAGATCGAGACCATCCTGGTCAACATGGTGAAACCCCGTCTCTACTAAAAATACAAAAATTAGCTGGGCGTGGTGGTGCGTGCCTATAGTCCCAGCTACTTGGGAGGCTGAGGCAGAAGAATCGCCTAAACCTGGGAGGCAGAGGTTGCAGTGAGGCGAGATCGCACCACTGCCACTGCACTCCAGCCTGGCGACACAGCGAGACTCCATCTCAAAAAAAAAAGGCTTTTCAACAAATGGTGCTGGAAAAACCTGATAAACACAGAAAAAAATAAACTTTGACTCCTACATCATACCATACATAGAAAAAAATTCAAGATAATCATTGACCTAAATGCAAATGCTAAAACTATAAAGCTTCCAGATAAAATATAGGAAAATATCTTTTCAGCTCTTACAGTAGCAAATATTTCTTAGGGAGGACCCTAAAATCACTAAGCATAAAAAAAAAAGGATAAATTGGGCCAGGCGTGGTAGGTCACACCGGTAATCCCAGCACTTTGGGAGGCTGAGGTGGGCAGATAATGAGGTCAGGAGTTCGAGACCAGCCTGACGAACATGGTGAAATCCTGTCTCTACAAAAATTAGCTAGGCGTGGTGCTGTGCATTTGTAATCCCAGCTACTCAGGAGGCTGAGGCAGGAGAAGTGCTTGAACCTGGGAGGCGGAGCTTGCAGTGAGCTGAGATTGCGCCATTGCACTCCAGCCTGGGCAACAAGAATGAGACTCCATCTGAAAAAAAAAAAAAAAAAAAGATCAGTTGGACTTATTAACCCAACAGAAATCAAACACTTCTGCTCACCAAAAAAATATATATATATATTCAGTCGAGCGTGGTGGCTCATGCCTGTAATTCCAGCACCCTGGGAGGCCAAAGTTCAAGACCTGCCTGGCCAACATGGTGAAACCCCGTCTCTACTAAAAATACAAAAAATTAGCCAGGCGTGGTGACGGGCGCCTGTAGTCCCAGCTACTCAGGAGGCTGGGGCACAAGAATCGCTTGAACCTGGGAGGCAGAGGTTGCAACGAGCCGAGATCGCGCCATTGCACTCCAGCCTGGGCAACAAGAATGATACTCCATCTGAAAACAAAACAAAACAAAACAAAACAAAACAAACAAAAAAAAAAACATGCAAAACCAACCGATGATGACTGAAATCAGAACACTGGTTACCTATGCAGGGTAGAGACTGACTGGAGGGACGTGAAGGAACCTTCTGGGGTAACAGAAATGTTCTATATCTTGACTGGAGTGTTGATTATATAGGTATATAAATTATGAAAACTCGGCCAGGCACGGTGGTTCACGCCTGTAATCCCATCTCTTTCGGAGGCCAAGGCGGGTGGATCATGAGGTCAGGAGATTGAGACCATCCTGGCTAACACGGTGAAACCCCGTCTCTACTAAAAAAAAAACTACAAAAAATTAGCCAGGCATGGTGGTGGGCGCCTGTAGTCCCAGCTACTCGGGAGGCTGAGGCTGGAGAATGGCATGAACCCGGAAGGTGGAGCTTGCAGCGAGCTGAGATGGCACCATTGCACTCCAGCCTGGGTGACACAGTGAGACTCCGTCTCAAAAACTAAAAATAAAAAAAAAAATTATGAAAACTCATCAAATTTTATTTAAAATCTGTGCCTTTCACTGTATATACATTTTATCTCAATTAAAATAAAAGACAAACCAGTTTTGTCTCATTCTCAGTACCTTTCACTGGAGGGTTATAAATTTTATATAGCTTTAAAATATATAGTTTTAAAATTTACATATAAATTTTATAAATAAAAAATTACTTTTAGCCATAATTCATGAGATTCCATCATAAAATCTGCCTATATTCCTAAAACATTAAAAAATACCCTAAGAATATCAAAGATACGTATTTATTTGGAACTTTAATTTGCTAAACTCCAAACCAATCCTCTGAACACGTACTTACCATGAGAGTCACAAATTAAACCAACTCCAGGGGCCAGGGGGATAGTTCATATTTTTGTGCCAGGCCCTTGGCTTGTATTTTACATGTATCACCCCATTTCAATTTTCATGACAACCATATGAGATAGAAACTATGGCCACATCATCTCAATTTTACATTCGAGGACACTGAAGCTCAGAGACAGATTGACTTGTCCAGGGTCACAGAGCTGGCAAGTAACAGAGCATAGGTCGGAACTCAGGCTTGTCCAGCTTCTAAGCCAGACTCTCAGTCACTCTGCTCATGAACAAGGAAAACAGGAATCTGAAAAACCAAGTTTCGTAAAAAGGTCCAACCAAGCCAAAACAGGTAAAAATCCAGATCAGGCCTACCCCATTCTGCAAGCCTCCTGGCTATACCCTGTCTCCAAGTCACCCTCCGCCCTTTTTCTCCAGAGTGATAGCTCTAAAACCACCCAAAACTGCTCCCTAGCAAACATCCCTTAAAGGCTCCTCTTGGCTATTTTGAAGGTACTTTTAATTTTTAGTTCTCACAGCATACAAAATATAAAAAAAGAATAGAACCAAGCATGGCTACTTGTTAATAAAAAAAGAAAGGGGTACTGTGTGTGTGTGTTTTAAGTACTGAAGCCTTTTTTTTTTTTTTTTTTGAGACGGAGTCTCGCTCTGCTGCCCAGGCTGGAGTGCAGTGGCCGATCTCAGCTCACTGCAAGCTCCGCCTCCTGGGTTTACGCCATTCTCCTGCCTCAGCCTCCCGAGTAGCTGGGACTACAGGTATCCGCCACGTCGCCTGGCTAGTTTTTTGTATTTTTTAGTAGAGACGGGGTTTCACCACGTTAACCAGGATGGTCTCGATCTCCTGACCTCGTGATCCGCCCGTCTCGGCCTCCCAAAGTGCTGGGATTACCGGCTTGAACCACCGCACCTGGCCCATTTTTTTTTTGAGATGGAATCTTGCTCTGTTGCCCAGGCTGGAGTGCTGTGGTGCGATCTTGGCTCAATGCAACCTCCATCTCCTAGGTTCAAGTGATTCTCCTGCCTCAGCCTCCCGAGTAGCTGGGATGTGTGCCACCACACCTGGCCAATTTTTGTATTTTTAGTAGAGATGGGATTTTCCCATGTTGGTCAGACTGGTCTCGAACTTCTGACCTCAGGTGATCTGCCTGCCTCAGCTTCCCAAAGAACTGGGATTACAGGTGTGAGCCACCGCGTCCAGCCTGAAGCCAGCCATTTTTTGAAGGAATCTTATACCAGCCCACAATATAGGACCTAGGTAAAGGCAAAGCTGCTCTGTCTGCAGAAGCTGGAAGAGACAAGAGTTGTCCTTTCATCAGCCTCTATTCCCCGTGGCCACCACCTAAAACCATCTCCCTGGACTTCACGCTAAGGAACCCAGAGTTTTAGCTAATCTCAAACTAGCATTCAAAACCCTCCAGATGGATAGATGGACAGACTATTATTTATTTCGAGATGGAGTCTCATTCTGTCATCCAAGGCTGGAGTGCAGTGGCGCCATCTCAACTCACTGTAACCTCTGCCTCCTGGGTTAAAGCGATTCTCGTGCCTCAGCCTCCAGAGTAGCTGGGATTACAAGCATGCGCCACCACGCCCTGCTAATTTTTGTATTTTTAGTAGACACAGGGTTTCACCATGTTGGCCAGGCTGGTCTGAAACTCCTGACCTCCAATGATCCACCCACCTCGGCCTTCCAAAGTGCTGCGATTACAGGCATGAGCCACCGCACCTGGCCTGAAATTCTCCAGATTTAAGATGACTGCAACTTCTCCCAATGCATGCCCCTCCATCTCACCCCTCTGTCCTAAGCTAAAGTACACTGAACTTAAGGTAATTTCCAAAACTGTCACTTTACTAGTTCCATGCACCTGCTCAAATATCTGTTGGATATCTATCTACAGGGTCAGCCCAATCCCTTCAGTCTGGGCCTCCCCTTCTTGCCCACTCCAGCCACCATCCTCACCCTCTCACTCACAGGAAGCCTCTCCCAGACACTGCCATGCTCAGCCTCCCTCGGCACGAGCTCTGAGCGCTGGAGGAACTTGTGGCTGACATGACTGGGGACACATGGATCTATTCTCTTGAATTGGTTCTCAGTTGTTTCTTGTATGTCAATCTTACCTCCTCACAAAAATTTCACCCTCCTACAAAGTCATCAAAAAGCTCTTCCTCTTGATCAAGAAGAAAGCACCTGGAATTTGGAACTGGAGATTTGAATTTAAACCCTGGCTGCGCCACTTACTAGCTGTGCTACCACTTATCATTTTGAACATGCTCTCTCAGGATGGCTGTGAAAAGGAAATGATTAATGAAGATAATGATGCCATGGGCAGAACGAGTTTATGTATTTGTTTTCTGTCTTCCATCACACAACGCCCAACACAGTGGCAGACGTACAGTTAGTGATTAATAATTTCTTCATCACCAGGCGTGGTGGTTCATGCCAGTAATCCCAGCACTTTGGGAGGCCAAGGTGGGTGGATCACAAGGTCAGGAGCTCGAGACCAGCCTGGCCAACATGGTGAAACCCTGTTTCTACTAAAGATACAAAAAATTAGCTGGGCATGGTGGCACACACCTGTAATCACAGCCACTGGGGAGGCTGAGGCACGAGAATTGGTTGAACCCAGGATGTGAAATTTGCCGTGAGTTGAGATCATGCCATTGCACACCAGCCTGGGTGAAAGGACGACACTCCATCTCAAAAATAAATAAATAAATAATAATTTCTTCATTATGTCCCACCACATACTAAGAACCTGCTGTGGGCAAGTTTGCCCCTTGTGGGAACTAAAAGGATGTAGCTCTGCTCCTTGAGCTTTCTAATTTTTTTTTTTTTTTTTTTAGACGGAGTCTTGCCCTGTTACCCGGGCTAGAGTGCAATGGTGCAATCTCGACTCACTGCAACCTCTGCCTCCCGGGTTCAAGCAATTCTCCTGCCTCAGCCTCCTACGTAGCTGAGATTACAGGCATATGCCACCACTCCGGGCTAATTTTTCTATCTTTAGTAGAGATGGGGTTTCACCATGTTGGCCAGGCTGGTCTTGAACTCCTGACTTTGTGATTGGCCTGCCCTGGCCTTCTGAAGTGCTGGGATTACAGGCGTGAGCCAACGCGCCCGGCCCGACCTTTGTAGTTTTGTTGATGACTATAATTTCAAGACTTCAAAAAGCCAGGTCTAGCAGAACAGGAATGAAGTGTTTCGGGGAAATGACATTCAAGAATGTCTGCCAAGGTGATGCAAGGTCCTACCATGCTCTGATCCAGAAAGCTAATGGGCTGCTTTAATGGAGCTCTCAGTGGCTAATGATGAAACAGGCTGTTTTGAAAGCCCTTGCAATAAAGATGGACAAAAGATTTCCCAGGGGAAATACTGTCTTGTCTTTTCCTGCTAGATGAAATCAATGAGCCCACATTATTGAAAATCCAGGAAGTACTAGGGCCTGGGGTGGTCTGGGAAGCCGAAAAGCACAGCAAATGGGCTGCGTGATTGGCAGAGTTAGATTTGAGACACCTGCCCCAGTGCAGACAGGAGCTGAGCACTATACCTGTGGAAACGTGTTGCTCTTGCATTGAGGACATTGTCCTGCTGGCGCCATCGCCAGAGTCTCTTCCACGTGTGGAAGGCAGCAGGCAGGGTTCTCTGCTGGAAATGACCATCCGCTCTGGCCTGTAGCCGCTGAAGCAAAACAAAGAATGACCATTGCACTTAACTTTTTTTTTTTTTTTAATATGACCTTTCAGGGTCACACTCTTGTGGGAGGATTGCTTCCTATATAATAAAAATGAGAAAAAGATGAAAATTATTATCTTTGCCAATATGCTAGAAGAAAAATGAAAGAGGTGAAAAAATTTTCACTTAAACATTGGTTAAGCATTTCTACAAATACATACACACACACACACACACTCTCTCGCTCTCTCTCTTCCCCATGACTTAGGTGTTCATACCCATTACCTGTTTCACTGTCTGTTAGCATTCGACTCACTGATATGTATGGGGTTTTCAAACCTAAACAATTTATTAGTCCTTTGTCATGTGTTATAAATCTAAATATTTCCCCACTACATAATATTTATCTTTTCATTTTGTTTATAGTGTTTGTCATACATATTTATGTAATTATAAAAGTCTACTATTTTACTGATACATCAGTAGGTAAGACAGACAATGGACGTAAGAATATACTGTATATGCCTCTATGATCCAAAACTTTGGGGGACAAAGCATATACGCATGTGTAGAGGTTTTTGTTTTTTTTTTTTTTTTTGAGACAGTCTCACTCTGTTGCCAGGCTGGAGTGCAGTGGCACAATCTCAGCTCACTGCAACCTCTGCCTCCCGGGTTCAAGTGATTCTCCTGCCTCAGCCTCCCAAGTATCTGGGATACAACGCACATGCCACCACACCCAGCTACTTTTTGTATTTTTTAGTAGAGATGGGGTTTCAACATGTTGGCCAGAATGGTCCTGATATCTTGAACTCACGATCCGCCTGCCTTGGCCTCCCAAAGTGCTGGGATTACAGGTGTGAGCCACTGTACCCGGCCAATATGTGTAGAGGTTTTAAAAACATGGCTGCAAATTCTTTGATCTTCCTTCACTGAGAAGTGATCTATGTTCCCTCCCCTTGCATCTGGCTGGGATAGTGACTGCTCTGACCAATAGGGCATGGTAAAAGTGACACTATGTTAGGTCTGAGGCTATATAAAGAGCCACAGAGCTTCTGGCTTGTTCCTGGAACACTCATCTTGAAGCCCTGATGGCTGACTACCCCAAGGCCACCATGCTGCAAGGAAGCCCAAGCCTCACAAAGAGGTCATATACAGGTTCTTTGGCTAACATTCCCAGTTGAGCCCAGTCTTTGAGTCATTCTAGTCCAGGATCTAGAGACGTATGAAGAAAATTCTAGATGATTCTAACCCCTTGCCATTAGAATCTTTTCAGCTGAGGCTGATTTTGGAGCAGAAACCAACCATTCCCATAATATGCTCTCAATCTTTGAGAATCCATAAAGCATAAAAGAATGGTTGTTGTCTTATACCACTGAATTTGGGGTGATTTTTTACACAACAATAGATAACTGGATCAGTATGCATATGTATATGTATGTGAATAGATGGGTACATACACTTCTACCCCCACAGAAGAAGAGAGATACCAGGTTTACCCATTAAATGTCATGAATGGTTTCATTTTTTCTTCTTTATGTCTTTTTATACTTCCTAAATTTTCTATATCTACACATTGCTTTTCTTTTTTTTTTTTATGGGCATTTTCAAATGTAAGCAAAAGTAGAAGCTGACAGTATAACAAATACCTATGACCCTACCACCCAGCTTCAACAGTTAGCAAACAATTCGCCATTCTGCAGAGCACCATCCTTTGGTATTTGTGAGGGAGTACCAAAATCCATGGATACTCAAGTCTCTTATATAAAATGGTATAGCAGGCCGGGTGCAGTGGCTCACGTCTGTACTCCCAGCACTTTGGGAGACCGAGGCAGGCAGAGCTCAGGAGTTTGAGACCAGCCTGGGTAACATGGCGACACCCCACCTCTACAAAAAGTACAAAAATTAGCTGGGCATGGTGGCGTGCACCTGTAGTCCCAGCTACTTGGGAGGCTGAGGCAGGAGAATCACTTGAAGCTGGGGAGAGTGAAGCTGCAGTGAGCCAAGATCATGCCACTGTACTCCAGCCTGGGTGACAAAGTGAGACCTGTCTCAAAAACAAAACAAAACAAAAAACTAACAACAACAACAACAACAAATTGATGTGGCATCTGCATATAACCTAGGCGATCCTCCTGTATACATCTCTAGATTACTCATAATACCTAACACGATGTAAATGCTATGTAAATAGTTGTTATGCTATATTGTTTATATATTGTTTAGGGACTACTGACAAGAAAAAAAGGTCTGCATATGTTGAGTACAGACACAACCATTCTTTTTTTCCTCTGAATATTTTTTTCCATGGTTGGCTGAATCCATGGATGTGGAACCCACAGATACAGAGGGCTGACTGTATGTCACTTTTTAAAAAGGAAGAAACCCACAAAAAATAATATTTTTATCTTGTCTAAGAATAGAAAGAACTGACGTGCTCCTGGGATACCTATACCGAGAGGTGACATCCAGATTGTCAGCTGAAGGTTTAGGAATGACGAAGCAGTGCTCTTCCTATTTTTCAGACCTGCTATACCTTTGAAAGCAGGCCATGCTAGATCAGCGTGAGAGATGAAAATGCTGACCCCAGACTGGCTGCCAGTGTTGGGTCCCTGTGTCAAGGGGAGTGCTCGTTTTCCAGGAAGGAAATAGAAGAGACCCTCGGCTTTCCACTTTGAATAAATACAGCCTTTCAACTCTGACACTCAGTCTTTTTCTGAAAGGCTTTCCTACATTCTGGTGAACTTGCATTACTTGAACTTTTCAAAGCTAGTAACATAATCCAAAGGCATGTCAAAGAATGTAGTGACTCTAGCATTTCCTAAGTGTGGGAGGCAAGAGTGACGCAAAAAGAGGCCATGCCCTGTAGCATCCAAGCTCTACCAATTGATATCATCCTTGGAAAAAAGCTCTGAAGAAATCAACGGCGGTTCATTTGTTGGTCTGTGCATTCATTCATCCAAACATTAGCACATACCCCATGCCAAGCACTGTGTCGGGCTAAGGAGGAAAAACGGACAGGCTGTACTCTAAAGGACTTCACTGCCTGGGAGGAAAGAGAAGCCAGTGAACAACCACAAGATGAATATTCTGATAAAGCCATGCCTCAGGGGTAGGGGTGGAGGTGGACTGGCCTGGGGGAGGAGGTGACATCTGAGCTGGAAAGGAGTGTGAAATTGAGAACTGGAGGTACAAAGAGAAGCAGGAGAGATAAGCAAGATAAGCAGGAGAGCACAGAGGACCTTTAGGGAACCACTGGCAGCTTAACCGGTCAGAGTGCAGTTGTGAAGGAGCAGAGCGGTAACAGGAAAGGGGAGAGAAACAGACGGGGACCAGCTCCCAAAGGAGTTTGCAGGCCTTGCTAAAAATTTGGATTCTATCCCCAAACTATAGGGAACTAGCTAACAGGTGAATTTAAAGATTCGCCTCTTAGACTCCAGCAGAAGATGGAGGTATGGGTAGGGTGGGCAGCATGAAAACAACTGGGAGGAGTTTGGTTTGTGTCTTCCTCTGTTACACTCCAGAGATGACCAAAGAGGGGGCACTTCTCACAATGGCAGACACCATCAACTGAACCCTTTCCCAGTGACTGTCAACATGGCCTTGAAATCCTTCTCAGTTCAACATTCCAGAAGGTACTCCCAATTGGCAGAATGGGCTTGTAAGGTCACACTTATCTGTCACCCTGGTGCTAAAGTATGAGCCCTGGGAGAGCAGGAATTTTGTTGACTTTATGTCACGGTTGTATCCTCAGTGCTTAGTGCAGTGTCTGAGGCACAGCAGTTGCTCAGTAAGTGTTTCTTAAATGGAATGGATCTATCTTTCTCAATCTGCCTTTACTTATTTGTGGTCCTGACCTCACATCCTCCACCTTCACGGGACATGTGTCTCACACTGTTTAGTACTGGGATGCAGCACTTACGCTCTGCACCTCTCCGTGTATCTCTTGCAGGCCCCACTGGGTGATGGGCTGGCTAACCCAGAGACTAAAAGAATTTCAGTAAAGGTGTGAATGGCTGATAAGAGCTCAGTACTTTCAGAGAGAACTTGCATTTTCATAGCAGATAAGAAATGGGAGTTATGCAGACTTTCTGATATCAGAGGTGGAAACTGGAAGAAATGCCTTTGAGCCTTTTTTTTTTTTTTTT
>NW_012102031.1:12218159-12220367 GCF_000951045.1 Mandrillus leucophaeus
AGTTTTTTGTATTTTTTAGTAGAGACGGGGTTTCACCGTGTTAGCCAGGATGGTCTCGATCTCCTGACCTCGTGATCCACCTGTCTTGGCCTCCCAAAGTGCTGGGATTACAGGCTTGAGCCACCGCGCCCTGCCGCCTTTGAGCTTTTTCAACACCCTGTCTTCCAAAGAAGAACAACAAGACTTCTTGGCATAGGTCTTTTCCAAGAATCTTTCCAAAGCAAACGGGTCCAAGAATGTAAGGCAGGAGAGCAATCTGCTAAAAAGTACTCCATACCTGCTTGTACCGCCTCTTCTGGGTATACTGTAGCCACAATTTGATACACTTGCACAGCAGTGCTATCCTGAAACAAAAGGAAGAACATCGCGTTTTTAAAACTTTGTTTTAAGGCAGGTAAATCAGGGTACAGTTACTTCCTGTGAGTTAAAGGCACCCCATGGGCTTATTAGTTTGATTCTAGGAGAGAGGGCAGTAAGAACCTGGTATCTAATGTAAAATCTGTCAACCTCTGATTCTGGACTGTAGATTGCCTAAAATGTTGACAACTTTCTTGTAAAACCTAATTAGACCACCAAAAGCACAGTAGCTCTGGAGTTTAGGAAATATGTATGAAGTCCCCTAGATAGCCTGAACTTCCTGGTTTCATGGCCGAAGCCTGGGGGTCCATGACATGTTGCCACTCACACTAGGTTTTGTAAACCAGGGTTTGGAATAATATGTCTTGAGAACTCTAAATGAGTCAGTTAATTATTGGAATTCTCACTAACTCATTAAAAAATGCTTCAAAATTGGACCTAAACTATGCAAAATAAGTTGATTATACTGTGCAGGGAGGGAAAGGGGAGAGCAAAAAAAGGGAGGACATGTTCAACATTTCTGGCAGCAAAAGAGTTCGTACTTCCCTGCTCTGTGGAGTAAGATCTTACTCTTCCTTGTAGGGATGGGACCAGGCAACTTTTATTTTTCCCTTTATACTTTCCACCCTATACATTCTGAGTTTTCCTCACAGAAATGTAGTGTTCTTATTTATTTTAACTGAACGACTAGCTCTAAAATATTCACAACATTCCCTGCACACTTTAAGACCGAGTCACAAATGTCCCTGACCCTTCTCTTTAACACTAGTAATGCATGAATTCTAACTTGGGAACATATTGATGCCTGTAGGACCAAGGCAGTGAGCGACCAGGCACATACTCCCAACTATGGTGGCCAAGAACTGATGCACATATGCTTATTCTATCTCCCATCTGATCAGCCAAAATCCCAAATTCAGGAACAAACGGTTTATAGCAGGACCTCCACCCCAGCAGGCCTTTCTGAATCTGCCACACTAACGCATAGAAGGGCAAGCGATTACCCCGGGAAAACAGTAAGTCAGAGGCACAAAGTCCTTGAGAGCCAGGGATGAAGCCAGAGTCCCTACCTGTAGTGGTCCCAGGCAGCATGCAGTAAGGGCAGCTGCTCTCTTTCCTTTTTCTCCTCAATCTGAGACTGCCAGAGGTTCCAGAACCTGTGCAGCAGCTGCAGCATGGTAGGAAGAAAATGGAAATTTACTGAGATGAAAGGTAAAACAGTGAATCCTTACTCCAACAGACTGTGAGCTCCCCCAAAGCAGGAATCACCTCAGTTAGGAGCAGCCAACATACATTGGGCATACAAATTAATGATGGCTGAACTATAGAGCTATTCTGGGCCAACATAAAAGGCAAAAAGATGGTTCTTCCAGTCTATGGAAATCTAGATGAAGAAGCTATTCCTAATCTCACAGAAGACAAGGACATTTCAGAAAGCCATTCTGGAAATTAAAACTGATTTTATTGCATATTCCTACCTATGAAGTAGTCTTGCATAAATGTTTAATTTCAATCTAAACAAGTCCTTAGATGTAACGATTATAGGAACCATGTAGACCACAGGAAAATTAAATGATATCAAAAGGAAACAATCAGATAAATCAAGAACATAAAACATTGGGCTGGGTGTGGTGGCTCACACCTGTGATCTCAGCACTTTGGGAGGCCAAGGTGGGCAGATCACCTGAGTTCTCAGGAGTTTGAGACCAGCCTGACCAACAAGGAGAAACCTTGTCTCTACTAAAAATACAAAATTAGCTGGGCGTGGTGGCACATGCCTGTAATCCCAGCTACTTGGGAGGCTGAGGCAGGAGAATCGCTTAAACCCGGGAGGTGGAGGTTGTGGTAAGC
>NW_012102031.1:12221988-12223208 GCF_000951045.1 Mandrillus leucophaeus
GAAGAGAGAGAGAAAGAAAATGCAAACTAAGGTTTTAGAGTTGATAGTCTGGACAAATCTTGAAGCACAAAAGTCTTTTTAAAAAAGAGTTCTGCTTAATTTGGCAGGACTGAAAAAAGAGCAAGAGAGAATGGCCATCAGGAGAGGTCCCTTGATACAGACGACAACCCTTACCGTGACACCATGCTGCCGGTGAGCGAGATTCCTTCTTATTTGCTGGAGATGGGCGTGGGTCACATTGTCTTTTAGGGCTCTAAAGCCAAAATACTGTGCAAAGAAAGGACACAACTGATTACAAGGACTGGAATCAGTAGAGTCTGTAAACCAAGAGCAGGTGAAGGCAGACCGCGCCTCAAATGAGGGGAGAGAGGCGTGGTCACAGCTTCTCATAGCTGTTACTTCCCTGAGTGTGGTTCTCTACTTTGAGATTCACCTGGGAGTCTAACACAAGCCAGTCTGCACAGCAGGCACTTAATAAATATTTGCTGAGCCCTCCCTGCTGTCCATCTATACTGCGCAAGAACACACACGCCCACACCAGGAGAGAACACCATGATCCACACGACAATTCTACAGACCAAGGTAAACATCAGCTGTTGCCTGTCAGAAAAAGACAGACTTTTTGTCTGTGGTGGTTTTGTGTTTTTGTTTTTTTCCCATATGGGCTCAGTGTGTACATTTATATGACTATAAATGCAGAGCTGCTAAAACGGAAGAAGGACTCTTTAGTGAAAGGAAGGGCTGGGGTTGGGCCACTATGGACCTGGATCCAGCTCCATCAGTAATGCCTAAAAGGCCGGGTGCAGTGGCTCACACCTGTAATCCCAACACTTTAGGATGCTGAGGCAGGAGGACTGCTTGAGCACAGGAGTTCAAGACCAGCCTGGCCAACAGAGGGAGACTCTGTATAAAAAACTAAAAAATTAGGCCTGGCACCTGTAATCCCAGCACTTTGGGAGGCTGAGGTGGGTGGATCACAAGGCCAGGAGATCGAGACCATCTTGGCTAACATGGTGAAACCCCGTCTCCACTAAAAATACAAAAAACTAGTTGGGCATGGTGGCAGGCACGTGTAGTCCCAGCTACTCGGGAGGCTGACGCAGGAGAATGGCGTGAACCCAGGAGAATGGTGTGAACCCCAGAGGCAGAGCTTGCAGTGAGCCGAGATCACGCCACTGTACTCCAGCCTGGGAGACAGAGCAAGACTCTGTCTCAAAAAA
>NW_012102031.1:12226571-12228060 GCF_000951045.1 Mandrillus leucophaeus
AAAACCACAGAAACAAAAACAAACAAACAAAAACCCCACAATAACATTCTACAAGGCTAGGCATGGTGGTGTGCACCTGTAGTCCTAGCTCCTCAGGAGGCTGAGGCAGGATATTCTCTTGAGCCCAGGAGGATGAGGCTACAATGACCTATGATCGCACCACTGCACTCTAGCCTGGATGACAGAGCGAGACCCTGTCTCTAAAAAGAATTATTATAATAAAAAATAAATTGTATATACAAAATAACTGGCCTGTCCTTTTTTTAAAAAAAGGCGGTCATTTTAAAAAGTATACATTATGCTAAGTGAAATAAGCCAGTTGCAAAAGGACAAATACTGTATAATTACACCTATGAGGTCTCTAGAATAATCAAGTTTATAGAGACAGAAAGTAGAATGGTGGTTTCCAGGGGCTGAGGAAAGAGGAAATGGGTTCAGAGTTTCAGTTTTGCAAGACGAAAAAGTTCTTGAGATGAATAGTGATGATGATTGCACAATGAGGATGTACATGCCACTGAACTGTACACTTAAAAATGGTTAAGGTGACAAAGTTTAAGTGATCCTGTGATCCCAGCTACTTGGGAGGCTGAGACATGAGAACTGCTTGAACTTGGGAGGCGGAGGTTGCAGTGAGTCGAGATCGCACCACTGCAGCTGCACTCCAGCCTGGGCGACAGAGCAAGACCCTGTCTCAAAAATAAATAAATAAATAAATAAATAAATAAATAAAGTGTATTTGGGTTGGGTACAGTGGCTCACACCTCTAATCCCAGCACTTTGAGAGGCTAAGGTGGGCAGATCACTTGAGCCCAGGAGTTTGAGACCAGCCTAGGCAACACAGTGGGACCCCGTCTCTACAAAAAATACAAAAATTAGCTGGGTGTGGTGGCTTACAGCTCTAGTCCCAACTACTTGGGAGGCTGAGGCAGGAGGATCACCTGAGCCTGGGAGGTTGAGGCTGCAGTTAGCCACTGCACTACAGCCTGGGTGACAGAACAACACCCTGCCTCTAAATAGGCAGGGAAAGAAAGTGTGTTTGTATCACTACATCCCCTAGGTCAAGGTCAAAATCCACAGTCCCTGAACTTTGAGTCAACTATCCATTTTCTTAGCAAACAGATTAAAAAAATGGGCTCAAACAAGGCAAAAACAAGAGTTTTTCTATCAGTAGGTATGGATTACCAAAGAAAATGCAAACTAAAGAGGCCGAGCACAGTGGCTCACACCTGTAATCCCAGCACTTTGGGAGGCTGAGGCGGGTGGATCATCTGAAGTCAGGAGTTCGAGACCAGCCTGGCCAACGTGGTGAAACCTCGTCTCTACTACAAATACAAAAATTAGCCAGGTGTAGTGGCGCATGCCTGTAATTCCAGCTACTCGGGAGGCTGAGGCAGGAGAGTCGCTTGAACCTCGGAGGCGGAGGTTGCAGTGAGCTTAGACTGTGCCACTGCACTCCAGCTCGGGCAACAGAGAAAGACTCTGTCAAAAA
>NW_012102031.1:12229319-12236347 GCF_000951045.1 Mandrillus leucophaeus
ATCTAAAATATTAGTTGGGCATGGTAGCATGTGCCTGTGGTCCCAGCTACTTGGGAGGCTGAGGTGGAAGGATCACTTGAATCCAGGAGTTCAAGGCTGCAGCAAGCTACGATTGTAACATGGCACTTCAGCCTGGGTGACAGAGGAGATCCTATCTCTAATAGTAATAACAATAATGCCTCAACACTGGGCATGGTGGCACATGCCTATAGTCCCAGCTACTCAGGAGGCTGAGGTGGGAGGATTGCTTGAGCCCAGAAGTTTGAATCCAGCCTGGACAACATAGTGAGACCCAATCCCTAAAAAATAATAATGCCTCACAAATTGACTAAGCCAAGCTGATTTGCCCATATTTCCCCAAGCCTTAGGCTTCAATTTTCTGAGACAGAAGTGAAGGTATCAGACTGGATTAGGGTTTTTTGTACTGTGCTTCGTGGAGCCCCACAGGCTCCTGAAAACATTCGAAGACCACCTCGCACAGCAAGGGAAGGGAACAGTAGCAGGTAGAACACGGACTGACTCCCTGACATGCTTCAACCACGGCACGGCTACTTTGATCTATTTTATAAATGAGGCTTCTGCCACTCAAAAGGGGTTTTTCCCATGTAAAAAAAAAGCTCAGGACTAAATCTCTGAGGTTCCTTTACAGCTCCAAAGCCCTCTGACCCTACACCATTAGCACCTGTAATCCAAAATGAAAATAGGGACACCTACAATGGAAGGAGGGTTTCATGACGAAAACTCACCGATAGCTGACTGCATTTAATGAAAGTGATAGGGGTCAGGGTACCCCAAGAGTGGATACCCAAGCAAGGCTGCCGAGTGGAGCCATGCCAGGATGCAGGGCTCTTACCAGCTGGCTGTGCCTGTGGTGCTCTTCTGCCATCTCACACTGGGCAGCTTCTTCTGCACACAGCAGCATATCTGCCAGGACGTGAAGGCCTCCAGTCTCAACAAGGTTCTGGCCCCTAAACAGTGCATTCTCAGCAAGCCACCTGAAGGGTCGTGGCTATCGGGGATAACACACGTGCCAGGTGGGCTGAGGTGCACCTCTGTCTACTCCTGATGACCCAGGGAAGCAGTGGGCAAAGGGAAACCCCGTCAGTTACTGATCAAACATCTGGTCTTGCACTCCTCCCCTTGAATGCCCATGAGATGAGAGGCAAAAATTACCTGAGATAAACTGCTACCAATTTCAGTAAACATTTAGAAATCACCATATCTAAAGCAAAATCTGATCCTTTTTCTGTAATCACTGTTTTGGCATCACAATCCAGTCAGATGTTTGAGCTAAAAACCTTGGAGTTATTTTCAAACCTTTTCTCCTCCCACTCTCATCTAATCGGTCGCCAAGTCCATCTGCTCTCTTCCTAAATCTCTTGGCTCTCTCCAACCCCTCCTGCTCTTCTGTCCCCACTCCCAACACCCTGCAGTTCATCCGACTCATCCCTTACGTAGACTGGTAAGTGAGCCTCCTCCCATAACTGGTCTCCCACTGGTGCTAGCCTCTCTCCGCTAATCCAGAATTATCCTTTCCAATGCACAAATCTGACTGCATTTCTTTTCTTTCCTTTTTTTTTTTTTTTAAGAGACTAGGTCTCACTCTGTCACCCAGGCTGGAGGGCAAGGGTGCCATCATAGTTCACTGTAGCCTCAAACTCCTGGGTTCAAGCGATCCCCGTAAAGCACTCGGATTACAGGTGTGAGCCACTGCCCCCAGCCTCTTCTCTTCTTAAAAACCTCTGATGCCAGGTGTGATGGTGTGTGCCTGTAGTTCCACCTACTTGGGAGGCTGAGGAGGGAGGATTGCTTAAGCTCAGGAGTTCAAGACTGTAGTAAGCTACCATTGCACCTGTGAAAGCCACTGCACTCCAGCCTGGGCAACATGTGACCCTGTCTCTAAATTTTAAAAAGTTAAAAAACCTCCAGAGGTTCCTGCTTCTACCTTCCCACCATCCATATCTCAACAGCTCACTAGATTCTTGAATGCTTTTCCTCACCTCTAAACCTGCGTAAATGTCATTCAGTTTTGCCTTTTCCAACCTTCTGCAGTCTTCCCCTAAGACATCAACCTTCCCAACTTCTCATCTCCTATGACTTAAATTCTGCACAAACATTACCTCCTTGGCTGAATCTCCACAGTCGCTCTCACAGGACTTGATACAAACCTTTATGACAGCAGTTATCATGCCATATTTAAAGACCCATTTTCATGTTTATTTTCCCCACTAGACAATGAACTACCATTAGTCAGAGCTTCCTCGTATCCAAGAATTTAAGCAGGAGTTTACACAAAGCAAGACTTTGATGAACAAATAAAATGTGTGGATGAACATCCTAGGCAGTCCAAATTCTTATACTTGGGCACACAGTATGGTAGGGGTAGTGATTAAGAATATGGCTGGGTGGCCAGGCGCGGTGGCTCACGCCTGTAATCCCAGCCCTTTGGGAGGCCAAGGCGGGTGGATCACCTGAGGTCGTCAGGAGTTTGAGACCAGCCTGGCCAACATCTAGAAATCCTGTCTCTACTAAAAATACAAAAAAAAATTAGCCAGGCATGGTGGTGCATGCCTGTAATCCCAGCTACTCATGGGGCTGAGGCAGAACTGCTTGAACCCGGGAGGCAGAGGTTGTGGTGAGCCAAGATTGGGCCATTGCACTCCAGCCTGGGCAGCAAAAGCGAAACTCCATCTTAAAAAATAAAAAGAAAAAAAAAAAGCATATGTACACAGGGCTGGACGTGGTGGCTCATGCCTGTGATCCCACTACTTTAAGAGGCTGAGGCAAGTGGATCACTTTGGGTCAGGAGTTTGAGACCAGCCTGGCCAACATGGAGAAACCCCATGTCTACTAAAAGCACAAAAATTAGCCGGGCGTGGTGGTGGGCGTCTGTAATCCCAGATACTCAGGAGGCTGAGACAGGAGAATCGCTTGAACCCAAGAGGTGGAGGTTGCAGTGAGCTGAGATGGCACCACTGCAATTCAGCCTGGGTGACGAGCAAGACTCTGTCTCCAAAAAAAAAAAAAAAAGGCTGGGTGCGGTGGCTCATGCCTGCAAGCCTGTAATCCCAGCACTTTGGGAGGCTGAGGCAGGTGGATCACCTGAGGTCATGAGTTCAAGACCAGTCCGGCCAACATGGCGAAACCCCATCTCTACTAAAAATACAAAAATTAGCCGGCATGGTGGCACATGCCTGTAATCCCAGCTACTCGGGAGGCTGAGGCAGGAGAATCGCTTGAACCCGGGAGGCAGAGATTGCAATGAGCCGAGATTGTGCCACTGCACCCCAGCCTGGGTGACAGAGCAAGACTCCATCTCCAAAAAAAAAAAAAGAATATGTACACAGGAGTTAAAGGCCCAGGTTTTGAAAATCCTGAATCTGCCAATGACTTGTGACTTTAAAATACACTCAACTCCTCTGAATCTGTTTCCCTGTCTGTAGAATGACAATAGTGGCACCTACTCCACAGCACTGCTATGAGGATGAAGCATAGTGTCTGCTACATAGTAAAAGCGCAACAAATGGAAGCTTATGGTCACGGTGATGGTATCACCAAGAAAAAGCCAGTGGTGGTATTTCCACCACCTAGTGGGCAGAGAAAAGCACTTATATTATAACACCAAAAAATGTTCATCAGGAAAGTGGGATTACCCCTGAGAGAAAAGAAAAAGAATGCAATCAGGGAGGAGCCGAGAGGTGTGCTAGCAAGGTTCTATTTTGAAAGTTGGGTAATAAGATACATAGTTGTTCATTTTATTATTTTTAAACTATAAATATATAAGTACTCTTTTTATACACAATCCCAATTAAACAAAAAATTTTAAGACTGCCAACAGAGAAAAGGCTGTTTTAAATCGTTTGGCAGTTGTTTCCCATGTATCTCATGACTTTCGTTTCACGTGCTGCTGAGCTCCTGCTGTCCTGGCTGAGGCAATGGACAGCCTGGGTATCTGAAAGGATACAGTGTTTCCAGTGAGTAAAGGTGCGCCGCAGGGCCATCTTCCTGGCCAGTTTCTCCACCTGGGCATGGTAGGCATACAAGCTCTGCCTCTGCTCCCAGGCCTGCTGCCAGTCACAGAAGTGTATCTGGAGCACGGTGACATGATGGAATCGCTCAGCCATCTCTGCAACAGAGAAATAACTGCTGCTCCCTCAAGGTTAGAGGATGAGCTGGAAACATCTTTAAGACAAGCTGAACCCCACTACTGGCGAGAGCAGGGGTTCAAGGCTACACACACACACACACAATGCTAAAAGTTTTGTTTTGTTTTTTTTTTTGAGTTGGAGTGTCGCTCTGTCGCCCAGGCTGGAGTGCAGTGGCGCGATCTCAGCTTACTGCAACCTGTGCCTCCTGGGTTCAAGCGATTCTCCTGCCTCAGACTCCCAAGTTGCTGGAATTACAGGCATGCGCCACCACCCCTCGCTGATTTTTCTGTATTTTTAGTAGAGACGGGGGGTTTCACCATGTTGGCCAGGCTGGTCTCGAACTCCTGACCTCAAGTGATCTGCCCGCCTCAGCCTCCCACAGTGCTGGGATTACAGACGTGAGCCACCACGCCCGGCCAAAATACAAGTTTTTTTAAACCTTGAAAGGTCATTAGAAATCCCTGAGTTATATCTCCTCTCTCCAAGGAAAGAGAAAAGGTCTGTGATTTTAGGGAGGAGGGTGCTATAAAATCAGTTACATCAAAGGGCTGAGGCTTCTGGTTAGATACTGATAAACAGGAATGATAACTGTTGCTTTCAAAAGGACTGTTTTACTTTTGCTTCTAAACAAATGACTCCTGGATAGGACTTAGAGATTGAGTTAATGACATAAAATTCAGCTGCCATGCTGGCATAGGCTTTTTTGAGCTTTCAGCCAACCTGATCCTGGCTGCCAGCTTCATCTCCTTTTAATGCTAGTCAGATAATGGTCTGATGAGCTAGGGCCCAGGAAGGGGATGGGAATCAGACCTGGAATTTGAATGCTGTAACTGGAGGCAGGCGTTCGTCTATAGCTTATCATGCTAAACAACTTTATGCCTTCACATTCCAGGACTGGGCAACTGGACTGCTGGTCTGGGGTCACTATCCTCCAAAGAACACATTCGAACTCTCCCAAGAGACAGTGTTGGCAGCCTAAGAGATTTCTGCAGCGAGGTTTGGCTGAATGCCAGAGACCCCTAACCCAGTGTCTAGCACAGTGCTTGACTCACTTGGGTATAAACTCAATAAACTTAACTTTAAAAGTGTACCAATGTTCACATTTCTGTGTATTATTACTTCTGAATCTAACTGGGAAACAAAACCATATAAGCAATATCCAAAAAACTTGATATCAAAATCATATGCATTTGCATAATTGGAGACAAACAGAAACTATCCAAATATCTATTAATAGAAGAATGGCTAAGTATATTAAGGTAAGCCATCCTATAAAATATGAATAGTTGTTAAAAAAAAAATAACATTCATAGCTGGGCACGGTGGCTCATGCCTGTAATCTCAGCACTTTGGAGGCTGAGGCGGGTGGATCACAAGGTCAGGAGATTGAGATCCTCCTGGATAACACGGTGAAACCCCGTCTCTATTAAAAATACAAAAAGTCAGCAGGCCACCATGCGGGTGCCTGTAGTCCCATCTTCTCAGGAGGCTGAGGCAGAAGAATGGCGCGAACCTGGGAGGCGGAGCTTGCGGGGAGTGGAGATCACGCCACTGCACTCCAGCCTGGGCGACAGAGCGAGCCTCCATCTCAAAAAAAAAAAAAAAAAAAAAAATTTATGACAAATACTTAAGATGCAGGAAAATGTTGATTAACTGTGTGGAAAAAAGCAAGATACAAAGCCATAGGTTATCAACATATTAATCAAAATAATTACAATACTTACAGCATAATGAAAACCCTATTTAGATAAAAAATATACAGAAGAGGCCGGGTGCAGTGGCTCACGCCTGTAATCCCAGCACTTTGGGAGGCCAAGGCAGGGGGATCACCTGAGGTCAGGAGTTCAAAACCAGCCTGGCCAACATGGTAAAACCCCATCTTTACTAAAAATACAAAAATTAGCTGGGCGAAGTGGTGGGCATCTGTAATCCCAACTACTTGGGAGGCTGAGGCAGAAGAATCACTGGAACCCAGGAGGCGGAGGTTGCAGTGAGCTGAGATCGCACCACCGCACTCCAGCCTGAGCAACAAGAGCAAAACTCTGTCTCCAAAAAAACTCTATCTATAGATAGATAGATATAGATACATAAATAAAAGAAAAGGCCAAAGGGAAATAAGTTTGACTCAAGGATGATGTATTTTCCTCCTCAATCTCCTTTTACCAACATTTCTGGAGTAACGTCATTATATTACTTCTTAGTACAGTACCAACGGCAGCAGGAGAGTGGAAATGGTGACCAGATCCTCTGTCTTGAGAGCCTGGAGCTTCCTACTCACCATTCTGCTGTCTCTTCACTCTGCGAACTTGCAGGTATTCAAGCCAGGCCTTCAGAAATCTCTGTTTTTGCCAGTGCCGATGGTGTTTCACCGCGGAGACGACCTTCTGTTTCTCCTTCTGGACATACAGGAGCTGTTCCCGCCACTGTGACCAAGCCTGAAAACCAGAGAAGAGGCAATAGTCAAAGGAGAGGCAGGAAAACAGGGTGAAGAACAGGTGGAAAGGGAAAAGAGAAAGACACACACACTGGAAAGGCTGAAATCAGAAACAAGGAAGTGGCAATCCCCTAGCGGGATCATAAGCTATGGGACTGTGGGGTAAAAGGGTCTTTAAGAGGGACATTCTGCTTTCAAAAGTAATTTTTTTCTGGATTAAAAAAAAAGAAGAAGAAGAAGAAGAAGAAAATCAGCAAGCAGATGCCAGGCGCAGTGGCTCATGCCTGTAATCCCAGCACTTTGGGGGGCCGAGGCAGGCGGATCACCTGAGGTCAGGAGCTCGAGACCAGCCTGCCCAACATGGCGAAACCCCATCTCTACTAAAAATACAAAAACTTAGCTAGGCGTGATGGTGGGTGCCTGTAATCCCAGCTACTCAGGAGGTT
>NW_012102031.1:12238202-12240825 GCF_000951045.1 Mandrillus leucophaeus
GGCCCCAGTGTGTGATGTTCCCCTTCCTGAGTCCAAGTGATCTCATTGTTCAGTTCCCACCTATGAGTGAGAACATGCGGTGTTTGGTTTTCTGTTCTTGGGATAGTTTGCTAAGAATGATGGTTTCCAGCTGCATCCATGTCCCTACAAAGGACACAAAAAGAGCTATTTTCTAATCTCTCTGTCTCCCAGGCAGGCCTTCTTGAGCCCACTCCCATGGCTTACTGAATGAAACTGCTCTTATCGAGTGCATCGGCCATCTCCACGTTGCTCAATCCAAAGGTCAGATTTCAGTCCTCACCTCCCTTGATCTGCCAGGAGTGTCTGACAAAGCCTCCTCCTTCCTTCACCTGGCTTTTGGGATGTGTCCGGGTCCCTGCTTTGTTTCTGTTGCTGACTCCCACCTCTGTGCCCCTCGCAGGCTCAGCCCTGGAACCTCTCCTCTAGCTACACTCACTCCCTTTATTTTTTCGCACACCCTAGTAGGTTTTTTTAAAAAAGAGATGGGGTCTATGTTGTCCAGGCTGGTCTTGAACTCCTGGGTTCAAGCAATCCTCCCGCCTCAGCCTCCCAAATTGCTGGGATTTACAGGCATGAGCCACCGCACCCCGCAAACTCTAGTAACTTCATATACCATCATCTGCCTACTGAGAACTCCTGAATTTCCCAAATGTACCTCCTATCCTGGCCCCATCCTCAATATTCCACACATATATCCCAATATCCCACTGCTTCCTTAACATATCTTCTTGTGGATATTCAAAAGGCCTATCAGGCTGAAGATACAGAGGCCAGAATTGGGCTCCTCCTAATCTCTTCCCACAAACCTGCTTCTCCTGCAGTCTTTCCTATTTCAGTAAATGGCACTCCGTTGTTACAATTCCCCAGGCCAAAACTTGGAAGTCATCTTGGACTCTAAAACTTCGTATCTCATCCATACATCTTTTAAAGATGTCAGTTACATCTTTAAAAGATATCCAGAATCCGACTACCGTCTTATCATCTTTGTGCAAAATCTCACCTGGAATTTCGTAATAGCTTCTCACCTGTTCTCCCTGTTTATATCCTTGATCATCTCTGGTTATTTATTTATCTATTTAGAGAAAAGGTCTCACTCTGTCACCCAGACTGCCAGACTGAAGTGCAGTGGCAAGAATACTGCTCACTGCAGCCTCAACCTCCTGGGCTTAAGCAATCTTCCTGCCTCAGCCTCCTGAGCAGCCGGGACCACAGGCATGCACCACCATGCCCAGCTAATTTTTTTTTTTTTTTTTTTTTTGAGACAGGGTCTTGTTCCATTGCCCAGGCTAGAGGGCAGTGGCACAACCATAGCTCACTACAGCCTCAACTTCCCGGACTCAGGTGATCTTCCCATTTAGTCTCCTGAGTAGCTGGGACTACAGACACATGCCACCATACCAGGATAATTTTTTGTATTTTTTGTAGAGACAGGGTTTTACCTTGTTGTCCAGGCTGGTCTCAAACGCTGGGGCTCAAGCTGTCCACCCGCCTTGGCTTCCCAAAGTGCTGGGATTACAGACATCTGCCACCATGCCTGGCTCTGATGTATTCCTAACACAACAGCCAGAGTGGTCCTTTTTGGTTTGCTTTAGATCTTAGGTCACTTAAATCTCTCTGTTTTATACGACAATTTCCCTTCCTGCTTTTTTTTCTCTTTCATGCCATCAATCTACTAGAGAAATCAAGTCATCTATCCTATAAAATGTCCTACATTTTGGATGTGACTGACTGTAATCTCGAGGTGTCTTTAACTTGTTACTCTGACCCCTGTATTTCCTATAAACTGAGAGACTCGCATTAGGCTTGGAGTCATGTTCAATTTTTTAGGCAAGAACAGTTCATGAATGTGGCTGGGTACTTCCACTTACATAGTATCATGAGGCACATCAAGTCTGGCTGCCATAGTTGTAGCAATGCCAAGATTGTCTGGTGGATTCAGACGGCAGGTAGCCAGATTTCTCCTGTATTTTCCCACCATCCTCTCACCCAGTGATGGCTGCCTAGATCTGTGTCCTCATTAGAGGTGGCAAAACAGCAATGTTCTATGCTAGTACTCCTTCTGCATTTATTAACTGGAATTCTATAAAGAAGCCTTCTCTCTCGTTAACCCTCTGGTTTCTTGGAGTTAACAGTTTATACAGGAAAGGTGGGATAAATGCTTCATTTTTTGCCTTCATTAATTTTTAAAGAATTGAGTTACTCTCCTAACAACCCAAAATCATGACCGACGAGTTCCACTTTCTTTTAAAGTTATTTCAAATGTATGAATTTTATGTACTTGATGTTTTCAATCTACTGGGCTCAAGTGATCCTCCTGCCTCAGCTTCCTGAGTAGCTGGGACTACAGGTACCACCATGCCTAGCTTATTGTTTTTTGATGCTCAAACTTTTCTATCTTAAGCCCCAGGAACCCTTCCAAATTGGTCCCTGAGTCCTTCTGACACAATTCCATTAGCTTTTGTTAAGTTCCTCAGTCTTCACCACACTATGTCCTAGGTGTATCTTGTCTATTTCCTGCCCCAGACCTATAATCAGCCATTTCTCTAAAAAGCCCTGCTTCCTATTAGTGGAAAATAGTTAAGACCACAACTTGGGCACTGGG
>NW_012102031.1:12243455-12244396 GCF_000951045.1 Mandrillus leucophaeus
AAAAAAAAAAAAAAAAAAAAGCAATCAAAAGAAAATTTCTTCAAGGTCCACCATGTTTAACCACCCACCTGCCCACGGGCTCTGTCTTCTCTCTCTCCTGCTACTCTGGATAAACCGTCCATTCTCCCACCAAAGTCAGTCCCCTGCCAACCCTGTCCCGCTCTGGCTACATCGCATCTTCCTAAGTTTACCGCCTTGGCAGCTGCCCTCTTATAAATCACGTTTTCACTCTCTATAGATTTCTGAAATCAGCATACCGATGTGCTATTATTTTCCCCATCCTAAAAAAATGTCTTCAGGATATAACAACTAAAAGCAATAGGTGACCTTTGATTAGACTATGGAAATGAAAATAGCAACAATATACAATTTTAATATGAACTGCATGTTACATATTATCATATCAATATTAAATTTCTTGGAATATAATAACGATATTATGGTTATGTGGGAGACTGCCCTTTTTAGGAGATATAAGCTTTAAGATAAACTTTGTGTCTATAATTTTAGAGCAGGTTGAGGCTGCAGTGAGCAGTGATCACACCACTGCACTCTAGTCTGGGTGACAGAGTGAGACCCTGTCTCAAAAAAATCAAACCAAACCAAACCAAAAAACCACAATGGGTTAAACTGGGTGAAACACATCCAGTATCCACCTTTTCTATGATTTGGTGTTTGTCAAAAATAAAAAGTTGTGGGGGGAAGATTGCCATCACAAAAATTTCTGAAAGGAATAAACCAGTGATTCTCAAGGAAAGCAACACCCTTCTCTAGACTCTAGACCACACTGTGCCATCCAGCTAACACTTTGGTTCTTTCTGTTTCAAGCTCCTCAAAAGAGCTATTTTCTTTTTTTTTTTTTTTTTTTAAATTTATTTATTATTATTATACTTTAAGTTGTAGGGTACATGTGCATAACGTGCAGGTTTGTTACATATGTA
>NW_012102031.1:12245818-12247596 GCF_000951045.1 Mandrillus leucophaeus
GAAGTTAAAACTATGTAACAAAGTAAATTCACAGAAGTACTCTATTCCTATGCTCTTCCCTCCCTCCTCCTATAGGTAACCATTTTTTGGTAAGTTTTTCATTTATTTTTCCATTATTCCTTCTTGAAAATATAAGCAAACACAGACATACACACACACACCACAAACACACAGACACACATTCATATATATCCTTCCCTTTCTTACCCCAAAAGCAGTACACTATGCATCAGAGAATCCTGTTAAGAGGTAGGTACAATCATGTTACTCCTCTGCTCAGAGCCAGCAGCTCTTCACCTTCCCAGGAATAAAAGTCAAAGCCTTTTTTCTCAGGTGCTGCCTGCAAGGCCCTACGTTCTGGCTGTTACCTCATGATCTCATCCTTCCTACTCTCCCTTCTCAAGCTCAGCAATATGAGATATATCAAATTCATAGATGAAATGACTCAATATGACAATTCTTCTAACCTAATAAGCTGTCAGTACATTGCAATACAAATCCTAATAGGCTGAGCCAGGTGCGGTAGCTCACGCCTGTTAATTCCAGCACTTTGGGAGGCCAAGGCAGGCAGATCACGAGGTCAGGAGATCGAGACCCTCCTGACTAACACGGTGAAACCCCATCTCTACTAAAAATACAAAAAATTAGCCGGGTGAGGTGGCGGGCACCTGTAGTCCCATCTACTCGGGAGGCTGAGGCAAGAGAATGGTGTGAACCTGGGAGGCAGAGCTTGCAGCGAGCCAAGATCGCACCACTGTACTCCAGTGGGTGGGTGACAGAGCGAGACCCTGTCTCAAAAAAAAAAAAAAGAAAAAAAAATCCTAATAGGCTTTGTTATAGAACTTGACAAGTTGATCCTAAAATTAATAAGAAAGAGTACAGAAGAACAATTAAGACAAGTTTAAAAACAAAACAAGAATAAAGGGGATTCTCTCTCAAATATAGAGCCTTAAGAGCTATATGTTAAGTAGGAATAGTAATAAACAGCTAGCATTTATCAAGCATTTCCATATTCCAAGCATTGCTCTGAGTACATTATTAATAACTGGATCGTCCTACTAAAGCCTCAACAATCTCATGAGGTAGGTACTATTATGATCTACTTACAGATAAGAATTCTGAGGTACAAACAAGGTGAAATAACTCATTCAAAGGCACAAAGCTAATAGGTGATAGAGGCAGAATTCCACTGGACAGTCTGACTCAAGAACCTACATTCTTGCTTACCTGCTTCATCAAATCGTAACTAAAAGAGTATGGTATTTGTATGGTATGGATAGACAAATACATGAATGGAAGACAGCCGAGAAACAGATCTGTGAATAATTAAAAGAAACTGGGGGCCAGGCATGGTGGCTCATGCTTGTAATCCCAGCACTTTGGGAGGCAAAGACAGGTGGATCAGGAGTTCAAGTCCAGCCTGGCCAACATGGTGAAACCCCATCTCTACTAAAAATATAAAGATTAGCTGGATGTGGTGGCGCACACCTGTAGTTCCAGCTACTTGGGAGGCTAAGGCAGGAGAATCGCCTGAACCTGGGAGGCGGAGGTTGCAGTGAGCTGAGATCGCACCACTGCATGGAGTCTCAAAAAAAAAAAAAAGGATGCTCTCAGTAGTATTGTTCATAATTATAAAAAGCAGAGGTAGTCAACAGTCCATCAGTAAGCAGATAAACTGTGCCTTGTTTATACAATGGCATAATATACACAGTTAATAAATCTCTGTCTATCCACATAGATAGGGCCAAGCAGGGTGGCTCAGGCCTGTAATCCCAGCA
>NW_012102031.1:12249121-12250855 GCF_000951045.1 Mandrillus leucophaeus
AAAAAAAAAAAAAAGATAATGATGCAGCTTTCTGGCTGCTTAGGTTAAAACCTGGTTCTAACCTTCACTATACATATGACCCTGGTTCAAGTTATTTAACCTTCCTGGTTTTCTTAACAATAACATGGGACTTTTTAAAAAGGTTTGTGAAAATTAGATAATGCACGTAAAGCACTTAGTCCAGCACGTAACACAAGTAGACAACGATAAAAGCTACTTCTTCTTCTTTTTTGTTTTTGAGACAAGATCCCATTCTGTCACTCAGGCTGCAGTTGCTGCTGCTATTGGTACTGTTATTATTATTGGCTCTGTCTCTTATTTCCTTGCTATTGCCTCAGAAGACCTTACAAGTTCAGAGGTCAGCAAACTTTTTCTTAAAGGGTCAGAAAACAAATAGTTTAGTTTTTGCAGGCCATAAGGTCTCTTTTGCAACTACTCTACACTGCCCTTGTAATCAGAAAGCAGCCATAGATGATACATAAACGAATGGGTGTAACAGCATCCCAATAAAACTTTATTTACAAACACAGAAAGCAGTCCAAAGTTGGCCTGTGAGCCAGTTTGCTGATCACTGATCTAGATGACTATATATGCTATTTGCATGTGATTTGCACATATTTGCATGGACTATGCAATTTGTTGTTAGAATAAGAAGATACTATTCCTACATTTGGAAACAGGCGCTAATTTTTTTTTTCCTCTTCCCGGTTCTATTTCCTATAACTTACTTGGCAGCTCTGTAGGTACCCAGCAGACATAAAACCATGACAAGAATTCAGAGAATATGTCAAAGGATAAGAAAGTTTTAGTACAGGCTTTAGTCCTTTATGATTGACAAAAAAAGCCAGGGGCTTGCCTAAAAGAACACTCTAAGACCATCAAAACTACAAAGCAGCAGCAGCCAGGTTTTCTCTTCAGTCTTAGTTTCTTTTTTGCCCCAATTATTTTCTGATTTGCTGTAGGAAAACAGTAATGAGGAAATCAGAGTATACTGCTGTTTCTCTAAACATGTTTATAACTAATTCATAAATCCCTCTCCAGCTCCACAATTACCAGCAGCACTCTGGAAGCCACTGATCTAGGCTCATCTAGGACAAGCCTCTGCTTTATTCCTAAGAGCAGCCTCCTTCTGGAAGAGCCCAGCCTTCCGGATTACCTCTGCCCCCACCCTGGCTCAGGCCCTGAGCTGCAGGGAAGGCCCAGCACTTCCCTCTGTGGGTGAGACACTTGACAACATGGACAGAGGATGCCAAAACCCACGTTTACTGGACTCACCTGCAGCTGGAGGCTCAGGGCCCTGTGCTTCACAGCAGAGGCATGGAGGGCACGGCTCACACGGACCTGTCCTAGTTGCTGCCTCCACATGCTCCACCACACCCTGTGAAAGAGCAAATCAAAGATGGAATCCATCAGAAAAAACCACTCAGAAAAGAGAGGAGCAGTTAGCGTGGGGCCTCAGACCCTCAGCTCTAGCTCTCTCCTTCATAGCACCATCTCTAGATTCACTGCTGGGGATAAAAAAACAAAACAATCGAGAAAAAGTCCCAGATCTGCCAATTAATGGTTGGAAACTTATGGTTCCTACGGTCAGATCCTGCTTTAGACACCACAGATATGCTCTGTTTGGCCTACACAATTTGGTTTGTTAAAAAACATAAGTTATGGCCTGGCACACTGGCTTATGCCTGTAATCCCAGCACTTTGGGAGGCTGAGGCGTGTGGATCACCTGAGGT
>NW_012102031.1:12251400-12255411 GCF_000951045.1 Mandrillus leucophaeus
TCGATCTCCTGACCTCGTGATCCACCCGCCTCGGCCTCCCAAAGTGCTGGGATTACAGGCTTGAGCCACCGCGCCCAGCCGGTGGTGCATGCTTGTAATCCCATCTACTTAGGAGGCTGAGGCAGGAGAATTGCTTGAACCTGGGAGGTGGAGGTTGCAGTGAGCCGAGACTGCACCATTGCACTCCAGCCTGGGCAACAAGAGTAAAACTCCATCTCGAAAACAAAAACAAAAACAAAAACAAAATTAGCCGGGTGATAGTGGCATGCTCCTGTGATCCCAGCTACTCGGGAGGCTGAGGCAGAAGAACAGCTTGAACCTGGGAAGCGGAGGTTGCAGTGAGCCAAGATCACGCCACTGCACTCCAGCCTGGGCAACAGTGCGAGAATAAATCTCGGGGGAAAAAAAAAAAATCACTCAGACTCAAGTAAAATTGCATACTAATTAGGCACTTTGAAATACTTGCTGAATACATTTTAAGTAACGATTTTAATTACTTATTAAAAATATTTTTTTGTGTGTAGACACAGTGTCTTGGCTTTGTTGCCCAGGCTGGTCTCAAACTCCTGGCCTCAAGCACTCCTCCCACCTTAGCCTCCTAAAGTGTTGGGATTACAGGTCTGAGCTACTGCACTCTGCCTATTTTATTTCTACTTAAATAAATAACTTCTTTATGCCCACTGATGTTCTGGACACTGTTAAACACTTTACAGATATTACTTTATTTATTCCTGATGACAAACCTGTAAGTATGGTATAACAATTTCAATGATGAAGAAAATAAGAGCTGAAGAGATGAAATGACCCAATAATACAGGCTGGAAGAGGGATTCAAACCCAAGTAAGTGCAGCTGAAAGCCTCTCCTATTATCCATACTTTGTTCAATACCCAACTCTTTCAGGCAGGAAGTGAGCTCTTAATATACTACCATTCAGGACACCAGTGGATCACTACAGACAAGAGAGTGAAATCTGTCCATTATAATGCAGCTCATTGTTACACATCTGGCTACAAAAGTGGACTAATTCATGTTCTTCCAGTATGTCTACAATGCTGATGGGCTGCAATGCAGAACAGCAGTTAAGAGTATGGGTGGGTGAGCCTTAGTTTTGCCAATTACAACCTGTATGTGCTAGGCAAGTTACTCGACCTCTCTGAGCCTTATTGTACAACTTAATCTGTACAATAATGGTACTTACAGTTTATGGTAAGAGTTAGATAAGATACTTTACATTACAAAATTATCACATGCACACACAAACTTAACAGAGTTTAGAACATAGTAAGCACTCAGTTCGTGTTAATTATGATTATGTGAAACTGATCTTATAAACAAGTTATCAATAAATCTTTATTAGGCATCAACTACATTCAAAACATTGTTTCAAGGTGAGAATGGGGCATGGTGGCTCATGCCTATAATCCCAGCACTTAGGGAGGCTGAGGTGGGCAGATCACTTGAGCCCATGAATTCAAGACCAGCCTGGGAAACATGATAAAACCTCGCCTCTACAAAAAAATGAAAAAAAAAAAAATTAGCTGGGCATAGTGGTGCATGCCTGTAGTCCCAGCTGCTCGGGGGGCTGAGGTGGAAGGACTGCTTGAGCCTAGGAGGTGGAAGTTACAGTAAACTGATATTGTGCCACTGCACTCCAACCTGGGTGACAGAGTAAGACCCTATCTCGAAAAATAAATAAATAAATAAAAATAAAACCAAACACAAACCATTGTTTTAAGGTGGGGTTTTATGCTGTTTTCCAGCACCATAAAACTGATGAGGTAAAATGATGGTTGATACTCTGTAGGGCAGTTGAGCAGACTCACCTTAAGATACTCCGTTGCCTAAACTCCAGAGCCGTAGTCTGCATCTGAAGTTTGGTCCTACGAACAACCACGTAGATCAACCAGGACTTCCAGGCCTGTCGCATCTTTTGCTTTGCATCTAGATTCACCAAAGAGATTTTTCAAAAAGCATGGGAAGAGATGGATTACTCTGAGTTATGATAAAAGCTCAAGGGCTCTCCTTTGAATACCTAAATCCCTCCAGCTTCCAAGTGCCCCCTGCTGGAAAAGTTGTGAATCACTACAAAATTAATTAAGAGTGCAAGAACACACGAAGGCTTTGTGCAACTAACGACATTTACAAAGCATTTAAAGGAAAATCCATGTACTGAACTGCTCAAAAACTCTCTGTTTTGTTTTTTGTTTTTTTTTTTTTGAGACGGAGTCTCGCTTTGTCGCCCAGGCTGGAGTGCAGTGGCCGGATCTCAGCTCACTGCAAGCCCCGCCTCCCAGGTTCACGCCATTCTCCTGCCTCAGCCTCCCGAGTAGCTGGGACTACAGGCGCCCGCCACCTCACCCGGTTAGTTTTTTTGTATTTTTTTTTTTAGTAGAGACGGGGTTTCACCGTGTTAGCCAGGATGGTCTCGATCTCCTGACCTCGTGATCCGCCCGTCTCGGCCTCCCAAAGTGCTGGGATTACAGGCTTGAGCCACCGCGCCCGGCCAACTCTCTGCTTTAAAAGCGTTTATTTTTATAGATATGCTCTGCAATTTTTAGATGAAATGATGTGAATAAACAGGCAGCAAAGAAGTGGAGAGATGGATCTTAACAATAATGGCATGAGTGGATAATCAAAGCTGGGTAATGGATACATGGAGGTTCATTACTCTATTAAATATCTTTCAGGCGGGCGTGGTGGCTTACGCCTGTAATCCCAACACTTTGGAAGGCCAAAACAGGCGGATCACCTGAGGTCAGGAGTTCCAGACCAGCCTGACCAACCTAGTGAAACACCATCTCTACTAGAAGTACAAAAATTAGCCGCGTGTGGTGGCGTGCGCCTGTAGTCCCAGCTACTAGGGAGGGTGAGGCAGAAGAACTGCTCAAACCCGGGAGGGAGAGGTTGCAGTGAGCCAAGATCACACCACTGCACTCCAGCCTGGGCGACAGAGTGAGACCCCATTTCAAAAAAACAAAAATTTTTCAATTGTGTAGATATTTAAAGTTTTCCATAATATAAAGTTAAAGAAGAAGAAATCATGATATAAAACTTGCTGTTTGACTCCAAGCTCACTCTTTTCAGTAAAGAAAAGATAATTTACTAGATATGGAAGACGCAATGGCCCACAGGTCTCCCTTTGTAGTAAACTGTATTTTCATTATGAAAGTCACCACTAATGAAGTAAATTTCTCTTCTTTTTAGAAGACAAAGGAGAAAATAAAATTATATAAATCATTTTTAGGACAGCCTCCAAGATGTAGTCAATAGGACTGTAGCTATATATTTCACAGTTGTTGACAAGACAAATCAAAATACAAAGGATAATTTAACATGCATCTTCCTTGGTTTCACCATGGACCTCAGGAATCAGCACATTTCAGGTAATGAGGACTCGTGTAGTGCTGTGGTTTAGAGTCTGGGATCCTGAGTAAGACAAGCCAGGCTTACTGGCCTTTCATTTATTAAAGACGTAATCTCATACAAGTTCCTCATCTGTAAAATGGTGCCTCTCTCAGAGGTATGCTTGGAAAGTGTAAATGAGATCATTTATCTATGAAGAGTATCTAAAATAAACACTAACTGCTCTTTCCAGAGTATGGAATGCAGGAATCTCATTAACTGTCTCTGCCATGATTCTGATGCACGCGACAATTTGAGAACCATGCTTCCTTAAGGCCTAAAAGTACTTGCAAACTTTTTATTTAACAGTGCAAGAGTGAATGGACACTCCCTTAGGTCTACGGGAATGGCCTGAAATAACTTGTCAAATGTTAGAAATAATTATTGCCTCTTGAGTAGCTGGGACTACAGGCATGCACCACCACACCTGGCTAATTTTTGTATTTTTTTGTAGAGATGAGGTTTTGCCATGTTGCCTGGGCTGGTCTCGAACTCCTGCACTCAAGCAATCCGCCCACCTCGGCCTCCCAAAGTGCTGGGATTATAGGCGTGAGCCACAGCACCTGGACAACTCTTTTTATCTTAAACATACAAGTGACTTTTTCCT
>NW_012102031.1:12257441-12259219 GCF_000951045.1 Mandrillus leucophaeus
GTTTGAAACCAGCCTGGGCAACAAAGCAAGACCCTGGCATGAAACAAAAATTAAAAAATTATCCAAGTGTGGCGGCACACGCCTGTAGTTCCAGCTAATCAGGAAGTTGAGGTAGGAGGATCACCTGAGCCCAGCAGTTAGATGGAGGCTACAGTAAACTATGATTGTACCACTGCACTCCAGCCTAGGCAACAAAGCAAGATCTCATCTTCAAAAAAAAACAAAAAAAACAAAAAAAAAAGCGGCAAAAATAAATAACCTAGGCTCACACCTGTAATCCCAGCACTTTGGGAGGCTGAGGTGGGCGGATCATGAGGTCGGGAGATCGAGACTATCCTGGCTAACATGGTAAAACAGAAACATCAGTTTCTCTACTAAAAAAACAAAAAATTAGCCGGGCACGGTGGTGGACGCCCGTAGTTCCAGCTACTGGAGGCTGAGGCAGGAGAATGGCGTGAACCTGGGAGGCGGAGCTTGCAGCGAGCCAAGATCACACCACTGCACTCCAGCCTAGGCGATAGAGCAAGACTCTGTCTCAAATAATTTAAATAAATAAATAAATAAATAACCTAAATAGTTTTCGAGCTATTAAAAACTGGAATTCAAAGTTTAAAATCCTCCAACAAAGAAAATTCTAGGCCTAGACCACTAGGATTACAGCGGAGAATTTTACTAACCACTCAAGGATGAAATAATACCAACTCTACAAATTTCTTTTAGAAAATACTTCCCATTTTGGGAGGCCAAGGCGGGCAGATCACGAAGTCAGGAGATCAAGACCATCCTGGCTAACAGGGTGAAACTCCATCTCTACTAAAAAATACAAAAAATTAGCCGGGTGTGGTGGTGGGGGCCTATAGTCCCAGCTACTCGAGAGGCTGAGGCAGGAGAACAGCATGAACCTGGGAGGCGGAGCTTGCAGTGAGCCAAGATCACGCCACTACACTCCAGCCTGGGCGACAGAGTGAGACTCTGTCTCAAAAAAAAAAATAAAAAATAGAAAATACTTCCCAACTCATTCTACAAGGCTAGTATTACCTGAACCAAAACCAGACAAAGATATGACAATAAAAGAACACTAAAGACCAATATCCCTCATGAATACAGAAGCAACCCCACCCCCCTCAACAAAATATTAGCAAATTGAACCCAGCAATATATAAAAAGAGTGGCATTAATCTGTGGAACATGGCTGGGTACAGTGGCTCATGTCTGTAATCCCAGCATTTTGGGAGGCTGAGGCAAGTGGACTGCTTGAGCCCAGGAGTTTGAGACCAGCCTGAGCAACAGTGCAAAACCCCATCTCTACAAAAAAAATACAAAAGAAAATTAGCTGGCCTTGGTAGCATGCGGTTGTGGTCCCAGCTTCTCAGGAGGATGAAGTGGGAGGATCGCCTAAACCAGGTAGGTCACAGCTACTCTGAGCTGTGACTGCACCACCACATCCCAGCCTGGGCAACAGAACAAGACCCTATCTTAAAAAAAAAAAAAAAAAAGTAAGAATGTGAAGCTGATTCAAAATCTGAAGAGCAGCTGGGAATGGTGGCAAGTGCCTGTAGTTCCAGCTATTCAGGAGGCTGAGGCAGGAGGATAGTGTGAGTGCAGGAGTTCAAAATCAACCTGGGCCAAACAGTAAGACACCATCTCAAACAAACAAAAAAAAAGTCGAAAACCAGTCTACATAATTAACCTTAACAAAAGACTAAAAAAGAAGTCACCTCACAATCATCTCCATAGATACAGGAAAAACAGTTCAAAAATAATTCAACATCTATTAA
>NW_012102031.1:12261264-12263159 GCF_000951045.1 Mandrillus leucophaeus
GGCTGAGGCAGGAGAATGGCCCAAACCCGGGAGGCGGAGCTTGCAGTGAGCTGAGATCCGGCCACTGCACTCCAGCCCGGGCTACAGAGCAAGACTCCGTCTCAAAAAAAAAAAAAAAAATTAAAAACTTTTCCTGTGCAAAAGATACTGTTAAGAGAACAAAAAGACTGGGAGAAAACACAAGCAAATCATGCTTTGACAAAATGCTTGTAACAGAATGCATACTTTACAAAACTAGGCTGGGCTTGGCGGCTCACGCCTGTAGTCCCAGCACTTTGGGAGGCCAAGGCAGGTGGATCCCCTAAGGTCAGGAGTTCCAGACCAGCCTGGCCAACATGGTGAAACTCTGTCTCTACTAAAAAAATACAAAAATTAGCTGGGCATGGCAGCACACCATGTAGCCCCAGCTACTCGGGAGGCTAAGGTGGAAGAATTGCTTAAACCCAGGAGGTCGAGGTTGCAGTGAGCCGAGATTGCACCACGGCACTCCAGCCTGGGCAACAGAGCAAGACTCCGTCAAAAAAAAACTGTCAAAAAAAAAGACTCCCTGTCAAAAAAAAACCACACCTAACAAATAAAAAACAAAAAACAAATCTCAACAAGAACACAAACAACCCAATTTAAAAGGACAAAAGATCATGAACAGATACTTCACCAAAAAACAGATATAAATAGCAAATAAGCACAGGAAAAAATACTCAACATCACTAATTATCAGAGAAATGCAAATTAAAACCACAATGAGATATCATCTTACACCAATCAGAACGACTATTATTAAAAAGTTAGGTTGGGTGTGGTGGCTCATGCCTGTAATCCTAGCACTTTAGGAGGCTGAGGAAGGAGAAACACTAGAGCCCAGAGGTCCAAGACCAGCTTGGGCAACATACAAGACTCTGTCTCTACAAAATATAAAAAGTTAGCCAGGCATGGTAGCACATGCCTATGGTCCCAGCTACTCAGGAGTCTGAGGTGGGAGGATCACTTGAGCCCAGGAAGTCAAAGCTGCAATGAACTATGACCAAGCCACTGCACTCCAGCCTGGGTGACACAGCAAGACACCCCCCATCTAAAAAAAAAAAAAAAGATGTTGGCATGGACACAGAGAAAGGGAACACTTTAACACACTGGTGGTGGGAATATGAATTAGTTGAGCTTCTATGGAAAACAGTATGGAGATTTCTCAAAGAACTAAAAACAGAACTACCATTCAACCCAGCAATCCCACTAGGGGGAATATACCCAAAGGAAGAGAAATTATTATATTAAAAAGACACCTGCACTCGTGCAGCACTATTCTCAACAGCAAAGTCATAGAACCAACCTCAGCATCCATCAACGGATACAGAAAATATACACCACAGCCGGGCGTGGTGGCTCATGCCTGTAATCCCAGTACTTTGGGAGGCCGAGGCAGGCAGATCACTTGAGGTCAGGAGTTTGAGACCAGCCTGGCCAATATAGTGAAATCTTGTCTCTACTAAAAATAAAAAATTAGTCAGGCATGGGGGCACATGCCTGTAGTCCCAGGTACTGGATAGGCTGAGGCAGGAACAGAGCTTGAACCCAGGAGGTGGAGGCAGCAGTGAGCTGAGATCACACCACTGCACTCCAGCCTGGGTGACAGAGTGAGAAAGAAAAAGAGAAAGAGAAAGAAAAAGAGAAAGAGAAAGAAAAAGGGAAAGGGAAAGGGAAAGGGGGAAGGAAGGAAGGAAGGAAGGAAGGAGGGAAGGAGGGAAGGAGGGAAGGAGGGAAGGAGGGAAGGAGGGAAGGAGGGAGGGAGGGAAGGAAGGAAGGAAAAGAAAGAAAAGAAAGGAAAGAAGGAAAGAAAGAAGGAAAAGAAAGAAGGAAGGAAGGAGAGAGAGAAAGAGAGAGAGAAGGAAGGAAGGAAGGAA
>NW_012102031.1:12263944-12268973 GCF_000951045.1 Mandrillus leucophaeus
AAATATCACATGTTCTCATTTACAGGCGGGAGCTAAACAGCTGGTACTCATGGACATAATAGTGGAGATAATAAACACTGGGGACTCCAAAAGAGGGTAAGGGAGGGTGGAAGAGGGACAAGGGTTGGAAAATTACCTGTCGTGTACAATGTTCACTATTTGGGTAGCGGATACTCAAATCTCCACCATTATGCAGTATACCCATGTAACAGTAATTTTTAAAAACCCACAATTAAATGCCTGTATATACCCACTAGTATTGCCGAAGAAAAAATTTTAATGACAATACAAAGAGGTCAAGAAGATGTAGAGCAAGTAGAACTCTCATGAATTACTGGTGGGAATGCAAAATGGTACAGCCACAATAAAAAAGTTTGCCAGTTACTTAGAGAGTTAAACTTAAGGCCAGGCATGGTGGCTCACACCTGTACTGCCAGAACTTTGGGAGACTGAGGCAGGTGGATTGCTTTAGTCCAGGAGTTTGAAACCAGCCTGGGCAACATGGCGAAAGCCCATCTCTACCAAAATCCAAAAAATTAGCTGTATGTGGTAGTGTGTACCAAAGTCTTAGAACTGAATATCAAAAAGAATGAATCTTACTGTATGTAATTAAAAAACCAACCAACCACCAAACAGCATAAGTTACTTACCAGTGAAACAGTGCATTTGGTGCAGTAACTGTGAGGCCTGGGTAAGAGCTTTTCATACTTTGGGAATACAGACAGGGGAAAGACCACTGGGCTAGGGGAGATCAAGGAAAGCTACACATTTAAATGGGCCGGAAGGAAGAACTACAGGGACAAAGATAGAAAGACAAGGAAGTGCACATCCAGTGTGTCAAGGACAGACAGTGTAGAACAGAAGAGATGAAGACCTTGTGTGACATACCAAGCAGGGTTGACCTTACGTAAAGGAGTGACATGATCTTATCTATGTCTTACCACTCTTGTAGCTATGTGTACAATGAGAAGTAGGAAAAAATAACTGAGGGAGATTAATGAAGAGGTACTTATAACACTCTGGGAAAATGATGATGACGACTCTCAGGAAGTAGCGATGTAAATATGACTGCAAGCGACGCCTCAGAGGGCCATCTTAAAAGATTAGGTCAGTGATGACATGAGGCATGAGGAACAGACACCGTTCCTAAGTAAGTCTTCGTAGACAGGAAAAGTCAAAGGAACCGCAGGTGTAAGTGGGGGGGGCGGGGAATTGACAGGTTGTACTGGTGACTTGCAGGGTTTGAGGTACCTTTAGGACATGCTGCTGCTAATGCAGTCTGTATTATCATTTTGAAACCCCACGTCTTTTCCCTTAGACTCTCCACATGTTTCACAGAGAAACCAGACTCTGACCAGAGCTAAAGTGGCCACAGTATCACTAAGGGACAACTTGAGCAAAGCAGATCAACAAAGAGCACTGCAGCTCTGCTCCAGAGTCTCTGGGCAACTTGACACAGCAAGACAGACGGCAGCCCCAGGCGCCACAGGAGAGTCCCAGCCAGCACACTGAACCCGTAGGCCAGGAACAGCCAGTCCACACAAATTCTGATTAAACGAGCTTTAAGCGCTCAAACCATGCCATATGGAGAAAACCACAGGGATCCAATCGTACAGGTGCCCACTCAAGAGATCACACTTTCTGAAAAACATGAAAGAGAATCAAACAAATCTTCCTTGGACCTAGAGTTATTTTCTCTCTGAGACAATGTGCTTGTCCTTCCTATGACATTCTGCACAGTAAATGTGGGCATCTTCTTCATACATGGACTTCTTTTTCTCACCATGAACCTCGGCTCTAGTGTACTTGTTCCTCATCTCCTGCTGCTGACGCACGTAGGTCTTCCAGGTCTGGAACATCAGGTTATACAGGTAATACCTGAGGACCCAAAAAAAGCAAACGGCATTTCTTTAAAATAAAACAACAGGCCGGGCGCGGTGGCTCACACTTATAATTCTAGCACTTTCAGAGGCCGAGGCAAGGAGTTCAAGACCAGCCTGGTCAATATGGTGAAACCCCATCTCTACTAAAAATACAAAAATTAGCCGGGTGTGGTGGCACACGCCTGTAATCCCAGCTACTCCGGAGGCTGAGGCAGGAGAATCACTTGAACCCAGGAGGCAGAGGTTGCAGTGAGCCAAGATCGCGCCACTGCACTCAGCCTGAACAACAGAGCAAGACTCTGTCTCAAAACACAAACAACAGCAAAACAACTCCTAATCCAACACACCAAGTCTGTTCTATACTAAGAAATTAACATTGACGCTTCTGATTTAAAAAACAAAAAACAAAAAAAACCCATATCTGCACCAAAGCTAAAATTTCATTTCCTACAATCACAATGAACTCTATTCTCTTTGAAGAAGAGTCATTCTCCATACCTTAAAGTGTCACTGAGAAAGCAAAGGCTTGACTGCTCCAAGAATAAGTTCACTTTCATCATCCACAAATTCATGATGTTTGGGCCAGGCAGAGTAGCTCACACCTGTAATCTCAGCACTCTGGGAGGCCGAGGCAGGCAGATTACCTGAGGTTGGGAGTTCGAGACCAGCCTGGTCAACATGGTGAAACCCCGTCTTTACTAAAAATATAAAAATTAGCCACACGTAGTGGCATGTGCTTGTAGTCTCAGCTACTCAGAGGCTGAGGCAGGAGAATCGCTTGAACCCGGGAGGCGGTGGTTGCAGTGAGCCGAGACTGCTCTACTGCACTCCAGCCTGGGTGACACCAAGACTCTGTCTCAAATTTAAAATTAAAAAAAAAAAGAAAAAAAAAAAATCCATGATGTTTGGAAAGACAATCTTGTCTCCTTTTTTTTTTAACACAGGGTCTCACTGTCACCTAGGCTGGAGTACAGTAAGGTGAACATGGCTCACTGTAGCCTGGAGGCCTCCCTGGGCTCAGGTACTCCTCCCACCTTGGCCTCCGAGTAGCTGGGACTACAGGAACACACCACCACTCCTGGCTAATTTTTGTATTTTTTTGTAGAGGGGGCTTTTGCCATGTTCCTTAGGCTGGTCTCAAACTCCTGGGCTCAAGTGATCTCTTGCCCCGGCCTCCTAAAGTGCTAGAATTATAGGTGTGAGCTACGATGCCTGGCCGACAGTCACATCTTAATTATCTTAACTATCCACACTATAAAAAACATCACTTCTCGTTTGCACTACAACATGGTCATTGACGCCTTTTCCTTCTTCTTGATACATACGCCATACATTTTAAGACTTTCGGCTGGGCGCGGTGGCTCAAGCTTGTAATCCTAGCACTTTGGGAGGCCGAGAAGGGTGGATCATGAGGCCAGGAGATCGAGACCACCCTGGCTAACGCGGTGAAACCCCGTCTCTACCAAAAAAAAACCAGAAAACTAGCCGGGCGAGGTGGCCGGTGCCTGTAGTCCCAGCTACTCGGGAGGCTGAGACAGGAGAAGGGCAACCCAGGAGGCGGAGCTTGCAGTGAGCTGAGATCTGGCCACTGCACTCCAGCCTGGGCGATAGAGCGAGACTCTGTCTCAAAAAAAAAAAAAAAAAAAAAAAAGACTTTCGTCTCTTCTATTTTCCTAGTTTTAAATATTTTATTAACATTCATTTTAAAAAGTTTTTTCTTTTTTTGAGACAGAGTCTCACTCTGTCGCCCAGGCTGGAGTACAGTGGCATGATCTCAGCTCACTGCAACCTCCGACTCCTGGGTTCAAGCAATTCTTCTGCCTCAGCCTCCCGAGTGGCTGGGGACTACAGGCACATGCCACCATGCCCAGCTAATTTTTTTATTTTTTTATTTTTATTTTTTGGAGACAGAGTCTTGCTTTATTGCCCAGGCTGGAGTCCAGTGGTGCGATCTCGACTTACTGCAGTCTCTGCATGCTGAGTTCAATGAATTTTCTGGTCAAACCTCCCAAATAGCTGGGACTACAGGCGCATGCCGCCACGCCCGGCTAATGTTTTTTGTATTTTCATTGAGATGGGGTTTCACTGTGTCGCCCAGCCTGGAATTTTTGTATTTTTTTTTTTTAACAGAGACGAGGTTTCACCAATGTTGGCCAGGCTGCTCTCGAACTCCTAACCTCAAGTGATCCACCCGCCTCAGCCTCCCAAAGTACTGGGATTACAGGAGTGAGCCACCACACTCGGCCTTCCCCATATATTCACTACTGCAATTCCTAGGCCTTGATTTCATATTCTATCTGCTTACTAAAACAACTCAGTGTGTCTATATTTTAATCTGAAATATCCATAAATCAGAACTCTTGTTCCAAAGAACCTAGACAAAGAAATGACTACAATAAGAGTTAATACCATTTTAAATATACAATCTATAAGAAATGACATTCAGGTTTTAAAAAAAGGTCTAAAAATGTATATTTGATATAATAATTCTCAACTGTTACTTTCCCCTTCACGTATCCCTGGGAATGTGAATATCAAGGATTAAGAGTTTTTTCTTTTCTTCTTTGTGTGTGTGTGTGTGTGTGAGACAGGATCTAGCTCTGTTGGCCAGGCTGGAGTGAGTGGCACAATCTCAGCTCACTGCAATCTCTGCCTCCCGGGCTCAAGCAATCCGCCTGCCTCAGCCTCCCAAGTAGTTGAGACCACAAGCGCACACCCCTACACCCTGTTGGTATTCTGTACTTTTTGGTAGAGATGGGGTTACATCATGTTGCTAAGGCTGGTCTCAAACTCTTGCGCTTAAGTGATCCACCTGCCTCGGCATTCCAAAGTGTTGGGATTACAGGCATGAGTCACTGTGCCTGGCCTCTATTTTCTTAATATTCTATGTTGGGCATATATTTTCTCCCACAATCAATGTAAATTAGAACAACTTATTATTTTTAAAACAGGGTGGTTTCATGTCTGTAATCCCAGCACTTTGGGAGGCCAAGGCGGGAGGATCACCTGAGGTCAGGAGATTGAGATCAGACTGACCAACATGGAGAAACCTCATCTCTACTAAAAATACAAAATTAGCTGGGCATGGTGGCACATGCCTGTAATCCCAGCTACTTGGGAGGCTGAGGCAGGAGAATCACTTGAAC
>NW_012102031.1:12270023-12271491 GCF_000951045.1 Mandrillus leucophaeus
ATTGTTGCCTTCTCACAAAAAAGTATGGCCGGATGCAGTGGCTCACACCTGTAATCCCAGCACTTTGGGAGGCCGAGGCGGGCAGATCACGAGGTCAGGAAATCAAGACCATCCTGGCTAACACGGTGAAACCCCATCTCTACTAAAAACAAACAAACAAACAAACAAAAAATGAAAACACCAGCTGGGCGCAGTGCCTCACGCCTGTAATCCCAGTACTTTGGGAGGCCAAGGCGGGTGGATCCAAGGTCAAGAGATCAAGACCATCCTGGCCAACATGGTGAAACCCCATCTCTACTAAAAATGCAAAAATTACCTGGGCATGGTGGCACGCGCCTGTAGTCCCAGCTACTCAGGAGGCTGAGGCAGGAGAACTGCCTGAACCCGGGAGGCAGAGGTTGCAGTGAGCTAAGACTGCGCCAATGCACTCCAGCCTGGTGACAGAGCAAGACTCCGTCTCAAAGAACAAAAAGTAAACACCAAGATAGATTAAAAACAGAGGCCAGGCATGGTGGCTCATGCCTGTAATCCAAACGCTTTGAGAGGTCAAGGTGGGAGGACTGCTTGAGGCCAGGAGTTCAAGACCAACCTCGGCAACATAGCAAGACTCCATCTAGGGCTGAAGTGGTAGTTTATGGCTGTAATCCCAGCACTTTCGGAGGCTGAGACAGTTGGATTGCTAGAGTTCAGGACCAGGCTGGGTGACATGGTGAAACCCAGTCTCTACAAAAAATAAAAAATTAGCCAGGCACAGTGGGGGCATGCTCTTGTAGTCCCAGCTACCTGGGAGGCTGAGGTGGGAGGATCACTTGAACCCAGGAGGCAGACGTTCCAGTGAACTGAGATTGCACCACTGCACTCCAGCCTGGGCGAAAGAGTAAGAGCCTGTCTCAAATACAAGAAAAAAAAAAAAAGGCCGGACACGGTGGCTCACACCTGCAATCCCAGCACTTTGGGAGGCCGAAGCCGGCGGATCACAAAGTCAGGAGTTCGAGACCAGATTGGCCGGCATAGTAAAACCCTATCTCTACTAAAAATACAAAAATTAGCTGGGCATGGTGGTATATGCCTGTAGTCCCAGCTACTCGGGAGGCTGAGGCAGGAGAATCGCTTGAACGTGGGAGGCAGAGGTTGTGGTGAGCCGAGATCGAGTCCCTGCACTCTATCCTGGGCAACAGAGTGAGACTTTGTCTCAAAAAATAAATAAATAAATAAGATAGAATAAAATAAAATAAAACACTCCATCTCTACCCAAAAAATAAAAATAAAAAAATTTGTGACGATGTCTCACTATATTACCCAAGCTGTTCTCAAACTCTTGGGCTCAAGCGATACTCTCACCTGAGCCTCCCAAAGTACTGGGATTACACACATGAGCCACTGTACCCAGCTCTGAAATTTTTTTCTTTTTTTTTTTTTTTTGAGACGGAGTTTTGCTCTTGTTGCCCAGGTTGGAGTGCAATGGTGT
>NW_012102031.1:12271541-12272594 GCF_000951045.1 Mandrillus leucophaeus
TCCCAGCTACTCGGGAGGCTGAGACAGGAGAAGGGCAACCCAGGAGGCGGAGCTTGCAGTGAGCTGAGATCTGGCCACTGCACTCCAGCCTGGGCAACAAGAGTGAGATTCCATCTCAAAAAAAAAAAAAAAAAAAAAATAGGCCAGGCGCAGTGGCTCACGCTTGTAATCCCAGCACTTTGGGAGGCCAAGGTGGGCAGATCACCTGAAGTCAGGAGTTCGAGACCAGCCCAGTCAACATGATGTAACCCTGTCTCTACTAAAACTACAAAAATTAGCTGGGCATGGTGGCACATGCCAGTAATTCCAACTATTTGGGAGACTGCGGCCGGAGAATTGCTTGAACCTAGGAGGCGGAGGTTGCAGTGAGCCAAGATCGTGCCATTGCACTCCAGCCTGGGCAACAGAGTGAGACTCTGTCTTAAAACAAACAACAAAAAAAAACCCAGAATACTTTCAGAATTAGAAATTATATAGAAATGAAAATCGGTGGGAAAAACCCATTCAAACTATTAGCATAACCAACACATACTAGTTACCTGAATTAGAGGTGTGGGAGGTGTGTGTGTATGTGTGTCTGTGTGCACGTGCCCAGCATGTGCATGCATGCTTGGGTTTAATTTGGAACTTTGATCTTGCTAACTCTAAAAATGATTTGAAGAAAAACCAAAAGTGATCCAAAGTTTGCTTCTTTTGACCGTAAACATGCCAACATATAATCATCTGATAATGTGCATCAGTAAAACTGAAGGAGTATAACATGAAACCTGACCTGTAGTGACAGTCAGCTCGAACACAGAGTTTCCACTCATGATGGAAAACCCACCACTCTTCTTTCCATTCTTCGAAGACCTTCCGTAGTAATTGCTGCTCATAGTAAAATCTAGGGCAATACAAAAAAATCATATATATATATGATGATGTTGGAGCTAACATCTCTTCTCAAATCACAGTTTCAAATTGTTGCCTTCTCACAAAAAAGTATGGCCGGATGCAGTGGCTCACACCTGTAATCCCAGCACTTTGGGAGGCCGAGAAGGGTGGATCATGAGG
>NW_012102031.1:12276832-12279435 GCF_000951045.1 Mandrillus leucophaeus
CCCAAAGTGCTGGGATTACAGGCTTGAGTCACCGCGTCCGGCCCCCCCAGAATTTTTTTTAGTTAGCCAAGTATGGAGGCATGTACCTGTGGTCCCAGCTACTCCAGAGGCTTAGATGGGAGGACAGCTTGAGCCCCAGAGGTCAAGGCTGCAGTGAGCCATGAATGTGCCACTGCACTCTGGTCTGGGCAACAGAGCGAAACCCTATCTCTTAAACAATCAAAAAAACTTAAAAAGAGGGAAAATAGACATATTTGGCTTTTTCAGGTCAGAATCTCAGAGCTACTTAAACCAGAAATGAGGTTAAAAATTTTCTAATATTGATTTTACTGATTAAAGATGTTAAAGTAAAATAAAAATCTGACTTTTCCTTGGAGACAGGGTCTCGCTCTGTTGCCCTGGCTGGAATGCAGTGGTACAGTCACGGCTCACTGCAGCCTTAACATCCTAGGCTCAAGTGATCCTTTCACCTCAGCCTCCCAAGTAGCTGTGACTACAGACATGCTCCACTACTACACCTGGTTAATTTTTTATTTTTTGTAGAGGCAGGGTTTCACTATGTTACCCAAGCTAGTCTTGAACTCCTGAGCTCAGGTGAACCTCCTCCCTTGGTCTCCCAAAATTTGACTTTTCAAATACCATAAAGTGAATTGAAAATTACTATTTTTAATTTTTTATTCACCAGAATGAAAAATATTTTTATTACTAAAAAGTAGGAATGTCTTATTTACAAACATATGAAATTAAAGTTATAAAATAAGTAAATGCCTAATAATATTCCTAGTACTTAACAGGAACATAGGATATGAATTTAGCTGAAATCTGAAGAAGGGAGTTATAAACAACAGCAAAAGATGAGTAAGAGAAATTCGTCAGGAAAAAGGTAATAAGGAGCACAGAAGAGCGGTGACAGATGGTGTTGATTTTTAAAATTTTTTTTTGTAACAGTCTTGCTCCGTCACCCAAGCTGGAGGGCAGTGGCATGATCTCTGCTCACTGTAATCTCCACCTCATGGGTTCAAGTTATTCTCGTGCCTTAGTCTCTCAAGTAGCTGTAACTCCAGGTACATGCCACCCAACCGAGATAATTTTTTGTATTTCAGTAGAGAGGGGTTTTCACCATGTTGCCCAGGCTGGTCTCACACTCCTGAGCTCAATCTGCCCACCTTGGCCTCCCAAAGTGCTGGGATTACAAGCATGAGCCATCGCACTGGCCTGTCAATCACTTTGAATTTCTTTTCATGGTTCTGCAGGTTACTAACATGTTGCTCCTCCTAACCCACTCATAGTTTTGTTTTAATTTGAGACAGAGTCTCGCTCTGTTGCCCAGGCTGGAGTGCAGTGGCGTGATCTCAGCTCACTGCAAGCTCCGTCTCCCAGGTTCTAACGATTCTCCTGCCTCAGCCTCCTGAGTAGCTGGGACTACAGGTGCATGCCACCACGCCCAGCTAATTTTTGTACTTTTAGTAAAGATGGGGTTTTGCCATAATGGCCAGGCTGGTCTCAAACTCCCGAGCTCGGGTGGTCCACTGGCCTCAGCCTCCCAAAGTGCTGGGATTACAGGCGTGAACTACTGCGCTCAATTCCACTCACGGTTTTTAAAAACTAGCTTACAAAGACATACATAAGGGAATTCACCTCACTATTGCTTATAATAATAACAAGAGAAGAGTGAAACACCACCAATACCCATCAGAAGAGGACAGGTTAATAATACAATTCAATCAATGCCATGCGCTCATTTTCTGTGAATGAGGCAGACCTAAGGGTACTGAAGGGACAGATGCCTCAGAAAGTGATTTGGTGAAAAAATAAAATCACTGCATGGTATGTATAATATGGTATATTTTTTAAAAAATTAGGTCAGGCGCAGTGGCTCACACCTGTAATCGAAGCTCTTTGGGAGGTCAAATCACTTGAGGTCAGGAGTTTGAGACCAGCCTGGCCAACATGGCAAAACCTACCAAAAATACGAAAATTAGCTGGGCATGGTGGTGCATGCCTGTAGTCCCAGCTACTTGGGAGGCTGAGGCACAAGAATTGCTTCAACCCAGGAGGTGGAGGTTGCAGTAAGCTGAGATCAGGCCACTGCACTCCAGCCTGGCTGACAAAGCAAGACTCTGTCTCAAAGAATGAATGAATAAATAAATAATAGTATTTATATATATATTTTTTGAGACAGAGCTTCCCTCTTGTCGCCCAGTCTAGAGTGCAATGGCACGATCTCAGTTCACTGCAACCTCCACCTCGCGGGTTCAAGTGATTCTCCTTTCTAAGCCTCCCATGTAGCTGGGATTACAGGCATACACGACCACGCCCAGCTAATTTTTGTATTTTTAGTAGAGACAGGGTTTCACCACGTTGGCCAGGCTGGGCTTGAACTCCTGACCTCAGGTGATCTGCCTGCCTCAGCCTCCCAAAGTGCTGGGATTACAAACATGTGCCACCGCACCCGGCCTAATTTTATGTATTTACAGCACCCATATGTTGGAATACATCAAATATACACACACACACACACACACACTTGTGTACATATAAACAAGCATGTGTGTATGTATACATAAATGATTATATCATACATATTAAAAGCCTGAAAAGAC
>NW_012102031.1:12279920-12287086 GCF_000951045.1 Mandrillus leucophaeus
CTACAATTCTAAAAAACTGTAATAAAAAGGAACCATTTGCACATGGTAAAATGAACATATCCATTTACCTCCTTCCATTCCCCATGCCGCATTAAATAACAGCAAATATATTCAAAAAGGTGTAAGCCTATAAAGACCAAGAGAATAGGAGAAAGGGTGACAGCCAAGAGCTGTCAACAAATTTTAGTCCATTTTAGGCAAGAGAGTTGCAGATGAATCACCAGATAAAGGAGAGAATTAAGTGTCTTGTTGTGGGGGAAGAAGGGAGACAAGAAGCACCCACCTGGTGGCACACGCCCCCCAGAAAGGGGTGGAAATGAGAAGCATCAGGAGACGAGGAGCTGTGGACTGAGATGAAAACACAGGATTGTTTACAAGCCTGTGTGTCAGAAGCGGTTAGACCCCTGGATCCCGTTATTCACTCAAGCAGAGACTCAGGTGTATCTCTGGAGAGGCGAGCCACAGGAGAACTGGACTCCAGAATACTAGGCAAAGCTTGGGAGATGGTCCTAGACCAAAAGTCTACATACTGAACAATGAGACCTACCATCCCTTTTCCTGCTTGCAGCCAAGCTTATAATTAACACCTTCGGCTGGGCGCACTGTCATGTTCATAATCCCAGCACTTTGGGAGGCCAAGGTGGGTGGATCACTTGAGGGCAGCCCGAGACCAGCCTGGCCAACATGGCAAGACCTCCATCTCTACTAAAAATACAAAAATTAGCCGGGCATGGTGGTGCATGCCTGTAATCCCAGCTACTCGGGAGGCTGAGGCAGGAGAATCACTTGAATCCAGGAGGCGGAGGTTGCAGTGAGCTGAGATTGCGCCATTGTACTCTAGCCTAGGCAACAGAGTGAGACCTTGTCTCAAAAAAAAAAAAAAGGCTTCTAAAATTAGCTTTTTAGGGCCCTGCTGTTAAATATAAACAGACAATATAAGAATCTCTTGACATTTGAGGAAAGGCTCCAACATGGCACAGTGACCAAAAATGCAAAGAAAAAAGGATCTTAGAAGACACACAGTGTAAGCAGATAAAAATCTTAAAAACAAACCACACTATCCTCAAAAAATTTTGAGCCTCCAGGATACTATTAAAAAGAAAAGAAACATGCAGAGAACAAAAGCAGCTTTTAGAAATTAAAAAGGGAACATGCAGAGAACAAAAACAAGCTCTTGGAAATTAAAAATATGACAGCAGAAATGAAAAAAAAATCTATAGGTGACACAAAAAGTTGGTTGGTCTTGTAGGCCACGGTAAGGACTATGGGCTTTTACTTTCAGCAGGAAGCCACTGGAAGTTTGACAGAATGATGTGACTCGATTTACTCAGACTACCTACTGAGAAGATACTGACTACGGGCAAGACAGGAAGCAGGAGACCAATGAGGAGTCACTGGAGTCACTTGAGGGAGAGATGCTGATGGCTTGGACCAGGTGGTAGCTACTAGAGGTCTCAAAAGTGGCTGGATTCTGAATGCATTCTGAAGGCTGAAGCAACATGATTTTGGCACTTCACATTTTAAATTGGGGTGTGAAAGAACAAGAGGTGTGAAGGATGACTTCACCGTTTCTGACCTGAGCACTTGGAAGGATGGAGTTTCCCCTGAGAGGGGGAAGATGACGATTTCAGTTTTGGAGATACTATGGTGTGACACCCAGTGGAGTTGTCACATATGTAAAAGTCCAGAGTTTCAAGACAGAGGTCTTGGCTGGGCATACACATCTGAGAATCACTGTGAGATGTGACGAGATTTGATGAGATTTCGGCTGTGGGGCAGCTACAGAAGCAGTGCAAAGACTAGGTGTTGGGGTATTTAGATGAGGAAGAAAACAAAGGAGAGTTAGAAGGGGCAGTCAAAGGGGTAGGAGAAAAAACACAAGAGGATGGTAACTAGAAGCTGGGAGAAGAAAGCGATTCTAAAAGAAGGAAATGATGGGACTCTCTAATGCTACCTGGCAGGTCAAGTTAAAGAAAGTTTAGGAATTCATCACTGACTGTAGCAAATTTAGTGACTTTAACAAAAACAGGAGAAATTCATCATGTGAAACACAGGAGAGGCTGCAGCAGTCAGGGACATTTCTGAAGTGAGGGTCTTTGATGTCTAGGTGCTACCCAAGCCATATATGAAGCTGCCTTAATATGTGAGTTGTGCCATTCACAGCTAAGTAGTTAGAAATCAATCTCATGAAGCCCACTGAGACTGAATACCCGCACCCCAATTTTGACCTGCGGACGTTGCCCCGTGACTCCCACCAAAACCCATTAAGAAGCTGTGTCCTTAAGGACTGAAGAAAAATTATACTCTGGAGAAAAATAAAATGGAAACTATACCTAAAAAAAAAAAGAAAAAAAAAAAGGTTAAGGCTGGGTGCAGAGGCTCATGCTGTAATCCCAGCACTCTGGGAGGCTGAGGCAGGTGGATCATCTGAGGTTAGGAGTTTAAGACCAACCTGACCAACATGGTAAAACCCCATATCTACTAAAAATACAAAAAATAGCCAGGCATGGTGGCGCATGCCTGTAGTCCCAGCTATTTGGGAGGCTGAGACAGGAGAATTGCTTGAACCCAGGAGGCGAAAGTTACAGTGAGCCAAAATCCCACCATTGCACTCCAGCCTAGGCAACAAGAGCGAAACTCTGTCTCAAAAACAACAACAACAAAAAACAAAGCTAAAACATTAAGCACATAAAGGTATTATTCTGCAGTTTGTGGCATGATATTATTCCCACCCAACACACCTAAAATTGAGAAATAAATCAGTATGGAAAAAGACTAAAAACAAAGATCAGGATGCCCAGTGTTCCCCCAAGTAACAAAGAACCCACTTGATTTTAACAGACTGATATTTGATATTGATATACAGATATTGGAAAATAACTATCCCTTCACAAGCTTCTAAGTCAATGGAAACAGTATCAAAATTCTAATTTCGGTAGCTGCTTAGAAAACAAATATTCTCACTCTATCATTTTCTGTAATTTGCAAAATTGAGGCCTACAGGTATAACCATCCTCAGATCAAATAATTAGGTAGGGCCCGGGTTACAACCAAAGCTCAGGTCTCCTTAATTCTAGTCCAGTATTCTTTCCTCTACACCCAGCCACCACTGAAGAGCGAAGACGTGAAAAACAGCACAATGCAAATGTTTTAAAGCAGAGTAGCAGTGTCAGCTAGCAGTCACTGGTAATCCAACACCCATGGCCAAGCCCTTTTTCTCATCAGTATCCACTACAGAGGACAGAAAGATTTCTTTCCCAACCTCCTCTGTAGCGAAAGGTGGCCGGTGGCAAAGCTCTGGCCAATGAGGCAGAAGCAGAATGTGGTGGGGAACTTCCAGGGAAGTTTTCCTTCCTGATAAAGAGATCAAATGGACGCCTCCCTTACCCCCACCTTCCTGTGTAAAGTTAGAACAGTCATCTTGCAACTACGAAGTGTCACCTATGAGGACAAAGGGCCAATGTGCTAAGGATGTTGAACTAGAAAGGTACTAGAAGCCTGAGCCTGAAACTACATGACTGAACAGTTGAAGCAATACCAGTAACTGCCAATCTCCAGATGGCTTGTTTAAAAAAAAGAAAGTAAATCCCCTCATGCCTATAATCCTAATACTTTGAGAGGCTGAGGCAGGGAGGATCGCTTAAGCACAGGAGTTCAAGACCAGTCTGGAAAACATAGTGAGACCCCTGTCTCTAAAAGTAAAAAAAATTTAACAATTTTTTTTTTTTAAAAAGGAAAAAGCAAATCTCAATTTATTTCAGCCATTGTTAGACTTTCTCTTAAAGTCAGTGTACTTCTAACAGACAATCAGCATTTCCCAAGGACTTGGAAAGCATTATTTGAAGTGAGGTTCCCAGTCAAATATGGTTCAAATATCGATAAATAAAATTGCGTAAAAAATGGATTTCAGGGCTGGGCATGGTGGCACACGCCTGTAATCCCAGCATTTTGGGAGGCCATGCCAGGTGGATCACCTGAGGTCAGAAGTTCAAGACCACCCTGGCCAAAATGGTGAAACCCCTTCTCTACTGAAAATACAAAAAATTAGTAGGGCGTGATGGCGTGCACCTTTAATCCCAGCTAACCAGGAGGCTGAGGCAGGAAAATTGCTTGAATCCAGAAAGTGAAGGTTGCAGTGAGCCAAGATTGTGCCACTGCACTCCAGCCTGGGCAACAAGAGCAAAACTCCATCTCAAAAAAAAAAAGACAAAAAACAAAAACCAAAACAACTAGATTTTAGGAAAATAGTGGAGGTAGCAACACAGTTTTCAATCTTTGGATCCCCAAGTCGCATCTGAGAAACCTAACAATAGGAGAACCCCAAAATAGCCAATGAGTAGTCACTGGAAGGTAGAGACGCCCAATTTGAGATGAGCAGCTGAAACTGTAAGTTTTATCCTCTCCAGCACCAGGGCTCACATAAGAACTGAAACAGCTAGAGCAGTCCAGTCCCTAGGGAATCTCAAAACTGACCTGCCAGGGTACCCTTCTAGGACAGGGCTTCATACGGAGGAGAAACAGCCACGGGTAGAAAAAAATTTGAGCAGGGGAGGGTCAAAAGAGACAAGGAAAAAGAAGATCCAGACCAAGTGTGGTAAGGGAACAAAACCAGGATATCCCATAAAAAAAGCCACTATATTTCTGAACCCTAAACAAAAACAACAGAAGCAGTTCTATGAAATTAGTAAAAATTAACTGAACCTTGACTCACTCTAAAAGCTCAGGTTATAATAAGGCAAGTGTGGTGGCTTGTGCCTACAGTCTCAGCTACTTGGGAGGCTGAGGCAGAAGGATTACTTGAGCCCATGAGTTCAAGGCTGCAGTGAGCTATGATCACACCACTGCGGGGCAATATAGCAAGACCTCGTCTCTAAAGAATATATAAAGACACATAAATTTAAAAATTAAAATTCAGGAAAACTAATTTCACATAAAAATAAGTAATAAAATTAGCCGGGCATGGTGGTGCACATCTGTAATCCCAGCTACTTGGGAGGCTGAGGCAGGAGAATCGCTTGAATCCAGGAGGCAGAGGTTGCAGTGAGCCGAGATCGCACCACTGCACTCCAGCCTGGGCGACAGAGTGAGACTCTGTCTCAGCAAAAAGAAAAAAAGAAACAAACAGACAAAAAAAGGCCAGGCGCAGTGGCTCACGCCTGTAATTTGAACCCTTTGGGAGGCTAAGGCAGGCGGATCACAAGGTCAGGATTTCGAGACCAGCCTGACCAACATGGTGAAACGCCGCCTCTACTAAAAATACAAAAATTAGCTGGGTGTGGTAGCGCGCATCTGTAATCCCAGCTACAAGGGAGGCTGAGGCAGGAAAATCGTTTGAACCCAGGAGGTAGAGGTTGCAGTGAGCCGAGATCACACCATTGCACTCCAGCGTGAGCAACAGAGCAAGACTCTGTCTGAAAAAAAGAATAAAAATAAAAATAAAAAAGTATTTGAGGCTGGGCACAGTGGCTCATGCCTGTAATCCTGGCACTTTGGGAGGCTGAGTTGGGCAATCACCTGAGGTCAGGAGTTTGAGACCAGCCTGGCCAACATGGTCTCTACTAAAAATAAAAAAGTTAGCTGGGTATGGTGGCGCGTGCCTGTAGTCCCAGCTATGTGGGAGGCTGAGGCAGGAGAATCACTTGAACCCAGGAGGCGGAGGTTGCACTGAGCTGAGATCATGCCACTGCACTCCAGCCTGGGCGACAGGGTGAGATGCAGTCTCAGGAAAGAAAAAAAAAAAAAGCATTTGAAGTTACATGAGGAAAGAAGATAAGGAGCAGAATAACATGCATATAAACACAAGTATGTCAGAAAGATTTGTCCACAAAAAAGAAAAAAAAAAACCTTGTTCACAATCTCAAAACGAGATAAAAGATTATAAGAAAATAAATTCAAAGCTTCTGAAAACTAAGACAAGCAATGTATCTTCAAAAGAGCAAAAATTAGACTGACAGCTTAAAAATGGAAGCCATAAGACAGTGATGGAATATCTTCCAGGTGCTGGGAAAAAACCAGCAGCCCAGACTCCCATACCCAGTGAAAATATCCTTCAAAGGTGAAGATGGAATAAAATATTTTTAGACAGACAAAATCTGAGAGAATTTCTCACCAGCAGACCTACCCGAAAGAAAATACTCTGGGACCTTCTAATGATAGGAGAAGGAAAATTATCACAGATAGAAACCTGGAGATGTGAGAAGAAAAAGGGCAACAGAAAGGGTAAATATTTGTTGTAATGTTGGGGCAAAAAAAGAAAAATAAGTGAAAAAGGAAGGGTAAATAGGGTAAATATGTGAATAAATCTAAATAAATATTGGCTATACACAATGAAAATAATAGGCTGGGCACAGTAGCTCACGCCTGTAATCCCAGCACTTTGCGAGGCTGAAGCAGGTAGATCACCTGAGGTCAGGAATTTGAGACCAGCCTGGCCAACATGATAAAACCTTGCCTCTACAAAAATACAAAAATTAGCCGGGTGTGGTGACTCGCACCTGTAATCCCAACTACTCAGGAGGCCAAGGCTTGAATCCAGGAGGTGGAGGTTGCAATGAGCTGAGATTGTGCCACTGCACTGCAGCCTGAGTGACAGAGTGAGACTCCGTCTCAAAAAATAAAATGAGAGTAATAATGCTTTATAGATTTAAAAATATACACAAAGAGAGGGAGATGGGCAGAGCTAAAGTATTCTAAGGACCCTGTCTTATCTAGGAAGGGGATAAAAAACCAATTAACATTAGATTCTGGTAAGTTACAAATATACATTCATATTTGAATGAAAATACACATTCACATTTGTAACTTATCAGGGCAGTCAGTAAAGGAAGAGTAAAAGAGAATATAACTTCTAAGCTAACAGTGGAGAAGTCAATAAATATGCAATGAATTAAACAAAAAAGAGGGAATTCTGACAATAGCAATTTACATCAATTTTCCCAATGAACAACAAAAAAAGCAGAGCAAAAAAAATTTATTTAACGCACTAAAGAGCTACCAAGGCAGTGAAGGATGACATGCCCAAGATCCAGGAGAAGAAGGTAAAATAGAGGTGAACGATGCCTAGCACTTGCAGCTGGGACGGGCTACAGCTGAAAACAAGGGGTTAACATGATCAGCTCTGCTGCCCTGCTTGCTTTTGGTCACTTGCTTGTTTTTTTTTTTTTTTT
>NW_012102031.1:12287136-12288049 GCF_000951045.1 Mandrillus leucophaeus
AGGTTGCAGTGAGCCAAGATTGTGCCACTGCACTCCAGCCTGGGCAACAAGAGCAAAACTCCATCTCAAAAAAAAAAAGACAAAAAACAAAAACCAAAACAACTAGATTTTAGGAAAATAGTGGAGGTAGCAACACAGTTTTCAATCTTTGGATCCCCAAGTCGCATCTGAGAAACCTAACAATAGGAGAACCCCAAAATAGCCAATGAGTAGTCACTGGAAGGTAGAGACGCCCAATTTGAGATGAGCAGCTGAAACTGTAAGTTTTATCCTCTCCAGCACCAGGGCTCACATAAGAACTGAAACAGCTAGAGCAGTCCAGTCCCTAGGGAATCTCAAAACTGACCTGCCAGGGTACCCTTCTAGGACAGGGCTTCATACGGAGGAGAAACAGCCACGGGTAGAAAAAAATTTGAGCAGGGGAGGGTCAAAAGAGACAAGGAAAAAGAAGATCCAGACCAAGTGTGGTAAGGGAACAAAACCAGGATATCCCATAAAAAAAGCCACTATATTTCTGAACCCTAAACAAAAACAACAGAAGCAGTTCTATGAAATTAGTAAAAATTAACTGAACCTTGACTCACTCTAAAAGCTCAGGTTATAATAAGGCAAGTGTGGTGGCTTGTGCCTACAGTCTCAGCTACTTGGGAGGCTGAGGCAGAAGGATTACTTGAGCCCATGAGTTCAAGGCTGCAGTGAGCTATGATCACACCACTGCGGGGCAATATAGCAAGACCTCGTCTCTAAAGAATATATAAAGACACATAAATTTAAAAATTAAAATTCAGGAAAACTAATTTCACATAAAAATAAGTAATAAAATTAGCCGGGCATGGTGGTGCACATCTGTAATCCCAGCTACTTGGGAGGCTGAGGCAGGAGAATCGCTTGAATCCAGGAGGCAGAGGTTGCA
>NW_012102031.1:12290104-12295410 GCF_000951045.1 Mandrillus leucophaeus
TTGAGACAGATCCTCTTTCTGTTGCTCAGGCTGGAGTGCAGTGGCACGATCTCGGCTCAATGCAACTTCCGCCTCCTGGGTTCAAGCAATTCTCCTGCTCCAGCCTCCCAAGTAGCTGGGATTACAGGCACCCGCCACCATGCCCGGCTGATTTCTTTGTATTTTTAGTACAGACAAAGTTTCACCACGTTGGCCAGGTTGGTTTCAAACTCCTGACCTCAAGTAATCCGCCTGCCTTGGCCTCCCAAAGTGCTAGGATTACAGGTGGGAGCCACCATGTCCAGCCTGAACACTTAAACTTAACTTTCATTGGCTACTTTGTAGATAACATTGACAGGTCACCATGGCAATGGTCACTTCAGTTATTTTTCAGGAACCTGGGCTAGCTCCTGCCCAGTTCAAATTGATGGAGACCACCAACCCTTCAACTGGGCCTGTGAAGGAGCCCTAGAGGGTCTTTTGATGCTTGAGGGCCAAAAACTCCACCCTCAGATCATGTTAATGCCTCTATTTTCTGTACATGTGTTCTATGACATGCCATGAACCCTGACTACACTTGTACACAATGAATGTTACTTCATTATCCCCACTGCCAATCCACCCCAATCCACCCCACACCTTAAACCACCCCACTTCCCTAGCCCACAAATATCCCTAAGGCTTATCTTTCGGGAGGCCAGTTTGAGACCTGTTCTCCCACCTCCTCGCTCAGTGGCCTTGCAAGTAAGTTTTTCTCTTTTGCAAAACCTGTGTCACAGTGATTGATTTACCACACATGGGCAGAATGGACCTAGACCTGGCCGGTAACATAGCCACATCAGGAGCTTCACTGTAAACATACAAAAAGGAGAAGATGGAACAGCAGGGCCCCTCATAAAGTATACAAAGAAAAGATTTCAGAAAACATACACAGGCCAGGTTTGCTTGAGAGACATTGAATGAAGGAGTCAGACTCAAAAAATGAAACAGGAAAGATTATAGTAAGGGAAAGAAAAGGGGAAGAGGGGAGCAGGAGGGAACCCAAGACATTTCAGTTTTTAAGTGCTTACGCTCTCGAAGGCTGCCAGTTCTCCTTTTGAAACATACCTTGCACTGGTCCCTTCTCCCCAGCTCCCCTGCCTTCTGTACGGGAACTCCTGTGACTCTCTGTTGCAGTCCACTCTCAGCACTGCAGCTACAGCAATTATAACCCAAAACCACAGCAATGGGCAGCATTGGTCTACACAAAATCAGGCTATGACAGAGGGATCTGCTGCTAAAATTTCACTGCCTTTGCTACAGCCAATTTTTTCCCCCAGGTTCTGCACTTGATCAAGCCAATCTGTCAGTCTAACCAGCGCCCTGAAAGAGCTCAATTACTTCTCTTGGGCAAACACTTTTCCCAAAGAGATCTTATCTATCCTGGTTTACTTAAGTATGGTTCTTTTTTATTCTTATTTTTATTTATTTATTTATCTGAGACAGTCTCACTCTTTCGCCCAGGCTAGAGTGCAATGGCACAATCTCGGCCCACCACAATCTCTGCCTCCGGGATTCAAGTGGTTCTCCTGCCTCAGCCTCCCAATTAGCTGAGATTACAGGCATACGCCACCACGCTCAGCTAATTATCTTTTTTTTTTTTTAAAGACAGAGTCTTGCTCTGTCACCCAGGCCAGAGTACAGTGGTGCAATTGCGGCTCACTGCAGGCTCCGCCTCCTGGGTTTACGCCATTCTCCTGCCTCAGCCTCCCGAGCAGCTGAAACTACAGGCGCCCGCCACCACACCTAATTTCTTTTTGTATTTTTAGTAGAGACGGGGTTTCACTGTGTTAGCCAGGATGGTCTCGATCTCCTGACCTCATGATCTGCCCGCCTCAGCCTCCCAAAAGTGCTGGGATTACAGGCGTGAGCCACCGCGCCTGGCCTTTTTTTTTTTTGAGGGACTTTCGCTCTTGTTGCCGAGGCTGGAGTGCAATGGCGTAATCTTGGCTCACTGCAACCTCTGACTCCTGGGTCCAAGCAGTTCTCCTGCCTCAGCCTCGCGAGTAGCTGGGATTACAGGCATGCGCCACCATGCCCGGCTAATTTCGTATTTTTAGTAGAGACAGGGTTTCTCCATGCTGGTCAGGCTGGTCTCGAACTCCTGACCTCAGGTGACTCGCCCACCTCGGCCTCCCAAAGTGGTGGGATTACAGGTATGAGCCACCTGTGCCTCGCTGCACAGCTAATTTTTGTAGAGACAGGGTTTCACCAGGTTGGCCAGGCTGGTCTCGAACTCCTAACCTCAGGTGATTCGCCCGCCTCAGTCTCCCAAAGTGCTGGGTTTACAGGCATGAGCCACTGCGCCCTGCCTGATTCTTTCACTTGGTCACTTGTTTGTGATTTTTTTTTTCTTTCTTTCTTTTTCTTTGAAGCTGAAGGCCACAGTAGCTAAAGGCCAGGACATTGAACACTAAAACTTAACCTTCACTGGCTACTTTTGTAGATAACATTCGCAGCTCACCACTAATAAAGTTGCAGTCAACTAACAGGTATGAAGTTACCACTATAGTACATGGTTATATTAGGGACTGTTTCTGCCTACTGGATTCTGGGGAGGAACAAGGGAGGAATGTAACAGCACAAGCCATAATGAAGTTTATATACACGCTTAAAATAAAAGAAAACCCTAGAATGAACTCAACAGAATTATGGTGTTCTGAGCTAATACTACCTGGCTTTAGAGGGAAATACTCTTCCAAAAGTCATTCGAATCCATAAATATAAGAACTTTCTGGCCACGCATCTGAAAGAAGGAAAAAAAGGATATACATATTTTAAAATTCCATTTGGCTTACATCATCAGTTTTCTGGAAAGGAAAGGAAGCCTTTAAGGTCTCAGAGGGAGGGATGTTAGTATGAGTCAAAAGGTGGTATCATAGCTAATCTTGCATCAAACAGGGCATAGGATGGGGGAGATTTATAAAGCTAAAATCAAGCAGATTATTTTTAAAAAATATTTTCAATATAAATTGTCAATGAAGAGATAAAAACTTCAGAACTGAGGTACAGGAAGTACATCATAATTCTTTTGTTCATATTATTCTTCCTACTACCTAAAATGCCTGGCAAATGCCCACTAATCCTGAACCTTCTCCAATGTAAACAGAGTGAGTAGCTGTGTACTCTCAGTACTCTGCTCAAACCCCTCCTGTAATGTGACACCATATCACAGTGATCAGCTCACAGGGTGTCTGTCATTCCCTCTGCACTGTGAGCCCCTGAAAGCAGAAATTGGTGCTTTATAGTACCTTCAGTACCTAGCACAATGCCTGGTATACACACAAAGGTGGCTTGTCTTTTTTTATTTTGAGACAGCGTTTTGCTCTGTTGCCCAGGTTAGAGTGCAGTGGCGCAATCTCTGCTCACAGCAAGCTCCGCCTACCAGGTTCAAGCCATTCTCCTGCCTCAGCCTCCCGAGTAGCTGGGACTACACGTGCACACCGCCACGCCTGGCAAATATTTTGTATTTTTAGCAGAGACGGGTTTCACCATGTTAGCCAGGACAGTCTCGATCTCCTGACCTTGGGATCCACCCACCTTGGCCTCCCAAAGTGCTGGGATTACAGGCATGAGCCATCACGCCCGGCCTTGTCTTTTTTTTCTCTTTTTTTTTTTTTGAGATGGAGTCTCACTGTCGCCCAGGCTGGAGTGCAGTGGCGCCATCTCGGCTCACTGCAACCTCTGCCTCCTGGGTTCACACCATTCTCCTGCCTCAGCCTCTCAAGTAGCTGAGACTACAGGTGCCCACCACCAAGCCCAGCTAATTTTTTGTATTTTTAGTAGAGATGGGGCTTCACCATGTTAGCCAGGATGGTCTCGATCTCCTGACCTCGTGATCCACCCGCCTCGGCCTCCCAAAGTGCTGGGATTACAGGCGTGAGCCACCGTGCCCGGCTGTATTTTTAGTGGAGATGAGGTCTCGAACTCCTGACCTCAGGTGATCTACCTGCCTCGGCCTCCCAAAGTGCTGGGATTATAGGTGTGAGCCACCGCACCAGGCCTGATAAATTTTTGAATTAAGAAATGCATGTCTTTAATATACCTAACCAAGAGTAGCAGAAGGGTTACAGCTCCTCTAGAATTCACCAGAAAATCCAGGGGGAAAAAAAAAGAGTAGCAAAAAAGAGTAGTTCCTTCTTTCTTGGACCACGTTTACACGTTTAGGCTTTTTCTGGAAGAATCTTGATAGCGTCATATTGCGAGGCACAAGTGGAGAAATGAAAACACTCAGTGACAGATTTTATGTCTGCAGATTCCTGAATATCCTTTTCATCTGAACATTCTACTATAAAGAAGAGGCATCAAGATCTCCAACTAATTGTAATGGGAGAATAACAATCATTCCCTCATTTTAACCAAGAAGGCAGAACAAGAGAAAAGTATCCGTAGACTGGTGGCCACTCAAAAGCTCACCTGATGCGCAGTTCTCTTAACCGGCCCTGTCGGGTACAAGAATGTGTGCCACGATACTGCACTAGGTGACTGGTACTAGGTAACTCCCTCCGGATCCCAAAGGATGCAGAAGACTTCTTGTTGGACAGTGTCTTTGCAGAATAAGGTTTCTTAACTGCACCATCCCTAAAATACCTTAAATGTGAGGAGGAAGGAGGCAAGGAGAGAATAAAGTTATCTCTGCATGTGATGCAAATACTTTTAACATACAAGCAAAATTAAACAGATAAGCTCATCAAGACTGATAATACCTATGCTTCAAAGATAATAAGCAGCCCAATCTGACAGAAATATTGGCCAGCCACTGGAGGTGGGTACTGCTGGGTCAGCTCTAGGCAGGAACTACAGAGCTGAGGGATACCCCCTGGAGTCATCAGGCCTAACACAGTTTTCTTTTGTTTGAGACAGGTTCTCACTCTGCTGCCCAGGCTGGAATGCTGTGGCATGACCACAGCTCACTGCAGCCTTGACCTCCCAGGCTCAAGCGATCCTCTCATTTCAGCCTCCCAAGCAACTAGGCAACTAGGACCACAGGTGCTCACCAGTGTGTCCTGATAATTTTTTTTTTTTTTTTTTAAGAGACAAGGTCTCACTGTGTTGCCCAGGCTGGTCTTGAACTCCCGGGCTCAAGGAATCCTCCCACCACATCCTCCTGAGTAGCTGAGACTACAGGCGTGCCCCACCATGGTCGGCTAATTTTTTATTTTTATTATTTTTTTTTGAGACAAGGTCTTATTCTGTCGCCCAGGTTGGAGTGCAGTGGCGTGATCTCAGCTCACTGCAACCTCCACCTCCCGGGTTCAAGCGATTCTCCTGCCTCAGCCTCCCTAGTA
>NW_012102031.1:12295790-12300663 GCF_000951045.1 Mandrillus leucophaeus
TAATATTTAAAATTTTAAAATTTTAATTTTAATATTTAATATTTTAATATTTAATTATATTTTTTAAAAAACAAAAAAATTTTGTTTTCTTGAAATAGAGTCTTGCTATGTTGCCTAGACTGGTCTTGAACTCCTGGGCTTAAGCAATCCTCTCAACTAAGCCTCCCAAAATGCTGAGATTACAGGTATAAGCTACCACACTCAGACTCCTGGATTTTATTTTTTTAGAACAATTTGAAGTTTACTGCAAAATTGTGAAGAACGAACAGACTGTTCCCACATACCCCTTTTTCTTTACACACACACAGCTGTACATGCTAAGAAGAATATGTTTAAAGAAATGAAAGTCAAGCGTGAACATATTTGCAGGGCATGGGGTAACTATAAAAAGTAAGGTAGAAGCATTAATCACAACAGCCAAAAGGTAGAAGCAATCTAATTTTTTTTTTTAAAAGACAGGGTCTTGGCTGGGTACAATGGCTCACGTCTATAATCCCAGCACTTTGGGAGGCTGAGGCAGGAGGATCATCTGGGGTCAGGAGTTTCAGACCAGCCTGGCCAGCACGGCTAAATGCCATCTCTACTAAAAATACAAAAATTAGCCGGGTGTGGTGGCAGGTGCCTGTAATCCCAGCTACTTGGGAGGCTGAGGCAGGAGAATCGCTTGAACCCGGGAGGTGGAGGTTGCAGTGAGTCATGCCATTGCACTCCAGCCCGGGCGACAGGACAGAACAGGAAAGGACAGGACAGGACAGGAAAGAAAGAAAAAAATAAAACTCCCCGATAGTTCCAACATAGGTATTCATGGCCAGGTGCAGTGGCTCACGCCTGTAATCACAGCACTTTGAGAGGCCAAGGTGGGTGGATCACCTGAGGTTAGGAATTTGAGACCAGCTTGGACAACATGGTGAAACCCTGTCTCTACTAAAAATACAAAAATTAGCCAGGTGTGGTGGTGCATGCCTGTAGTTCCAGCTACTCGGGAGGCTGAGGCACGAGAATCGCTTGAACCCAAGGGGCAGAGGTTGCAGTGAGCTGAGATCTCACCATTGCACGCCAGCCTGGGCGACAGAGTGACACTCTGTTTCAACAACAATAAGAACGACAAAACATAGGTATTGATATGGTTTAGCTGTGCCCCCACCCAAATTGCATCTTCAATTGTAGGTCCCGTAAGACCCACGTGTTGTGGGAGGGACTTCACAGAAGGTGATGAGATTACGTGGGTAGTTCCCCCATGCTGTTCTCATGATAGTGAGTGAGTTCCCAAGAGATCTCATGGTTTTATGTGGGGCTTTCCCCCACTTCACTCTGCACTTTCTTTCCTGATGCCATGTGAGAAAGCACATGTTTGCTTCCCCTTCCACCATGATTGCAAGTTTCTTGAGGCCTCTCCAGAAATGCAGAACTGTGAGTCAATTAAACCTCCTTCCTTTATAAATTACTTATCTCAGGTATTTCTTCATGGCAGCATGAGAACGATCTAATACAGGTATCTATATTTGAGTATGGTACCATTCACTGCTTTGCTTCTATAAAACTATCTTGTACTACTCCCAAAAAATAAAACTTAAATCTGATTAAGTCTCTAAATCCAGTTACCAATTTGCAGAAAAAGACTGAGAACAGAGGACAGAAGAACATGCTAAAATGCACACAGGCCCTATCAAAATACCAGTGACATTATTCACATAAATAGGAAAAATATCTTAAAAATTGTATAGGACCACAGAAGACTCCAACTAGCCAAAGCGATCCTGAGCAAAAAGAACAAAGCTGGAGGCATCACATCACCAGACTTCAAAATAAACCACAAAGCTGTAGTAACCAAAACAGCATGGAACTGGCATAAAGACAGACACACAGGCCAATGGAACAGAACAGAGTATCAAGTTATTAAGCTACTTTATCTACCTACCTACCTACCTACCTACCTAAGACACAGTCTCATTCTGTTGCCCCACTGGAGTATAGTGATGCAATCACGGCTCACTGCATCCTCAACCTCCCAGATTCAGGTGATCTTCCTTCCCACCTCAGCCTCCTGAGGAGCTGCAACTACAAGGGCATGCTACCACCTGGCTTATTTTTTGTAGAGATGGGGTTTTGCCACATTGCGCAGGATGGTCTTGAACTCCTAGGCTCAAGTGATCCACCTGTCCTGGAGTTCCAAAGTGCTGAGATTACAGGTGTGAGCCATCACACCCAGTGCCAATTTATTTTTGACAAAGGGTCCAAGAACACTGGGGAAAGGACACCCTCTTCAATAAATGGTGCTGGGAAAAGTGAGTATCTACATACAGAAAAATGAAACCAGACCCCTTACCTCTCACCCTATACAATATCAACTCAAAATGGATCAAAGACCTAAATGTAAGACCCAAAACTAGAAAGCTATGAGAAGAAATACTTCAAAAGTCTAGGAAAATATTTTACGAATAAAACATCAAAAGCACAGGCAACAAAACCAAAAATAAACAAATAGGATAATCTCAAGCTTAAAAGCTTCTGCTCAGCAAACAATCTACAAGTAAAAAGACAACCTATAGAATGGGATTACAGGCCGGGCATAGTGGCCCATGCCTGTAATCCCAGCAGTTTGGGAGGCCAAGGCAGTCAGATCACTTGAGATCAGGAGTTCAAGACCAGCCTGACCAACATGGTGAAACCCCATCTCTACTAAAAATACAAAATTAGCTGGGCATGGTGGCGCACACCTGTAATCCCAGTTACTCGGGAGGCTTAGGCAGGAGAATCGCTTGAACCTGGGAGGTGGTGGTTGCAGTGAGCCAAGATTGCACCACTGCACTCCTGACTGGGTGACAGAGTAAGACTCCATCTCAAAAAAAAAAAAGAATGGGATTACAAATATTACAAAAAATATGTGCAAACTATCTGACAGGGGTTAATACGCAGAATATACAAAGAACTCAAATATCTCAACAGCAAAAAACAAACAAAAAATCCAATTAAAAAAGGGGCAACTTTGGGAAGCTGAGGAGGGCAGATGGCTTCAGTCCAGGAATTTAACATCAGCCTGGGCAACATGGTGAAATCCTGTCTCTACACAAAATTAGCCAAGCATGGTGGTGTGTGCCCGGAGTCCCAGCTACTCTGGAGGCTGCACTGAGAGGATGGCTTGAGCCTGGGAGGCAGAGGTTTCAGTGAGCTGAGATCCCACCACTGTACTCCAGCCTGGGTGACAGAGTGAGATCTGTCTCAAAAAAAAAAGTAGGAGGAGTAAATTCTCTGAATAGACATTTCTCAAAAGAAGACATACAAATGGCTAACAAATATATGAAAAAATGTTCAACATCACTATCAGGAAAATGTAAATGAAAATCACAATGAGGTGTCATCTTACTCGTTAGGTAGGTGGCTATTGTCAAAAAGACAAAAAAAAAAAACAAAACAAAACATGCTGGCAAGGAAGCAGAGAAAAAGGAACACTTTTTTATTTTATTTTTATTTTTATTGAGATAGAATCTCACTGTTGCCCAGGCTGGAGTGCAATGGCGCCATCTCGGCTCACTGCAACCTCCTAGGTTCCAGCAATTCTTCTGCCTCAGTCTCCCAAGTAGGTGGGACTACAGGTGCGCACCACCAAGCCCGGCTAATTTTTGTATTATTAGTAGAGACAGGGTTTCACCATATTGGCCAGGCTAGTCTCAAATTCCTGACCTCATGATCCGCCCACTTCGGCATCCCAAAGTGGTAGGATTACAGGTGTGAGCCACCGTGCCCGGCTGAAAAGGGAACACTTATATACTGTAGGTGAGAATGTAAACTAGTATAGCCACCATGGAGAACAGTATGGAGGTTCCTCAAAAAACTACAAATAGGACTACTGCATGACCCAGCAAACCCACTACTGGGCATTTATCCAAAGGAAAGAAAATCAGTGCATCCAAGAGACATCTGCACCCTCATGGTTACTGCAGCACTATTCACAATAGCCAATATATGGGATCAATCTAGGTGTCCAACAAGAGATGAATGGATTAAGCAAATGTGGTATATACACACAAATGGAATACTATTCAGTCATAAAAAGGGTAAAATATTGTCATTTGCAGCAACATGGATGGAAATGGAGGATATTAAGTGAAATAAGCTAGGAACAGAAAGTTAAACACTTCATGTTCTTACTCATGCAAAAGCTAAAACAAGTTGATCTTACAGAAACCAAAGTAGAACAGAGGACACAAGAGGCCAGGAAGGGTAGAGGAAAAAGAGGGACAGGGAGAGATTTGTTAAAAGACACAAAATTAAAACTAGATAGGAGAAATAAATTCTAGCATTCTATACCCCCATAGGATGACTATTGTTAACAATCATGTATAGTTTCAAGTAGCTAGGAGGATACTGAATGTTCCCAAAACAAAGAAATGATAAATGTTTGAGGTGATGGATATGCTAATTACCCTGATCTGATCACTACACACTGTATGTCTTGATATATCACTACGTACCTGATAAATATGTACAATTATATTAAAAATTCATAAATTTTAAAAAAGAATTTTAAAAAATGCACATAGGAATGCAACTGGTAAAATACGAATTGCGGAAAGTGCTACAAAACAACTGATTCCCAAACAATTGATTTCAAGGAGGAAAAAGATAAAGTAGAAATCCATGAATTAGGCTGGGTGCGGTGGCTCATGCCTGTAATCCCAGCACTTTGGGTGGCTAAGGCGGGTGAATCACAAGGTCAGAGTTCGAGATCAGCCTGGACAACACAGTGAAACCCCATCTCTACTAAAAATACAAAAAATTAGCTGGGCGTGGTGGTGGGCGCTTGTAATCCCAGCTACTCAGGGGGCTGAGGCAGGAAAATTGCTTAAACCCGGGAGGCGGAGGTTGCAGTGAG
>NW_012102031.1:12302185-12305003 GCF_000951045.1 Mandrillus leucophaeus
AAAAAAAAAAAAAAAAGGTCAGGTGTGGTGGCTGACATTTGTAATCCTAGCACTTTGGGAGGCCAAGGCAGGTAGATCACTTGATGCCAGAAGTTCAAGACCAGCCTGGCCAACATGGTGAAACCCTGCCTCTACTAAAAATACAAAAAATTAGCCGAGCATGGTGGCACACGCCTGCAGTCCCAGTTACTCGGGAGGCTGAAGAACAAGAAGCACTTGAACCTAGCAGGCGGAGGTTACAGTGAGCCAAGATCACAACCACAGCCCTTCAGCCTGGGCTGTGAGAATCTGTCTCAAAAAAAAAAAAAAATGATTAAAATAAAATAGTAAGTCTTACGTTATATATATTTTACCACACACAAAAAACATAAACTCTCTGGACAGTTTGAAGCACCGTGCCATGAAGCAGTAGGTGGTAGGATCTCACCGTGTGTCTGACTAGCCCTTTCTCTGCCTTGTTTGAGCTTCAGCAGAATTTGCAAGGGTGGCGGTAAGGCTGAGAAGGACACTGGAAAGGCCAGGACAAAGGTGGCTGTTTCCTGCTCACAGAGAGCCTCCTTACAGTTCCCAGTGGGCCGTATTCATAGACAGACATCTGAAATGTAGGACGACCAGTCATGGATGTGTGGGCGTGACTGCCACTGTGAACAGTGCAGCCATCCTTGGATACCTTACTGCAGAGATACTTGAAGTGGCATCAAAGGCACCAAAAGATTTAAAGGTAAAGCTATTACCCCTCATCATTTGCAACCTGCTATTAGTGAAAAAGAATTGGACTGTCTTATCAAGGCTACAATTTCTGGTGATGGTGTCATTCCACACATTCGCAAGTCTCTGGGAAGAAAGAACAACAGAAGACTATGTAAAGGATGCCTGGATTTCTTATTATCTCAGGTCTCTAATTAATCTAACAGCTCTCTACTGTTCGCGATTCCAGGGGAATACAGTCATGCCCCATGACACCTGGTTAATTTTTTAAAAATTTTTTTAATAAAGATAAGGTCTCACTGTGTTGCCCAGGCTGGTCTTGAACTCTACTTTTTTTTTTTTTTTTTTTAAGACAGGGTCTGGCTGTGTTGCCCGGGCTGGAATGAAGTAGAACAATCCACATGATCCTCCCACCTCAGACTCCTGAGTAGCTGGTACTATAGGCATGCGCCACCACACCTGGCTATGTTTTTTTTTTTTTTACTTTATATAGAGATGGGGTCTTATTATGTTGCCCAGGCTGGTCTCGAGCTCCTGGACTCAAGGAATCCTCCCACCTCAACCTCCCAAAGTTCTGGGATTACATAAGCCACCATGCCCAGATGGAAGTAGTGGATTTTGATTGAGATGACTATTTTTTAGATACTGCCTGTATTTTAATTATGATGCAGAAGTTATATCAACAAACATTTGGTTTTGCACACATATTACTTCCACTCTGGTAGGTGAGTTCAACAGAGGTCATATCCCAAACTAAAAAAAAAAACCCTCTATGAATATTATAAAAGCCATCAAATTGCACACTTGAAATGAATGAATTGTATAATATGTGAATTATATCTCAATGAATTTTAAAAAAGCAATATAGAACCACTTTAGGAAATCCAAAAAATGTTGGTAACTATAAAGAAAACAATGAAAGTAGCTTATAGGCCGGGCGCAGTGGCTCACGCCTGTAATCCTAGCACTTTGGGAGGCCGAGGCGGGCAGATCACAAGGTCAGGAGATCGAGACCATCCTGGCTAACACGGTGAAACCCTGTCTTTACTAAAAATACAAAAAAATTAGCCGGGTATGGTGGCGGGCACCTGTAGTCCCAAGCTACTCGGGAGGCTGAGGCAGGAGAATGGCATGAACCCGGGAGGCGGAGCTTGCAGTGAGCTGAGATCACGCCACTCCAGCCTGGGCGACAGAGCCAGACTCCATCTCAAAAAAAAAAAAAAAAGAAAGTAGCTTATAATCCTGCTCAAAAAACCCACAAGCAAAGCTAAACTATATAGTTTTTAAGGATACACAAATGGTAATAAAACCATGAAGAAAAGTGAGAAAGCAATTACCATTCAAGTCAAGTTAGTAGTTTACTCTCTGCGGGGCAGTCAGTGGGCTTGGAAGGAAGTTCAGAAATGACTGCCAAGGTCTTACTTTTTTTTTTGTTGTTTTTTTTTTAAACAGGTGGTGGTTACAAAGATGTCTGCCATATAATAATTCACTAGGGCACCCACTTGTTTGGTGCTGTTTTCTGTAATTGTGTTATATTTATCAGTAAATAATTTTTGGCCAGGCATGGCGGCTCATGCCTGTAATCCCAGCACTTTGGGAGGCTGAGGCGGGTGGATCACTTGAGCCCAGGAGTTCAAGACCGCCCTGGGCAACATGGTGAAACCCCATCTCTACCAAAAATACAAAAAATAGCCAGTGTCATAACTCAGTCTCAAAATTAATTAATTAAAATTTTAAAATAAAAAAATTTTTGGCAGGCAGTGACTCATGCCTATAATCCCAGCACTATGGGAGGCTAAGGTGGGTGGACTGCTTAAGGCTAGGAGTTGAGAGCAGCTGGGCAACACAGAGAGACCCCATCTCTACAAAAAATTTAAAAATTAGACTGCTCACAGTGGCTCACACCTGTAATCCCAGCACTCTGGAAAGCCAAGGTGGGTGGATCACCTGTAGTCAGGAGTTGGAGGCCAGCTTGGCCAACGTGGTGAAACCCTGTCTCTACTAAAAATACAAAAAATTAGCTGAGTGTGGTGGCACATGCCTGTTATCCCAGCTACTCGGGAGGCTGAGGCAGGAGAATTGCTTGAACCCAGGAGGCAGATGTTGCAGT
>NW_012102031.1:12305368-12318851 GCF_000951045.1 Mandrillus leucophaeus
AAAAAAAAAAGAATAGAAAAGGAAAAAATGATAGATGCATAGTTCACTGGTTTTCAGTCTTAATTCTTTATACATGCATCTAATGGTATACATTAAATGCATTAAACCCATTATACATTCCTCTAACCATGACTGTAGTTGTATTTCATATATTGATACATAGTATTTTTATGAGCATTACAACGTATCTGTTAACTTCCATTATGATTTTTTCTTTGATCTTCGTGCAAAAGGATACAACACATATCAGCAAAGGGAAGAGGGGCACAGGGCAAAGTCTGGCAGAAACCAAGTGCAAGCTTCCAAGAATCCTCTCCCAGTGGAATCACAAAGGACCCTCTTAATTCCTCCGGCACTGAATTGTGATAACACGTGAGAAGTGTTGCATATCAGTGAAGCTTATTAGAGACTCAGTACCCAAGCTTTTACTGAGGGCTGGTCAGACAGGCACCCTCTGCCTAACACATACCAAAATTCCAGCCTCCTAGAGGGAGTGCTAGTACTCAGCATAAACAACACTGCATGAACACACAACAGTGTAGGTCCAGTTAACTAACTATTCATCAGTTAGGGAACGGTGGGAACTCTTCTGAAATCTTAAGTTTCCAGACACCAGCCAAGGGTCAACCTTGTAAGCAGGGTTTTCTAAGAAAAGCAGCCACAAAGAGAAAACAAACAAAGAAGATCAAAGAGAAAAGCTGGTTCCTTAAAAAGACTAATACAGTTGACCGCCAGTGAAACTGATCAGGAAGAGAGAAAAACCAAATAAATGAGGGTCAACTCTATATTTCTATAAACTAGCAATAAAGAAAAAATAATTACATATATTTATATACTATTTTCAAATGGCATCACAAATATAAAACATAGGAGTAAATCTAATAATTTTATAGGCAAAATGGAGAACTCAGTACAATACAGATATCAATTTTTCCCACTCTGATCTATAGATTCAAAGTAACCTCAATTAAAACCCCAAGAGAGGGCTGGGCACAGTGGCTTACACCTGTAATCCCAGTACTTTGGAAGGCCAAGGCGGGCAGATCACCCTGACTGACAACAGGTGTTCGAGACCCGCCTGACCAACATGGTGAAATGCCATATCTACTAAAAATACAAAAAACAGCCAGGCATGGCGGTGGGTGCCTGTAATCCCAGCTACTCCGGGGGCTGAGGCAGGAGAATGGCCCGAACCTGGGAGGTGGAGGTTGCAGTGCGCCAAGATTGTGCCACTCCTGCTGGGCGACAGAGCAAGACTGTCAAAAAAAAAAAAAAAAAACCAACAACAATAGAGTTTATTTTGGGGAGGAAGAGGACTTCGCAAGTGGATTCTGAAGCTTTCACAGAATTACAAAAGACCAAGAATAGCTTAGACATTCTTAAAAGTGTTAGATAAGCAGTCTTACTCGGATATCAGGCTTATTGCAAGGCTACATATTCAAGACATCACAATTTTGTAGCAGAAACAAATTGACCAAAGGAACAAGGTACATAGGCAAGAAACAGACTTGGCCTTAATGGACACTTGAGTAATGATAAAAATGGCACTATAGAGCTGTTTTTTCAGTAAACTGTGCTGGGTTAATTACATATCCATGTGAAAAAAAATGAAATAGGATCTCTAACTCACATGATCAACAAAAGTCAATTTCAGGAGGTCTGGATAATAAAATGTAAACAGTAAAATAATGAGTTCTTAAAGATGATACAGAATATCTTAGGCCAGGCATGGTGGCCCGCACCTGTAATCCCAGCACTTTGGGAGGCCGAGGCAGGCGAATTGCTTGAGTCCGAGAGTTTGACACCAGCTTGGGCAAGGCAATGAAACCCCATCTCTAGAAAAAATACAAAAATTCGCTGGGTGTGGTGGCACACGCCTGTAGTGCCTCTATTTGGGAGGCTGAGATGGAAGGACTGCTTAAGCCTGGGAGGTTGAGGCCGCAGTGACTCTGATCGTGCCACTGTAATCCAGCCTGTGTGACAGTGCGAGACCCTGTCTCAAAAAAACAAAAAACAAAAACCAGAATATCTTCATGACATCAAGGAAGAAATAGATACCTTAACCCTGACAGAACACATATTAATTATAAAGGAAAAGACACAAATTTTACTAAGTTAAAAGTTTTTTTCTTTTTTTTGAGACAGATACTTACTCTGTCACCCAGGCTGGAGTACAGTGGCACCATCTCGGCTCACTGCAACCTCTGCCTCCCGGGTTCAAGCGATTCTCCCGTTTCAGCCTCCCAAGTAGCTGGGATTATATGTGACACCACAACTGGCTGATTTTTTTTATTTTTTTATTTTTTTGAGACGGAGTTTCACTCTTGTTGCCCAGGCTGGAGTGCAATGAAGCGATCTCAGCTCACCACAACCTCCGCCCCCCAGGTTCAAGCCATTCTCCCGCCTCAGCCTCCCGAGTAGCTAGGACTACAGGCACGCACCACCACGTCCAGCTAATTTTGTATTTTTATTAGAGATGGGGTCTCTCCATGTTGGTCAGGCTGGTCTCAAACTACCGACCTCAGGTGATCTGCCTGCCTTGGCCTCCCAAAGTGCTGGGATTACAGGCATGAGTCACTGTGCCCGGTCTGATTTTTAAATTTTTAGTAGAGATAGGGTTTCGCCATGTTGGTCTGGCTGGTCTTGAACTCCTGACCTCAAATGATCCGCCTGCCTCGGCCTCCCAAAGTGCTAAGACTACAGGGGTTGAGCCACTGTGCCTGTTTTTTTTTTTTTTTTCTTTCTGTTTTGGAGAGAGTTTAACTCTGTTGCCCAGGCTGGAGTGCAGGGGTGCCATCTCAGCTCACTCTAACCCCTACCTCACAGGTTCAAGCAATTCTCCTGCCTCAGCCTCCCAAGTAGCTGGGACTACGGGCACACACCACCACACCCCGCTAATTTTTGTATTATTAGTAGAGACGGGGTTTTGCCATGTTGGTCAGTCTTGTCTCTAACTCCTGACCTCAAGTGATCCACCCTCCTCAGCCTCTCAAAATGCTGGAATTCCAGGTGTAAGCCACAGCACCCGGCCTAAAATATAAAACATCTTAATTCATCAAATGATGAAGTGAGCAGAGGGAGAAGATACTTATCACACATAAAACACACAAAAGATTCATATTCAAAAACAGAAAACCTCCTATATATTAGTACAAATACTCAATATACAACTCATTAGAAAAACAGAAATAAGACTTGAATACGAACTTCAAGAAGAGAAAATCTAGATACCCAATAAACACATAAAAAGGTACTAAGCCCCAGCACTTTGGGAGGCCGAGGTAGGCGGATCATGAGGTCAGGAGTTCAAGATGAGCCTGGCCAACATGGTGAAACCCCACCTCTACTAACAATACAAATATTAGCTGGACGTGGTGGTGCATGCCTGTAGTCCCAGCTACTTGGGAGGCTGAGGCAGGAGAATTGCTTGAACCAGGGAGGCAGAGGTTGCAGTGAGCCGAGATCATACCACTGTACTCCAGCCTGGGTGACAAGAGTGTCATCTCAAAAAATAAACAAAAAGAATAAACAGAAACCTAATAAAACTCTAACAAGTAAAAAAATTAAATGAGTAATTAAAATTTTTCCTACAAAGAGGCCAGGCTTGGTAGCTCACACTCGTAATCCCAGCATTTTGGGAGGCTGAGGCAGCAAGATTGCTTGAGCCCAGGAGTTAGAAACTGCACTGAGCTGTGATCAAGCCACTGTACTCCAGCCCATGCGACAGAGCAAGATCCCGTCTCTAAAATAAATAAATACTTTTTCCTACAAAAAAAAAAAAAGCACAGACAGTTTCAGTGATGAATTCTATCAAATATTTTAAAAGAAATAATAGGCTGAGCACTATGGCTCAACACCTGTAATCCCAGCACTTTGGGAGGCAGAGGTGGGCCAATAACCTGAGGTCAGGAGTTCGAGACCAGCTTGGCCAACATGATGGAGAATTGCTTGAACTGCAGTGAGCCAAGACTGTACCACTGCACTCCAGCCTGGGCAACAGAGCAAGACTCCATCTGAAAAATAAATAAATAAATATCATAATAATGCTCTACAAACTCTTCCAGAAAAGAGTAACACTTCTAAATTCATTGAGACCAGTATCACCATCATACCAAAGACAAAGATATTACCACAAAGAAAAAAAAGGACCAACAGACCTCATGACTATGGACATAAAAATCCCCAAAAAATAGTAGCAAACCAAATCCAACAACATATAAAAACCACTCTGATGGTTAATATAAGTGTCAACTTGACTAAATTGAGGGATGCAAAGTATTGTTTCTGAGTGTATCTGGGTGCTGCCAAAAGAGATTAACATTTGAGTCAGTGGACTAGAGAGAAAGACCCACCCACAATGTGGGTAGGTACCATCCAATGGCTGCCAGCACCACTAGGAAAAGCAGGCGGAAAGTAGGATAAGCTGACTTGCTAAGTCTTCTGGCCTGCATCTTTCTCCCATGCTGGATGTTTCCTGCCCTCAAACATCAGACTCCAAGTTCTTTGGCTGTTGGGTTCTTGGACTTACCCCAGTGGTCTACCAGGGGCTCACAAGCCTTTGGCCACAGACTGAAGGCTGCACTGTTGGCTTCCCTGCTTTTGAGGTTTTGGGACTCAGACTGAGCCACTCCTGGCTTCCTTGCTCCTCAACTTGCAGACTGCCCATCACGGCACTTCACCTTGTGATTGTGTGAGTCAATTCTCCTTAATAAACTCCCTTTCACATATACAGATATCCTACTCGTTCTGTCCCTCTAGAGGACCCTGACTAATACAACTATATGCCATATAAACACTATGACCAAGTGGGATTTATCCCAGGAATGCAAGGCTGGTTTAACATTCAAAAATCAATTTATGTAATGCATCCTATTAATAGAAAAAAGAACAAAAACCACATGATTATCTCAATAAATGTACAAAAACCATGTGACAAAATCCAGTAACATTAATGATAAAACCTATGAAAGGTCACAAGAAAATAGATGACATACTAAAAATAGGATAATTTGAAGATGCTATATTCATAAACTTGTGGGTGTAGAGGAACCACAAGGAACAGTGTAGGAACCTGAAGCTAGTAGAAGCTAAGGTGGTACTACCTCCAGGCCCAAAGAGATGAGGGGAGGGAACAATTACCAAAACCCAGAAAGGACAGTTATACAGAGTCTGCCACAATATAAGGTGCCGAGAGCTTCAGTGGAGAGATATAGCCAACTGAAGGTAAAAGTCTGAAAGCTACCATGATCAAAAGCAGAAGACACGAGAGCCAGCCAACCTTGATGATATAACTTGAAAGCTCAGGAGAGTAATACTTTTGCTCAGAATCAAATTTTATTGATTGATCTTTCCATGCGCTCAGAATGTTTTTTGACTGTAACATAATGTACAAAATGTGTATTCTCTTACAGATGAAAAACTTAAAATATCAATGATAAAAAAAACTTAACAATAGTTACTACCTCACTCATAATTTATAATTTTTTCATACACAAAATGTTTAGTTTTATATGAACGATAATTCCAGTTATATTTTTTTCTCAAGTCCCATCACTCACCTGGAATCAACCTTCTTCTCCATCCTCTGCTTAATCACTTTTTGATGGAAATTGTGGCTTGATATACACTTCACAGTGAGCAGATTCTTCTTGAATCAAAGTATTTTATCTTCCCCTTCTAACTACAAAAAAAAGGGGAATAAAAGAGAGAGAAAATTATTTGCAGCCTCTCAGGAGCCACACTTCTGAACAGCTACATGCCAGCTCCTAGTCTCCTGCCCTCCTTAATTCAACACTAGATGAATATGGGCTAGGTCTCTGACTGAAAATACTATATTTAAATTACATTTTTTTAAACATTTTTTGAGACAAAGTCTTGCTCTATCACCCAGGCTGGAGTGCAGAGGCACGATCTCTGCTCACTGCAACCGCCACCTCCTGGGCTCAAGCGATTCTCCTGCCTCAACCTCTCAAGTAGCTGGGATTACAGGCACCTGCCACCACACCCGGCTGATTTTTGCATTTTCAGTAGAGACAGGATTCCACCATGTTGGCCAGGCTGGTCTCAAAATTCCTGACCTCAAGTGATCCACCCGCCTTGGCCTCCCAAAGCGCTAAAATTACAGTGGTGAGCCACCACACCCAGCCTCACTGTGGCTTTGATTTGCATTTCTCTAACGATGAGTGATATAGAGCTTTTTTTCATGTTTGTTCATCGTATGTATGTCTTCTTTTGAAAAGTGTCTGTTAATGTCCTTTGCCCACTTCTTAATGGGGTTGTTTTTATCTCATAATGTTGTAAATGCTAGATGTTAGATCTTTGTCAGATAGATAGAGTGCAAAAATTTTCTCCCATTCTGTAGGTTGTCTGTTTACTCTGATGATAGTTTCTTTTGCTATGCAGACGTGCTTTAGTTCAATTAGAAATTAAACTAAATTTGTCAATTTTTGATTCTGTTGCAATTGCTTCTGGCATCTTCGTCATGAAATCTTTGCCTGCGCCTATGTCTTGAATGGTATTGCCTAGGTTTTCTTCTAGGGTTTGTATAGTTTTGGGTTTTAAATTTAAGTCTTTAATCCATCTTGCGTTGGTTTTTGTATATGGCATAAGGAAGGGGTCCAGTTTCTGTATGTGCATATGGCTAACCAGTTCTCCCAGCACCTATTACTAAATAGGCACTCCTTTCCCCATTGCTGGTTTTGGTCAGATCTGTCAAAGATCAGATGGTTGTAGCTGTGCGGTCTTATTTCTGGGTTCTCTATTAGGTTGCATAAGTCTATGTTTCTGTTTTTGCACCAGTACCATTCTCTTTTTGTTACTGTAACGTTGTAGTACAGCTTGAAGTTGGATAGCGTGATGCCTGCAGCTTTCTTCTTTTTGCTTAGGATTGTCCTGGCTATTCATGCTCTTTTTTTGTTCCATATGAATTTTAAAGTAGTTTTTTCTAATTCTGTGAAGAATGTCAATGGTAATTAATGGTAATAGCATTGAATCTGTAAATTGCTTTGGGCAGTATAGCCATTTTCATGATATTGATTTTTGCTATCCATGAGCATGAAATGTTTTTCCATTTGTTTGTGTCACCTCTGATTTCTTTGAGCAGCGGTTTGTAGCTCTACTTGAAGAGGTCTTTCACTTCCCTTGTTAGCTGTATTCCTAGGTATTTTATTATTTTTGTGGCAACTGTGAATAGGAATTCATTCACATTTGGTTCTCTGCTTGCCTGTTGTTGGTGTATAGGAATGTTTGCAATTTTTGCACATTGATCTGTATCCCGAAGCTTTGCTGAGGCTGGTTATCAGTTTAAGAAGCTTTTGGGCTGAGACGATGGGGTTTTCTAGATAAAGAATCATGTCATCTGCAAAATGTTATTTTCTAATTAAGGAAACTGAGAGGAGAGCGAGCCACACTCAAAAGGTGTGCCTGCTTCTTTTCTTGTGTCTAGATGCTTCAGCACCTTCAACTTCCCTTCACAGAAACACCAGTAGAGGCCAAGATTTCTTGTTTTTCTTCAGATTAATCTTTATGGTTGTCAGTGTTACCATGTAGAGTTTTCATTTTCTTTTGTTTTTTTAAAGACAGAATTTCTGGCCAGGCACAGTGGCTCACGCCTGTCATCCCAGCCCTTTGGGAGGCTGAGGCAGGCAGATCACCTGAAGTCAGGAGTTCAAGACCAGCCTGCCCAACATGGGGAAATCCCGTCTTTATTAAAAATACAAAAGTTAGCCAGGCATGGTGGTGGGCACCTGCAAACCCACCTACTCAGGAGGTTGAGGGAGGAGAATCACTTGAACCCGTGAGGCAGAGATTGCAGTGAACCGAGATTACGCCACTGCACTGCAGCTTGGGCGACGGAGCAAGACTGTCTCAGAAAAAAAAAAAAAAAAAGACAGGATTTCCCTCTGTCGCCCAGGCTGGAGCGCAGCAGTGCAATCACAGCTCACTGCAGCCTCCACCTCCTCAGGCTCAGGTGAGCCTCCCGCCTCAGCTTCCCAAAGGGTTAGGACTGCAGGCATGAGCCACCATGCCTAGCCTTTTTTCTTTCTCACGTTGTCATCCACGGTCTCATGCTATTATCCAGGCTGAAGTACTGTGGCACCATCACGGCTCACTGCAGCCTCAACCTCCCATGCTCAAGCAGTCCTCCCACCACAGTCTCCCAAGTAGCTGGGACCACAGGTATGTGCCACCATGCTCAGCTTATTTTTTATTATTTGTAGAGACAGGGCCTTGCTATATTGCCCAGGCTGGTCTCAAACTCCTGAGCTCAACTGATCTACCCACCTTAGCCTCCCAAAGTGCCTTTTTTTGTGTGTAGAGATAGGGTCTCACTCTGTCACTCAGGCTGGAGTGCAGTGGTGTGATCACAGCTGACTGTAATCTCAAACTCCTGGGCTCAAGCAATTCTCCTGTCTCAGTCTCCCATAGCTGGCACTACAGACAGGAGCCACTGCACCTTGCCTAGTTTCCATTTTTTCTTTTTCTTTTTTTTTTTTTTTTTTGAGACAGTCTCGCTCTGTTGCCCAGGCTGGAATGCAGAGGTGCAATCTAGGCTCATTGCAACCTCCACTTCCTGGGTTCAATCGATTCTCCTGCTTCAGCCTCCCATGTAGCTGGGATTACAGGCACGCACCACCACAGCGGGCTACTTTTTGTATTTTTAGTAGAGATGAGGTTTCACCAGGCTGGTCTTAAAACTCCTGACCTTAAGTGATTTGCCTGCCTCAGCCTCCCAAAGTTCTGGGATTACAGGCATGAGCCACTGCGCCTGAGCCCATTTCTCATTTTCAAATAGTGATCATTTCTATCAAAAATATTCATTAGGAACTGAATAAATTACGACATAGTTTTTTTGTTTTGCTCTGTTTTTTAGTGCCGGGAATAGTAGTGTTGTGGGTTGAATTGTGTTCCCCAAAAAAGATTTGCTGAGATCCTAACCCCTGCTACCTGTGAATGTGACCTTATTTGAAAACAGGGTCTTTGCAGAAGTAATTAAGATGTAAGTTACGATGAGGTCACGTGGGAGTAGGGTGGGCCCTTAATCCAAAATGATCTGTCTTTCTTAAAAGAGAAGACACAAGGGACAGATACCCTGGGCCTTCAGGGAGAGGATAAGACCTTGATTTCAGACTTCTAGCCTCTAAAACTGTGAAATAATCAACTTCTATTAGTTTTAAGCCACCTGGTTTGCAGTACTTTGTTATAGCAGCCCTAGGAAACTAATACAAGTAGTAAGACAGTAGAGTAAGATTTAAGTAATGGTGGAGGCAAGCTAACAGGGTGAACGTGTCCTATGTTGAGTAATTGTGATGCATTTACCAGATGTTTCATTCTACAAGAATGAAGTCACCCTTATAATCAAGGTCACATATTTCAATGACAATCAGACAAGGAATTAGCCAGTTTATCCATACAAAACGAACAATCCTTACTTACATCAAACCAATGTCCTAGATTTTCTGATACCACACTCCAAGTAACAGAGGTCATCATAAGTGACTATTTCTATAAATAAATCAAATAGAAGGATTCAAATAGTGACTTTTGGTGAAATACTGCTATAATCAATGTGTCTCTGCCTTGGGTTTCTGTCATAATGATTCTGTGGAACGTCCTTCGTGGTCAAGGACCCCCTTTTGTTATACACTCATACCAGCATTCTACCTATTTGTACATGTCTGCCTTCCCCACTAAAATATAAATTCCATGAAAACAGGAATCATATCTGATCTTCTCTTCACTGTATCTCCGGCCTCTAAAACAACGTCTGTAACCTCACAGATAAAATACACATATACTGGAAAAACTAGGACACAGGTTTGCTTTCAATTAGGACATGTATGAATATAAACTTGCTTATAAGTTGGAATATACATAATGATAATCAAATACAAAACACGGCCGAGGACGGTGGCACATGCCTATAATCCCAGAACTTTGGGAGGCTGAGGCAGGTGGATCACCCGAGGTCAGGAGTTTGTGACCAGCCTGACTAACAGGTGAAACCCCATCTCTACTTAAAAAAAAAACAAGCATGGTGGCGAATGCCTGTAATCCAAGCTACTTTGGAGGCTGCAACAAGAACGCTCGTACCTGGGAGGTGGACGTTGCAGTGAGCCAAGATTACACCACTGTACTCCAGCCTGGGCAACAAGAACGAAACTCCATCTCAAAAAAAAAAAAAAAAAAAGTCTAAGAAAAACTAAAATTATTAGGTGTTGACTCCCAGTTAAACATGTAGATTGACCTTCTAAGGTGATAGTAAAGAATACAAAGGAACAAACCATAAGGTTAAAGAGATGAGAGAAGAGATTATAGGACACCAGGGATTTCCACAGTTTTACAAGGAAAATGAAGTGGCCTAACAGGTTTGAGGAAATGAAAAACTTTGATTTGAGGATACCAAAGGAAAGCGGGCCACACAGATTTCCAATCCTGTCAGACAGGGTATTCAGGTCCCTTCTGCTGTCCTGCTTCCAACATTCTGGTAGCTAGATGGTACCTCTCAGGCAGGAGACTGGAAAAGTCTTCTCAGAAAACACTAAAAACTAACAGATCTCCAGATTCTGAAACATGTGCTTTACTCTCCATCAATGAAAAAGCAGACTTGTCCCTAGATTACCCTAAAGTGAAGCCCATGAACTCCGCAGTCCTGCTTAGACACTAGGAGCTTCCAGCTAATTTCTCAGTTACACATTTTTTTTTTTTGAGACGGAGTCTCACTTTGTTGCCCAGGCTGGAGTGCAGTGGCTCAATCACGGCTCACTGTAACCTCTGCATCCTGGGTTCAAGCGATTCTTCTGTCTCAGCCTCCTGAGTACCATCACACTTGGCTAATTTTTTGTATTTTTGGTAGAGGAGGTTTCACCACGTTGGCCAGACTGGTCTTGAACTCCTGACCTCAAGTGATCTGCCCGCCTCAGCCTCCCAAAGTGCTGTGATTACAGGCATGAACCGCTTCCCCTGGCCAGCTTACAACTTTTCTTCTGCAGCTTCCTCATCTCTCCCAGTCCTCACAGAATTGAAGAGAATTAGGGTCTTGCTCAAAATTAGGTTTTGGTTTAAGAAAACATTGTGGCTAGTTTGATCTTCTATCCAGTCTACTAAAAGTTTCTCCATATCAGCAATAAGGCTATTTAGCTTTCTTATCCCTGGTGTGTTCCCTGGAGTAGCACTTTTAATTTGCTTCAACAACTTTTTCTTTGTATTCACAACTCGGCTGTTCGGTACAAGAGGCCTAGCTTTCATGTTATTTCAGCTTTTGATGTGCCTCCTTCACTAAGCTTAGTCATTTCGAGCTTTTGATATAAAGTGAGACATGAAACCCTTCCTTTCACTTGAACACTTAGGGTTCACTGTGGGGCTATTAATTGGCCTAATTTCAATATTGTTGCCTCTCAGGCTACAAGGAGGACCGAGAGGGAGGAGAGAAACAGGGAACTGGCAGGTAGGTGGGGCAGTCAGACACAACACTTAAGTTTACTGTTTTATACCAGTGAGGTTCACGGCGGCCTAAAACAATTGCAATAATAACATCAAAGATCACTGATCACAGATCACTGTAACGGTATACCTGAAATAAAGTTTGAAATATAGCGATAGTTACCAAAGTGTCAGTGATAGGAAGTGGGCACATGCTGTTGAAAAACTAGTTGTTCCGTGCAGGACTACTTGCTACAAACTTTCAATTGGTAAAAAACACAATACCTATTAAGTTCAATAAAGCAAGGTATGGCTGTACTCAAGTCCCTAGCATCATTCATTCAACAAATATTTACAACACATCTACACAGCACTTAGGAAACCTGAACAGCCTCCCATAAAATAAAAACATGCACCCACCTCCCACGCGGGGAAGGCTTCAAGGTTTGTTTACTGCGTTACCCCCTGCGGGCTCGGTGGGGGAAGGTCGCCCATACATCAGCCCTTCCGCTCTCCTGGGCCACTTAGCCGGGAGAAGGAAACCCCTCATTTGGATCCGCGTACGCTAAGAAGCATTGCGTAGACTCGAGCACCGGCCAGGAGCGCACTAGACGCCTGGGAGGATGCGGTGGCCCCGGGGCGCAGGACAAGCAGCCGAGGAGACGCGGTGGGAGAGGATAGCGGGAGAGAATGGCAGGCTCCGGGCCCCGTCCTGCGCCCTCTTGTCGCACTTCCTCCATTCCCGCACCACAGACCCGCAGGTAGGCAACATCACCTGCACTTTTAGGGGAGGAAGCGGAGGCTCGCACAGATTTCACCGGACTCGGAGGGACCCGACTGAGCTCCCTGCCGGAGAGGCCGAGCCCATAAGAGGGTGGGGACGTTAGGATCGGGCCTCGTACCTGGGGAAGCCGAGCCATCGGGCCTGACGCTGGGAGAAAACCCGGCGGGAGAGGGCGGTCCGGGACCTGCTTCGTAACTCCCGCGCGGCCCACGCCAGCCTCAGCGCTTCGCGCGCCTCTAGACGCCAGTCTCGCGCCGGGCCCGCCCTTGTCTCCACGGCGACGCGGCGCGCACGAGGACCACCCCACCCAGACCCCCGGGCTTGCGCAGCCTCAGTCGGGCGGGTGGCGCACGACCGGTCGCTTTTGCAGCAGCAGCAATGAGAGTCGGTTCCGAGGGGCGTGGGGAATGCACCGTCTGGGCATCCCCACTGAGAGTCTTTGGCTCGCTAGCTTCTCTCTGAGCTCAGGTTGCTACTACTCCTCTTAGACGAGAGAAGTGGGAGGCATTCCGAGGCGGAACCCCGAGTTAACACCGCCCGGGGTCGAGCACTAAGGATGAGGTTCCAGCTGGGAGGTGGCTGCGAACGAAAGTCTTCCTTCCCTCACTTCCGGGCTCGTGCGTGAGCCTCTTTGGCTTTTGGTTCACGGGGAGTGGAAACCGGAACCCGTGGAGTATGACCCGCCCATGCGTGTACCCGGCAGATTGCTACAACTTGCACTTGGAGGGGAGAAGTCCCGTGGCCCCCGAATTAGAAATCCCAGGCTTATCTCTTTTTTTAACCCTTCATTTGAAAATGTAATTAATAAGCACTCCTTTTTGTTAAATTTTTTAATTTGGGCCGATCCTAATAAAAATAGGAGTGGGAGGGGTAAGTGGGACTTTTGAAATACTTTTTTACTGTGCTTTGTAAAACGTTTGAAAGCACGTGAGATTCCTGGTGCAGACACTAAAAGCAGTAGTTACTTAAATACTTGAAAGATTTTACGCTAAAAACATGAGGAAAATTAACTTGTTGGGTGTCTCCGGGTTAGAATCACAGATAATTTGTATTTTTGCCCTATTTTCTACATGCTAATTTTTGCAATTAAAACATTTATTATTTATTTATCTATTTATTTTGAGAAGGAGACACCCTCTGTCGCCCAGGCTGCAGTGCAGTGGCATGATCTGGGCTTACTTCCACCTTCACCTCCCGGGTTCAAGCGTTTCTCCTGCCTCAGCCTCCCAGGCGCACGCCACCACGCCCGGCTAATTTTTTTTTTTTTTTTTTTTTTTT
>NW_012102031.1:12319596-12320719 GCF_000951045.1 Mandrillus leucophaeus
GGAGGCGGAGCTTGCAGTGAGCTGAGATCCGGCCACTGCACTCCAGCCTGGGCGACAGAGCGAGACTCCGTCTCAAAAAATAAAAACAAAAAAACAAAAACAAACAAACATATTTTAAAAGGAGTTCTACTTTCTCGGACATCAATGCCAGTGTTTTAGGGACAACTTTCATCTGAAGTTAATGTGGCCAAGTAGTTTTAAAATAACTTAGTAAGCTTCAAGGTTGTAATTAACAGTATAACTAACATATTCACTGTAATTTAGCCTAAGTACTTATATAATTATGTAGATTTATATAAATTACATATTTAGGATAAGTCAATAAGCATTCTTTCTAGATGATTTGAGCTAATTTCCTAATGCTTTCTTCCTGTCATAGGCATTTACCATCCTCAGCTTTCACAAATTTAGGAGGGATGAAAGGTATTTCCATTTTGAGTTACAATGAAAATAATTAGTCTTGTCAGGAAAGATTAGAAGATAACAGTATATAATAATAGCTAGGACAAGGACATCTTAGAGGCTGGGCACGGTGGCTCACACCTGTAATCTGAGCATTTTGGAATGCTGAGCCAGGAGAATTGCCTGAGCCCAGTAGTTCAAGACCAGCCTGCGCAACAGAGTGAGACCCCCTCCCCCACAATCTCTACAAAATATAAAAAATTTGACCAGACGCGGTGGCTCACGCCTGTAATCCCAGGACTTTGAGAGGCCAAGGTGGGTGATCACTTGAGGTCAGGAGTTTGAGACCAGCCTGGCCGACGTGGTGAAACCCCATCTCTACTACTAAAAATACAAAAAGTAGCCAGGCGTGGAGGCATGACCCTGTAATCCCAGCTACTCGGGAGGTTGGGGCAGAAGAATCGCTTGAACCTGGCGAGGACGGTTGCAGTGAGCCAAGATCCCGCCACTGCACTCCAGCCTGGGTGACAGAACAAGACTCTGTCTCGAAACAAACAGAAAAACTAAGGGTTACCCTTGGAGCAAGAAAAACTGAATATAGGAAAAAGCCCATTTAGAGAAGTGCAATCCAGCCTGCTGTGATGAGGCTGCTGAAAGGTCATGGCCTGGCATTAAGCTCTTTCACAGGTGCTCTCATGATTTCTGGGTTTCTAGTATTTTC
>NW_012102031.1:12326274-12328669 GCF_000951045.1 Mandrillus leucophaeus
TTCTTCCTAGGTAACAAGTGAGACTTTGAGAGGTAAGAAATGAGTTGAGGCCAAGGTTCTACAAGACATTAAAGGAGCCTAGTGGGAAAAAAATAGGTCCTAAGTAGGATAGACCAGAGGGCTCAGGATATTAGTTCCAGCTATCAAATCATGGCAGCTGCAATGCCCTGGGCACTGATTTCATGTATGGCTTGTGGTAGTTTAAAACATGCCTACACATTCCTTGACATTCCTCCCATATAGAGGTGGAGTCTAAGTTCCTTTGCCTTGAATATAGGGTAGCCGTGCTGACTCTAAGGAACAGAATGTGGCACGTGGCAGAACTGATTCCAAGGCTAGGTTAGGAAAGGCAATACAGCAACTATCATCTGGCTTTCTTGTTCATTCTCTGAACCCTTGCCCTTAGAATCCAGTCATCATGTTTCAAGGAAGGTCAGGCCACAGGGAGAGGCCATGTCTAAGTGTTCCAGGGACAGCTCTAGTGGTCCCAGGTCTTAGGTGACAGCCACCATCAACCACCAGACATGTAAGCTTTTAGGGGACCCCAGGCCCCATCCTTTGGGCTGCCCCCACTGGTGCTGAATGGATCAGAAACCAGCTGGCCCAGCGGGAACCAGCCCATTTTGCAGATTTGAGAGCAAAATATAAATAATTCGTTTTAAGTCACTGAATTCTGGGGTGGTTTGTTACACAATAGTAGGTAACCAGAAACCCGTAATTCCTGGATTTCTAGTATTTTCTTTTTCAAGAAAGGTCAGGTCCGGTGGCTCATGCCTGTAATCCCAGTGCTTTTGGAGGCTGAGGCAGGAGGATTGCTTGAAGCCAGGAATTTGAGACCAGCCTGAGCAACACAGCAAGATCCCGTCTCTGCAAAAAATCGTTAAAAATTAGCTGGGTGTAGTGGCAGGAGCCTCTAGTTCCGGCTACTTGGGAGGCTGAGGCTGGAGCAGTGAGCTATGATTGTGCTATTGCTTTCCAGTCTGGACGACAGAGCAAGACTCCATTTCCCCCTAAAATAAAATAACCAGAGCAGTGGTTTTAATGTTATCTTTAATTCCCTCTACAAGCCTGAAAAGTAGGTATACTGCGATCCCTTTCTGAAAAATGAGGAAAGGGAGATCCAGGTGGTGAAATGCCTGGCTCAGGTTTCACACTAATTGGCAGGGTCAGGATTTAGCAGCTTCAAAGAAAGCGCCTTCTCCACTACTCCAGGGAGTCTCTAGGACACTAAAGGGGATTAGACCTGTTTCCCACAGCTTTAGGAAGATTTCGGATTCCAAAAACAGCTTGATTTTTAAAATCATAAAAACACCTGCTGTATTATCACCTACAACGTATCTCTCTATAGGCTTAAAAAGGCTCAGCAGCTTTATGGGTTATATAAGGCTTTTTACCCACCTTACTCTGTTTAATCTTAACTGCCCCATGAGCAGGTTATATCATCTTCCCCATTTCACAGGTAAAACTAAGGATAGATGGAAAGACTAACTCTCCATAGCCTGTAGGAGGTGGCAGAGATGAGAATGCAAACTCGGGCCTGACTGGCATGTGTTTCCCTCTGCCTCTTGCCTGCAAAAAAATAATTGGTAAGAAACACACTTTATTCAGTAATACAAACGAAAAGAAAAAGGTTTTCTGTTGCCAAGATTCACAAGGGAGCCGAGTGAGCGGTCACTCACTGCTTAACACTCTAATTTCACAAGTGAAGAAAGTGAAGTTCCAACAAAATAGGCCTCTTGGAAGAAATGTAGACGTCGCTGTCCTTTAACGAGGAAAATTGCGTTCTCCTTCGCGCCTATGTATCCCTTCACACCAACGCTGCGAGTACCACTGGGCAGAAATGGGTGCTTGTGGTACTCCTGCACATAGGACCTCCTCCCCAGGACGGCAGTTACCCGCACTGCTCACATATTTGCATTTCTGTGGCCCCCTGTCAGCCGACTCTGCAATACGTGGTAAGCGCTTGACATTCGCCGTCTCATTTCCCCAACTCCACTCGCACTTCCCCTTTCCGTGCAGGCTAAGGACAGATTCAGGTTACGGGAGGGAAAGAACATTTCAATGAATGTCAGTCGCCTTTATCTCTATCAAAGGCAGTCGTGACAAGTTTGTCTATTAATGCAGCAACCAGTACTGTCGCATAAGCCTCATAGATTTACAGAGAGGCCATTTTAGAAACACGACCGAAACTTAGCGAAGTCAGCTTTGCCCAAGATCACGCCACTCGCACAACAGCTGAGGTTCGAACCCGCACCGGGAAGGCTCGGAGGACCCCAATCTCCTATCTCAAATTCCCCACTGCCGAAGCCCCACGGTTCTCTGCCGATGCGAACCGTGCAAATACACGGGTGGTCGCGCCACACGCCGCGCTAGCCGCCAGCCCAGGCCCATCTCG
>NW_012102031.1:12329559-12342395 GCF_000951045.1 Mandrillus leucophaeus
CGCCCCTCAGTGAGTATCGTCCCCGCCCTTCCTCCGAAGGAGGCCGCTGGGCCCGGGCCTGCGTGAGGGGCTGCGGGTTGGGGTCGCGGCCCGGGGAAGCCAAGTTTTGGAGCTGAAGCCGGTGCTCGCTCTTTCCTTGCCATCGGCGCCCCTGACATGGCCACAGGTGCGGCTGGCCGGGCGAGGGGCGCTCGGGCCCCGTCCCCAGTCCCTGATCCCCGGATAACAAGGGGCAGCTGGCGCCGTCCATTGGCAAGTGACAGGCACTTTACAACAGACTTCGCGGGTTCCCAGCCCAACCAGTCTTCTGCCTGCCCCCAGTCCGGGAAACTTCCCCACCAGTCTTGAAAGATCCCCCTGGGTGGCAGCTCCTAATCTTGGTTTCTCTTTGTATTAAAGCTGCTTAAAGGTTATATACCTTGAGTTGGGCACCTTCTGCTTTTTACCATGTTGATGCTTAGGATACTAGGAGAGATAACTGAGTACCAACGATTCTATCTCCGAGTTCTAATTTATAGCATAATTTTGGGGTGGGGACTTATTTTTAACACGAGCTGTTTTAAGAGGTTAAAACGTTTCAGCCTCTGAAGAAACAGCCAAGATTTCTGAAAACTTACTGTTCTTGGTGACAATTTTGTGCCGATTTATCTTCCAGGTGCAGAGCATTGTAGACCAAGGAGCCATGGATAGGAGAAGTGTGGGTGAAACAGAAAATGGAGATGCTTTCCTTGACCTGAAGAAGCCACCTGCCTCCAAATGCCCCCATCGCTATACAAAAGTAGGGTTTGCCACTAATGAAATAGTGTTTCTTTTTAGGTGGGGAAGTTAGTAACATTGTATAACCATTTAATTCCTATTAAGTGGTAATCTCACTGTGACTCACTACGTGGACTAAATATTAACTAAATTTAGTAGAGCATTACTTTGAACATTTTTCTGCAAGTGCAGATACCCAGAGTTTAAGCTGGAATTTGCTTTGAGAGGTTTTTAGGTGAAGGGAATGTAGGCTTAGATTTTTTTAAAATTGCAGATCCGTATACTTTTGTGAGTTCTGTAACAGCTATGTAATTGGTATGTTATTGATTTACATACTGTACTCTGAGGATTAAAGCTCTAGGATGCGCCACAAAATTAGTGTCCTCTGTATTGATGTTTCCTTAAGAGGCAGATTTCTCATAGGAATGCTCTTGAGTGTGCTTGGTGGGGTAACTGGATTTTTCAATCCTATTTTTTTACTGTCTATTACAAATTGGATATGGACTCAAAAAAGTAAGGCTTCAGTCATATTTCCCCTCGCTGAAAACTGGAGATGTTTAAACTGCTTGTCCAGATGACTGTTTTTGGGGGAGAGAGGAAGTCATATTTATTAAAGATCTTGCTTCAGTACATGTCTTGTTGGCTACTGAATGTTTCTGAAGAGGTTGACAGGACTCGAATTGTAAATTCATTTCTCGGTCCCTAAAATGTATCAGGCTGGTTCCCATAAAACTTGCTTAACAGTGTTGAAGCAGTTGGGACATTGACGACAAGAACGGTTATATCCTAATTGGGCCCACATCCATATATCCTTAGTATGGACTTTTTAAAAAATTATTTTATTTTATTTATTTATTTATTTATTTATTTTGCACGCGACAGGGCCTCATTCTGTCGCCCAGGCTGGAGTGCAGTGGTGCGATCATGGCTCACTGCAGCCTGGACCTCCTGGGCTCAAGCCATCCTCCCGTCTCAGTCTCCTGAGTAGCTGGGACCACAGGCGTACACCACTACGCTCGGCTAGTTTTTGTATTTTTTATAGAGATGGGAATTCGCCATGTTGCCCAGGCAAACTCCTGGGCTCAAGCAGTCCGCCCACCTTGGCCTCCCAAAGTGTTGGGATTACAGGGGTGAGCCACTGTGCCAGGCCTCAGTCATGGCTCTAACATGGCTAATTGTCCCTGGCTTCCTGGAATACTGACTGGTTAATGCTTTAAAGCCAGCCCTTGTTTATGTACTGGTGCACTACTCTTACCTACTTGATAAAGTATCAAATGCTATCAGCTTAATATTCATTTTCAGCACTGAAGAAAACTGCTGTAAGAGAAATGTTTTCAGGTGTAAAGCGTTCTTGGTTGATTGCTGTCTTAGGATGGTCTGTTTTGGCATGACAGCATGTGAGCTGATAGAAAACTTTTTCCACATTCAGATTTGGTCTTCCCAAATATATTTCTCTCAAACCTGAGAGTGTTTAGAGTAGTGTTTCACAACTTAGATTCATTTCCTGAAATGGTGACAGGTGAATTCTGAATGGAGAAAAGCCATCAAATGAAGTGAAATGGAAATCTTCCAGTACTTATTTTTTTATTTTTGTTTTTATTTTTTGAGACGGAGTTTCGCTCTTGTTGCCCAGGCTGGAGTGCAGTGGCACAATCTCGGATCACCACAACCTCCCCCTCCTAGGTTCAAGCGATTCTCCTGCCTCACCCTCCCGAGTAGCTGGGACTACAGGCATGCGCCACCATGCCCAGCTAATTTTTGTAGTTTTAGTAGAGACGAGATCTCGCCATGTTGGCCAGGCTCATCTCAAAATCCTGACCTCAAGTGATTCACCTGCACCAGCCTCCCAAAGTGCTGGGACTACAGGTGTGAGCCACTGTGCCCAGCCCCCTTCCAGTACTTTTTGTTTTTTTGTTTTTTTGTGTTTTTTTTTGAGCCGTAGTCTTGCTCTGTCGCCCAGACTGGAGTGTAGTGGCGTGATCTTGGCTCACTGCAACCTCTGCCTCCCTGGTTCAAGTGATTCTCCTGCCTCAGCCTCCCAAGTAGCTGGGACTACAGGCACACGCTGCCACACCCAGCTGATTTTGTTTTTATATTTTTATTTATTTATTTATTTTTGAGACGGAGTTTCATTCTTGTCGCCCAGGCTGGAGTGCAGTGGTGCTGTCTCAGCTTACTGCAACCTCCGCCTCTGGGGTTCAAGTGATTCTGCTGCCTCAGCCTCCCAAGTAGCTGGGATTACAGGCATGCGCCACCACGCCCAGCTAATTTTTGTATTTTTAGTGGAGATGGGTTTTTGCCATGTTGGCTGGGCTGGTCTTGAACTCCTGACCTCAGGTGATCCAACTGCCTCAGCCCCCCAAAATGCTGGAATTACAGGTGTGAGCCACTGTGCCTGGCCTATTTTTTTTATTTTTTATTTTTAGTAGGGACGGTTTCACTGTGTTTCTGGTGTCAAACTCCTGAGCTCAGGTGATCACCCACCTCGGCCTCCCAAAGTGCTGTGATTATAGGTGTGAGCCACCGAGCCCGGCCCCTTCCAGTACTTTATTATTATTATTATTATTATTATTATTACTATTGAGATGGAATTTCGCTCCTGCTGCTCAGGTTGGAGTGCAATGGTGCGATCTCGGCTCACTGCAACCTCCGCCTCGCAGGTTCAAGCGATTCTCCTGTCTCAGCCTCCCGAGTAGCTGGGATTACAGGCATGTACCACCATGCCCGGCTAATTTTGTATTTTTAGTAGAGACGAGGTTTCTCCATGTTGGTCAGTCTGGTCTGGAACTCCTGACCTCAGGTGATCCACCTGCCTCGGCCTCCCATAGTGCTGGGATCATAGGTGTGAGCCACCGCACCCAGCCTTTCCAGTACTTTTTGAACTAAAGTTCTAACCGGTTGTCTACTGGTAGAGTGCAGGCAGAGAGGCTTTTGAATCACTTTCACACACTGATCAGAGGTTAACATGTATATTTTGGCCAGGCGCGGTGGCTCATGCCTGTAATCCTAGCACTTTGGGAGGCCGAAGCGGGTGGATCACAAGGTCAGGAGATCGAGACCACGATGAAACCCCATATCTACTAAAAATACAAAAAATTAGCCGGGCACAGTAGTGGGTGCCTGTAGTCCCAGCTACTCAGGAGGCTGAGGCAGGAGAATGGCGTGAACCCAGGAGGCGAAGCTTGCAGTGAGCCGAGATCCGCCACTGCACTTCAGCCTGGGGGACAGAGCGAGACTCCGTCTCAAAAAAAAGAAAAAAAAAGGTATATTTCATGTTTGTGTATATTTCTATCTTTATGCTTAAGTCATTTTTAGGAAGATAATTTCTCTTTCTTAGGGCAGGACTTATGTTTCTTTGCAGTAAAGATTAAGAACCTCAGTATTGTCCATTTTTGACAGTCCAGCCTCAGAATTCTGTCATACTTAGATAAATGTGCCTTGAAGAACTGGTTAAAAGCATTTTTTAGCTTAATGACAGTGGAGCTTAGATTTAAGTCTTTTCTACCAAATTAATTGGAAATAGGTTTACTTTCTACTCTTAAGAGGATTTAGTTAATGACAATTTTAGGATAGTGTTTAGGCGGTGTTAGGGTAGTACTTTCATGTTTTTCAACACTCTAGTAATTTTATGCAGGACTTGGGGATAACGAAGTCTTCTTCCTTTAAAGAGAGCTTGAAATGATTATATGTTACTAGCACTATAATAAATATGTTAGTTCCACAACTGGAATAATACTCAAACCATCCTTCTTCCTTTTCTATATACTGAGATCAAACTACTGGAATAAATAGACTAATGATGTTTCTGCCACTTCAAGTTCATGGGCTAGATCTGGAAGCAGTAAAGGGAAACTGTTCTCATTGGTGATTTTGAGGTGGAGTTTCGCTCTTGTTGCCCAGGCTGGAGTGCAGTGGCGTGATCTTGGCTCACGGCAACCTCCGTCCCCCAGGTTCAACCTATTGTCTTGCCTCACCCTGCTGAGTAGCTGGGATTACAGGCATGTGCCACCACACCCAGCTAATTTTTGTACTTTTAGTAGAGATAGAGTGTCTCCACGTTGGTCAGGTTGGTCTCGAACTCCTGACCTCAGGTGATCCGCCCACCTTGGCTTCCCGAAGTGCTAGGATTACAGGTGTGAGCCGGCCGGTGACTTTTTTTTTTTAATAGGTGGTGTATTCTGTGGAAACTTGTAGGTGTGTATGTTTACTTACAGGGTCAAAAAAAGACATTGGCCCCTTAACCTTTGATCCTTCTTAGTTTAGTGTTCAGTTGCTTTCTGGGATAATGTTAGTAGTTTGTTGTTCAGAACTCGAAGAGTTTTTGTTTCTCCCCCATGAGTAGAAGAAGTACAGATGTTTTGGTCAGGTGCTTTTCAGGATAATGTACCAGAGTTTCCTTTTGTGCTAAGACATCTTTAGTTTAGCTTGTTTCTCAAATGTTAATATGCCTGGGGAATCATGTTTAGGCCTTGGGGAAGGAATTCTGAGTGGTAAGGAGGGGTGGTCCTGAAGATTCTGCTTTTTAACCCACTCCCAAGTGGTGCACATGTTGCTGGTCCACTGAGTATACTTTGAGTATCAAGGCTTTAGTCTTCGTTAGAGAACTTGATAAATGGTGTTGGTGGTGTCAAGTAACTCAGAGGATGCATAGTTGTTATTTGGGGTTCAGATGATGTTCATTGTGATTCCAAGAATATCTTAGGAACTCAAGTTAGAGTCACATTGGGTGCTTTCAGGCCTACTCCTAAACCTCAGTGTGGGATAGTTCTAAGTGGGTTTATCATATGCACCTGTTACCCTGAGGGTCTGGAGCCCCTAAGTTGTAAATGCTGGTCTGTTTTTTAGGCCAGATTCCTAAGACCAAAAGCTATATCTTGGTAGTATCTAAGTATGCATTTTTAAAGTGATTGGATCATGTTGAAGGACTTTTGGAGGTTATAGAGTGGGGTCTCACCTGAAAGTTGTGGTTTAAAAGTGATTTAGACAATGGTTCTCAAAGTGTGGTCCCTGAACTAGCATTAGCATCATCTGGTAACTTGTTAGAAATACAAATCTCAGGCCTCTTCCCAGTGGTATTAAAGGAGAAACTTGGGGAGTAGAGCTTAACCTTCTGCATTTAACAGGCTCTTCAGGGGATTCTGACTCTGGTTCAAGTTTGAGAACCATTGGCTTAAGAAATGATCGCCTCCTAGGCCGGGCGCAGTGGCTCAAGCCTGTAATCCCAGCACTTTGGGAGGCCGAGACGGGTGGATCACGAGGTCAGGAGATCGAGACCATCCTGGCTAACACGGTGAAACCCTGTCTCTACTAAAAAATACAAAAAAACTAGCCGGGCGAGGTGGCGGTCGCCTGTAGTCCCAGCTACTCGGGAGGCTGAGGCAAGAGAATGGCGTAAACCCGGGAGGCGGAGCTTGCAGTGAGCCGACATTGCGCCACTGCACTCCAGTCTGGGCGACAGAGCGAGACTCCGTCTCAAAAAAAAAAAAAAAGAAATGATCGCCTCCTGACTGAGTGTAGTGGCTCACACTTGTAATCCCAGCAGTTAAGGAGACTGAGATGGGAGGATTGCTTGAGCCCAGGAGTTCAAGACCAGCCTGGGCAGGATGACAAGACCCTGTCGCTACAAAAAAAATTTAAAAATTAGCTGGGTATGGTGGCATGTTGCCTCTAGTCTCAGCTACTCAGAGGTGAGGGACAGGGGACTGAGGTGAGAGAATCGTTTGAGGCTGCAGTGAGCCATCTTTGGGTCATTGCACTACAGCCTGGGCAACAAAGAGAGACCCTGTCTCAAAAAAAAAAAAAAATCACCTGGCAGTGCTGCTAATTCAACTTTCTCTTCACCAGAGGCACTTGTTCACCAGTTATTAAGGAATATAATACCTGCTATTCTGTTAGCAATGCCGTCTTCTGCTTGAAATACAAAATAGAAATGTTTTAGGCCATTCCGCTATTCAAATCCATGTGTTTTTTTTTTTTCTGTTTTTTGGTTTGAGATGGAGTCTTGCTCTGTCGCCAGGCTGGAGTGCAGTGGCCCAATGTCGGCTCACTGCAACCTCTGCCTCCCGGGTTCAAGCAATTCCCCTACCTCAGCCTCCTGAGTAGTTGCGGACTACAGGCGTGCGCCACCACGCCCAGCTAATTTTTTTGCATTTTAGTACACATAGGTTTCACCATGTTGGCCAGGATGGTCTCGATCTCCTGACCTCATGAGCCACTCACCTTGGCCTCCTAAAGTGCTGTCATTACAGACCTCAGCCACCACGCCCAGCCTCAGATCCATGATTTTTTCTTCAAGTGAACAGACTCTTTTTTTTTTTGAGACTGAGTCTCACTCTTGTCACCCAGGCTGGAGTGCAGTGTTGCGATCTTGGCTCACTACAACCTCTGCCTCCCAGGTTCAAGCAATTCTCCTGCCTCAGCCTCCTGAGTAGCTGGGATTACAGGCATGTGCCACGATGGCCAGCTAATTTTTGTATTTTTAGTAGAAATGGGGTTTCACCATATTGGTAAGGTTGGTCTCAAACTCCTGACCTCAAGTGATCCACCTGCTGCTGCCTACCAAAGTGCTGGGATTACAGGCGTAAGCTACTGCACCCGGCCAAATAGACTAATCTTATAGAGGATACATACGTTATGCTGTTCTTCTTTTGCTCCTGTATTTTGCCACTGATTCCTTATTAAATGACTGTCACCTGCCAGTTGGACAGGGAATAAAAGCAGAGACACTCAGAACATTCAGCTTGATACTGATCAGTGGTAAACATGCGTGTTAAAGGTAAAAGTGAATGTTGAATTATCTTAGTTTAACTTCATGTGGAATTTTTTTTTTTTTTTTTTGGAGACAGGCTCTCACTGTGTTATCCAGGCTGGAGTGCAGTGGTACACTTAACTCACTGCAGCCTTGAACTCTGCATTCAAGTGATCCTTCCACCTCAGCCTCCTGAGTAGCTAGGACTACAGGTGTGTGTCACCACACATGGCTTGTTTTTTCATTTCTTTGTAGAGATAGGATCTCATTACATTGCCCAGGCTGGTCTCCAACTCCTGACCTCAGCAATCCTCCTGCCTCAGCCTCCTAAAGTGCTGGAATCACAGGTGTGAGCCACTGCATCTGGCCCCATGTGGACTCTTCATAACCTTGACTAGTTACAAAGTGGCATTATTGTAGTCATTAGTGTCTCCAGGGATCTGTAAAGGAGGCCACCCTAATTCGTGTGGTAGGCCAATTGGTCATAGCAGTCAGGACAGCCATGTTTGTCTTTCCTTTAAAACAATCGGGAAAATGGACAAGCAGTTGATGTGACTGACTTGAGTAATCCTAGCCTTCTTGGATATAATCAGAAGACTTGAAGCCAATCCCCAGAGAAAAGAGTAACTGTGATTTAAATCCTAGGTTGAAACAGGAATCAGGTGGTCAGTTTTCCCTGTATAAAAATCTTGTTTGATAACTTCAAATGTATCTTTCATAAACTGAGTAGTAACTCTAACAGGTGACATTTCTGTGACAAATTTAGTTACAAACTTCTTAAGCTAATAAAGGATACCTGTTTATGTTGGAGAAGGTAAAATTGTGGTATGAAAAGTCATTGGGAGGACAAGGTGGGAGGACGAATTGAGCCCAGGAGTTCACTACCAGACTGGGCAACATAGTGAGACCCCATCTCTTTTAAAAAAAAAAAAAAAAAGCCAGGGGTGGTGGTGTGCACCTGTGGTCCCAGATACTCAAGAGGCTAAGGTGGGAGGATCACTTGAGCTTGGGAAGTTGAGGCTGCAGTGAGCTATGATTGCATCATTGCACTCCAGCGTGGTCAACAGAGTGAGACTCTATCTCGAAAAAAAAAAATATTCAATCTTAGTGTGTCGGCTGTCCAGAAAACCTATCTAACTGGAAGTTCTTAGAACGGGCTGGCTGGTAAGACCGTAGAGAATAGCTTCTGACTGCTTTTTACTACCTGTTCCTTTTTGGTTGTTGTTGAGACAGAGTCTTGCTGTGTCGCCCAGGATGGAGTGCAGTAGCACGATCTTGACTCACTGCAACCTCCACCTCCCAGGTTCAAGTGATTCTCCTGCCTCAGCCTCCTGAGTAGTTGGGATTACAGGCATGTGCCACCATGCCCAGCTAATTTTTTTTAATTTTAGTAGAGACAGGATTTCGCCATGTTGGCCAGGCTGGTCTCAAACTCCTGACCTCAAGTGATCTGCCCACCTTGGTCTCCCAAAGTGCTGGGATTACAGATGTGAGCCATTGCACCCGGCCTCTGCCTGTTCTATTCGTTTTAGTTTTATTTTGTTTTGTTTTGAGAGGGAGTTTCATTCTTGTTGCCCGGGCTGGAGTGCAATGGTGCAATCTCGGCTCACTGCAGCCTCCGCCTCCCAAGTTCAAGTGATTCTCCTGCCTCAGCCTCCCGAGTAGCTGGGATTACAGGCGCACGCCTCCATACCCAGCTAATTTTTTGTAATTTTAGTATAGATGGGATTTCTCCATGTTAGGCTGGTCTCAAACTCCTGACCTCAAGTGATCCGCCTGCCTCACCCTCCAAAAGTACTGGGATTACAGGTGTGAGCCACCACACCCGGCCAGGAATATTTCCCTTTTAATCCCCCTTCCATAAATGTGACTTACATGAAATTCTACATAATGTCAGAATGTCCATCAGAATGCATAGTTGCTTCTGCATAGGATTTCTGCAGAAAGAAATGGATAAGGATTTTAACCATTGTTCTTTTGGGCTTTTGTTGAGATTCATTTGCTTTCCACTTTAATACTGATCACCAAAAATGGGTGTTCATAATAGCAATTCCCCAATAGGTTTTGGGAGGCTTGACCCATTTTCTTTAAGGAAGGCTGCTGCAACTAAGAAAATATGTTTATGCTTCCTTGGGTGTGTGATTTTTGGGCAGTTAGCAGCTTGTTCTTGCCTAGTCAGGATTTAGTAACCTGTGCAAAAAGTGAAGTCTCAGGTATTAACTCTTGTATTCTCCGTATGGTAATCTTAATGAATTCATTCGTGATCAGTAAGTTCCCATGGGTTAACACTTTCCAGGCTAGGGACAGTGGCTCACACTTGTAATCCCAGCACTTTGGGAGGCTGAGGCAAGATGATCACTTGAGCCTAAGAGTTCAGACCAGCCTGGGCAACACAGCAAGACCTCATCTCTACAAAAATTTTTTAAAATTAACTGGTGGCATGCGCCTGTAGTCTTAGCTGCTTGGGAGGCTGAGACAAGAAAGATCACTTGAGTCCAGGAGTTTGAGGCTGCAGTGAACTATGTTCGTGCCACTGCACTCCAGCCTGAGAGTGAGACCCTGTCTCAAAAAAAAAAAAAAAAAATCTCCAAAAGGATAGATTAAAAAAAAAAAACCTCTCCAAAAGGGTAATACCACATCCTTTCTTGAAATACTCATAAGAAGGGAGCACTCCTAGTTAGAGTGGGCACTTTCCAAGTATTCTGTCTTTAGCCACGGTCGAATGCTTTCTTTGAAAATATCCCCAAGGGGTATTTCCACGAATAATGTTAAGGGCTCTTGATGAGATGGCAAGTTTAAGAACTCTTCTCTTGGCCAGGCATGGTGGCTCACGCCCATAATCCTAACACTTTGGGAGGCCAAGGCAAGCAGATTACCTGAGCTCAGGCAGCCTGGCCAACATGGTGAAACCCTGTCTCTACTAAAAATACAAAAAATTAGCTGAGCGTGGTGGCACATGCCTGTTATCCCAGCTACTCGGGAGGCTGAGGCAGGAGAATTGCTTGAACCTGGGAGGCAGATGTTGCAGTGAGCTGAGATCGTGCCACTGCACTCCAGCCTGGGTGACAGAGTGAGACTCCATCTCCAAAAAAAAACTTGAGAGACTGGAAGACCTAAAGGGGCGGGGACGAGAGTCATCTGCCTATGTGAAGCACTGAACTAGGCACACAGGACATATTATGTGGACAGTTATAAAGAGAGCAAACTGTTTTGTTTTGTTTTGAGACAGAGTCTCGCTCTGTCACCCAGGCTGGAGTGCTGTGGCGTGATCTCAGCTCATCACAACTTCTGTCTCCTGGGTTCAGGCAGTTCTTGTGCCTCAGCCTCCTGAATAGTAGCTGGGATTTCAGGTGCCCACCACCAGGCCCAGCTAATTTGTTTATTTTTAGTAGAAACGGGGTTTCACCATGTTGACCAGGCTGCTCATGAACTCCTGACTCAAGTGATAGCTGGTCTCAGCCTCCCAATGTTTTGAGATTGCCAGTGTCAGCCAGCACGCCTGGCCCAAACTGTATTGACTTAGCTCATGGTTTCTCTCTTCCCCACTTACGTAGGGGATCTTCTTGTGCTCGGATACCACCTTAAGCATCTTAGGATCATGCTGGAAGGTAACACATTTAGTACTATAAACAGTGAGGAAGTTTTCTCTCATTTTTCCCTAAATGTCCAGGTGGACTTTGGGCCATATTTTGAGAAACATGCTCAATTGGAAGCAATAATTTTTAACCTCTTTGGCGTTCATTGGAAATCTTTTGAAGGTGTGAACATTCACTGCAGAAATTGCACAAACGCATCATTTTCCATATGGTTTCAAATAGGAAGTCTTACACTCCTTGACACCATGGAACTGGTTTAAGAAGTCTTACTTTTCAAGAACAGTAAATACTGTTTACCTGGATGTTTACAGTGACTCCCTGCTGTTTTTACAACCCAAGAGTTGTCTTGTTTCTAAACCCATTTCTCAGACTATTAGTGAAGAAAATGGCTCTTTATTCTCTATAGATGGGTGAGCTATGTTTCAGCCATTGTATTTGGTCAAAAGTGTGCCCTGGCACAAATAATGTTCCTGGTGTGGTTAATGCCAGTGTGTAACTAGCTTGCTACTCTGTCTTCTGCTCTTACAGACCTGTGAAGTTTGTACCTCTGTTCACTTAAGCATCACCTTTCTGTATGCTAAGCATGTAAAGTCAACAATGAAAACTGGAATAACACAGAAGTGAAAATGAGAATTTTGTTAACTCTTGTTAACTGAGAGTAGTTGGTGTTTCTCACTCTGTGATTAGAGCAATAACTCTGTAAGAAGAAAGGTTATATTGAACAAAACGTTAACTTCAAATAACCTCTCAATTTGAAATTTTTTTTTTTTTTTTTTTTTTTTTTTTTTTTTTTTTTTTTTTTTTTTTTTTTTGAGACCGAGTCTTGCTCCGTTGCCGAGGCTGGAGAATCTCAGCTCACTGCAACTTCTGCCTCCTGGATTCAACCAATTTCTCCTGCTTCAGCCTCCCGAGTGAGGCTGAGATTACAGGCACGTGCCATCATACCCAGCTAATTTTTTAATTTTTAGTAGAGACAGGGTTTCGCTATGTTGGCTATGCTGGTCTCAAACTCCTGACCTCAAGTAATACACCCGGCCTCTCTTTTTGAGACAGGGTCTCTTACCACTCAGGCTGGAGTGCAGTGATACAATTACAGCTCATTGCAGCCTGGATCTTCTGGGCTCAACCAAGTAGCCTGGACAACAGGCATACCACCATGTCCTGTTTTTTGTTTTTGTGTTTTTTTGTTTTTTGTTTTTTGTTTTGAGAAAAAGTCTCCCTCTTTTTCCCAGGCTGGAGTGCAGTGGCATAGTCTTGGCTCACTGCAACCTCTGCCTCCCAGGTTCAAGCGATTATTGTACCTCAGCCTCCCAAGTAGCTGGGGCTACAGGTGTGCACCCCCCACACCTGGCTAATTTTTTGTTTGTTTGAGACAGAATATTACTCTGTTGCCCAGGCTGGAGTGCAGTGGTGTGATCTCAGCTTACTGCAACCTCCACCTCCCAGGCTCAGGCAATTGTGCCTGAGCCTCCCGAGTAGCTGGGATTACAGACGTGCCAGGCTGGTCTTGAACTCCTGATCTTAAGTGGTCCACCCGCCTTGGCCTCCCAAAGTGCTGTCATTACAGGTGTGAGTCACCGTGCCCGGCCCACAGTTTTTTTTTGTTTTTTTTGTTTTTGTTTTTTTTTTGAGACAGAGTCTCACTCTGTCGCCCAGGCTGGAGTGCAGTGGCTCCATCTCGGCTCACTGCAAGCTCCGCCTCCCGGGTTCCCGCTATTCTCCTGCCTCAGCCTCCC
>NW_012102031.1:12342445-12358585 GCF_000951045.1 Mandrillus leucophaeus
GCCCGCCACCACACCTGGCTGATTTTTTGTATTTTTAGTAGAGACGGGGTTTCACCGTGTTAGCCAGGATGGTCTCGATCTCCTGACCTCCTGATCCGCCCGCCTCGGCCTCCCAAAGTGCTGGGATTACAGGCGTGAGCCACCGCGCCCGGCCCACAGTTTCTTATTTTTAAGCTAATATGGTTTTTCTGTTCCAGGATTCCATCCAGGATACCATATTACATTTAGTTGTTCTCTCTCTTTAGGCTCCTATTTTCCTTTTTTTAAGACTGTTACTTCTGTTAAAGTATTTTTTGATTCCCCATCAATAGGACCAAAATTAGGCTTTTCTGGATGTTTTGTGGTTGTGTTAAAGTGTTAACCTTTCCCAGGTGACTCCTAAATAAATAAGTAAAATCATTATAGAGTTCAGCAAACAACTGTAGTAGTAATTGAGAACACCTATTGGGATCCCTGTTACCTTTGGAGGTAAAGGTTTCAAACAAAACACCACTTAGAAACTTCTGTACATTAAGAATTTACACATTTAAGTGTGAAAGATTGTCTTCGAGTTAATATAAGCACATTAGGGTTCTTAGTTTAGTATCTGCATGGGGTAGTAAGGGAATATGTGATAATCTTTAGTTACTTCTAAGAGTAAAAAATTGCTTTGCAGTGGTTTTTCCTGTAGCATTATGTATAAGTATTTACTATATTGCAAGGTCCTTCCTGTTTCTACTAGAAAAATTTTAAGCCCTTTTGTCCTTAGGATTTCTGTATTGTAGTAATATCTGATACCTTCATAACTACTATTGCTCCATCCTCCCTGCACCCCTCACCCCAGCCCCAAAGTTTTGCTAACCCTATAGATCTGACACCATGTTTGCTCTGCAGATGTCTCTGGACTCTCCCATAGTGTTTTTTTGTTTTTTTCTTTTTCTGAGACAGGGTCTCTCTCACCCAGGATAGAGAGCAGTGGTGGATCCCTATAGCCTTGAGCTCAAGTGACCCTCCCACCTCAGCCTCCTGAGTAGCAGGGACCACACTTGATGAATTTTTTTTTTTTTTTTTGAGATGGAGTCTTGCTCTGTTACCCAGGCTGGAGTGCACTGGTGCGATCTCAGCTCACTGCAACCTCAGCCTCCCTAAAAGTAGCTGGGATTACAGGCACCCGCTACCACACCTGGCTAAATTTTATATTTTTAGTAGAGATGGGGTTTCACCATGTTGGCCAGGCTGGTCTCAAACTCCTGGCCTCCAGTGATCCACCTGCCTCAGCCTCCTATAGTGCTGGGATTACAGGTGTGAGCCAGCGTGCCCGGCCCACTCAATGAATTTTAAAATTTGTTTTGTAGAGATGGGGTCTCCTTATATTGCCCAGGCTGATCTTGAACTCCTGGACTCAAGCAATCCTCCCACTTCAGCCTCCCAGAGTTCTGGGAGTACAGGTGTGAGCCACTGCACCCAGCTAACTCCTGTCTTTACTGGTGATTTATAGGTTGTATGTCAGTTCTTCGACAATTTTTTTCAGAATTTTGAACAGCCTCCAGATATTTCCTTATATTTGGAACTCTATTTATCTCAGTCTTCCAAAGTTTTATTCATATTTCTATCCACTTATAAGACAGGTAATTCATAAATAAATCCTAAATAAATGCAAATGCCTGATTGATATCCTGGTCTTAAAACTAAAATATCATCTAGTCCTAAGGCATTTTCTTGTCCTGAAGAAAACATTTAGATGCTTCAGTTTTCTGTAAACACTGAGAGAATTCATGGTATGCTATACCCAGTGATTCTTGTGGGCTGAGTGAGCAAATCTGTCCCTCCATCCTCACCCCAAGATGTGGAATCAGTGATCTGAGAAGCAGTCAGTGCACATTCTCCTATTGCAAGGCCTGGGATGGGAGTGTTGTCAAAGTCATGGCATAGTGGTATGTGCTTTTTTACAAGGCAGTTGCAGCATTTTACTGGTGCTGAAAGTTTCGAAATTGCTTTTTTTTTTTTTAACTTTATTATAAAAAATATTTCAAAGTATGCCAAAAGGAGGCAGTAATTTGCTGTGTATATGGGTATATATGTGTGTTAGTGTGCATGTGTGTATATATGGGTAGATATGTGTGTTAGTGTGCCTGTGTGTATCTATGGGTAGATATGTGTGTTAGTGTGCATGTGTGTATATATATGTGTGTATACGTAAGTGCGTATATTTCCTAGCTCTACTGAAAGGGCCTTCAAGCAAATGAGGATACCCAGTTCCAAGACCTTGGTGTTTTATGCAATTCCCCACTTAAAGAAACTAGGATTTCTCAGAAATAGCTGATTCTAGGGCTGGTACAGGATGAATACAAGATAAGCCAGAACGTATGGCAGTCTTTAAAAAAAAAAAAGATGGCATGTTGAAAAAGACACATGGGCCAGTTTGAAAAGGCACCCACTGGCAAAATCTGGGACAGTTTGAGCACCACATAATTCAGGATATTAATGCGTTATAGACCAACAGAAAAACCAGGAGTCGGCCGGGCACCGTGGCTCACACCTGTAATCCCAACACTCTGGGAGGCCGAGACAGGCAGATCATTTGAGGTCAGGAGTTCCAGAGCAGTCTGGCCAACGTGGTGAAACTCCGTCTCTACTAAAAATACAAAAAACATTAGCCAGGCATGGTGGCGAATGTCTGTAGTCTTAGCTACTCAGGAGGCTGAGGTGGAAGAATTTCTTCAACGCAAGAGGCGAGGGTTGCAGTGAGCCAAGATCACGCCAGTGCACTCTAGCCTGGGCGACAGAGAAGACTCTATCTCAAAAAAAAAAAAAAGAAAAAAAAAAACTAGGAGTCTGTGAGTCCATACCAATAATACATAGGTATATAAACGGGAGAAAGGAGGACTTGCCTTTACAGTATGATGCCAAGTGCTGGCTGGTAAATATGGAGAGAGGGCTAGAGTGGCAAAATGAAGAGTGGTTTGGTCAAGAATCATTAATGGATGCTAACTTGAGGGGAAAACTGGAGACCAAGATATCTGGATGATTTTAAAGTGTCTCCCCACAGATTGCATGCTAAATGCAAATGGGAAAGTAGTAACTAAATAGTAGAGAAACTAGGGAAAACCTTGACCAAATGATCAAAATTAGCACCACAGATAAAGGACAGATGAACATCATGGGCATCCAGAAGTGATGGTCTAAGAAGGGCACAACACCTCTTCAGTTAGTAATCTGCCCCATGGATATTTAGTCTCAGTCTACTCATGAGAAAACATCAGACCAACTCAAAATGAATAATGTTCTTTCACAGAAAGGGACTATATTCTCTAGAAATGTCAATATCATAAGAGACAAAAGTTGTAGAAATGTTCTAGATTAAGGGAGACCAAAGAGAGATACAACAATCAAATATCTGATTCTAGACTGGATCGTGTGTTGGAGGGGGAAGATCAATATAAAGGATATTATTGGGTCAGTTTACAAAACTGGAATTGGGAAGGTAGATTAGAAAAAAGTATTATCGATAACTGTAGTTATAAAAAAAACTGGCAGTTCTTCTCAACTTGAGTCTGCAGAAGTAAGTCCTTATGCCCTGAAGCATCTGTTATGTGTGAGGGATTAGCCTCTCTCCTGTGCATCGGATACCGGCTAAGTACATCCTTGAGAGAAGGAGAAAATAGTCACTCAGTCATTTTCTGTAGGGCCAAATTCTCTCATGGAGCTGGATAAGAATATTGTCATTCTTAGGAAATAGGCACTGAAGTATTTAGGAGTAAGGTATCATGACTTAGGCAATTTACTCTCAAGTTAGTAAAAAAAAACCAAACTCGCTCATATGTGGAAGCCAAAAAACTTGACTTCATGGAGGTAGAGAATAGAATGATAGATACCAGAGTCTGGGAAAGGTATGTGGGTGGGATGGCAGAATGCAAAGAGGTTGATTATATGGGTACAAACATACAGTTGAAGAAGGAATAAATTATAATGTTTGATAGAATAGAGTGGCTATGGTTAACAAGTGTATTGTATATTTCAAAATAGCTAGAAGAGAGGACTTTAAATGTCTCCAAAACATAGGAAGGATAAATACTTGAGGTAATGGACACCCCAGATATCCTGACTAGATCATTACACAGTTTATACATGTAACAGCATTATCACATGTACCCCCATAAAGATATACAAATATCTGTATCAATTTTTTTTAATTCTGCAAAAGAAAAAAAAAGTAAATGATAAATAGGGAGAAATGTTAATAGGTAAATCCAGGTACACAGTATATGGATGTTTTTTGTGTTTTTTTAGTCTTGCAACATTACATTTAAAAAAAACTATTGCCTGCCGGGCCTGGTTGCTCACACTTGTAATCCCAGCACTTTGGGAGGCCGAGGCGGGCAGATCACCTGAGGTCAGGGGTTTGAGACCAGCCTGGCTAACATGGTGAAACCCTGTCGCTACTAAAAACACAAAAATTAGCCAGGCATGGTGGAAGGTGCCTGTAATCCCAGCCACTTGGGAGGCTGAGGCAAGAGAATTGCTTGAACCCAGGAGGCGGAGGTTGCAGTGGGCCAAGATTGTGCCACTGCACTTCATCCTGGGCTACAGAGTGAGACTCCATCTCAAAAAAAAAAAAAAAAAAAATTATCCCCTTGTAAATTGGCATCTAATGCATTGAAAATCGGTAAGATTAGGCAGAGGTTTTATCTAAGACTAAAGTTTCCTTGCCTTGCTGAGCATTCAGTGTTATGGACTATAACAATGTTATTGAATAGGAATTATGAGAGAATGTTTTAGCCAGAAACTGATCACTACTTTTAAGTTACTAGATTATTCTGCTTGAGCTTGTAAGAACCTTGATGTACTCCAGTCCTTTCTGAAATAAGGCAAGATATAAATAAGAATTGTGTGAAGTGTTTAAGATGGACACTTAGAATTATTCAGAACAGAAAGAAGTTTAAAGTGTGTGGCCTAAGAAATGTAATTCAAAATGACTATTTGATTTCTCTTTTTAGGAAGAACTCTTGGATATAAAAGAACTCCCCCATTCCAAACAGAGGCCTTCGTGCCTTTCTGAAAAATATGACAGGTATGTGTGTCATTCTAGTCCTTAACTACTTCTAGTCAATAACTTTTTGTTATACCAAACTTGGTAAATTAAGAATTGTATTGTTTTGAAGTTTTCTGGTAGAATTATGAAAGAGGATTTTCAAGAGGTAATAAGATGGGTTTCAACGACCTAGGAATGAAACTTAAATTAAAAAATGATCTGGTCAGAGTCACATAGTCAGAAAGCAGAATTAAGACTTGAACCCAACCGGGCGCGGTGGCTCACGCCTGCAATCCCAGCACTTTGGGAGGCCGAGGCGGGCAAAGCACAAGGTCAGGAGATCAAGACCATCCTGGCTAACACAGTGAAACCCTGTTTCTACTAAAAATACAAAAAATTGGCGTGGTGGCAGGCACCTGTAGTCCCAGCTACTTGGGAGGCTGAGGCAGGAGAATGGCATGAACCTGGGAGGCGGAGCTTACAGTGAGCTGAGATTGCACCACTGCACTCCAGCCTGGGTGACAGTGCGAGACTCCGTCTTAAAAAAATAAAAAGAACAACCAGGAGTCCTCACCAGGGTCTTCTCTCTCTACCGGTGGTTTTTTGCACTGTACTTTGAGGGTACCTGCCTTAGGTATGCTGCTCAAGGGGGCTCTTAGTTTTTTTTTTGCATTCCCACAAAAAACTATTCAGCCATTCACATTAGCTTTATTTCCTTCAGAAGAAGGTGGCTTTGGTTTGGGAAGACTATAGCTAAAAACGGTCTGAAAATCTACCATAATCCTATATTGTACTACTTATGGCCACCTTAGTCATTTCTTTTTTTTTCTTTTTTTTTTTTTTCTTTTTGAGACAGAGTCTCACTCTTTTTGCTCAGGCTGGAGTGCACTGGCGCGACCTGGGCTCACTGCAACCTCCACCTCCCAGGTTCAAGCGATTCTTCTGCCTCAGCCTCCCGAGTAGCTGGGATTACAGGCACCTGCCACCACGTCCAGCTAATGTTTTTGTATTTATAGCACCTATAGTACTATAGTGCCTATAGTCCCAGCTACTCAGGAGGCCAAAGCAGGAGGTTTGCTTGAGCCCAGGAACTTGAGGCTGCAGTGAATTATGATTGCATCACTACACTCCAGCCTGAGCAACAGAGATCCTATCTCAAAAAAAAAAAAAAAAGTCCTATTTAACCAGGAAATTGAACATTAATATGATGCTTTATATGTTAAAAAAAAATGTAGGTTAATATAAACCATCTACCTTGATATTTAAGAAATGATGGGCTGGGTGCAGTGGCTCACACCTATAATCCCAGCACTTTGGGCAGCCAAGGCAGGCGGATCACAAGGTCAGGGGTTTGAGACCAGCCTGGCCAACATAATGAAACCTCGTCTCTACTAAAAATACAAAAATGAGCTGGGTGTGGTGGCATGTGCCTGTAGTCCCAGCTACTCGGGAGGCTGAGGCAGGAGAATGGCACGAACCCGGGAGGCAGAGCTTACAGTGAGCCAAGATCGTGCCATTGCACTCCAGCCTGGGCCACAGAGCAAGACACCATCTCAAAGAAAAAAAAAAAAAACCTTGATGCCTCAACCACATTCCCTGATGAAGGTGATACTTGAATAATGGCTATTCCAATTAGTTAGGATTTTTCTTTCTCTCTTTTTTTTTTTTTTTTGAGATAGAGTTTCGCTCTTGTTGCCCAGGCTGGAGTGCAATGGCACAATCTCGGCTCACCACAGCCTCCGCCTTCAGGGTTCAAGCGATTATCCTGAGTAGTTGGGATTACAGGCACCCACCACCACACCTAGCTAATTTTTGTATTTTTAGTAGAGACGGGATTTCACCATTTTGGCCAGGCTGGTCTCGATCTGCTGACCTCAGGTGATCCACCCACCTCGGCCTCCCAAAGTGTTGGGATTAGCAGGCATGAGCCACCACCTCTGGCCTACAAAATGTATTTTAAAAAATTATCCGGGCATGGTGACACGTGCCTGTAGTCATAACTACTCAGGAGGCTGAGGTGGGAGGATCACCTGAGCCCCGAAGTTTCAGGCTGCCGTGAGGTATAATCATGCCACTTACTGCATTCCAGCCTGGGTGACAGAACTCTGAGACCCTGTCTGAAAAAAATAAAAACAAAGTTATCCTGGGCAGACAAACAACTTTTATTTCTGAAGCAGAGACTGCCTGGTGATAAAAATAAGAAAGAGGAGAGAGCTGCTTCATTCTGTTTCACCTCTCTGAGAACTAAAATTTGTTGGGCTCTTAAATGCTAGATAATCCTCACCACTACCCTAGAAGGTAGGTAGTATATATTTTATTGTGAGGAGTTTGAGACTGAAAAGTTAACTCACTTATTCAAGAAATGTTCATTGGTACCTGCTATGTGATAAATACTGTGCCAGGTTCTATAAAATATTCCATGGCTTCACGGAGCATTGGTCTATGGAAGGACACAATCAAATACTTGTAAAAATTTATCATTGCAAACATCACAGGCTGCAAAGGACAAGTGTGGAGTACATTGCTAGTGTATAGCATGACCTGGTCTAATCTGGTGGTTGGGAAGTTCTTTCTGCAGAAGATGCAGCTCAGTAACTTGTCTAGGATGTTCCCAGTAGTGGTGGCAAACTAGAATTAGGGTCCAGATTTTTGGGCTCCAAAGTTTCTGCTCTGTGCACTGTACTACACACCACCCCCTCGTTACACAGAGAATAACAAAATAAAACCTAAACTACACATTTTAGGTCGTAAGAGCTGTCTGCCCTGCTTATGGAAAAACTAAGACTGTGCATAGAAATTCTGGAAAAATACACATCAAATGATCCAGGTACTACTTCTGGTGAGAGAGTTAAGGGATTTTTTTTTTCTCCTTTGTGTTAATCTTCAGTAAACAACAGTTAATATTTATGGAACATCTTCTTTGTATAGTACAGGCATAGTTATTGTAATCCATGTGCACTCCAAGGTATACGGTCTGAATGTTTCAATTGTGTACAGACCATTAGTTTTCAAGAGACTACTGGTGTTGTGTGATCAACAACAAAGTATTACTGAATTAATAGATGTTTTGGTTTTCGTATTAAAAGAGGTAACAATTCTGCAGGCAGTCATGAAGCTTTATATTGGAAATGGGTTTCCGGCTGGGCGTAGTGGCTCACATCTGTAATTCCAGCACTTTGGGAAGCCAAGGCAGGCAGATTACTTGAGGTTAGGAGTTAGAGACCTGGCCTGGCCAACTGGTGAAACCCCGTCTCTACTAAAAATACAAAAATTAGCAAGACGTGGTAGTGGGCACTTGTAATCCCAGCTACTACTGGTGAGGCTGAGGCAGAAGAATCACTGGGAGGCAGAGGGTGCAGTGTCATGCCACTGCACTCTATCCTGGGTGACAGAGCGAGACCCTGTCTCAAAAAAAGAGAAATGGGTTTCCATAACTTAATAGCTGAGGAGGTTTAGAAATCAGACGGCCTATATGGTTCATGGGCACAAGTGCTAACATTTGTATTTTCTGACCTGTAGTGATGGTGTCTGGGACCCTGAGAAGTGGCATGCCTCTCTCTACCCAGCTTCAGGGCGAAGCTCGCCAGTGGAAAGTCTGAAGAAAGAGTTGGATACAGACCGGCCTTCCCTGGTGCGCAGGATAGTAGGTGAGCACACAGTCACTCAGAAGTGGGGTTAGTGATTTTGGGGACATGATTTTGGCTGCTGGTTTCATTCTTAGCTCTGAGAATGTTATGCTTTGAGGGGAAATGTCATTATCAGGAAACTGATTTATTGGATTTTTCCTAATCAGCAGGGTAAAGTCATAGTCTACTTTGTCACAGCTATTATATAGCTGTCTTCTTATAGAAGACTGTTAGGCTGTGTGCTTCCGAATTAAAAGTACTAATATTCTTTCATTGGCATGGATAACTGAGTTAGATGTGGTAGGTAGCATAAAGCTGTGCTGGAAATCTCATTATGCTTTCTCTCATACGTGAGACCAGTCCTCGGGTATGAATTAGTTCTGGCAATTCTTTTTTTTTTTTTTTTGAGATGGAGTCTTGCTCTGTCACCCAGGCTGCAACCTCTGCCTCCTGGGTTCAAGCAATTCTCTGCCTCAGCCACCCAAGTAGCTGGGATTACAGGCGCCTGCCACCATGCCCGGCTAATTTTTGTATTTTTAGTAGAGATGTTCACCGTCATGGCCAGGCTGGTCTTGAACTCCTAACCTCGTGATCCCCCTGCCTCGGCCTCCCAAAGTGTTGGCATTACAGGCATGAGCCACCGCGCTGAGCCTAGTTCTGGCAATTCTTAATTCATAATGGACTGTGATCTAAATACAAGGCTTTGATACGGTTTGAGACTGAAGTTAAGTCTCATCTTCCAACTTTTCTAGTTTAAAGTTTACCCCTTCAAACTAGAAACGTTGTTTAAGGGTGAAATGGAGACCAGGTAATATAAAAGCAGTCAAGGAAATTGTTGCAAGAAATCTTTTTGAGATGAGAGGACGACCTATCATAAAAACTTGGAACTAAATGAAAAAGATAGCCCAGCTCTAGTTTAAGCTGTAAGACCCTTCTACACAGTCTGTCAGTCCACTCAGCACAGTAATGTCTCTCAAATAATTTATTCTAGCAGAATCATTAAAGATATGCAGAGACTTTATTACAGTGATGAAAACTGAGAAGGAACCTAAATATCCAACAGTAGAAATGGGTCATGTAAACTTCGGTATATCCATATATAGGAATATTACATTGCATTGTCCTGTAAAACCATGTTGCAGATGTGTTTATTGGCAAATAATGTTCATGATGTACTGACTCATCGAAAACTGTCCATATTGTATCCTGTGTTTGGAAAAAACTGAGACTGTGCACAGAAATTCTGTAAAGCATGCAACAGAACATTCTAGGAGCTGTTCATGATAACAGAATTAAAGCAGATTTTTCTCACTTGGACTAATCTTCAGTTTCCTGGTTTTTCTAGGAAGACATTTTTTGTGTGGTGACTTGTTTGTTCTTCCTACATCAATAAATTTATTGAGATAAAATTTACAGATAGCCTGCACAAAAAGTATACCATTTGATGTCTTGACATGTGTATCCATCTGTGAAACCATTACCAAAATCAACATAAGCATTTTTATCACCCCCAGACGTTCCCTAGTATTCCTATGTGTCCTCCATTTAGCCGCGCACCCGCCCCCAACACTTCCCCCTTCCCAAGCAAGCGCTGTAAACTTTTTTTTTTTTTTTTTTTGAGAGAGAGAGTCTCCCTCTGTCGCCCAGGCTGGAGTACAGTGGCATGATCTCTGCTTACTGCAACCTCTGCCTCCCAGGTTAAAGCGACTGTCTTGCCTCAGCTTCCTGAGTAGATGGGATTACACATGCACGTTCCACCATGCCCAGCTAACTCCACCCGCCCCCGCCAGGATGGAGTCTTGCTCTGTCACCCAGGCTGGAGTGCAGTGGAGCAATCTCGGCTCACTACAACCTCTGCCTCCCAGGTTCAAGTGATTCTCGAGCCTCAGCCTCCCAAGTAGCTGGGATTATAGGCGTGCGCCACCACGCCCGGCTAATTTTTGTATTTTTAGTAGAGACAGGATTTCAACCATGTTGGCCAGCCTGGACTTGAACTCCTGACCTCAAGTGATCCACCCACCTTGGCCTCCCAAAGTGCTGGGATCACAGGCATGAGTCACTGTGCCTGGCCCCAATTTTTGTATTTTTAGTAGAGATAAGGTTTACCTTGTTGGCCAGGCTGGTGTCGAACTCCCAACCTCAGGTGATCCACTTGTCTTGACCTCCCAAAGTGTTGGGATTACAGGCATGAGCCATAGTGCCCAGCCTGATCTGCTTTCTATGTCTTCTTTGTTCCTATAGATTAGTTTCCATTTCCTAGAATTTTATATAAATGTAGTTACTATAGTATGTACTCCTTGTGTAGCTTTTTTCACTAAGAATAATTAAGATTCATCCATGTTGTTGAGTGTCTAGTTTATTTTCATTGCTTAATAGTATTCCATTGTATGGATTTAGCAGTTGGTCTGTTTATCTGTTGATGCACATTTGGGTTGTTTCCAGTTTTTGACTGTTATAACCAAAGCTGCAATGAACATTCATGTACAAGTCTCTGGACATATGCTTGCTTTTCTCTTGGGTAAAAAACTAGGATTAAAATGGTTGGGTTGTATAGTAGATGTATGTTTAACCTTCTGGGAAATTGCCAAACTGTTTTCCAAAGTAGTGGTACCATTTTATGTTTCCACCAGTGGTGTATGAGAGTTCCACTTGCTCCACATCCTCGTCAGCACTTGGAATGGTCAGTCTTTTCAATTTTAGCCATTCTGATAGGTGTGTAGTGGTATCACATGGTTTAATTTGCATTTCCCTAATGACTAATTATGTTGAATATCTTTTCATATGCTTATTTGCCTTCCACATAACCTCTTTGGTGAAGGGTCTGTTCAAACCATTTGTCTATTTTTTAATTGGGTTGGGTTTTTTTTTTCTTTTTTTTGAGATGTAGTCTGGCTCTTGGTACCCAGGCTACAGTGCAGTGGCGCAATCTCGGCTCACTACAACCTTCACCTCCTGGGTTTAAGTGATTCTCCTGCCTCAGCCTCCCAAGTAGCTGGGATTACAGGTGCCTGCCACCACGCCTGGCTAATTTTGTATTTTTAGTAGAGATGGGGTTTCACCATGTTGTTCAGGCTAGTCTCGAACTCCTAACCTCAGGTGATCCACCCACCTCAGCCTCCCAAAGTGCTGGGATTATAGGCATGAGCCACTGGGTTGGTTTTTTGTTAATTAAGAGGTTTTATGTGTTCTGAATTTAAGTCATTTATCAGAAAAATTTTTTGAAATATTTTGTCCCAATCTGTGGCTTGTCTTTGCATTCTCTAAACAGTGTCTTTCAAAGAGTAGAAATTTTTAAATTTTGATCAAGCCCAGTCTATCAGTGTTTTTTAAATGGATCATGCTTTTGGTGTCATGCCTAAGAAAACTTTGCCTAACCCAGTGCCACAAGGATTTCCTCCTATATTTTGTTCTAGGAATTTTTAGTTTTAGGTTTTACATTTAGATCTGTGATCCATTTTGAATTAGTTTTTGTATATATCTGGTACCAAATATAGATTTTTTTTTTTTTTTTTTTTTTTTTGGTAGGGGACAGAGTCTCACTCTGTCGCCCAGGCTAGAGTACAGCAGGGTGACCTCTGCTCACTGTAACCTCTGCCTCTGGGTTCAAGCAATTCTCCTGCCTCAGCCTCCCAAGTAGCCGGGATTATAGGCACCTGCCACGATACCCGGCTAATTTTTGTAGTTTTAGTAGAGATGGGGTTTCACCATCTTGGCCAGGCTGGTCTTGAACTCCTGACCTCGTGATCCCCTGCCTTGACCTCTCAAAGTGCTGGATTATAGGCATGAGCCACCATGCCCAGCCCCAAATATAGATTTAAGTTCATTTCTTTGTCTGTGGATATCTAACCGTTCAACACCATTTTGTTGAAGAGGCACTTTTTAATCAGTTATTTTTTCAAATACTGACACCTACTGTAGTTTATTAGTTGATAAAACATTTGCTAATAATTCTTAGATAAGGATTTGGTCAAAATAAAGGCACTGCAGAGACTAATCATGGAAAATCATTTATTGTGAAGTACTTCTATTGCCGCAAAGAGAAAGGCCAATGTCTCAGCCTTATTTAAATACATAATGCACATGTTACCCTGAATCTGTTGATAGCCCAATTTTAGTGGTGATGTCTTCCAACCATCCCTTTCCTCCCATTAGTCGTGGACATACTATCTAAAAAAGAAGAGAACACCCTTGTTGGTTTGTTTAACTTTCTCTTTCCCACATCCTTCCAGATCCACGAGAGCGTGTGAAAGAAGATGACTTAGATGTTGTTCTCAGCCCTCAGAGACGGAGCTTTGGAGGGGGCTGCCACGTGACAGCTGCTGTTAGCTCCCGGCGCTCAGGAAGTCCATTAGAGAAAGATAATGATGGGCTTCGTCTGCTTGGTGGACGTAGGATTGGCAGTGGGAGGATAATCTCTGCCCGGACCTTTGAGAAGGATCACCGTCTTAGCGATAAGGACCTGCGAGACTTGAGAGACAGAGACCGAGAGAGGGACTTCAAGGACAAGCGTTTCAGGGTTTGTCTCTTCTTTTTTTTTTTTTTTTTTTTTTTTTCCAATTGAGACAGAGTTTCGCTCTTGTTACCCAGGCTGGAGTGCAATGGTGTGATCTCGGTTCGCCGCTGCCTCAGCCCCCCGAGTAGCTGGGATTTACTGGCATGCACCACCACACCCGGCTAATTTTTTATATTTTTAGTAGAGACGGAGTTTCTCCATATTGGTCAGGCTGGTCTCAAACTCCCAAACTTAGGTGATCTGCCTGTCTCGGCCTCCCAAAGTGCTGGGATTATAGGCGTGAGCCACCACACCCCACCTGGGTTTGTCTTCTAGATTCTTTGGTAGTTCATGTGCTTGGGGACTTGGCATTCACTTCATTTATACCAGGTTACTTTGAGAACAGGCATGAACACAGCCTGCTCTTAAACCAGTCAGGGAAGAAGAGCTGGGGATGGTGATGGGCCTCAGGTATACAGCATCATATCTTCCTTTCACTATTGAACTTTACAATGAAGAACTTGACTCTTAAGTAGAAATGCCTTGACTAGAAATTTTTTAATCTTGCTTTATGTGCTTTTCCAGAGAGAGTTTGGAGATAGTAAGCGTGTCTTTGGTGAGCGTAGAAGAAATGATTCTTATACAGAAGAAGAACCAGAGTGGTTCTCTGCTGGACCCACAAGTCAGTCTGAAACCATCGAACTGACTGGCTTCGATGATAAGATACTAGAAGAAGATCACAAAGGGAGAAAAAGAACAAGGCGACGGACAGCCTCTGTGAAGGAAGGTCAGTTCAAACTTTGGGAGGGAAGTTCACTGTTTTAAAATGAGATGTAGGCCAGGCGTGGTGGCTCACACCTGTAATCCCGACACTTTGGGAGGCCGAGGCGGGCGGATCACCTGAGGTCAGGAGTTTGAGACTAGCCTGGCCAACATGGCAAAACCCCATCTCCACTAAAAATACAAAAATTAGCGGGGTGTGGTTGCGGGCGCCTGTAGTCCAGCTACTCAGGAGACTGAGGCACAAGAATTGCTTGAAACTGGGAGGTGGAGGTTGCAGTGAGCTATCACGCCACTGCACCCCAGCCTGGGTGACAGAGCAAGACTCTGTCTCAAAAATAAATAAAATAGAGATGCGATTATCACTGGCTAATTGTACACTTAGGAATGGGCACCAGATGTATAGGAAATGGCAAGTTTTTCATGATGCATCCTGATCTTGAAACTTTCTCCTTGATTCAAGCAATTCTCCCCTGCCTCAGCCTCCCGAGTAGCTGGGATTACGGATGCCCACCATGACGCCCCGGTAATTTTTTCACTTTTTAGTAGACACGGAGTTTCACCGTGTTGGCCAGGCTGGTCTCGAACTCCTGACCTCAGGTGATCCACCCACCTCAGCATCCCAAAGTGCTGGGATTATAGGCGTGAGCCACCATGCCCGGCCCCTGAAACTGCTTCTAAAGTGAGAATTCACTAAGTGTAGATTGTACTATTTCCCTAACTTGTTCTGCCTGCCACACTAAACAGAAAAGTCTCAAGTTATCCTGTAAGAGCACTGTGTAAGAGTTCCCCAGAAATAAGAAATGTGGTAGAAATAATGAGAGGTCTCATTTATTAGGCAGTTATGTCCTAAACACAGTGCTGAGTGTGTTTTGTCCACGTAATTTTTTGTGTCTTAATGACCTTGTGTAGTGTAGGTACACTTTGTTGTTGTTGTTGTTGTTTTGTTTGAGACGGAGTCTTGCTGTGTCCCCCAGGCTGGAGTGCAGTGGTGCCATCTCGGCTCACTGCAACCTCCGCCTCACGGGTTCACGCCATTCTCCTGCCTCAGCCTCCTGAGTAGCTGGGACTACAGGCGCCCACCACCGCACCTGGCTAATTTTTTGTATTTTTAGTAGAGACGAGGTTTCACCGAGGTCTCGATCTCCTGACCTTGTGATCCACCCGCCTCAGCCTCCCAAAGTGCTGGGATAACAGGCTTGAGCCACTGCGCCCGACCAGTGTAGGTACCTTTTTTTTTTTCTTTTTTTTGTAGGTACTTTTTTATGCCCATTTCATAGATGAGCAAATGGAGGCTCAGAGGGCTTAAGTAACTTAAAGACACTTAAGGTAGTCACCATGGAAATAAGTAGTGAAGTTAAGAGTAGAGCAAGATGCTTCGGGCCATCAGAGCTTACCTTCTTCATCATGGTATTAGGCCTTCCCAGGTCAGTTGTTTGTGATTTGCCTTCTCTCAAACTTAGTTTCAGGCCAAGCACGGTGGCTCATGCCTATAATCCCAGCACTTTGCGAGGCCAAGGCGGGTGGATCGTTTGAGGTCAGGAGTTTGAGACCAGTCTGGCCAACCTGGTGAAACCCTGTCTCTACTGAAAGTACAAAAATTAGCTGGGTGTGGTGGCGCCTGCCTGTACTCCCAGCTACTGGAGAGGCTCAGGCAGGAGAATTGCTTGAATCCAAGAGACAGAGGTTGCAGCGAGATTGCGCCACTGCACTCCAGCCTGGGAGACAGAGTTGAGACTGCCTCCAGAAAAAAAAAAACTTAGTTTCCTCAGCTGTAAGATGGGGTCAGATATCTCCCTTGGTAAACTGAAGGAGCCAGAGCTAATGTGTGTGAAGTATCTGCTGCAGAGTGGGAGCCCATTGTTCTGCAGACAGTCATTTTTTAGGGCAGTGACCTGGCTCTGAGGTGGCCAGTCCCAGACTGGTGGTCTTGGGAAGGAGGCAGTGAAGAGCCAGGTGGGGACTAACCTGGGTTAAAGTACTGGCGCTGCCGCTTAGAAAAGGATAATTTTAGACAAAATTTTGACAGCTGGGCCTGTTTCTTTGTAAAGTGAAGAACAATGCCTATCATAACTTAAGGGTTACTTTTAGCATTGAAGAACACATGTACCTGTCAGAACTCAGCCTTCAAGAAGGCACTCAGTAAATTCTAGCTGCTTCAAGCTTTCAGGGTTAGTTGAAAGCCTTTTGGCAGATACTAGGCAACCAAAGGGGAAAGCTTTTTTTTTTTT
>NW_012102031.1:12359015-12361220 GCF_000951045.1 Mandrillus leucophaeus
CCAGCTAATTTTTTGTATTTTTAGTAGAGATGGGGTTTCACCGTGTTAGCCAGGATGGTCTTGATCTCCTGACCTCATGATCCGCCTGTCTCAGCCTCCCAAAGTGCTGGGATTACAGGCGTGAGCCACTGCGCCTGGCCTGGGAAAGCTATTTTAATAAATAAGGGAAAAGTCAATGCCACCTAACATTTTGATGAAGACAAATATAAGCAGAAATAAGCTGATGGCATTTATTTAGAAGGAGAAAGAAATGGAGAATCACAATACTCATCTTCTTTTGTAGTCTTGAAAATGTAGTGCATATTACCATTATTTTTGTGCTATCACACATTCTTCCCTAGGATAATGTAAGAAATTGATAGTTAATTTGGAAGACTTTGCTATTAAGTTGACTTTGAGATATGTCTTTGTCTCATTCTTAATTAAAGCAGCACCCAATAAAGCACCTCTTTAACGATAAAGATCAGGCTTCTGGTGAGAAAAAATTGTTTTTCTTAAGTGAGGTGAAATCTGAATTTCAACCATTCTTGTATCAAGTGCAGGAGCCAGGAGTGAGATAGATTGAGTGGCACCTCCTTATTTTACAGATGCAGAGAGAGATTGAGACCCAGAGAGAAGGGATGGATTTCATGGCAGAGCCTGGAGTAGAATCCAGGGGTCTTGGTTCATCCCATTAGATAACTACAGAATGTCTCTAGGTTGCCCTTGCTATGTATTTAAAATAAATTAAAACAAATAAAAACATTAAAAACTAAGATGTCAGATGCCTTAAATGTTAGCATCTGGCAGTTTCACTTTATCTCCCCATCCTAAAATCAACTGAACATTATAGAGTATACTTGGCACTATAGAGTAAGACAAAGCTGGTTAGACCAGGTTACCTACCCTCAGAGAGTTTAGCCTCACAGAGAGTTACTGTTATACAGTGTGATAAGTACTCAGATGACACAAGGATTATAGAGAAGGTGGCAATTAATTTTACTGGGTAGGGCAAAACTGGGTAGGCAGGGCAGGCTTCCCGGAGAAGGTCACATTTGAATTTCGCCTTGAAGGATGAGCTATAACAACCAACTGTAGGCAAGTGAAAATTACCCTTATGCCAGGTTTCTCATAAATACTTTAGGTTGCTGAGTCCTGACTGTAGTGGTGCTACAGGTGCATGGGCAAAAGCAGAGCTAAATTAATTTGGTTCCATTTTCAAGCAATAAGAGACTTGCAAAGACTATCCTTTAAAAAAAAAAAAAAAAAAATCACTAGAAAAAGAACTGGGTATGGTGCTGGACACAGTGGCTCACTACTATAATCCTAGCACTTTGGGAGGCCAAGGCAGGAGGATCACTTGAGGTCAGGGGTTCAAGTCCAGGCTGTGCAGTTTAGCGAGACTCAGTCTCTACAAAGAATTAAAAAATTAGCCAGAGATGGTGGTGTGCACCTGTGGTCCCAGCTACTCTGGAGGCTAAGGCAGGGGGATCACCTGAGCCCAGGAGGTAGAGGCTACAGTGAGCTGTGATCGTGCCACTACTCTCTAGCCTGTGCAACAGAGCAAGACCCCATCTCAAAAAAAAAACCAAAAAACCCTCCACTATAGAAAATACGAAGTTCTGAGGAAGGGAACCATAATCCTCCCCCTATCCTGTTGGTGTTCTGGCTTTATTAAGGCTTTTTTCCTCTTCTGCCTCCCATAGAAGGGAGACTGTTTTATTCTTGCAACTGCAGTACCTGCACAAGAAGTCTGCTTTTAAAGTCATCTGTGGCTCTTCTACATGTATATTGATGGGTGAAACCACAGAGGGACACTGGAGTTTACTTATCAGATGGTTTTTATCCTGGTTTTGCTTTCAGGTATAGTAGAGTGCAATGGAGGAGTGGCCGAAGAAGATGAAGTGGAGGTCATCCTTGCACAGGAGCCCGCAGCTGATCAGGAAGTGCCAAGGGATGCCATCTTGCCTGAGCAGTCCCCAGGAGAATTTGACTTTAATGAGTTCTTTAACCTTGATAAGGTGCCATGCTTGGCTTCGGTGAGTGTAGCAGCACACTTAAAAACGTGTGGTTAAATTTGACCTGAGTATTCAAGACATCTTTTTGAAAGTGTTGTTTTGCTAGATGCTTTTGGGGTTTTTGGCTTTTATTCTTACATATTTAAATTTTTGTTGGCTTTGTTTTGAGAGGCCTAATGGATAATAAGAGATTTTTTTTTTTTTTTTT
>NW_012102031.1:12361385-12364592 GCF_000951045.1 Mandrillus leucophaeus
TTTTTTTTTTTTTTTTTTTTTTTTTTTGAGACTGAATCTCTTTCACCCAGGCTGAAGTGCAATGGTGCGATCTCGGCTCATTGCTACCTCCGTCTCCCGGGTTCAAGTGATTCTCCTGCCTCAGCCTGCCGAGTAGCTGGGATCACAGATGCGTGCCACCACGCCTGTCTAATTTTTGTATTTCTAGTAGAGACGAGGGTTCACTATGTTGGCCAGGCGGGTCTTGAACTCCTGACCTTGTGATCCACCTGCTTTTCAGCCTCCCAAAGTGCTGGCATTACAGGTGTGAGCCACCACATCCGGCATACAAATTCTTTAGATGTTTACATTGTCTCCTTTTAGTTGTTTGTTGTAGACTTACTGTGAAGGTGGCTTTTTATAACTGACAATTGTTGTCACACTGATCTGCATTCCTTGGAGGAGGCTGCCTGGTTGATACTTTTTGGATGTGATGGTTCCAAAAACCTTTAATGAAAAGGAACTTGTAATACTTTCAGCATTGCTGTTAAACTCTTGAGGTTCAGTCTTTCTGGACTTTAAAAGTAGTAGTAAGCTCTCCCTGAATCTTTCGCTACCCACCCTTGCTCCTGCCCCATCAGCATTTATGGATTAGTACCTACTCCTTAATCATAACTGCTCCTTATTTGATTATTGTATGAGCGGACAAAGCTGGGCACAACAGAGCAGGCAACATTGGTCTGTCTCCGTTGTCACTGCCTGTTCCCCTACACCCAGAAGATTGCCACCAAGAATAAGTGAGCAGGCACTGTGTAGTACTGATAGGTACAGGGCCACAGATGTGTTCTTAGGCAGTCTTCTTAAATTTTTCTGTGATGAGGTGCCAGGCTTTATTTCCATTCCATTGAAGAACAATATTTTAGTATAAAGTACAAATGTCATGACAATGCCAAATTGGTATAAAAGTTTCTTTTCTTTTTTTGGAGATGGAGTCTTGCTCTGTCACCTAGGCTGGAGTACAGTGGTGCAATCTTGGCTCACTGCAACCTCTGCCTCACAGGTTCAAGCAATTCTGCCTCAGCCTCCCAAGTAACTGGGACTACAGGCACACACCACCATGCCCAGCTAATTTTTTGTTTTTCAGTAGAGATGGGGTTTCACTGTGTTGCCCAGACTGGTCTCAAACTCCTGAGTTCAGGCAATCCGCCTGCCCTGGCCTCCCAAAGTGCTAGGATTATAGGCATGAGCACCCCACCCGGCTTTTTTTTTTTTTTTGGAGGAAAGGTCTCTGTCGCCCACACCGCAGTGCGGTGGTGCAATCTCAGCTCACTCTGCTTTCTGAGTTCAAGTGATTCTCCTGTCTCAGCCTCCCAAGTAGCTAGGATTACAGGCGCCACCAACACACCCAGCTAATTTTGGTATTTTTAGTAGAGATGAGGTTTCACCATGTTGGCCAGGCTGGTCTCGAACTCCTGAGCTCAAGTAATCTACCCGTCTTGGCCTACCAGAGTGCTGGGATTACAGGTGTGAGCCACCGTGCCCGACCAGTTTCCAAGCATTTATTCTCATTATTATCTCAATACAGATCAGCATGGTCCACACTTGTCTGTAGCACTGCTCTGAAGCATATGGAATGTGGCTCCAAAGCAATGTTGGCAACAATTTGTGTGGTTTTGTTCCTAAAGTTCCAGCAGCAATTTTAATTGTAAGTCTCCTAGCCAGTCCTTTGGATTATATCCAGATGCAAGTTTAATTTAGTAGATCTAAAACTGAGTGGCCCTTTCAAATTCTTAACTTCTGAGGGTATAGTATTTTTTTTCTTTTAGTGACTTTTTCTTTTTTCATTCTCTTAGAAGACAGATGGATTTTTTTTTTTTTTTTTTTTGAGACAGAGTCTTGTTCCATCACCCAGGCTGGAGTGCAATGATGTGATCTCGGCTCATTACAAGCTCTGCCTCCTAGGTTAAGGCGATTCTTGTGCCTCAGCCTCCTGAGTAGCTGGGATTACAGACACACACCACCACACCCAGCTAGCTTTTGTATTTTTAGTAGAGACAGGGTTTTACCATGTTGCCCAGACTGGTCTTGAACTCTTCACCTCCAGTGATCTGCCTGCCTCGGCCTCCCAAAGTGCTGAGATTACAGGCATGAGCCACTGCTCCTGGCCTAAACCTAAACTTTTAATAACAGGTAACATGCATATAGTGCTGATTGTTGCAGTAAGTTATCTGATCTTCACAAATCCCTTATAAATTAGATTACTATTTCCATTTACAGATGAGGAAATAGGCATAGAATTTAGATAACTTGCTCAAAGTCACACAGCCAGTAAATGGTGGAAACTGACTTCTAATTTATACAGTTCCAGTAATGAGTTTCTGTTCTTAACTCCCCCAAATATACTACCTCTGAAGCATATAGGTAGGAATAGCAACTGAGCACTGTTTGTCCTCTGGCCATTATCCTGAACCAAAACATGGTTAATGCTAAGCAGTCAGAACAAAGCCATTAACTCTGTCTCCATGCTTTCTGTGGAGGTGTTGTTAAATTATATATTCTGTAATCCACTAAAAAGCAAAACTGAGGTCAGTAAAAACAGATGCTGTGTGTTATATAACCAACTGAACTCTAATACAAAGTACTCAGAAAATTACAAGTCAATTGGGAAAAATAAGAAAGGCTGTAAAGGATATGAATATCAATTGACAAGTATGTAAGTGCTTAAAACAGTATTGGAGGCCAAGCGCGGTGGTTCATGCCTATAATCCGAGCACTTTGGGAGGCCAAAGCAGGAGAATGGCTGAAGCAGGAGAATGGTGTGAACCTGGGAGGCGAAGCTTGCAGTGAGCCAAGATCACACCACTGCACTCCAGCCTGGGTAACAGAGTGAGACTCCGTCTCAAGAAAAAAAACAAAAAACAAAAAAAGTGTTGTATGCTTAGTAAGCTCTACAAATGTTGGGTGTTAATAAATATAAACAGAACTTTATAACAAAAGTGAGAATACACTACCTTTTATATAACTTAACCAAATTATTAGGCTACAAAGGAAATCGCAAATAACGCATTTGTTCGTTTTATTTAGAAATATTTATCAAAGGCTGAGGCAGGATCACTTGAGGCCAGGAGTTTAAGACTAGCTTGTGAGACCCTGCTACAAAAATAAATAAATAGGCCGGGCGCGGTGGCTCAAGCCTGTAATCCCAGCACTTTGGGAGGCCGAGACGGGCGGATCACAAGGTCAGGAGAT
>NW_012102031.1:12365602-12367150 GCF_000951045.1 Mandrillus leucophaeus
GATCTCCTGACCTCGTGATCCGCCCGTCTCGGCCTCCCAAAGTGCTGGGATTACAGGCTTGAGCCACCGCGCCCGGCCAAAAAAAATTTTTTTAAATATGGTACTCTTACTACAGTGCATGACACATGATAGATGCGTAACTATATTGAATGAAATCAAATTGGAAATACTGAATGTTTTAGAGTGATTAGCAGGAAGATCAGAAAAGTATGTGCAGAAGAAAATGTATAACCTTAAATGAATTCATTAGAAATCCAAACAAAAAGAAACTAGTGAAACAAATACAAAATGTAAAAATTACTATAAAAATGGAAAGCATTGATCAGTACAACCAAGTAACTGTCAAAAAGCAAAAATATTTCATGGATTCTGTTTGATTAGCAGAATGACATTATGAATCCAAGGATATGATTTGTCTAAATGACCTAGCTTGAAGGACCAGACTAATAGCCATACAGGTTACCTTAAAAATGGTACTAAAAATCTACTCTAATAAGGGCAGCTGAAACACAAATTGCAGTTCCCAGGCTCCTCTTCTCAATCAGCTGATGGCTGACAATGATGTGGCAGAGGAGATACCCTGACCAAGAAGGCAGAGATATGGGTCCAGGTCTTTACTTCCTCTAGCAAGGTACCTTGTGAGGGAGGCCCTGCTATAGAATGTCCTATTTTGCTATGTGATAAAAATTACTGACTAGATAAACTTTAGGTTTAACCTTTTCATGTTTAAGATGCTTCAGTTTCTTGAAATTAGTATTTCTGCTAAATATGTGTAAAAGCGACTTGTTTCTGCTTGTTATGCTTTAACTATGATAAAAGTTTTGCTTCTCTAACAGAAGCAAAATTGGTTATTAGACAAAATATGGACGTGACTTTCAACACTTACTTTAATATCTTTAGGGAATGTCCAGATACTCTGTATTAATTTCCTTTGCTTTTTCATGTTATTTCTTTGTATCTTTCTTTTTTTCTTTTGCAGTATGATCATAATGGAGGAAATAAAAGTTAAAATGCAAAGCCATTATTTTTGCTATTTGTAAATTTCAAACTCTTTTCAACACTGAAACATTTTTAATTATGTTTTTAAATTTTTTTGTGGTTTTTTTTTTGTTTTTTGTTTTTGAGATGAATTCTCACTCTGTCTCCTAGGCTGGAGTACAATGGTGCCATCTTGGCTCACTGCAACCTCCGCCTCCCGGGTTCAAGTGATTCTCCTGCCCCAGCCTCCTGAGTAGCTGGGATTACAGTTGCCCACCACCACACCCAGCTAGTTTTTGTATTTTTAGTAGAGACGGGGTTTCACCAGGTTGGCCATGCTGGTCTTGAACTCCTGACCTCAGGTGATCCACCCACCTCGGCCTCCCAAAGTGCTGGGATTACAGGCGTGAGCCAGCGCACTTGGCTTTTTAAAGTTATTTTTAGAATTCCTGTTTATCACTAAGATACTTATATTTTGGATACACTCCCCCAATTTTTCACAGTGATGTATCATGCTTATCTTATATTTTAATTAATACAAAATTAGTGCACTTTTTTTTTTTTTTTTTT
>NW_012102031.1:12367200-12373802 GCF_000951045.1 Mandrillus leucophaeus
AAATAAATAAATAAATAAATAAATAAATAAATAAAAATAAGCTGGGAGTGGCGGTGTGCTCCTGCAGTCCTAGCTATTCAGGAGGCTGAGCCCAGGAGTTTGACGCTACAGCAAGCAATGATCACACCACAGTACTCCAGCCTAGGCGACAGAAAAAGACCCTGTCTCAAAACAAATTATTGAGTAGTTCTAACCTCTGGACACTGTTCTAGGAACTAAGGCTATGGTAGTAAACAAAATAAAGTTCTCATCCTCATAGAGCTTACTTACAAGCCGAAGAAACACAAGGATCAGAAATATACACGCACATACACATGTATTTGTGGACTATATTCACTTAGAAATTGACAAATTAAAAGCCAGAAAAATGTATACAAACTGAACATTTGGAATGCCTGCAAATTTAAATAAGTAATTAAAAAAAATTTTTTTTTTTTTTTTTGAGACGGAGTCTCGCTCTGTCGCCCAGCCTGGAGTGCAGTGGCCGGATCTCGGCTCACTGCAAGCTCTGCCTCCCGCGTTCCCGCCATTCTCCTGCCTCAGCCTCCCGAGTAGCTGGGACTACAGACGCTCGCCACCTCGCCCGGCTAGTTTTTTGTATTTTTTAGTAGAGACGGGGTTTCATTGTGTTAGCCAGGATGGTCTCGATCTCCTGACCTCGTGATCCGCCCGTCTCGGCCTCCCAAAGTGCTGGGATTACAGGCTTGAGCCACCGTGCCCGGCCAAAATTAGTGCACTTAAAAGTCAGCATTATTTAAGGTATGAGCATCTACAGGTGGAATGTGATTGAAATTGTCTAGATAATTCCTCTGAAAATAGAAATTATGGAAACAATAATTAGGGTCTTGAATTAAAATCCCTTCAAAAGAAGTATTTTGTGGCTTAGTTTGGGTATGGATTATGAAAACATTCTTCCAGAGAAGAACAAAGCATAAATCTAAGCTTCCCCTGCTTAACTTTGGAAACTGTGGGTTCCAGATTTCAAGTAAAACAGTCACTAATTCTGTCATCCATGTACCAGTTTTTGAAAAAGCATGTTTTCTGTTTATCAGTGGGATTGAAGTGAAAGTATATGATTTATTTTCAAGGATATGTCTGATTTTTGGATAGATGTTTGCTCTATCTTGTCTTTTCTAAATATTGATATGAATACTGCAAAAAATCAGTTTTGGATATTTGACTGAATTTATGGTATGATGTGAATTGAAAAACTTTTTAAATGCTTAAATTTAGTTTTTAAGAAAGATTGGCACTATTTCGTAATTTTTACCAAAGCAATTTACTGTTCATAGTGTGTTATTTAATTGTCCTTATTAAATGAAAACTATGGAGGTTGGATTTGGAAACAGAAAACACCTGAAAACTCTCAATTGATCTCAAACAGAGATCAGTTGTAATTTCATCTTCCACAGTCATACTTTTTCTAAACTTTGACTTGGAATTATGGTCTTTATGAGCTCTATTTTTTTTAGCCTTTGGCTTCTGTAACTCACAGGATTGAATTTCATAATGTTCATTACAACCTTGAAACCACTAAGTTTGAAGCAATGGTTTTCTTTCATCAGTTCCCTATTCTTGATGTTTAGTTGAAGGTCACTCATCAGCTTGTCAGTGGAATGCTGTGGCATTGACACTGTTCTCTGAGAACATTTGGTAGTATATGGATTTACTCCTGAGGCAAAGAATAGAAAACTGAAGAACTTTTTGTAGCATAGAGGCTTTGCTTTATATTCTTAGAAAGTAGGCTGGGCACGGTGGCTCATGCCTGTAATCCCAGCACTTTGGGAGGCAAAGGTCGGTGGATCATTTGAGGTCAGGAGTTCGAGACAAGCCTGGCCAACATGGTGAAACCCCGTCTCTACTAAAAATAAAATTAAAAATAGCCAGGTGTCTGGTGGCATATGCCTGTAGTCTCAGCTACTCGAGAGCCTGAGGCATGAGAATCACTTGAACCCGGGAGGCAGAGGTTGTAGTGAGCCAAGATTGCACCCCTGCACTTCAGCCTGGGCAACAGAGCAAGACTCTGTCTTAAAAAAAATAGTAATAAAAAAGGAAAGTAGATAGTTGGTTATACTCAGAAATTACCCAGGAAGGAGGAAGAAAAAGGTGTTCAAATTCCTAGGTTCTGAGAATGTTTATCTTCAGGTCACCAGCATCAAAGGAAATTTCAAAGTAAGTGACCCTTTCATAAGATTTAAACCTTCTTGTCCTTTTTCATCTAGAAACTATTAGTTTTTATTGTCTTTTTCTTCAGATGATAGAAGATGTTTTGGGAGAAGGGTCAGTCTCTGCCAGTCGGTTCAGTAGGTGGTTCTCTAACCCGAGCAGATCAGGAAGCCGATCCAGCAGTCTTGGGTCAACACCACATGAAGAGCTAGAGAGACTTGCAGGTAAAATGGCTTCAGATTCTGCTCTTGAAGGTAAACCTGGGTTTTTCCCTGATACGGTTCATTCGTCTTCATTAGTCAGGAGTCGATTAGGGTCAAAGGGTCTCTGGACAACTGAAAAGCCTTCAATTTGTGTCCTTTTAATATTGTTGAAGGGGCCGGGTGCAGTGGCTCATGCCTGTAATCCCCGCACTTTGGGAGACCAAGGCGGGCGGATCACCAGGTTAGGAGTTCGAGACCAGCCTGGCCAACACAGTGAAACCCCGTCTCTACTAAAAATACAAAACTTAGCCGGGCGTGGTGGCAGGCATCTGTAATCCCAGCTACTCGGGAGGCTGAGGCAGGAGAATCTCTTGAAACCGGTAGATGGAGGTTGCAGTGAGTCGAGATTGCACCACTGCACTCCAGCCTGAATTAAAGTGAAACTCCATCTCAAAAAAAAAAAAGAAAGAAAGAAAAATACAGTTGAAGGCATGTTTCTTTACTGGAACAGATTAATTTTGAGTATGTTTATTTGCAATATCAGGTCTGGAGCAAGCCATCCTCTCTCCTGGACAGAACTCGGGGAATTACTTTGCTCCTATACCATTGGAAGACCATACTGAAAATAAAGTGGATATTTTAGAAATGCTACAGAAAGCCAAAGTGGATTTGAAACCTCTTCTTTCTAGCCTTTCTGCAAATAAAGAAAAACTTAAAGAAAGCTGTAAGTGTTTATAATTTTTTAGATATCTGAAAAAGTCTAGATGTTCAGTCTTCAGGCAGTTGGGTCTAACATACCTCTGTTTCCTAAAAAGTCAAATATATATTGGGTTTTTGTTTAATGTTCTTTTTTAAAAACTCATTTCATCAAAGAATACCACCTCTTTGAGAATCTCACAGTAGGTCATGAGCCCTATGAGAACTTTTCCTATAAGTTCTTACCTAGGGTCTGGTTATAATAATCCAGTGAATGTTGAAAACAGACTCCAGTGAATGTTTTATTCCTCCAGAGCATAACTTACCATTTCCTCACAAATCTGCCCTAGTCTTCCATATTCTTGCTTAGGCTATAAATCCTCAACATAAAAACTTAGTGATATACTGACCACAGTGCAGGTAGGAATCTTGGCAATGTTGGGCTATCTGGGATTCTTGTCCCAGGTAACAAGTCTCCTAGAAGACTCATATCCTTCTGCAGGATGCACAGCAGGATCTTGTCAAGTTTTAAAGCATAGCACCTCATATTTGTGATCCCCCAGTATCTAGCATCTAAACATTTTAGGTTTAGTTTATGCCATCTCTTAGTACACAATTTGATTTTAAGTGTTACTAGTTTGTCTATTTTTGGTGTCAGTCTTTTCTGACAGTCTTATCTCAATTTTGAAATAAATTATTTTCATCTTATCTATCATACTAGCCAAAGAGAATTCCTACCAGATATCTCTTTGCTTGATTTAACCTGGACATTCTCAACTTCTCAGCACATTCAGGGGTTGTGCTTTCCGTGGAGGAGGTAGAAGCAGGTCTGAAGGGCTTGAAGGTGGACCAGCAAGTGAAGAATTCAACTCCCTTCATGGCAGAACACCTAGAAGAGACCTTGAGTGCTGTAACCAACAATCGACAACTCAAGAAAGACGGAGACATGACTGCGTTCAACAAGCTAGTGAGCACCATGAAGGCAAGTGGGACTTTGCCTTCTCAGCCCAAAGTCAGCGTAAGTATCTGGCACAAACCCACCCTTTTCTTTTTTTTTTTTTTTTTTTTTTTTCTTTTTCTCCTTTTTCCCACCACAATAAATGGATTTTTAAAAAGGTATTCTGAGTAAGTTGGAAATTCTTTAGTAGTCATTTGGTCCTTGATGCTTTTGTGTGTTCCTTAATTATTAATACACTATTCGTTACTGGAGAAAGCAGGCTTGTGGTTAATTTATATGTATTGTGGGTAACAGTATAAAGATTAAAAGATTCAGTCTTATGTAATGCCTGTATAACTGTAAGTCACTGCTAAAATGAGGTAAAAAACCATCTTTTTGGATGACCTCCAGAGAAAATTTTGTTATTCAGCTACTTAAGTTCATATACTTTACCATATTTGTATAGTAAAATCTTTATTCACATCTTCTAATTATTGCCAGATACCAGGGATTACCTGCTTTCTTACAGCCATAGAAATCATTTGTAAAGTATCTAAGATGGGGCTGGGCACAGTGGCTCATGCCTGTAATCCTAGCACTTTGGGAGGCTGAGGCAGGCAGATCACCTGAGGTCAGGAGTTTGAGCTGGCCAACATGGTGAAACCCCATCTCTACTGAAAATAACAAAAATTAGCCAGGCATCGGGGCGGGCACCTGTAATCCCAGCTACTTGGGAGGCCAAGGCAGGAGAATTGCTTGAACCCGGACAATGGAAGTTGCAGTGAGCCGGGGTTGCCCCACTGCACTTCAGGCTGGGCAACAGAGTGAGACTGTCTCAAAAAAAAGTAAGATGGGTTTGTCAAGATAATTACATTCTGTTAATTTACTAAGGGAAAAAGCTGTGGCTCCAAATTAAAAACAAAACTTGTAGGCATGAAGTTAGGTTACAGGGTGACACAACTGCATATCACCTTGTAAATGCAAGTGTTTATAATAATCTGGTCTTTGTCCTAACAATTTTGAGAGGGTAGTTCTCACCCATAGCGTATGTGTTAATATCACTATCTCTTGATACAAACTAATGGGGAGGCAGGGTAGATATGAATAATAAAATCATAAACATGGACTTATTCTAGTTGCTAAGTTCCAGCAAATTTACCAAATTGAGTTTTCCCTCTTTTTTTTCCTGTTCCCTGCTTGCTTGGGAACTTACCAGTTAGCTAAGATGCAAATAGCAATAGCTGTTTGAATCATTATGCCTTACACCGAAAGAAAGCAACTGACTTTTAGCATTCCTTATCTGACCAATAGTGCTAGAGATGTCAACATCCTCAGACAGAGGTGCCATTATTCCTTAGTGCCAGGACCGACCTTCTACCCTTGAAAGGAGGCACCTCAGATAGGTAGACTGACTTCTTTGTATCTGACCACACCATACCAGTTGCAGGAGAATGTCCCTGTAAACTGCTTTAGAATTATTTTTATACAAAGAATTATTACATACAAATACTTTCAAATGAAGACCAAACTGAAAGACGGTAGACTATCCTATTTTCCTTTCTTGTTACCTTTGTGTCTTGGTAATTGGGTGCTGGCTGCAATGGTGTGGTTCATATCTTGTAATTAGCCTCTTTCTTTTGGTGTGAGCAACTAAAAATATGGAAGGGGGATTCAGAGTTTACCTGATGTTTTTCCACATTTTATTGTAGATATGATTCTAGGATTTGATATTAACACAATTTACTCTTGAGTTGTAAGGGCAATTGGTTTGATGTTGGGGTTTTAGTACTCTGAAGTATATCTGGTTTTAGCTGAGCAAATGAGCCTCAAACACCTGCCAAAGGGATAGATGACACATATTCAAGTGGCTAGGCAAAGGCTAAGACAAACTCAGCTAACAGGAAAGAACGCAACAAGGAAAGTAATGGAGTAAGAATAGCAGGTGTTATCTCAAAATATTGCTCAATTTGCATGTTGTTAAGTCATGGTTTACTTTTTGAATTTAGCGTCTTTAATTACTACTGCTGTGTATGTTTTGTATACTATTTCTGATCTGCCTCCGTCCATTTCGGTTGTCATATTGGTTCATCCAAAAGTAATACATGCTGGTTCAATCTAAATTATATTTTAAATTACAGATTCTATCCTCTAAGTATAATAAGCCATGTGGTATAAAGTTGTCTATTTGTTTTCATTAGATGGAAGTAAATGACTCTTAAAGAGATTACTTATAAAATAATCTGCCTTTAGTCCCAATTCCAAAATCAACAATAAAATACTTGGGTATCCTTGGGCTATTTGTCATGCCTAGACACTGCTTTGGACTTTGACAGCTCCATCTAGGGAAAGGGAAACTACACCAGAGGAAGCACTTCACGCAGAGCTAAATGGGCATAGGGATGTCCTGAAGTGCAGGAGGGAACTCCAGGCTGGATGCACAAAATGTAACCACTGGCCAGACCTGGTGGTGTACACCTATAGTTCCAGCTACTTGGGAGGCCAAGGTGGGAGGGTTGCTTGAACCCAGGAGTTCAAGGCCAGCCTGAGAACACAGCCTGAAGAACATAGACCTGTCTCAAAAAAAAAAAAAAGGCCGGGCG
>NW_012102031.1:12374129-12395064 GCF_000951045.1 Mandrillus leucophaeus
AACCACTACTGCTTTAAGAGTAGAGGATTTGAATTTTGCCCTGTATGTGATACCCATTTTGGAACAGCTCGCTTAAAAAATAATAAAGTTGCTGGGCGCAGTGGCTCATGCCTGTAATCCCAGTACTTTGGGAGGCCAAGGCGGGCAGATCACGACGAGGTCAGGAGATCGAGACCATCCTGGCCAACATGGTGAGACCCCATCTCCACTAAAAAGAAAGAAAAAAAAAAAATTAGCCGGGCGTGGTGGCACGTGCCTATAGTCCCAGCTACTCAGGAGGCTGAGGCAGGAGAATTGCTTGAACCCTGGAGGCAGAGGTTGCAGTGAGCCGAGATTGCGCCATTGCACTCTAGCCTGGGTAACAGGGCAAGACTCTGCCTCAAAAAAAATAAAATAAAATAATAAAGCTTAAATTTCCTGAAATATGAAACTCTGAAATATAACAATTTTGGCCAAACCTGCGTGTTGTTTACTACGATTTTAAAACCATATGTGTAGGCTGGGTGTGGTGGGTCACATCTATAATCCCAGCACTTTGGGAGGCCAAGGCCAGAGGATTGCTTGAACCCAGGAGTTCAAGACCAGCCTGGGCAACATGGCAAAACCCCCTCTCTACAAAAAATATAAAAATTAGGTGGGTGTGGTGGCATACACCTGTAGTCCCAGCTACTCAGGAGGCTGAGATGAGATGATCGCTTGTGCCTGAGAGGTCAAGGCTGCAGCAAGCCATGATCGTACCACTGCACTCCAGACTGGGCAACAGAACAAGACCATGTCTCAGAATTATATATATGTGTGTGTGTGTGTATATATATGTATGTGTGTGTATCTCCAATAAATTTTGTTAAAGGTAATGGGTAGCAAGAGTTGTCTCAGAACTAAGTGTTCCCTGGTTTCACCATTTTTCTCCCTTCTTTTGGTCACAGTGTTAGAAACTGGGAAATGCACTTACGGTTAGCATAGTGAGGATCTCTGAGGGGACTTTGCATGTACATGCGAACAGTCTTTCCATCCCCAGATCTTTTTTGGGACCTATGTGATGAGAGCGGAACAAGTTGGTCTAAGTTTTCTGTGACTTGAGCATCATTCTTCTATTAACTCCCTAGGAGTACTTTATGCTTTCATGTGGTCCCCAATCAATCTGTAAGTTAAGTGAGTTAAGAAAGTTAAAACCAGTTTTCTTTTGACTTTTTTAGCGAAACCTTGAAAGCCATTTGATGTCCCCTGCTGAGATTCCAGGCCAGCCTGTCCCTAAGAACATCCTGCAGGTACTTCACAATCTTATACTGAGGCCTTGGAGTCTTGAACAGTAGTCTTCTGAACCAGTTTTGTTTAGTGGTCCAGCTTTGGGTCTTAGAAAATGATCTATGTTGCCTGGCAATCAGAGATGTGATATTGTTGCCTGACATAGTTTGGTGCTGCTGTTAATCTTAATGGGCAGGGGATGCGGGGTGGCTAAAAATGTTGACAAACTAAGCCTTGACATCTAGTTTGCTTTGTAGTTTCTGTGGAACTTAAAAGTATCTAGCCAGGCACCGTGGCTCACACCTGTAATCTCAGCATTTTGGGAGACTGAGGTGGGGGGATCACCTGAGGTCAGGAGTTTGAGACCAGCCTGGCCAACATGGAGAAACCCTGACTTTACTAAAAATACAAAAATTAGCCAGGTGTGGTGGCACATGGCTGTAATCCCAGCTCCTTGGGAGGCTGAGGCGTGAAAATCACTTGGACCCGGTAGGCAGAGGTTGCGGTGAGCCAAGATCACATCACTGCACTCCAGCCTGGGCAATAGAGTGAGACTCTCAAAAAAAAAGAAAAAAAAAAAAAAGGAATCTCTATTTATAGCACTAAGACAGAGCAAATGTTGCTAGCTGAACATTCAGAGAAATGTGTCGCATGTACACATGCCAAGTCCTTCAATTGAGCATGAGGGAGATCCATCTGTGGCTCTCAAAAGTTAATCCATAATTCACAGCCTCTGAGTAGAAGGAAGAACTAAGTTCACAGGGATTTGGCTTTTCTGCCTTTAGGAACTTCTGGGTCAACCAGTTCAGAGACCTGCTTCTTCCAATCTTCTGAGTGGCCTTATGGGGAGCTTGGAGCCTACAACATCTTTACTGGGCCAAAGAGCACCCTCTCCTCCCTTGTCACAGGTGTTTCAAACTCGAGCAGCCTCAGCTGACTACCTTCGCCCAAGAATACCATCACCAATTGGTAAATATACTTATTTGTCAAAAAGAAATATGAATTTATGGCCAGGCACGGTAGCTCATGCCTGTAATTCCAGCACTCTGGGAGGCCGTGGTGGTGGGCAGATCACCTGAGGTCAGAAGTTTGAGACCAGCCTGGCCAACATGGTGAAACCCCATCTCTACTAAAAATACAAAAACAGCCAGGCGTGGTGGTGCATGCCTGTAATCCCAGCTACGCAGGAGGCTGAGACAGGAGAATCGCTTGAATCCGAGAGGTGGAGGTTGCAGTAAGCCAAGATCACATCACTGCAATCCAGCCTGGGCGAGAGAGAGAGACTCTGTCTCAAAAAAATAAATATTACACTTTTGGGGGATGCGGGAGCAAAGGTGGAAGATATTATCAGCTGCTCTTCTAGGTGAATATGTTCATGTTATAGATTTTTTTTTTAATTGAAATCTAACTGATCCAACTCTTTAGTCTTATTCCTTATTTTGGGAATTCAATCCAAAAAAAGTTAATTTGGCTTCTTAAATTTTTCTTTGATACAGTAGAAGTCAGTGTAGTGGTTCTCTGTGAAGCTATTGAGTTTTGATAGATAATCCACTGTTAAGTCTTATGGCTAATTAGGAATGTGACTGAAAGAAAAGTTCCAGAAAGTGTCTTAGCAAAGTTTTTACATGGAATGTCGTAGTGTTGTTCCTGCCATCGTAAGCTACTTTAGGCTGCTGGCCACTCTGGTTTCTGCCAAACAAACCTTGAGAGGCATTTTTTGAAATCTTCCGTCCACAGTCAAACAGATAGAATGAAGAGTGTGTGTACTCTCACAGCAATGGTGTCTGCTTTAATACCAGATGGCTTAGTGATAATAGGACAAATTGCTGGCTAGAAAAGCTCTTCTCTCCCAGAGAGAGGTCTTGGCTTTAAAAGGAGCAAAGCTGATGGCTTAGTTGAGAAGCAATTTAGACAGTGCTCTGGTTGAGGTCCACATAGCCCACTGTCAGGGCACAGAGGGAGAGGGACATCTGTCAGCCCAAGAAATCAGTGCTTTCCAAGAGATGGCGTTCAGCAAGAAATGGCATGCATTAATGAAAATGCCTCCCTGATGCACACATACCATCTTGGTACTCACTGAGACTGTAACTTTCCTGACAGGTTTCACACCAGGACCACAGCAGCTACTCGGAGATCCATTCCAAGGCATGCGCAAACCCATGAGCCCCATCACGGCCCAGGTCAGGCTGAGCTCTTTCTCAACTCAATCTCTTGCTTGCCCTTCACCCTATTGGTGCATGGGGAGTGGAGAGCTGAATTGTTGTGATTCTTAAAAATGGTTTTGAGGCCAGGCATGGCGGCTCATGCCTGTAATCCCAGCACTTTGGGAGGCAGAGGCAGGAGGATCACTTGAGCCCAAAAGTAAAAATGAGCCAGGTATAGTGGCATGCATCTGTAGTCCCAGCTACAAGGAGGCTGAGGCAGGAGAATCACTTGAGCCCAAGAGTTTTGAGACTGCAGTGAGCTACTGTACTCCAGCCTGGGTGGCAGAGTGAGACCCTGTCTCTAAAACCAATAAATGGTTTTGATCTATATTTCAAGCTCAGTGAAGGTTAGACAATTTGCTGAATAATTCAAGTAATAAAATTGTTAATCTTGATCACTGCGATGGCAGCACAATTTAGTGAGGTTTGCAGTATCTAACTTTTCTCAGCTTCTGTATAACTTACCTTTCTAAGAGTGAAGAGAGACCTTTGTAGAAAGTATGGTGTCCTCACTCTTCTCCTGACCCTCCCCTCTCCTTTTCAGCAGATGAGCCAGCTGGAGTTGCAACAGGCAGCTTTAGAAGGGCTGGCCTTGCCACATGACCTTGCTGTACAGGCAGCAAACTTCTACCAGCCTGGTTTTGGCAAACCACAGGTGGACAGAACCAGAGATGGATTCAGAAACAGGTAAATTACTAATCCTGCTCATGTGGAGATTTACAGATAAGTTTTCCTGAAACTAACAAATTACTTATCTGCAGTATAATTCTGTTGCACATACTGTGGTATGTTGTTCAGTATGTGGTAGAAATTCCATCCCAATCCAAATCAATAGAACAAATAGATTAAATAGAGAAAATACGATTAAATTCTGCAAGGCATAGGGTTTTCATTCTATATGGTTTTATTTCCGTTCTTGATTTATAAATGACTTTTTTTCTTTGAGTTTGCTAATTAGCTATATGGAAGGGATGCTGCTTCCCTAATTTACCTCACAAGATTGTTATGAGTAAATATATTTTAAAATCTTAGGATGTTTCTACCAGTTAAACAATTCATTTTTACAAATGCAACTAGCATAGCTCCTTATTCCTTTTCCCACAGATCCAATGTTCTTACCAAACTCCCTTGATGCAGGTTTGCTGCATCGACAGTTTCTTGGCCAGAGCTGATGGGTTTGTTGATGAGACTTGTTAACAAGTAGATTGCGGAGTTCACTCTCCTCCTCTTTTTCAATAGTTGCAACAAATGGTAAAATGAAATTATAAGTTGGGGAGAAAACGGAAAGGGGTGGCAATGTTATTTTAGTGTAAAATAAAACAGACAAAACTATATAAAACAAATGTGTAGCTTACTATAAGGCAAACTTCCTTGTTAACTACTCAGAGGGCCTCCATGTGCCCTGTACCAGTAATACCCGTTTTCCTCCTCAGAACTCTCCACTGTCCAGCCTTTAAAAGTAATCACTACCTTAATTAAAAATAAGTAATTTATCACCAAAATACACATCCCTGAACACTATAGTTTAGTCCACCCTTAAAATACTTGGTACTTAATGTTTTGATTGTGATTCTTAAAGTTACTACCACAGTGCCTCAGTGTTTTGCTTCACCTGTTAACCCTTTCAGAAGACACTGAGACCAGGAGATACCCTTACACAAGCACATCCTATTTATAGCACCCTTCAACCAAAACAGAGAGCTCCAGACTGGTCTGCTGAACCCCTCTCACATGCTTTCTCTCGATAGCATAATGCTGTTACCTAGTATTCATTGATGTGATTTGCGACTTTCAGAGTACTTTTAACTTTTTTTTTCTTTTTTTTTTTTTTTTTTGAGACAGTCTCTTGCTCTATTGCCCAGGGTGGAGTGCAGTGATGCAGTCTTGGCTCACTGCAACCTCCTCCTCCTGGGTTCAAGCAGTTCTCATGCCTCAGCCTCCTGAGTAAGTAGGATTACAGGAGTGTGCCACCATGCCCGGCTAGTGTTTTGTATTTTTAGTAGAGATGGGGATTCGCTATGTTGGCCAGACTTGAATTCCTGGCCTCAAGTGATTCACCTGCTTCGGTCCCCAAAGTACTGGGATTACAGGCATGAGCCACCACACCTGGCCCAGAATTTTATATGATCTTCACATCAACCCTGTGAGGTAGATGAGGGGAGGTACATAACTGCATTTTACAGATACAGAAAACAGCTTTTTACAACATGGCTTACTCAAAACTAGCAAGCATATTTGAGTCAATGTCAGTCTAGCCTTCATGTTTTGGATCAGCGTCAGCCTCTTAGGTCCTCCCTGTGTACAGCTGTGTCCCTCCAACAAACATGCCTTTCCCCTTACCTTGCTTTTTTAAATTGTATTCATCACTGTCTAGCATACTATTTATTTTTTGTCTCCCTGCCTGTAGTAACCCCACTCCATCCTGCAGCCCCAAGAATATAACCTCCATGAGGCCAGAGATTCTTTTTCTTTTATTCACTGCTATATTCCAGGAACCTGGAACAGTGTCTGTAGCAGGTGCTCAAATATGTTTACCAGAAGGAATGACAGGTCATGTGGAACCCCCAGTTTGGGGTTCATTTTTTAGTCACTCAGAATAGTACTGATCTGTCTGCCCGTGTTGTCATATACACAGTCACAGCATGGTGGCAATGGGGGTACTAACTAGAAAGAAGCCATGAATTTAGATTTTCCATCTATCAGAGAACTTCAGGTCAGTGACTACACTTGGGTCTTGACCTTTGAGGCCTGAGATCAATCTTGTGTAGACCAAGAGTGGTCCTAAAATAGCTGAAACTGTTGATTCTGTATTTCATTTGAATGAGTGTCACACAGAGCATCAGTTCTATGCCAGGCACTGCGCTAATTATTGCTGCTCCCTGCCCAGTGAAGCACAGCCAGCCCTAGAATGAAGGCCCATCCTAGCGCACCTCACTGGTGTAGTCTTCAGTAAACTATACACCAGCTCTGGATAACCCTATAATTCCAAGGCCCTCCCAAGTTCCTGTACCTGTTCCATCTACCTGAACTGTTGTTCTCTATCTTCAGCTTCTTGTTGATCACACCCAGTGGAATGCAGCTTCTTCCCCAGGAAGCATTCCTGCAATGCCTGTTATTTCTTCTCACCCCTCCATTTTCCCATTGTACTTTGTTGGTGCCTACTATCTACGTGCCTTGGTTTGCTCTAGGTGATTGTTTTCCCCACTAGACTGAGAGCTCTTACAAGACTGAGATCGTGTTTCATTTTGCTTTTGCCTTCCCTCAGAACTTAGCATGTACTTTTGCATATGTTAGGCCTAAATGCTTGGGAAATTGAATTGGATAAGGGAAAGGGGATGTTAAAATTCCTAGGCTGGTCTTGAGTATTATATGGTTTTAAGACTTGAAGTTAAGGAGGTTGGGGTTCATGCTGATAATTGGTTTGTTCACAGGCAACAGCGAGTGACCAAGTCACCAGCACCAGTGCATCGAGGGAATTCCTCTTCCCCTGCCCCTGCTGCCTCCATCACAAGCATGGTCAGTGACCTTTAGTGACTGTGAAGGACTTAAAGGCTTCTCCCTGTTTGGTTGTGCATGTGTTGTACCACTGTGTGCCCTAAATGTCCTTGAGTTCCTTCCACAGGAATAACTGACCTAGTAGTCTTTCATACCTATTAGGTTTTTCCCCTTTAGGACAGTCTAAGTCTTAGGATTTTAATGAAGCCCCTATATTGGGGAAAGTATGTTCCAGCAGAGATGATCATGGGCCAGGGCACACGAGGTGATATAGTATGTTCAAAGAAATGAACCAGGTGTGGGGAGACAGGAGGACAATAGTGAGAGAGAGGAGGTGAAGTGGACAGAGGTGACTGGGTCAGACAGTGGCGAGTCTATTGAAACTTGCAGAGGAGTTCACAAATTCGGATTCACCATTTCAGGTCTCAGTGATACAAACTAAGGCTGGAACAGAAGGGTTTGCTTATATGCAGTGACAAGTCTAGTTTTAAAACTTTATATCATTTATATCATTAAAAAATGTTTCATTCCAGCTGGGTGTGGTGGCTCACACCGTAATCCCAGGACTTTCAGAGGCCAAGACAGGTAGATTGAGTTTAGGAGTTCAAGACCAGACTGGGCAACCTAGTGAGACCATGTCCTCTACCCCTAATACAAAAAATTAGTCGGGCATGGTGGTGCACATCTGTGGTCCCAGCTATACTCGGGAGGCCGAGGTGGGAGGATCACTTGAGTCCAGGAGGCAGGGGTTGCAGTGAGCCAAGATCATGCCACTGCCCTCCCTAGTGAGTCCCCGTCTCAAAAAAAAAAAAAAAAGTTTCATTCCCCACAGATCTTTATCATCCAATCAAAGCTGATAGAGAAGGAAAAAAAAACTTTGCTGTGTGCTTCAGAACCCCACATGGGTCTTTGTACCAGTGACCTTGAAGGCAGCAGGGTTTGGAAGGAATTTTTCTGTTTGTAAGTCATGCCCTGTCTCCTGCCATCAAAGATATCGGGTTGTTTGGTGAGAAAAGGCAAATGCAAAATAAAATCACCAAAGTAGAACTAGTGAAGAGATAAGAAATGACTCCAAATGATTAATCCTGATGGCTGAGGAGACTATTGAGATAAATTTGATTTTTCTGGTAGCCAAGTTAAGAAGGGAAGTATTAGGAGTATGGAGTAATTCTGGTTAATCCTGATGGCTGAGGAGACTATTGAGATAGTCTAGTAGCCAAGTGAAGAAGGGAAATGTTTGGAGTAACTTTGGTTCTGACATTGTCTTTGAAATGTCTTTTCACAGAAGGAAGGTCTGCTGCTCCAAGTTATATTTCTGGCCATGTTCTTTCTTGCCAGCCTAATCCCAGGCTGGGAAATGGGTAATGCAGAGGCTGCATAGGCATGTCCCCATTATCACAGAGTTGTAAGCAAGGGATAATGTACTTGGGACACTGCCTGTTTGCCCCATTCTGTTTTTCCTCCAGCAGCTACAGAACAGAATACTAGAGGTGGCCTTTGCTACCAATGTGGGGACTCTTTGTTGAGTAGATTGGCCAGTTAATCCTGGCTTAGTATTACAGAAAGGCACTTAGAGAATGTGCTAATGCCAATTGTTTTTCTCTGCAGCTTTCTCCTTCCTTTACCCCTACCTCAGTGATTCGTAAGATGTACGAGAGCAAAGAGAAAAGCAAGGAGGAGCCAATATCTGGAAAAGCAGCTCTTGGTGACAGTAAAGAGGATACTCAGAAGGCCAGTGAAGGTACTGCAGAGCTGTTAAGGGCACTGCTCAAGAAAGTATATAATGGAGAGAACATGGGCCTGAGTGCTGTGCTGTCCAGCCTGATATTCTATACAAAGCCCTGGGCAAGACCACTAGCTTCTCTGGACTATGGTTCTGTGTCAGTGAGAAGGTTTTGTGTGACAGTGAGAAGAATTACGCCAGCTCACAGTTGCTCAGTTGCTTGAAATTCTGACCAATCTAAGAGTGCTACTACTAGACGGGTAGAATGAGTGTTAGTTTAGAATCCTTAGTTAGGCTTCAAAGTTGAATAATTAGTACTTATTTGGCAAATTAGTATAATTCAGCTAGTTTTACTTCTGAAAGATTATATCCAGCCTGTGGAGACTTAAGTGTCCAACATAGGAAACATGTGAGAGGCTTTTAGGAGTTGCACAGTAGGGATTGTGAAGGACATGGTAACGTGCGGATTCTAAATTAGGGTTTACACAGGTGTTACAGTATAGATCTGAGAGATTTTTGCCTGTGTTTGAGAAGGCTTGGGGTGGGTGGTGGGGAGGAAATCTTGTTGGTACTATTAAGACAGTTTGGTTCTTTGGCCACACTCTAATTGCCATTTAGATTTTGTTGTGATGGATTTGCATAATCTAGGCCACAGCCGTTTGTGCAGAGAAGGGTTCCCAACAATTCATCTTCTGGTCCTGTTTATTAAGCAAATGATGGTTCCTACTGTGTAGTTCTCTAAACTTGTTAAGGGTATCAGATAAGAATTGTGACCTTAAGAAATGAGATTTATTAGACCAGTGGGAGACTACAAGTGTTTGGGAGAAGTTTACCAAAATATTTCTTGTTTGGATCCTCACAGAGAACCTCCTGTCCTCCAGCTCTGTACCCAGTGCCGATCGAGACTCTTCTCCCACTACAAATCCAAAACTGTCAGCGTTACAGAGGTCTTCCTGTTCCACCCCACTGTCCCAGACCAGCCGTTACACCAAAGAACAAGATTATCGACCTAAAGCAACTGGGAGAAAAACACCCACCTTGGCATCCCCAGTTCCTACAACACCTTTTCTCCGCCCTGTCCACCAAGTTCCCCTTGTCCCCCATGTCCCTATGGTTAGGCCTGCTCACCAGCTTCACCCAGGGTTGGTACAGAGGATGCTGGCCCAGGGAGTACATCCACAGCATCTTCCAAGTTTGCTCCAAACTGGTGAGTTCCCAGCCTGACTTGGGTGTCATTTTGTGGGCCTAGAGGACAATTATTGGCATTGATGAAGTGCTATAATGTGGGAGATTTCCATCACTTAGAAAGATGTTACTAGAGTCTCCCATCTAACTAGCAGGCAGTGGGTCCAATCCAATCTCCTAGTCCTTTAAAACATTAGGAACCTAGCTTGAGGATTTTTTTTTTTTTTTTTTGTAGAGACAGAAGTCTCACTCTTGTCTCCCCGGCTGGAGTGCAGTGGTGCGATCTCAGCTCACCGCAACCTCCGCCTCCCGGGTTCAAGCAATTCTCCTGTCTCAGCCTCCCAAGTAGCTGGGACTATAGGTGCACGCCGCCAAGCCCATATAATTTATTTTGTATTTTAGTAGAGACAGGGTTTCACCATGTTGTCCAGTCCGGTCTCAAACTCAAAATCCTAAGCTCAGGCAATCTATCCACCTCAGCCTCCCAAAGTGTCAGGATTACAGGCATGAGCCAGAGGAATTTTTTTTTTTTGGTCAGTCTCGGTCTGTCACCCAGGCTGGAGTGCAGTGGTGCAATCTCTGCTCACTGCAACCTCCACCTCCCAAGTTCAAGGTCCCTGCCTCAGCCTTCCGAATAGCTGGAATTACAGGCGCCTGCCACTATACCTGGCTGATTTTTGTATTTTTAGTAGAGACGGGGTTTCACCATGTTGGCCACACTGGTCTTGAACTCCTGACCTTGTGATCTGCCCGCTTTGGCCTCCCAAAGTGCTGGGATTACAGGCGTGAGCCATTGCACCTAGGCCTTCATTCTTAACAAAATTCCAGATCAGCAAAACTGTACAGTGAAGCTGGAAAACTTCCAGGTAGCATTAAGACTACTCAGCTGCTTGCTTTTTCTGCTGAACAGGTGTGCTTCCTCCTGGGATGGACTTGACTCATTTACAGGGAATATCTGGCCCTATCCTGGGTCAGCCCTTTTACCCTTTACCTGCTGCTAGTCACCCTCTCTTAAACCCTCGTCCTGGAACACCTCTGCATCTGGCAATGGTGCAACAGCAGCTACAGCGCTCAGGTAGGTTCAGGAATTTGACAGGTGAGTTTGGGACAGACTTACGGAGTCTTAAAGCTTTTAGGACTAGTTTTCAGTGGACATGAATTAACATTCATTCTTTAACTTGTTCTAAGTTTGGGACAAGAGTGTAACCAGAGAATAAGATGGAGTAAATTGACCTCTATGCAATTTGGGATTACTGTTCCTGCAGAGTCAGTGGGAAAAGTCAAGTGTGCTCTGGCTTTGTCCTTTGCCTGTTAGGAGAGGGCTGATAATCCAACAGAGGTTCAGCATCCGGCCTGCCCAGGGTATATGCCCCCTCACCAGTTAATGTTGCTGCTTCTGTGATGTGGTTACTTGCCATGAGAAGTAGCAGTCATGTCATCCAGGGTAGGTTTTCAATACTGGTAGCTTCTGAATAGCTCAGCTTTCCATGGTACTGTTTCTGGCATTGTTGGTATTTTGCAAAGGAGTTTCTATCTAAAGAAGCCCTAGAAAAAATTCTCTAGTAAAGATTCTTCTTTGGATAGGGTTTAATGAAGCAGGGTCTAACAAACTTCTTTCCTTCTCATGCTGTGAATGATAACCCTTCTTATCTCCACAGTTCTGCATCCTCCAGGCTCTGGTTCCCAGGCAGCAGCTGTCAGCGTTCAGACAACTCCTCAGAACATGCCCAGCCGGTCGGGCCTGCCCCACATGCACTCCCAGCTGGAGCATCGCCCCAGCCAGAGGAGCAGCTCCCCTGTGGGCCTTGCCAAATGGTTTGGCTCAGATGTGCTACAGCAACCCCTGCCTTCGATGCCTGCCAAAGTTATCAGTGTAGATGAATTGGAATACCGACAGTGAGCAGGGCAGGCAGACTCAACTAAGCCCGGACCTGTGGTGGCACCCTGGGCAGGACCCTGCTTCCTCATCTCGGGTTGGTTTATGGGCTTTTACTTTGGAGCACTCTGTGTGAAGCTATTTGGTGGAACCCATGCACCTGGTGTGGTCCGCATTATGATGGAAGGATCTTAACCAGTCGAGTGGAGTGTACATTGAATACAGGATGCACAATGTTGTCAATCCTGGAAATGGTCTTTCTTTTTTGTAAGATATGTGAATGAAGTGTTGGTGTCCTCACCAAGAGGTGGCACCTAAGGGTTCTGAGGAAATAAATGTATAGACCCTTATGTACAGACCTGTGTATAAACAACTTTTGTATATACATATAGGATAGCTTTTTTGAACTTATACAGCTGTACATAAAAGTAGCTGATATTAGTTAGGCCTGTGTCAACAGTTTGGATTTTTTTCACTTGTACATTTGGGATTTTCTTTTGGTTGATTAAAATTGCATATGCTAAGTGTGTGAATGAAGTAACTGGCATTGTTGTGTTTATTTCCTCTCTGAAACCCTTCCTAATTTTGTTTGGAGACAGGGTCTCACTGTGTGTCGCTCAGGCTGGAGTACAGTGGTGCAATTGTGGCTCACTGCAGCTTCAACCTCCTGGGCTCAAGCGGTTCTCTCACCTCAGCCTCCCAAGTAGATGAAACTACAGGCACACACCACTATAACTTTTTTCTTATTTTTTGTAGAGGCAGGGTCTTACCATGTAGCCCAGGCTAGCCTTCCTAATTTCTAACCAGCCAAGCTATGCTCAGTATGTTCCTTTAGGGAAGTGATCTGAAAAAGTTTAAATTTTTCTTTAAAACCCATAGAAATTGGGCACTGTGGCTCACACCTGTAATCCCAGCACTTTGGGAGGCAGAGGTGGGCGGATCATGAGGTCAAGAGATCGAGACCATCCTGGCCAACATGGTGAAACCCCGTCTCTACTGAAAATGTAAAATTAGCTGGGCATGGTGGTGCGCACCTGTAGTCCCAGCTACCCAGAAGCCTGAGACAGAAGAATTGCCTGAACCTGGGAGGCAGAGGTTGCAGTGAGCTGAGATCACGCCACTGCAACCCAGCTTGGTGACACAGTGAGACTCCATCTAAAAAAAAAAAAAAAAGTTAATTGGACTCTCTTGATTTAGGAGAAATCAGCTATGGCCTTTTTCCTTGAGCTTTAAAGACCCCAACGGGTCAGTTTACACTGGACTGACCCTATAGATAGCGTAGCCTTGTGGCTAATACCAGGATATCTATAGTGTAATTTCCAAGATTAAACTGACCTAGTGAAAACAATTTGTTTATTAAGGAATCATCTATTACATATGGTAGTTTCTCAAACTAAATCATGTTTACTGGGGCATCCTGTTTCTCTAAGCTCAGAGTTCTGATTCAACCCACTGAAGTCTAAGAATTTCCCTTAAGACTCACGCATTGGCCGGGCGCGGTGGCTCAAGCCTGTAATCCCAGCACTTTGGGAGGCCGAGGCGGGTGGATCACGAGGTCAGGAGATCGAGACTATCCTGGTCAACATGGTGAAACCCCGTCTCTACTAAAAATACAAAAAACTAGCCGGGCGTGGTGGCGGGCGCCTGTAGTCTCAGCTACTTGGGAGGCTGAGGCGGGAGAATGGCATGAACCCGGGAGGCGGAGCTTGCAGTGAGCCGAGATCACGCCACTGCACTCCAGCCTGGGAGCACAGCGAGACTCCGTCTCAAAAAAAAAAAAAAAAAAAAGACTCATGCATTAATTGACTCCTTGTGTTCTGTATCACGTTCCTCACAATTGTTTTATTATTCACCTTAACTATTAGTACATACACAGCACTGACGGATAAAGATTCTACAGAATACAGTACGGTTGTGAGTCCCCTTTCCTAACTGGAAGTTTTTCAGTCCTGCTATGCGGTTATACTTATTTCCCATGCTACTCAAGTTAATTTACCAGAGTTGTAGGTATTTGTCCATTTAGGACCATTTTGGGACTCCATGCTAAAGGGTCAGATAATGAGGTGAAGGTCAAGGTGGTTGGATTTTTGACTACAAGGGTAGTACAGTCTTGAGCAGCCTGAGTCTTCAGTGTTAGGGAATAATGACTATAAGCCTGGAACTGCCCACCCTGCCCTGTACTTGCAGGAATACAAGAATGCAGGTCACCTTTCAACAAAACCTGGCTTTGTGGATTATGCATGAAGTCAGTCTCTTCCTGGTACTTTCCCTTCAACCTCATTAGTAATCCCCTTCCCCCATGCTATTCACTCCATGTAATTCCTCAGCTTCAGAAATAGACCCTATGTTTAGAATTTTTGGCAAATGCTTTCTGGTTTCCACAGGTGGAAGCTGGAAAGCAGTCCCAAGTGTCAATGGCAGAACACCGATGCCTGAATCCAGTTCCACCTTTCCTGTGTATCCTCTCTTCCACTTACCTTACTTCCCCTTCATGTTGAACCAACGTTAATAGGTGCAAGGTAAGGAGGACTGGTTTGAAGCTGCTAGTAAAGGCTTCCTTTTCAGGCTAGAAGCTAGTAGGACAGAAATGGGTACCATGCAAAGAGCAAAGCCATTAGCTGGTGATTGGCAAAATGGAGGCAGAAGGAAATAAGGGAGTGTTGCTAAGAGTATCAGCAGAAACTAGACATACAGGTTTTAGCAAAAGTATTTTGGCAAACGGACTACAGGAAGCAGGGGTGAGGGATGAAGGCAAAAGACACATGAATGCAGTCTTCAAGGAGCTAAGACCTTGATGTAGGATGAGGGCAGAGAGAAAGGGATGTCTTTGGAGAAACTTTTGATGTCTTGCAGGCATGAGATGAGTTCAGAAGCAATCAGTGCTGGAAGGATATGCAAAATAAAAGTTAAGAGAAACTAAGGATATAGAAGGCATCCTGAAAGTAAAACAGCTGAGGGCCACAAAGCATATAATGGAAAATCTGTTAAGCTGGGGAGGTCAGGTAGGAGAGGAAAGAACAGTCCCTCCCAAGGGAGGTCAGTGGTAAAAGGAAGTGTGAATGAAGTGAACAGAGAATGCAGCTAGGCCTTCCCCTAGGAGATAGCTACTGAGTGTCTTATAAGCCAGACTATTAAGAGGAAAGGGAAGTGTGAGGTCCATTGGCCTTTTGTTGTGAACTATGAGCATAAACACAAATCAAGAATGACAATAACTTACAGGGCTAAATTCTGGTTCTTCAATAATTCTATTCCCTTTACCAACAACTGATTCAAAAATAGACATGTGGCTGGGCGCAGTGGCTCACACCTGTAATCCCAGCACTTTGGGAGGCCGAGGTGGGCAGATCATGAGGTCAGGAGATCGAGACCCTCCTGGCTAACACGGTGAAACCCCATCTCTACTAAAAATATTAAAAAATTACCCAGGCGTGGTGGTGGGTGCCTATACTCCTGGCTACCTGGGAGGCTGAGGCAGGAGAATGGTGTGAACCTGGGAGGCAGAGCTAGCAGTGAGCTCATGCTACTGCACTCTGGCCTGGGTGACAGAGTGAGACTCCATCTCAAAAAAAAAAAGAAAAATCCAGGTGAGAGACCATGGTGGACTGGACATAAAGACCAATGGTCACCCAGGCTGGAGTACAGTGACCCATCTTAGCTCACTGCAGCCTGGACCCTCCAGGCTCAAGCAATCCTCCCACCTCAGCCTCCCAAACAGCTGGGACTACAGGCACGCACCACCATGCCCAGCTAATTTTTTAAATTTTTAGTAGCGATTGGGCCTCGCTATGTTGTCCAGGCTGGTCTCGAACTCCTGAGCTCAGGTAATCTTCCTGCCTTGGCCTCCCAAGGTGTGAGCTACTGGGCCCAGTCCCCTCTGCCCATATTGTTACCCACCACACAAAGATTTTTATCAAAATCAATTTCACATAATCAGAGCAATCCCCTTAAATTCCTATATTCCTAGCTCCCCAAACATCTGATTATGTCCTTAGTATCCTCTCAAGTAGTCCTGACACCAACCCTCCTCCTAAACCTCCCACCTCCATACATACACATATGTGAACACACAAACCTGCTTTGATCACACCAGTTGCCTCGCTTGCAACGTTCTGCCTTCACACCTTTGCCCAAGTTATTGGCTGAGGCCAGGACTTCCATGGGGATTCAAGCAGAAAGGCTGGGTTATGGAAAAGAAGGCATTTAGTTGGCCAGGCGTGATGGCTCATGCCTGTAATCCCAGCACTCTGGGAGGCCGAGGCGGGCAGATCACATGAGGTCAGGAATTCAAGACCAGCCTCACCAACATGGAGAAACCCCATCTCTACTAAAAAATACAAAATTAGCAGGGCATGGTGGTACATGCCTGTAACCCCAGCTACTCAGGAGACTGACACAGAAGAATCGCTTGAGCCCGGGAGGCGGAGGTTGCGGTGAGCGGAGATCACGCCATTGCACTCCAGCCTGGGCAACAAGAGCGAAACTATCTCAAAAAAAAAAAAAAAGAAGAAAGCATTTAGTGGCCCAGCTGGCAGCATTTCAGCTCAACATTCAGCCCAACACTGATGATGTACAGCTGTGCTCTGCATAGGGCAGACAGCCCAGTAAAAGGCTGGATGCAACAAAAGCCAAGAGTCATTGAGTACTTATACGTCAAATACTGTGCTAAGCAATTTATAAGTACCTATCCCTACATTACCGACAATCACGACGGCAGAAAGTAACTATTACTATCTCCATGTTACATGAGGAAACTGAGGCTCATAAAGGTTGGGTAATTTGTTCAGGGCTCCACAGCTAACTAGAGGTGGACCTGAAATTTCAAACCCTGATCTGCCTGGTCTAAGTACTTAAATTACATGATCTCCCAAAACAGGTTGGCCTTGCAGGGAGTGATCAGTTAACTTTACATAAAGTCCTTCCTCTCTCCAGTATCATGTGGGAAAGACCACTTGAAAGGATTGAAAGCCACATCTAGTTTGGAAGGGGTTCCCATAAGTAAACATCAAAGAAGATGCTGCATGTCATGTTTTTATCCATTTCACACTCAAGATCAAGTTTCCAAGGATCCCTTCTGTAGCTACTTCACCGTATATACCCTTCCTCATTCAGCCCATCCCAAAACAAATTCTGACAATGACACATGAGCTGTATGTAGCTGACCAGCCTACCAGGTCTTTTATGCAGTTCGACATACAAGGTGACACCAAGGTAAGACAAATGAAGTTCCGGTTTGGGTGCCTCCATCTCCCTCCCCTGGATCCTGATCCAGTGACTGCCAAAACCAGAAAGAACTGGGGTAGGGTGCTTGATCATGGGGAAGGCTGTTGTGGTTCGCCCGGCAGATGGGAAAGGGGAAAAGTTTCACTTCTTCACAATTTGAATGACATCCTCGTCCTCCAACGTATGGTCTTTACCCACTTTCTGAGGATTGTGTTTCACAGACAGACCCCAGACCAGAGCACTGTATGGAAGGGAAAAAGAACAGTCAGTGTAAATAATAACCTAGCTTCTGCCCTATTTGCCTGGATGCCACCCTTCTGCTCAGATTTAGAATCACACACTTAAGAACTACAGATGCACAAAAGTTTTATCTTCCTGAATAGCATGAGACACTGAAGCCTTAACATACAAGGCAACAAAGACTTCTGGAAGTTGTGTGGTTCCTCTTATTGCAGAAAGTCAAAGACAAAAAACATGATTAGTATAAAGAGCCTCGTTTAAAATTAAAAGAAAGCATGAATTTGTTACAGAGAAATACCCTGGGCCGGGCGCAGCAGCTCACGCCTGTAATCCCAGCATTTTGGGAGGCCAAGGCGGCAGATCACCTGAGGTCAGGTGTCTGAGACCAGCCTGGCCAATATGGTGAAACCCTGTCTCTACTAAAAATACAAAAATCAGGCCGGGCGTGGTGGCTCACGCCTGTAATCCCAGCACTTTGGGAGGCCCAGGTGGGTGGATCATGAGGTCAAGAGATCGAGACCATCCTGGCCAACATGGTGAAACCCTATCTCTACTAAAAATACAAAAAATTAGCTGGGAGTGGTGGCACACACCTGTTGTCCCAGCTACTCGGGAGGCTGAGGCAGGAGAATCACTTGAACCTGGGAGGCGGAGGTTGCAGTGAGCCAAGATCACGCCTCTGCACTCAAGCCTGGGCGACGGAGTCTCACTCACTCTCAAAAAACAACACACACAAAAAAAACACAAAGCACAGATAAGGGATTGATATGGTCAAGGACATGAAGGAAATGGAAAAGGGGTAAGTGTTACAATTAATTAGGCCTGAAGCTGAAAGTTTTCTATTATTAAGAGAGTTGTACCAGCCTGGGCAGCATGGAGAAACCCTAGCTCTACAAAAATAGAAAAAATTAGCCAGGCATGGTGGTTTGCACCTGTAGTCCCACCTATATGAAAGGCTGAAGTGGGAGGCTTGCTTGAACCCAGGAGTTCAAGGCAGCAGTAAACCACGATTACACCACTGGACTCCAGCCTGGGCGGCAACAGAACAAGACCCTATCTCAAAAAATAATAATAATAAAAATAAAAATAAAGATAGTTGTGCTATAACTAAACAAAAAGAAAAAAACAGTAAAATAAGGAGCAAATAAAATCCTGTTTGCTTCGATATGTTTCTTATCTGAGACATTTTTCTCCCCTTTTTAATTCCCTGGTAAATTTAAAGTTCTGAAGGTTTTGAACAGTGTTTTGCACCATAGAAGGAAAGAGCTATATCTCTAAATCTACAAAGTCTGAAAAAGGACAGTGTTTAACTTTTTACAAAAGTCATCTTTCCCAGTTAAAGTAACTGCCAAAGCATAATGTTTTGACTGGTGGAAATTAGCACTTACATGTCGAATATAGTTGTTTTATATATAAGGATCTGAAGGTCAATAAAGGACTTCACTCTCTCAGTACTCTTAGGATCAGAAACAAGTTTTGTTTTTTCTTTGTTTGGCTGGTTTTTTGAGGCAAGGGTCTCAGTCTGCTGCCCAGGCTAGAGTACAGGGGCATGATCATTATCATGGCTCGCTGCAACATCAACCTCCTGGACTCAAGCAATCCTCCTACCTCTGCCTCCTGAGTAGCTGGGACCACAGGTGCCTGGTACCGTGTCTGGCTAATTTTTTAATTTTTTATAAAGACGGGCGTCTCACTATATTGCCTAGTCTGATCTCACACTCCTGGACTCAAGCAGTCCTCCTGCCTTGGCCTCCCAAAGTGCTGAGATTACAGGCGTGAGCTACCCCACCTAGCCCTATTTTCTTCTTTTGTTTTTAACCCTTTTTCCTATTCAGAAAAAAAAATGCAGCGGGTGGGGTGGCTCACGCCTGTAATCCCAGCACTTTGGGAGGCCAAGGTGGGTGGATCACGAGGTCAGGAGATCGAGACCATCCTGGCTAACACATGGTGAAACCCCATCCCTACTAAAAATACAAAAATTTAGTCCGGTGTGGTGGCAGGCACCTTGGAAGCCTTGGCAGGCTACTTGGAAGGCTGAGGCAGGAGAATGGCATGAACCCGGGAGGCAGAGATTGCAGTGAGCCCAGATCGCACCACCGCACTCCAGCCCAGGCAACAGAGCAAGACTGTCTCAAAAAAAAAAAAAAAAAAAAGAGGAAGTCCGGGTGCAGTGGCTAGTGTCTGTAATCCCAGCACTTTGGGAAGCCGAAGCAGGAGGATCACTTGAGCCCAGGAGTTCGAGACCAGCCAGGGCAACATAGGGAGACCCTGTCTCTACAAATAAAAAAAAAAATTAGCTGGGCATGGTGGCACACATCTATGGTCTCAGCTACTCAGAAACTGAGGTAGGAGGATTGCTTGAGCCTGGGAAGTCGAGACTGCAGTGAGCTGTAACAGAGCCACTACACTCCAGCCTGAGAGACAGAGACCCTGTCTTAAAAATAATACTAAGTGAGAAGGCTAAAATGAACCCTGTAGTATTGAACTAGAATCAGAGGTAACAGTATAAACTCATGGTTTTTAGGAAAGATGGATAAATGGATAGTGAGGAAGGATAAGACAGAGAAATACAGATGTGTATATAAGCATCATCAGTATCCATACATGTATTTCCTAACTTTATTTGCTAAGAGGGCCTACAGGCAATGATAACCTATTTGCTAACAATGAGTACACTTAGCACCCACATCTTGAAAACTGGAGCTCCTTGGAGAAGTGACTAATTTCCAGGGCTAGTGCAGGCAAAATCAATGTCATTTGGGAACATCTAAGTATTAACAGTACCAAAAAGTAAGGAAAGGCTGGGCACAGGTGGCTGATGCCCGTAATCCTGCACTTTGGGAGGCAGAGATGGAAGGATCACTTGAGCCCAGGAATTTGAGAAGCCTGGGCAACATAGCAAGACCCCATCTCTACAAAAAATAAATGGCTCATGCCTGTAATCCCAGCACTTTGGGAGGCGAAAGTAGGCGGATCACTAGAGCTCAGGCATTGGAGACCAGTCTGGGCAACACAAGTCAGACCCTGTCTCTATAAAAAATAATAGAAAAAACTAGCTGGACATGGTGGCTCACACTTGGGGTTCCAGCTACTCAGGAGGCTGAGGCAGGCTGAGGCTTGAGCCCGTGAGATCAAGGCTACAGTGAGCTGTGATTGTGCCACTGCACTCCAGCTTGGGCAACAGTGAGACCCTGTCTCAAAAAAAAGCAGCTTATCAAAAGAACACAGGGGCCAACACGAAGGAGTTCCTAATGGCCAAAGCTTTGTTATAACTTGAGCAACAAAATAATAACATTGTTAGATTACATCCTATAGAATAAAATAATCTAGAGCTCATACTAATAGGAATTATGAGTTAAATAGGGGAAGTGGTAGCTCTAACATACAGAAGTCCAATAAATAAACATAAAATAAAAAAGGAAAATAAAGAATCACCATTAGGCCAGGCGTGGTACCTCATGCCTGTCTGTAATCCCAGCACTTTGGGAGGCCGAGGCAGGCAGATCACCTGAGGTCAGGAGTTTCAGACCAGCCTGACCAACATGGTGAAACCTCATTTCTACTAAAAATACAAAAATTAGCCAGGCATGGTGGCACACGCCTGTAGTACTAGCTACTCAGGAGGCTGAGGCAGAAGAGTCGCTTGAACAAGGGAGCCAGAGGTTGCAGTGAGCTGAGATCACGCCACTGCACTCCAGCCTGGGTGAGAGGGCGAGACTCTGTCTTAAAAAAAAAAAAAAAAAAAAA
>NW_012102031.1:12395500-12399830 GCF_000951045.1 Mandrillus leucophaeus
AAACACCATAGCCATAAATGTCACAGACAAGCCTCACCAGTAGATGCTAATATCAGCAGGCAAAAATTTGAAGATAAACAGGACTTTCACAGTCTCAAAAGTACCCCAAGATACTTATCAAATACGGAGAGAAAAATACTACCTTCACAGCTGAGAAACCCACCCTACACCAACATAACCAAGTAATCAATGTGAATATTATCATCAGTAAGGTATATCAACATCATGAATCTCATGTAATGATACACCGAGAAGAACACATCATTATTTTTGTGGTATTCTTACCAAAAATACATAATCTCATTTCAATCATAAGAGAACACTGGACAAACTCAAAATAAGGAACATTCAATCAAATAACTAGTGAACACTCTTCAAAAGCATCAAGGTCATCAATGACAGTGAAAGTCTAAGGAAATATTACTGGTAAACTAGAATACAAAGACTACAAACAAGTAACAACTAGATGCCACACAGGTTCCTAGAACACAAAATAGACACTAGTAAAAGAAAAAGTGATAAAATTCAAATAAGGTCTATAGTTAACAACATCATACCAATGCTTATTTCCTGTTTTTGATAATTTTATAGTAATGTGAGCTGTTAACATTAGAAGTGGGGTGAGAGATAAAAGGAAACTCTTTGTGCTATATCTGCAACTTTGCTGTAAGTCTACAATAAGTTCAAAATAAAAAATTAATATGCTGGGCATAGTGGCTCACACCTATAATCCTAACACTTTGGGAGGCTGAAGCAGGTGACTCTCTCGAGCTCAGGAATTCAAGACCAGCCTGGGAAACAAAACAAGACCTCGTCTCTAGTAAAAATTTTTTAAGGCCAGGCACGGTGGCTCATGCCTGTAATCCCAGCACTTTGCAGGGCTGAGGTCAAGAGTTCAAGACCAGCCTGACCAACATGGAGAAACCCTGTCTCTACTGAAAATACAAAATGAGCTGGGTGTGGTGGCACATGCCTGTAATCCCAGCTACTTGGGAGGCAGCTGAGGTGGGAGAATCACTTGAACCCGGGAAGAAGCTGCAGTAAGCCAAGATCACACCATTACACTCCAGCCTGGGCAATAAGAGCGAGACTATCTCAAAAAATAAAAAATGAAAAATTAGCTGGGTATAGTGGTGTGCACCTGTAGTCCCAGCTACTCAGGAGGCTGAGGCAGGAGGACTGCTTGAGCCCAGAAGATTGAGGCTCCAGTGAGCTATGATCGCACCACTCACTTCAGCCAAGGCAACACCAAGACCCTGTCTCAGAAATAAAGTAATTCTTTTTTCAGCCTGTGTCATCAGTGAAAAATACGAGAGATTAGGGAGGTTTTGCCCATGTTTAAGGTTTAGAAGGGGGCTCAGTACCCAGTAGAGGCCAGTGTGACATTGGCAGGAATTATTAATATTTGTGTTTGCCAAGAGGAAGATGAAATAATGAGGGAAGGTCAGGGCTGTTTGTGTCATCAGGTTTCCTGACCTAAAGAGGTTTCTAGAGCTCTTCCTATTCTAATTAGGCACGGTTTTAAGAAGACACTGCAGAGTTCCAGCCAAGCAAACATTTCAGTAGCCTCCTTCCTGCCTTCTTTTTAAAAATGCCATCCTATGAGTTACTAGTTAGTGAAACTGGTAACTTATAGGAAAAAGGAGGGACCACATGCCCATGATACTTACTATTTAAATTCTTTGATAAGATTTTTGTGAATCTTCATGCAGAAATCCTCCACTGTGGTCCTGGAGTAAGGAAGTACCACTGGGGATGTGTAATCTGGTAATTGGCCTTTGGGTTTGGTGTAACTAGAAAAGAGAGGGCATAAAGATTACCACCTTCTTAGAATATCTCATGTGTTGAATGTATAGCAACCCTCCATCACCCCTGACATAAGACCAGGACAACCTCCAACCTGAGGGAAAAAGTGTCCTCAATATGACCTAGTAGATAATAGGAACCAATTTACTTATATTTTCAAAAAGAGCCAGATTTTGTTAATGAGCTCCAGAAAGTCATCTTAGGACGGTCTGGTTTAATTTGTACAGCAACATTACCCTATCCACAAAGACTTACATTCTCACTAGTTTCAGATAGTCCCAGATCTTTTCCAATAGGTCATCAAAATTCCAGCGGTGATGGGCAGAGATGGGTACACAGTGAGGCACCTTATAGATGATATCCAATTCCTCAATGGAGATTTGGTCAATCTTATTTAACACATAGATACAGGGGATATAAACTCTACAGAAGTTGAAGAAAAACAGGTATTAGTCTGGAGTTGTTGACAAAACTGTCAGACTGTTGAACAGCACACCCTCACCCAGACCCAACTGGCGCTCTCAAGAGGAATCGTAAGTAGCAGATCAGCCAGAAAAAGAAAAAAGAAAAAGTGAACTATGGGTTGAAAAGTAACAAAAGTCAGGCCCTAGTACCAGACACAAAGATAACTGCTGGGAAAGCATACTGCAGTGGAAAGAACACAAGCTTTGAAGCGCTCAGACTGATTCTAATCCCAGTTGGCCCTCCATATATGCAGGTTTTGCATCCTTAAATTTAACCAACTGCAGATCAAAACCCACAGACACGGAGGGTCAGCTGTACTATACCATTTTATATAAGGGCCTTGAGCATCTGCAGGTTTCATCATCTGCAAGGGGTCCTGGAAGCAATCCTCTGTGGATATAAAGAGGTGATGTTATGTGTCCCTAGGAAAGTCACTTAACCTCTGAGTCAGTTTCCTACATGGCTGTTTTAAAACATAATTTATATTTAAAGACTAAAAAATGTTTTATTTATTGGTACAATAAATAATATTTATTGGTAAAAATGATATCACATCTACCAATGTCATATTCCTAGTGTCCAATGAATATGACAGCTAAGGTTACTAATAATTAGGCAAGCCACAACTTCTCACGGTTTAACTGCCTCACTTGTAAAATGCCTAACTGAAAACACTGGCTTCTGTTTGTTTTCAAATGAGGAGTAAATACGTTCATCCAACATACAGGAACAAATGACTACGAGAACTAAAAATATTACATGCAAATGCTACAAGTAATTTTAACAGTGACTTAACTTATTCAAGTCTCAATAATATTAATGGGCTGGGCATAGTGTCTTATGCCTATAATCCCAACACGTTGGGAGGCCAAGGCAGGCAGATTGCTTGAGCCCAGGAGTTCAAGACCAGTCTTGGCAAGGTGAGGAAACAACATCTCTATAAAAAATACAAAAATTAGCTTGGCTTGGTGGTACACGCCCATAGTCCCAGCTACTCAGGAGTTTGAGGTGGGAGGATGGATTGAGCCCGGAGTTCAAGGCTGTGGTGAGCCGTGATCACACCACTGCACTACAGCCTGGGCGACAAGAGCGTGACCCTGTCTCAAAAAAAAAAAAAAAAAAGTAATGTATCATGAAATAGATACTCAGCTACATACTCTTAGGATGGAGAAAACAGACACAGCCTGGCTGGCTCAGACTTCTGTAGGACACAGCCTATAGAACTTCTCAGGTGGATTAATTCTGGAAGAGCAGACTCACCTACTACTCTCTTCAACTATCACATGACAAAGATTAGGGGGCAGCTTAGTTTACAGCAAGTAACTGAAATGGAGAATTTCATAGGAGGAGGTTATAAAAGAAAAAAACTGAAATGCGGAATATGACCATCACAATTAAATTTAAAAGCAAGGAGGATGTCAGAAATCAAAACGAATCCCTCAGTTTAGAGCTAAAGAAACCAAAGCCAGCAGGCATGGTGGCTCATGCCTGTAATTCCAGCACTTTGGGAGGCAGAGGCAGGCAGACTGCCTGAGGTTAGAGACCAGCCTGGCTAACATGGAGAAACCCCATCTCTACTAAAAATACAAAAATTAGCCAGGTGTGGTGGCGGACGCCTGCAGTCCCAGCTACTCGGGAGGATGAGGCAGTGGAAGTGCTTGAACCCTGGCGGCAGAGGTTGCAGTGAGCCAAGATCATGCCACTGCACTCCAGCCTGGGCGACCGAGCAAGACTCCAAAAAAAAAACACAAAACCAGGGGGCGGGGGCCAGGCACAGCGGCTCATACCTGTAATCCCAGCACTTTGGGAAGCTGAGGCAGGTAGATCACCTGAGGTCAGGAGTTCAAGAACAGCCTGGCCAACATGGTGAAACCCCATCTCTACTGAAAATACAAAACATTAGCCAGACGTGGTGGCAGGCACCTGTAATCCGAGCTACTCAGGAGGCTGAGGCAAAAGAATCGGTTGAACCCAGGAGGTGGAGGTTGCAGTGAGCCAAGATCATGCCACTATACTCCAACCTGGGTGACAGAGTGAGATACTTGTCTCACAAAAAAAA
>NW_012102031.1:12400885-12410254 GCF_000951045.1 Mandrillus leucophaeus
CTGTTTCCTTCCACCACATCAATGAGGTCATCAGCTGTAGCATCACTACGTAGAGTCACATCAGCATTATGAATCTTGTATTCGGCCAGAATGCTCTTCACAGTTTCAGCATCTAGCTCACTCTGGGGGCACTGAAAGGGAATAGCAGATGACTGGTCAGCACAAAATTAAAAAAAAAAAAATACTTGCCAAGTGTACCAATATCCATGTACCTGGAAAATTCTAGCTAAGATGCAAACTCATTACTAAAGACATCCAGGATGAGTGTCACTGACTTTTAGTAGGAAATAAATGTTCAAACTCCAAGGAGGGTGTTACACGCTGAACTGTGTTCCTCCTTCCCCCACAAAATAATTCATATGTTGAAGTCCTAATCTCAGTATCTCAGAACGTGACCGTATTTGCAGATAAGAGTCTTTAAAGCGGTAATCAAATTAAAATAAGGTCATTAGGGTGGGGCCCTAATCCAATACTGGTGGTACTAATGAGAAAAGGAGATTAGGACACAGAAACACAGAGCAAACACCAGATGAAGCCATATCTGTAAACCAAGGACAGAAGCCTCAGAAGAAACCAACCGTGCCATCACCTTGATCTCAGACTTCCAGCCTCTAGAATTATGAAAAATAAATTTGTTATTTAAGCCACCCCATCTGTGGTACCATATTATGGCAGCCCTGGCAAACTAACACAGAAATAATCTTAAATGTTCAAATTCGAACATTAAGACAGGATAATGGGAAAGATGTTTTGGGCAAGACAGCTTAAACCTATGCCAGTCAAATCATCTGGAGTGTTAAATTTAGTAGGAAAGTCTCAGTCCTCAATTCTGACAGAGAAGCAGCATTTGACAGAACTGGTCACTCTTATCTGAAACACTTTACTTGGCTTCCAGCATTTCAAACTCTTTCAGTTTTCCTTCTCTCTCTTTGTCTAAGAAGTCTTATCTCTTTGAGTCTCTTTTCTTTCTTTCTTTTTTTTTTTCTGAGACGGAGTTTCGCTCTTGGTGCCCAGGCTAGAGTGCAATGGCGCAATCTCAGCTCACTGTAACCTCCACCTCCTGGGTTCAAGCGATTCTCCTGCCTCAGTCTCCCAAGTAGCTAGGATTACAGGCGCGTGCCACCATGCCTGACTAATTTTTGTATTTTTAGTAGAGACAGGGTTTTGCCATGTTGGCCAGGCTGGTCTCCAACTCCTGACCTCAGGTAATCTGCCCACGTCGGCCTCGGCATCAGCCACTGTGTCTGGCCGATTCTCTTTTCTTTTTCCTTTTCTTTTTTTTTTTTTTGAGATGGAGTCCCACTCTGTTGCCAGGCTGGAGTGCAGTGGTGTGATCTCGGCTCACTGCAACCTCCTCCTCCCGGGTTCAAGCGATTCTCCTGCCTCAACCTCCTGAGCAGCTGAGATTACAGGCATGTGCCACCATGCTCAGCTAATTTTTGTGTTTTTAATAGAGACAAGGTTTCACCATGTTGGCCAGGATGGTCTCGATCTCTTGACCTTGTGATCTGCCCGCCTTGGCCTCCCAAAGTGCTGGGATTACAGGCATGAGCCACCGCGCCTGACTCTCTTTTCTTTTCTATCTATACTCACATCCTTGGTGATCTCAGTTAGGTCCATGACATTAAAGTTGATAATCACCAAATTTATATATCCAGTCTAGGTAATTCCTCATGCAGCCTAAATAATTCCTCATGCCTTTTTTTTTTTTTTAAGTAGAGATGGGGTCTCACTTTGTTGTCCAAGCTGGTTTTGAACTCCTGGGCTCAAGTGATCCTCCTGCCTCAACCTCCCAAAGTGCTGGGATTATAGATGTACAGTCATGAGCCACTGTGCCCAACCTACCCCACATGCCTTCTTGACAGAAACACCTGGATGTCTAACTGGCATCTAAAACTTAACATCCTGATCTTCTCCTTCCCTCCAAACCTACTCTACCAAAAGTCCTACCATTTTAGTAATAAGAGTTCATTTTTTTTTTTAGCTCAGGACAAAAAAAAAAAAAAAAAAAAAGTGGCTGGGTATGGTGGCTCACACCTGTAATCCCAACACTTTGGGAGACCAAAGCAGGAGGATAGTTTGAGGCCAAAAGTTCAAGATCAACCTGGGCAACATGGCAAATCTCCGTTTCTACCAAAAAAAAAAAAAAAAATAGCCAAGCCTGGAGGCATGTGACTATAGCCCTAGCTACTTAGAAGGCTGAGGCAGGAGCGTCATTTGAGCCCAGGAGTTTGAGCTAACAGTGATTGTACCACTGTACTCCAGCCTAAGCGACAGAATGAGATCAACCAGGCTGGCCGACATGGTAAAACCCCGTCTCTACTAAAAATACAAGAATTAGCCGGGCACAATGGCAGGCACCTGTAATCCCAGCTACTCAGGAGGCTGAGGCAGAAGAATCTCTTGAACTTGGTCGGCAGAGGTCGCAGTGCGCCAAGATCGTGCCACTGCACTCCAGCCTGGGTGACAGAGCAAGACAGAGTGAGACTCCATCTCTAAATAAGTAAATAAATAAACAAACAAAAAACAAAACAGGCATCTCTGACTCTTTCTTTCACAATGCATACCCAATCCAGATGTAATTACTATCAGCTATTTCAAAATCTTTCCACAACCAACCACTTTTCAACTCCTTCACTGTCACAACCCTGGTCCAGGAAGCTATCACTTCTTGGTTATTGCAATAACCTCTTAAATTATTTCTGTTTCTGCTCTTAACCTACTGCAATCTATTCTCAACATAAGAGTCAGAATTATTCCACTAAAACCTAAGTCAAATCATGTTTGTGGGTCAGAACTCAACCAACAGTTACCCATCTCCTGTAAAGTAAAAGCACATATGTCCCTATGTTATGACTTCATCTCTTACTACTCTCTTACTTGCTCATTCTGCTGTTCCTCAAACATGGGAAGACATGCCCTGCCTCAGTACCTTTCCACTTGGACGTTTCCTCTGCATGAAGCAAATGCTCTTCTTCAAGATATCCACTTGGTTCACACCTTCATGTTACCTCAGTGAAGACTTCCCTGACCAACGTTCTTAAAACCGCAACCCTCACACCAACACTCTATCTCCTTTCCCTACTTTGTGTTCTCACATTTATCATTGACTAATACATTATATTTTACTCATTAATATTTGCTATTCTATCCAACTAGAAAATAAAAGCAGGGGGTTTCACTATTCCCTCTTCCATTCCTGCTCAGAGCCTAAAATAATGCTTGGCCCATGGTAGGCACTCTATAAATTTGTGTTAAATGAATGAAAACAGAAGACATTGGCGGCCATGTACTTTATGCAAGCATAATATTGGTTCACACTCCCATATCATCCCCAATAGATAATCCAAAAGAGGAAATAAGCAGCAAAGGTAAGTCTGAGACTGGCTCCTATCCTAATCTTGAAGTCTTTCTTGTCAGTCATTATGAAGTCACTGTGCTATCTCAATTAGTGCAGGGAAAAGCCAGGAAATTTTCCAATGTCAATGTCCATGCACTCTAATCCACTCCCCACTCCTATTCCTGCAGCAGCCTGCCCCATGTCGTCTTCCCCACTTACAGTGGCTGTGAGATTAATGCCTCCCTTGTCTTTCTTCTTAAAGCCAATGTTGGGGGGTTTGCTGTTCAAGCGAATGCCAAAGCCTTCCAGCTCATTTTCAATTATCTTCTTATGTCCCAAAGGTTTCAGGACATCCAGAACAATCAAGATCAAGTTACAGGTTCGGGCCACTGAAGAGTAAGAAAGAAACATACCCAAGAAAGTTCAATAAAGCCTTAACTAACCCAAATACTCAAGTAGAGGTGTTCTTCCCCCTACATTTAAGTGTCAAAGGATCTTTTTGTAATACATACATACATACATACACGAAGTTCTTATAGCTACAAAAGAGTTATACCAGAAGTCAATTTGCTTTGTATGCCATGAAATCAGCACATATTTGCCCAAGAGTTGACACATTTTCTGTCGCCCAGGCTGGAGTGCAGTGGCACAATCTTGGCTTACTGCAACCTCTTCCTCTCGGGTTCAAGCGATTCTCCTGCCTCAGCCACCCGAGTAGCTGGGACTACAGGCACGTGCCACCATGCCCAGCTAATTGTATTTTAGTAGACATGGGATTTCCTCACCATGTTGCCTGGGCTGGTCTTGAACTCCTGAGCTCAGGCAATCCACCCACCTCAGCCTCCCAAAGGGCTAGGATTACAGGCGTGAGCCACTGCGCCCACCCTTGGTTAGCATATTTTAAACCAAATTTAATGAGGTATAACTTTTTTTAATTATATCCATGTTAAAGCACACAGTTCGATGGCAAATGTATATACCTGTATAACCACCTAAGCAATCAAGACACGGAATATTTCCATCACCTACAGCATTCCTTTGTAACTCCTTTCAATCTTCCCCACTATTCCCAGCCAACCACTGATCTGCTTTCTGCCACCATAGTTTGCACTTTTTAGAATTTCATATAAATGAAATCATATAAAATATATTATTTTGGCACAGCACAGTGGCTCCTGCCTATAATCCTAGCACTTTGGGAGGTTGCAGCAGAAGGACTGCTTGGAGCCAGGAGTTTGAGACCAGCCTGCGCAACAAAGTAAGATTCAATCTGTACAAAAAAAAAAAAAAAAAATGTAGTATTTTGTGCCTGAATATCTTATTTTTATTAATACATACTTATATTTATATTGACTGAGACAGAGTATCACTCTATTGCCTAGGCTGGAGTGCAGTGGCATGATCATAGCTCACTGTAGCCTTTAACTCCTGACCTCAAGCAATCCTCCTGCCTTGGTCTCCCAAAGTGCCAAGATTACAGGCATGAGCCACAGTATCTGGCCTATTTCTATATTAAAATTCATTTGCCAAAAATTTTGCTTCCAGCTGGGAACGGGAGCTCACGCCTATAATCCCAGCACTTCGGGAGGCTGAAGCGAGAAGATCACCTGACGCCAGGCGTTCAAGACCAGCCTGGTCAACATGGTGAAACCGACTCTACTAAAAATACAAAAACTGGCCAGGCACAGTGGCTTACATCTGTAATCCCAGCACTTTGGGAGGCTGAGGCAGGAGAATCGCTTAAACCCGGGAGACACAGGTTGCAGTGAGCTGAGATTGTGCCACTGCACTCCAGCCTGGGCAACAGAGCAAGAATCCATCTCCAAAAATAAGTAAATAAATAAAACATTAGTTGGCCGTGGTAGTGGACACCTGTAATACCAGCTACTCACGAGGCTGAGGCACAACAATCACTTGAACCGGGGAGGCAGAGGTTGCAGTGAGCCGAGATCATGCCACTGCACTCCAGCCAGCCTGGGTAACAGAGCTCCATCTCAGGAAAAAAAAAAAAATTCTGCTTCCATCAACTTTCTAGTTCCTCATTTTTTTAAATTCTCTTTTTTGAAGAGAAAGGCTCTTGCTTTGTCACTCAGGCTGGAGTGCAGTCACATGATCATAGCTCATTATAACCTCTACCTCCTGGGCTCAACTGATCCTCCTGCCTCAGCCTCTTTGAGTATCTCGGACTACACGTGTGCCATGTCACATGACTATTTTTTTTTTTATTTTTGTAGAGACAGGGTCTTGCAATGTTGCCCAGGCTGGTCTTGAACTCCTGGCCTCAAACAATCCTCCTGCCTCAGTCTCCCAAAGTGCCGGGATTACAGATATAAGCCATTGCACCTGACCCTCATTCTTTTTTTTTTTTTCCTTTGGAGATGGAGTAGAGATGGCGTTTTACCACGTTGTTCAGGCTGGTCTTGAACTCCTGACCTCATGATCTGCCCACCTCGGCCTCCCAAAGTGCTGGGATTACAGGCGTGAGCCACCATGCCCAGCCTCAGTGGTAGACTCTTTTTTTTTTTTTTTTTTTGAGACAGAGTTTCACTCTTGTTGCCCAGTCTGGAGTGCAATGGTGAGACCTCGGCTCACCACAACGTCCGCCTCCTGGGTTCAAGCAATTCTCCTGACCCAGCCTCCTAAGTAGCTGGGATTATAGGCATGGGCCACCACTCCCAGCTAATTTTGTATTTTTAGTAGAGACAGGGTTTCTCCAGGTTGGTCAGGCTAGTCTCAAACTTTCAACCTCAGGTGATCTGCCCACCTCAGCCTCCCAAAGTGCTGGGACTACACGCATGTTCCACCATGCCCAGCCTGATTTTATTTTATTTATTATTTTTTAGATGGAGTCTCGCTCTGTCACGCAGGCTGGAGTGCAATGGCATGATCTCGGCTCACTGCAACCTCCACCTCCTGGGTTCAGGCTATTTTCCTGCCTCAGCCTCCCAAGTAGCTGGGACTACAGGCATGCATCACTATGCCTGGCTACATTTTGTATTTTTAGTACAGACAGGGTTTCACCATGTTGGCCAGGCTGGTCTCAAACTCCTGACCTCAAGTGATACACCCGCCTCAGCCTCCCAGAGTGCTGCAATTATAGGCGTGAGCCACCACGCCTGGCCATGATTTTATTTTTATTATTATTTTTTGACACGGAGCCTTGCTCTGTTGCCAGGCTGGAGTGCAGTGGTGCGATCTCTCGGCTCACTGCAACCTCCGCCTCCCAGGTTTAAGCGATTCTCCTGCCTCAGCCTCCTGAGTAGCTGGGACTACAGGCGTACACCACCACACCCAGCTAATTTTTGTATTTTTAGTAGAGAGACGGGGTTTCATCATGTTGGCCAGGATAGTCTCGATCTCCTGACCTGGTGATCCACCCGCCTCAGCCTCCCAAAGTGCTGGGATTACAGGTGTTTGAGTCACCACGCCTGACCTTATTATTACTATTATTATTATTATTTGAGACAGGGTCTCTGTTTGTTGCCCAGGCTGCAGTGCAGTGCCATGATCACGGCTCACTGCAGCTTGACCTCCTGGGCTCAAGAGAGCCTCCCACCTCAGCCTCCCAAACACCTGGGACTACAGGAACACACCACCACATCCAGCTATTTTTTTTTTTTTTTTTTTGAGACAGAGTCTTGCTGTCACCAGGCTGGAGTGCAATGGTGCGATCTCGGCTCACTGCAACCTCTGCCATCCAGAGTCAAGCAATTCTCCTGCCTCAGCCTCCCAAGTAGCTGGGACTACAGGCATGCGCTACCATGCCCAGCTAATTTTTATATTTTTAATAAAAATGGTGGGGTTTCACCATGTTGGCCAGGATGGTCTCGATCTCTTCACCTCGTGATCCGCCTGCCTCGGCCTCCCAAAGTGCTAGAATTACAGACTGTGGAATTACAGTGCTGGAATTACGGACTGTGAGCCACCGCGCACGGACGGCCAGTGATATCTTAAGCCCAGTGACTGAAGTGATAGAAAAGAGGTCAGAGAGGCAGCCAGGGGTCAGGTCATTTACGGTAAAGACTTTGGGTCTCATCCAAAATAATACGGGAAAACATCAGAAGATATAGCCAAGAAATGACATGATCTGACTTCTTTTTGTTTGCTTTCTTTGAGACAGTCTCACTCTGTCACGCAGGCTGGAGTGCAGTGGCATCTCACCTGACTACAACTTCCGCCTCCCAGGTTCAAGTGATCCTCCCATTTCAGCCTCCCAAGTAGCTAATTTTTGTATTTTTAGTAGAGATGGGGTTTCACCATGTTGGCGAGGATAATGTGGAACTCCTGGCCTCAAGTGATCTGCCTGCCTCAGCCTCCCAAAGTGCTGGGATTACAATTATGAACCATCATGCCTAGACTGATCTGACTTCTTATACACAATCATTCTAGCTGTAGTGAGAAGATACTACAGAGCAGCAGGATAGCAGCAGGAAGGCCAGTGATGGGGCTATAATGCTAGAGACAAGGCATCACGAAGGAAGTGACAATATAGGTGAAGAGTTTGGAGTCACTACAAATCAAAGGGGAAAAAAACAGAAGGTGTTGGGGAAAGTGGCCCATTATACAGAGAAAATAAAAATTGGATACCCTTCTAATATCAGATATAAGAGTAGTCTCCAGGTAAATAAAGGACCCAAAAGTATAGAAAAAACAGGAGGCCGGGCGCAGTGGCTCAAGCCTGTAATCCCAGCACTTTGGGAGGCCGAGACGGGCGGATCACGAGGTCAGGAGATCGAGACCATCCTGGCTAACACGGTGAAACCCCGTCTCTACTAAGAAATACAAAAAACTAGTCAGGCGAGGTGGCGGGCGCCTGTAGTCCCAGCTACTCGGGAGGCTAAGGCCGGAGAATGGCGTGAACCCGGGAAGCGGAGCTTGCAGTGAGCTGAGATCCGGCCACTGCACTCCAGCCTGGGCGACAGAGCGAGACTCTGTCTCAAAAAAAAAAAAAAAAAGAAAAGAAAATGTGCCATGAACTGAGAAGTATGATTAACTCCATCTTTTGATAGAGTTTCCTCCTTAGCATAGTGGCCAGGAAGTCAGTCACCTAACTCAATGTTTTTCACTTAAGGATGAAAAAGGGGGAAAAAAAGAGTGGCTAGCCTCTAGATATATTTCAAAGGTAAAACCAACTGGATATAATAACGTAGTAGATGTGGGGGATGAAAGGGAAAAAAAGATTTGACCTAAAAGTTCTGAAGGATAAATTTGCCTTTACAGAGATAGAAAAGACTAAAGGAAGAGCAAGTTGAGGATGGGAGATCAATAATGTCTTTTTGTTTTTTAATTTTTAAATTTACTTTCATTTTTTAACAGAGATTAGGTATCACTATGTTGCCCAGGCTGGTCTCAAACTCTTGAGCTCAAGTGATCCCCCCGCCTGAGCTAAGATCAAGAATGTAATCTTATACATGTTAAGTCTGAGACACCTAATTAGACATCCAAGCGGAGATATGTCGGCAGCTGATCTGCAGTTCATCAGAAGGCAAAATACTGCCACACATTTCATAATCATTAGAATATAGATCCAGACATTTAAAACCAAAGAACTAGATGAAATAACCCTCATTCGGCATAGACAGAGCAGAGACAGAGAAGAAAAGAAACTCCAAGATTAGGCATTGCGGCAATCCACATTTAGAGGGCTTGATGAGGGGGCAGATCAAGCAAAGGAGACCAGGAAGAACCACTGGTGTCAGAGATCAGCTAAAGCAAATACTTCAAGGAGGGAGTGATCAACTGTGTTACTCTCTTTAGAAAGATGTGGACAATAAACTGCGCATCAGGTTTGACAATGGGGAAGTCATATGTGTCCTTGTTAAGAACAGACAGGAGTCGGGAGGGCCCAGTGGCTCATGCCTGTAATCCCAGCACTTTGGGAGGCCAAGGTGGGTGGATCACCTGAGGTTAGCTGTTTAAGACCAGCCTGGCCAACGTGGTGAAACCCCATCTCTACTAAAAATACAAAAATTAGCCAGGTGTGGTGGCAGATGCCTATAATTCCAGCTATTCAGGAGGCAGAGGCAGGA
>NW_012102031.1:12410614-12411862 GCF_000951045.1 Mandrillus leucophaeus
AAAAAAAAAAAAAAAAGAAAAAACAGGAGACTATGTCTAAGACCTAAGGAAAGATAGGGACTTCTTAAATAAAACTTTAAAAGCACAAACCATAAGAAAAAATAAACAGTAGGCCAGGTGCTCACACCTGTAATCCCGGCACTTTGGGAGACTGAGGCAGGCGGATCCCTTGAGGTCAGGAGTTCGAGACAAGCCTGACCAACATGGTGAAACCCTGTTTCTATCAAAAATACAAAAAAATTAGCCGGGCGTGGTGGCACACACCTGTGATCCCAGCTACAAATAAAGAGTAGATTCTAACAAAATTAAGAGTTTTTATTCAACAAATACCACCTTGCACAAAATTAATGGGAGAAGATATTTGTAATGTCTAAAGCAGTTTCTGCAATAATGAAAATATTCTGCATCTGTACTGTCCAATACAGTAGTTACTAGTCACGTGTAGCTAATAAGCACATAAAATGTGGCTTACATAATTGAGGAACTAAATTTTAAATTTTATTTAATTGTAATTAAATTTTAGTCACATGTAACTAGTAAATATCATATTAGACAAAGAATTTCAGAGGAATTCTTGAAAAACAGTAAGACAACAATCACTGCCTGGGCAACATATCGAGATTCTACCTCTAAAAAAGTAAAAATTAATTAGCCTGGCACGGTGGTGCATGCCAGTAGTCCCAGCTACTCAGGAAGCTGAGGAGAGAGAGACCCTCTCGAGCTCAGGGTTTTCGAGACCATCCTGAACAACATAGTGAAACTGTCTCTCAAAAAGTAAAAAATCAGCCGGGCATGATGGTACATGCTGCCTGTAGTCCTAGCTACTCAGGAGGCCGAGGAGGAAGGATCGCCTGATCCCAGGAGATTGAGGCTGCAGTGAGCTGTGATCATGCCACTGTACTCCAGCCTGGTCAAGAAAGCAAGACCCTGTCTCTTAAAAAAAAGAAAAGGAAGAAAAGAAAGGCCGGGCACGGTGGCTCAAGCCTGTAATCCCAGCACTTTGGGAGGCCGAGACGGGCAGATCACGAGGTCAGGAGATCGAGACCATCCTATCCTGTCTATCACAGTGAAATACTGTCTCTACTAAAAATACAAAAAATTAGCCAGACGTGGTGGCAGGTGACTGTAGTCCCAGCTACTCAGGAGACTGAGCAGAATGGTGTGAACCCGGGAGGCGGAGCTTGCAGTGAGCTGAGATCCGGCCACTGCACTCCAGCCTGGGCGACAGAGCGAGACTCTGTCTCAAAA
>NW_012102031.1:12416088-12417707 GCF_000951045.1 Mandrillus leucophaeus
AAAAAAAAAAAAAAAGGCTCCACCAAATATCCAGCAAGATAAATTAAAGAAAAGAAAGAGAGGGCCAGGTGCGGTGGGTCACGCCTGTAATCCCAGCACTTTGGGAGGCCGAGGCAGGCAGATCACAGCATCAGGAGATCGAGACCATCCTGGCTAACATGGTGAAACCCCATCTCTACTAAAAATACAAAAAATAGCTGGGCTTGGTGGTGGGCGCCTGTAGTCCCAGCTACTTGGGAGGCTGAGGCAGGAGAATGGCATGAACCTGGGAGGCTGAGCTTGCAGTGTGCCAAGATGGCGCCACTTCACTCTAGCCTGGGTGACAGTGAGACTCCGCCTCAAAAAAAAACAAAACAAACAAACAAAGCCCAAACCAAGAATTAATTTGCTGAAGTAGCCTTTTTTTGATACAGAGTCTCGCTCTGTGGCACGATCTCAGCTCACTGCAAGCTCCAGTTCCCAGGTTCACACCATTCTCCTGCCTCAGCCTCCCTAGTAGCTGGGACTACAGGTGCCTGCTACCACACTGGCTAATTTTTTTGTATTTTTAGTAGAGAGAGGGTTTCACTGTGTCAGCCAGGATGGTCTCGATCTCCTGACCTCGTGACTTGCCCGCCTCAGCTTCCCAAAGTGCTGGGATTACAGGCATGAGCCACCGCGCCCAGCCTGAAGTAGCTTTTAAGATCTTCCAGTGAGGGGAAAAAAGTTGGTTATTTATCAAAAAACAAAAAAAAAGTTCTAACTATTGGACTTAACAGCAATAGTAGACGCTATAAGATAGTGTTCTGCAAATTTCTGAGTCTAGATGTGTATAAGAGACAGGGAGGTAGAGGTTGCAGTGAGCCAAGATCGTGCCATTGCACTCCAGCCTGGGCAACACAGTGGGACTCCATCTCCAAAAAAAAAAAAAAAAAAGCAAACAGAATACACAAGAGTCTAAGAGAAAATAAAGCATCCACGAAACAAGATGCTAAAAAAAAAAAAAAAGGAAAAATCAGAAGACAGAAACAAAGTCTTAGAAATTAAAAACAATACTACAGCAGCAATACACTCAATAGCAGGATTAGAAGATAATGCTGAGAAAATCACTTAAAGAAAAAATTAAGAGACAAAAGATAATTTTAAAAAATTACAAGGGCCAAGTGCAGTGGGTACACCTGTAATTCCAACACTTTGGGAGGCCAAGGCAGAAGGATCACTTGAGCCCAGGGGCTCAAGACCAGCCTGGGCAAGAAAGCAAGACCCCTACAAAAAAAGTTTTAAAATTTAGCCCAGCACGGTATTGCATGTCTGTAGTCCTAGCTACTCAGAAAGCTGACATGGGAAGATTGCTTGAGCCTAGGAGTTCACAGTTACGGTGAGCTACATACGATCAGGCCGCTGCACTCAAGCCTGAGTGACAGAGTGAGACTCTGTCTTTATAAAACAAGAAAGTTAAGAAAATATAAACCCAGAAGTCCAGCATTCTATTAGCAGTCCTTCCATAAATAAGGTACTCAGAGGAAATTATCAAAGAACACAGAAAAATTTCCAATAAAATGAAAGATATGAGTAGTCATGCTGAAAGAGTCTACCACACCAGGAAAGGAAGATGGAAATTAAGGGGAAAAAAAAAAAAA
>NW_012102031.1:12417937-12429951 GCF_000951045.1 Mandrillus leucophaeus
GATTCCTTGAACCCGGGAGGCAGAGGTTGCAGTAAGCCAAGATTGTCCCACTGTACTCCAGCCTGGATGACAGAGTGAGCCACTGTCCCCCCAAAAAAAAAAAAAAAAAATGAGAAGACAGAAAAATTTACCTGTATCATTCATCTTCCCTGGGGAAGTTATTAAAGAATGTCTTTCAGCAAAACATCCAAAAAAGTAGACATTGCCTCTAGGAAATAGAAGATCCCACACAAGAAAAGAACAGAAGATCTCAATATGACGGCCATATAAAACGTCTAAAGCTGCATTGTCCAATACAGACTCCACTAGCTCCTTAATTGTACTAGGCACATTTCAAGAGCTCTATACCCATACATGCCTAGGAGCTACAATGTTGGACAGCACAGATTCAGAACACTGCTAACGTTGCAGCTGAGGTCCCTTCAAGTTTCACCTCTAATGAGAAGTCAGGTGAAACTATGCCCTTCACTGTGGTATAACCTCAAGCCTAGTAGCCCCTGACTAAAGGAATAGTACCAGAGAAGGGAATGATATCCCAGGATGGTGGCAAGTGCCACTCACCTGCAATGACTTGACGACCTCTACCTTTCCCATCCTTGGCACCTTCAATGATACCTGGGAGATCCAGGAGCTGCAAGATTAAGAATGGTGGAAGAGGATCAAAGAAAAAACTAGTTATACATTTGAAAATATTAAACAGAATTAATTTATTTCTCAAGTACCTATAATTTATCAGACCCAAATCCAATCTTCTTTATAAGTGAGTGTGGAAACATTACTTTTTTTTTTTTTTTTTGAGACAGAGTCTCGCTTTGTTGCCCAGGCTGGAGTGCAGTGGCACAATCTCAGCTCACTGCAAGCTCCTCCTCCACGCCATTCTCTTGCCTCAGCCTCCCCGAGTAGCTGGGACTACAGGCACCCGCCACCACGCCCGGCTAATTTTTTTGTATTTTTAGTACAGACGGGGTTTCACTGTGTTAGCCAGGATGGTCTTGATCTCCTGACCTTGTGATCCTCCCGCCTCGGCCTCCCAAAGTGCTAGGATTACAGGAATGAGCCACTGCGCCTGGCCATGAATATTACTTTTAATAAGCATCTACTAAATGTCAGCTACAGACATTTTTTTTTTGGGGAGATGGAGTTTCATGCTTTTTGCCCAGGTTGGAGTGCAACAGCACAATTTTGGCTCACTGTAACCTGTGCCTCTCAGGTTCAAGCAATTCTCCTGCCTCAGCCTACCAAGTAGCTGGGATTACAGGCACCTGCCACCATGCCCAACAAACTTTTGTGTATTTGTAGTACGGACGGTTTTACCATGTTGGCCAGGCGGGTGTCAAACTCCTGACCTCAGGTGATCTGCCTGCCTCAGCCTCCCAAAGTGTTGGAATTACAGGTGTGAGCCACCACGCCCAGCCTAGAGGCGTCTTTTGTTTTTTGTTTTGGGAGACACAGTCTCACTCTGTTGCCCAGGCTGGAGTGCAGTGGCACCACCTCCGCTCACTGAAACCTCCACCTCCCGGGTTCAAGCGATTCTTCTGCCTCAAACTCCCGAGTAGCTGAGGACTATAGGTGCACACCACCACGCCTGGTTAATTTTTGTATTTTTAGTAGGGACGGGGTTTCACCATATTGGCCAGGCTGGTCTCAAACTCCTGACCTCGTGATCTGCCCGCCTCGACCTCCCAAAGTTCTGGGATTACAGGCATGAGCCACCGTGCCCAGGCCAGGCTTTTTATGTATTTTACCTAGTTGAAAATGTCTAACAACCCTGTGAGATAAGGATACTAGCTGAAGTTCACAGCGGGTAAGTGACTTGTCCAAAGTCATAGTTCTAATAGGTTATAACCCATGTTTTCTAGACAAAATCCATTATTCTACATTAACTTTTTTAAAAGACAGAGTCTCACTCTGCCACCCCGGCTGGAGTGCAGTGGTACGATCTCGGCTCACTACAACCTCTGCCTCCCAGGTTCTAGCAATTCTCCTGTCTCAGCCTCCAGAGTAGCTGAGACTACAGGGCACACACCACCACATCTGGCTAATTTTTTGTATTTTAGTAGAGACGGGGTTTCAATGTGTTGCCCAGGCTGGTCTCCAACTCCTGAGCTCAGGAAATCCACCCACCTCAGCCTCGCAAAGTACTAGGATTACAGGAGTGAGCCACCATGACCAGCCAATTCTACATTAATATTTTTCAGTGTTCCCCCACTTTTCAGAAGGCTGAGCCTCCATATAAATTCCTTACAGCAGGTATCAGCTCAATCTTGATATTTACATATGATATATATTGAAATTTCTGCAAATCCTCAACTTACAAAAATTTCTATAGCTGTTCTTAAGCAGGAAAGCACAACTGAATCACCTGGAAAAACTTAAAAAATGTAGAGAGCTGAAACCCATCCCTGCAGATTCTGATTTGAAGGGCCGAACTAGGGTTCAGACATGGATCTGTACTTCAAAAGGCTTCACAAGTGACTCTGATGTGTGCCCCAATAAAAAATGACTGCTCAGGCTGGGCCCAGTAACTCACACCTATAATTCCACAACACTTTCCCAGACGCCGAAGCAGGTAGATCGCTTGAGCTCAGGGGTTCGAGACCATCCTGGCCAACATGGTGAAACCTCCTCTGTACAAAAAATACAAAAGTTAGCCAGGTGTGGTGGCACACGCCTGTAATCCCAGCTACTCTGGAGGCTGAGGCACAAGAATGACTTGAACCCGAGAGGCGGAGGTTGCAGTGAGCCGAGATTATGCCACTGCACTCCAGCCTGGGCGACACAGTAAGACTCTGTCTAAAAAAATAATAAAAATAAATAAATTTTAAAAGATTTTAAAAAGATAAAAATGACTGCTCAACTGCCCAGAAAATGCAGTAACGTAAAAACTTCACAGAAGTCAGTGTACCTAATGATGTGACTGAAAAAAAAAACCAACCCCACATCACATGTGATTCAAATTTACATCACAGCAAAATTATAAACTATTAACTTGACTGCCCTTAAGAATCAGTCAAAACAGTTAAAACAAACATAAAATCTAAAAATACCAAGGTCTACTGTATGGCCAATAGTGAATTATACACACAAACGAACTGAAAACAGAGATGCAGCTTATTAAAACATCACTTAAAATATCTTTTTTTTTTTTTTTTTTTTGAGAATGAATTTCGCTCTACCGCCCAGGCTGGAGTGCAGTGGTGCAATCTTGGCTCACTGCAACCTCCACCTCTTGGGTTCAAAGCGATTCTCGTGCCTCAGCCTCCTGAGTAGCTGGGATTACAGATGCCTGCCACCACACCCCACTACTTTATTTGTGCATTTTTAGTAGAGACGGGGTTTCACCATGTTAGCCAACCTGGTCTCGAACTTCTGACCTCAGGTCATCCGCTCACCTTGGCCTCCCAAAGTACTGGGATTACAGGCTTGAGCCACCATGCCTGGCCAAAACATAATTTAAATCAGATATGCTTTGCTCTAAGAATATAAGAAATTACAGAAATATACTTTGCATTAAATAAACTACAATGAAAACTGATTTAGGAGGTGCTAGACAGTTCAACTTCTCCATTCAAGGACCTACTCAAAAAAAAAAAAAAAAAAAGAAAAGAAAAGAAAAAATAAAAATAAAACAAAAGAACATACTCAAACCCAGCACAGTGGCTCATGCCTATAACCCCAGCACCTCAGGAGGCTGAGGCAGGTGGACTGCTTGTATGTAGGAGTTCGAGACCAGCCTGGGCAACATATTGAGACTCTGTCTCTACAAAAAATAAAAAATTAGTCAGGCATGGTGGCGCATGCCTATAGTCCCAGCTACTTGGAAGGCTAAGGTGGAAGGATCATTTGAGCCTGGGAAGTCGAGGCTGCAGTGAGCCATGATCGTGCCCGTGCCACTGCACTCAGCCTGGGTGACAGTGTGAGGGAGAATTACCATGAGGCAAAAAGTACAATAATAACTGTTACAGGCAAGACCCACAGATGGATGCTACAATGAGCAGGCAAAAGCTTGAGGAAAAACAGGGTTTGCATCTTCTTGAAGTATCTCCCCTAAAATATATATTAACTGTCCAAAAAAAAGGAACTTTAGAGAAACCCTATAGACAACCACAACCAACTGATAGAGGACAATATCACCAATACAAAAATTAGCCGGGCATGTGGCACATACCTATAGTCCTAGCTACTCAGGAGGCTGAGGCAGGAGAATCACTTGAACCCGGGAGGTGGAGGTTGCAGTGAACCGAGGTTGTGCCACTGCACTCCAGCTTGGGCAACACAGTGAGACTTCATCTCAAAAAAAAAAAAAAAAAAAAAGAAAAAGGCCAGGCACGGTTGCTCACACTTATAATCCCAGCACTTTAGGAGGCCGAGGCGAGTGGATCACCTGAGCTCAGAAGTTCGAGACTAGTCTGACCAACATAGTGAAACTCCATCTCTACTAAAAAGACAAAAATTAGCTGGGCATAGTGGTGGGCACCTGTAATCCCAGCTACTTGGGAGGCCGAGACAGGAGAATCGCTTGAACCCGGGAGGCGGAGATTGTAGTGAGCCGAGATCACACCACTGCACTCCAGCCTGGGCAACAGAGTGAGACTCCATCTCAAATAAAAAAATAAATAATGCCCCCCCACAACACACACACACACACACACACACACACACACACACGCCCAACAGTATGAGAACTGATATTAGTGAGAACTCGAATAATCTACATGAATAATCTAAAACTTGTTAAAACTGGAATATGACTATAACCTCAAAAAGATCATCTGAAAGAGAGAATAAATAAACTGAGGGAAAAAGTGCAAGGGCTTTTTAACTGTGGCAGCTGAACACATAAAGAAAATTTATTAAGGCCCAGACAGGTGCAGTGGCTCAAGTCTATAATCCCAGAACTTTGAGAGGCCAAGGCATGCAGATCACGAGGTCAGGAGTTCAAGACCAGTCTGGCCAACATGGTAAAACCCCATCTCTACTGAAAATACAAAAATTAGCCGGGTGTGGAGGCATGCGCATGTAGTCCCAGCTACTTGGGAGGCTGAGGCACAAAAATCACTTAAATCCTGGAGGCGGAGGTTGCAGTGAGCCGAATCGCGCCACTGTACTCCAGCCTGGGCAACACGGCAAGACTGTCTCTTTAAAAAAAAAGAGGCAGGGCATGGTGGCTCACGCCTGTAATCCCAGCACTTTGGAAGACCAAGGCAGGCAGATCACGAGGTCAGGAGATCGAGACCATCCTGGCTAACACAGTGAAACTCCATCTCTACTAAAAATACAAAAAAATTAGCCAGGCGTGGTGGCGGGCGCCTGTAGTCCCAGCTATCCGGGAGGCTGAGGCGGGAGAATGGCGTGAGCCCAGGAGGCGGAGCTTGCAGGGAGCCAAGATCGCGCCACTGCACTCCAGCCTGGGCGACAGAGCGAGACTCCTTCTCAAAAAAAAGAAAATTTATTAAGGCCTTTACAAAAGTAAAGGCAACCTAAATTTAGCTTTCTTCAGATGAAAATATTTTAAAAGTTAGGTTTAAGAATTTAAATGTAGCAACTAATGATTCAACATTCAATAACAACATTCAATAAAACAGTCAATGCCTAATAAGCAACATTCAATAAAGAGTCAAGGCTTTATATATCTGAATTTCATGTTACAACCAACCAAAATCTAAGAAAAATATATTTATTTATATCATGGGGCCGGGTGCAGTGGCTCACGCCTGTAATCAGCATTTTGGGAGGCCGAGGTGAGCAGATCACTTGAGGTCAGGAGTTCAAAACCAGCCTGGCAAACATGGTGAAACTCCATTTCTACTAAAAACACAAAAAAATTAGCTGGGTGTGATGGCATGTGGCTGAAATCGCAGCTACTCAGCGAATTGCTTGAACCCAGGAGGCGGAGGTTGCAGTGAGCCAAGATCATGCCACTGCACTCCAGCTTGGAAGACAGAGCAAGATGCTGTCTCCAAAAAAAAAAAAAAAAATGGAATTACAGAATTTTAAGGAACTGAATGTTAAACTACTTCAAACTCCAATGCCTTTAGAAGTTAAAGCAGGTGAGGCCAGGCACGGTGGCTCACGCCTGTAATCCCAGCACTTTGGGAGATTGAGGCGGGCAGATCACAAGGTCAGGAGATCGAGACCATCCTGGCTAACACGGTGAAACCCATTTCTACTAAAAATACAAAAAAATTAACCGGGCGTGGTGGAGGGCATCTGTAGTCCCAGCTACTCGGGAGCCTGAGGCAGGAGAATGGCATGATCCCAGGAGGCGGAGGTTGCAGTGAGCTGAGATCGTGCCACTGCACTCCAGCCTGGGCAACAGAGCGAGACTCTGTCTCAAAAAAAAAAAAAAGAAAGAAGTTAAAGCAGGCAACTTAAATACACAAATCAACTGTGTATAGTGCAAAAGGAGGTCTACAGACTTTAGCAAGGTAAAACCTAAGTCCCATAATTTTCAAAGCACTGTACACCCACTCTGTAGGCCAATATCTGCCTATGTGATACATCAGTCCTCTTTACAACATCTGTGGTGAGCGGTGGTTCACCCATTACTTGGACTTCTTCACACATAGTAATTCATTAAATAAGAGGTACCACTCCATTTTTAGGCACCTTTACTGTTAAAGACCTTCCTTACAAAAAAAAAGAAACAAAAATAAAACTCCCTCTTTAAGTGGGTCTAATTCTGTATTCTTCCCCCACCAAGTCAGATAACGAGTCCTATCCCATGAAACAGCTTTTTAGGGAACATTCTGGGCAGTCAACTTAATCCAGTTAAGATTAAGGACACCTGGCTGGGCGTGGTGGCTCATGCCTGTAATCCCAGCACTTTGGGAGGCAGAGGCAGGAGGATCAAGAGGTCAGGAGCTCGAGACCAGCCTGGTCGTATGGCGAAACCCCGTCTCTACAAAAAATAAAAATAAAAAATTAGCCAGGCACGGGGGTGCGTGCCTGTAGTCCCAGCTTACTCGGGAGGCTGAAGCAGGAGAATCGCTGGAACCCAGGAGGTGGAGGGTGCAGTGAGCCGAGATTGTGCCACTGCATTCCAGCCTGGGAGACAGACTGAGATTCTGTCTCCAAAAAAAAAATAAATAAATAAAAGGTTAAGGATATCTACTAGTATGCTTATATAACTTAGTTTCTGGAGAAAGCCAAAAGAGGAGGAGAAACAGAGGCAGAGGACAAAGGGAGGAAAGAGAGCACCATGCAAAAAAAAAAAGCTGGGGGACTCTAAGCTCAGAAGAGACTGAAAGAATGAAGGTTTTCTGGGAAAGAGAAGCAGAGGAGTTAAGCAACTCTATTTTGAAATACTCAAAAGTCCTGAAAGAGGTGTCAATAGCATCCCACAAAAAAAAAAAAGTTATTATCTTGAGCTGCCAAAGCTGTGACTCTCAACAAGACTCTAAAACCAGCTAGAATCAAGCCATGGTCCAGATACGTCCACACTGCTTCATTCTTGTCATACGCATTTGGACATAGGATCCCAAAAAGGGACATGTGTCTCTGCATGGACATCTGACCAGCTGGAAAAAAAGACCATTAAAAATACAACCGGGGGTCAGGCGCAGTGGCTCACACCTGTAAATCCCACATTTTGGGAGGCCAACGTGGGCGGATCACAAGGTCAGGGGTTCGAGACCAGCCTGACCAGCATGGTGAAACCCCATCTCTACTAAAAATATAAAAAATTAGCCAGGCATGGTGGTGCTCACCTGCAGTACCAGCCCCCACCCTCAAGTGAAAAAGTAGTTCAAGTGATTCTCCTGCCTCAGCCTCCTGAGTTGCTGGGATTATAGGCATGTGCCACCACGCCTGGCTAATTTTATATTTTTAGTAGAGACGGGGTTTCTCCATGTTGGCCAGGCTGGTCTCAAACTCCCGACCTCAGGTGATCTGCCCGCCTTGGCCTCCCAAAGTGCTGGGATTACAGGCGTGAGCCACTGTGCCCAGCTCTTTCTCTGCATTTTCACATGCACTATTCCATTTTATTACTGTACTGCTCTATTTCCCCTACCAGGTAGTAAGTGCCTGGTAGATCAAAGATCAGGCCTGGCATACAGTGAGCTCCCAATAAAGTTCTTCCTAAATGAAGAACAGATATCTTTCCTTCATTAGTCTGCAGGCTTGACTCACCTGGATCTTGGCACCTTTGTATCTGATGACACCAGGCACAGTGGTCAGAGTAGTGAATTCATAGGCTGCCACCTCAGAATATACCCCTGCCAGGTTACTAAGCAGTGTCGACTTCCCCACAGATGGAAAACCAACAAATCCAATTCGAGCATCACCTGTCTTGGCCACATCAAAACCTAAAACATCAATGAATACCAAAAAGAGAAGAGTTATCCCCAGGAGTGTTACGACTCATGTAATTTCTTTCATATTTTTACTGCCTATCCCTCTAGGCACTATTTCTCAAACTTTTTATGGTTTACCTTTAAAGGAGAACTCAAGCACACAAAACTTAAGGGCACAGCAATTCACAAAATTCAATGTAGTGTTTGATATTAAAAAAAACTGTATTCAGGCCGGGCGTGGTGGCTCACGCTTGTAATCCCAGCACTTTGCGAGGCCAAGGTGGGGGATCACAAGGTCAGGAGATCGAGACCATTCTGGCTAACACGGTGAAACCCCATCTCTACTAAAAAATACAAAAAAGTAGCCGGGCGTGGTGGCGGGTGCCTGTAGTCCTAGCTACTCGGGAGGCTGAGGCAGGAGAATGGCGTGAACCCGGGAGGTGGAGCTTGCAGTGAGCGGAGATCACGCCACTACACTCCAGCCTGGGCGACAGAGCAAGACTCCACCTCAAAAAAAAAAAAAAAACTATATTCAAAAAAGTCAGGCACAGTGGCACACATCTATAGTCCTTGCTATTCCAGAGGCTGAGGCAGGAGGATCTCTTGAGCCCAGGAATTCAGGTCAAGCCTGAGCAACATGGCAAAACCTTGTCTCTACAAAAAATACAAAAATTAGCCAGGCATAGCAGTGTACGCCTGTAGGTCTCAGCTACTTAAGAGACTGAGGTGGGAGGATCACTTGAGCCCAGGAAGTTGAGGCTGCAGTGAGCTGTGATCATACCACTGTACTCCAGCCTGGGCAACAGAGCAATACCCTGTCTCCAAAAAAAAAAAAAAAAAAAAAGGTACAGTTCAAACATATGTATGAAACATGATCCAAAAATAAGGTTGTGAGCTACTCTACCTATGGTGTAGCCCTGCTCTGCCTATGGAGCAGCCGTTTTATAACTAAAATAAACAAATTAATTAATTAAAAAGAGTTTTGTTTTTGTTTTTTTGTCTTACAAATTCTGTAAATTGCATGACTGACTGGGTTTTCCTTTTTTTTTTTTTTTTTTTTACAATGGCTGCAAACAAGTTTAGAATCAAATTTGTGACCCTTCTCTACCAGGTGCACAGATCTTACACCATTCCTTTTAGTCCTAAATCTATCTTATCCCTCTTGGCTTCAACTTATTTTTCGTACATTTTCCCTTTGCATCAATTTCCTTACTTATTTTTAATCCTGTTGATGATACTGATTTACATATTTCTGTAAGCCAGTGTAAATCTACTTTGGTTTTCTTTTTTTTTTTTTGAGACAGAGTCTAGCTCTGTCACCCAGGCTGGAGTACATGATCTCGGCTCACAGCAACCTCCACGTCCCAGGTTCAAGTGATTCTCCTGCCTCAGCCTCCTGAGTAGCTGGGATTACATGTGCGTGCTACCACACCCAGCTAATTTTTGTATTTTTAGCAGAAATGGGGTTTCACCATGTTGGTCAAGCTGGTCTCAAACTCCTGACCTGTAATCCACCCACCTCAGGCTCCCGAAGCACTGTGATTACAGGAGTGAGCCACCACGCCCGGCCCTACTTTGGTTTTCTTAACATGAGATCTCACTCTATCACCCAGGATGGAGTACAGTGGCGCCATCACAACTCACTGCAGCCTCAACCTCCTGGGTTCAAGCAGTCCTCCCAACTCAGCCTCCCAAGTAGCTGAGATCACAGACATGCACCACTATGCTAGGATAATTTTTTATATTTTGTACATCTTCTTTCATACCTATGCCTCATTTGTAAGCCCGTAGAGACAGGGCTTTGCTGGTTCCGAACTCCTGGCCTCACGCAATCCTCCTGCCTCAGCCTCCCAAAGTGCTGGGATTACAAGGGTGAGACACTGCACCCAGCACATGTAAATCATTTTGTATCAGGGCAGGATATAAATAAAACTACAGTACACTTAGACAATATCCATTTGCCTCTGAAACCAGCAGAATAAAAATAAACACGGTTCAAGAATTCATACTTAGAAAATATAAATCTACTTTAGTAGAACATCTTATTTTTCTCTTTTTAAAAAACTTTTTTTTTTTGGCTGGGCACGGTGGCTCACGCCTTTAATCCCAGCACTTTGGGAGGCCGAGGTGGGTGGATCACCTGAGGTCAGGAGTTCGAGACCAACCTGACCAACATGAAGAAACCCCGTCTCCACTAAAAATACAAAAATTAGCTGGGTATGGTAGCGCATGCCTGTAATCCCAGCTACTCGGGAGGCTGAGGCAGGAGAATCACTTGAAACCAGGAGGCAGAGGTTGGGGTGAGCTGAGATCTCGCCATTGTACTCCAGCCTGGGCAGTAAGAGCGAAACTCCGTCTCAAAAAAAAAAAAAAAAAAAGTTTCTGGTTTTTTTTTTTGTTTTTTTTGGGGGGATGGGGTGTCTATGTTGATCAGGCTGGTCTTGAACTCCTGGTCTCAAGCAATCCTCCTATCTCAGCCTCCCAGTGTGCTAGGATTGCACCGGGCCATCTTCAGTTACTTTTGAACCACATGTATGTACTTTTTGACAAGAATTATACCTAAAAGTATATATATTGAAGAAAAGCACAAACCTTCTCCTGGACCCCCACCACCACCACCCTTTGGAGTAATGAGTTCTCGACGAAGCTTAGCAAGACGAGCCTTAAGCAGCCCCAGGTGGTGTGCTGTGGCCTTGTTCTTTTGAGTCCGAGCCATCTAAAAGGGAGGAATCACAGCCATAAATTAGAAGCAGTGAACGCTTCCCCCAGCTTTGAGAGAATAATTTTTTTCCCAAAGTACTACTAATGTTAGCATACCCATTTTACAGGCTTTAAAAGAGTAAAAAATCCGTTCTCTCCCCCATTCAGCTCATTTCCCTCACTACAAAGCAAAGTAAGGCCCAAAGAGGAGAGACGATTAAGGTCATTCCAGTTAGTGCCCCCAGACTAGACTAAAACCCATCTGCGGGTTCCTTTTCTACTGTTTGTAGCTGTTAGGACCCATGTGACACTGGGACACCACTTTCCTAACTGTAAAGCGCTCTGAAGGCCGCAGGCAATGGAATCACACATTATCCAGGCGAAATAAACTGTTCCCATACAGATGTTATTTTACTTCCAGATCAGATTACCGGGAGCAAATACTCTGAATCAGGGGGTCATTAGGGTAGAGACTGGGGAAAAGGGGGAATAAGGGGATGCAGCGAAGGATGCTAACGAAAGATTCTGAAGCATCTGACCAAGTCAGAGATGGAATAAGGGACAGGATTCAGTGTTGCTCAAAGAAAAAAAACGGAAAGAAACAACAGAACAGGAGCCAAACACTGGGAGGGGGTACACACCAAGGGCCTAAGGTGCAGGGGTGGGGAACGCGGGCCCGGACAAAGGGGAGTCCGGGAGCGTGGGCGCGGGACGAGGGGAAAGCGGACCCTGACTGAGGAGAGTTGGGGACTCCAAGTTGTGGCGGAGGGCAGTCGGAACACGGGCCTCGCTGAGAGAAGTCGCGGAATCTAGGCCCGGTCCTGACGCGGCTCAAGGAAGAACAGGAAGGAGCGACGCCACCGAAGAAGGGATGCTCAGAGTAAGGGTGAAGCGCCAGCTGCGTCCATTACCTCGGCTTCTATCTCCGCGATTTTAGCTAAGGTGCTGCTCATCGTGGCGAGTACCCTGTGGCCTCCACACTGACTCCCTTCACACACCCGCAGCCAAACTGCCACCGCC
>NW_012102031.1:12430886-12432391 GCF_000951045.1 Mandrillus leucophaeus
GGATGGTCTCGATCTCCTGACCTCGTGATCCGCCCGTCTCGGCCTCCCAAAGTGCTGGGATTACAGGCTTGAGCCACCGCGCCCGGCCTATGTTATTTTAAAAATTAAATGTACATTTATGTAGGTGTACATGTATGAATGTGCATTGTTTAAAGGCCTAAACAGAAAAATACATCAGAAGCTGTTAACAGTGGGATGGGATGCTAGGAAAGTGCCTTTCACATTTTATTCCACGGAATTTTGAAGTTAAATTTTCACAAGATGAATGTATCCATGTATTACTTGTGTAATAATAAAATTTAACATTTCAAAAGACTCCTCTTCCCCGTGTCTTATGAGGAGGAAGCCAGGACATCCAGGAACTGTGTGGTGGTTTTGAAAGCGGTTTGCCTCAGGATCAATGGGTTGTTTTGATAGATTGATTATTCCAGTGGGAGTCGACAGGCCAGGCTTAACCCACAGGGCTGGCCTCCACCCAGCACGGGGAGGGAAGTTTAATTTAGTTAAATTTGTAAACAAGAACTATTCTAACTTCCCAGAGACAAAAAAGGGAGGTTTTTTTCGTGCATAAAGGGGGAGAAACAGAAAGGAAAGCTTTTACAGAAGGTCCCCAAAGGGCCAGAGAGAGTTTCTTCTTTCTTTTCTTTAACCTCAGCCTTTTTCATAAATAAATTAAGGGATGATGAGGTAATTAGATCCCACACCATTAGCAATGGAGGAGGGAAGAGGAGGAGGTCCAGCTGGAATGGGACATAATCAAAGATCAATCTTAAAAGACAGATAAAATCAAATCAGCAGGCCTATCCTACCTTGAAGTACTTAAGGAATTAATTGGCTGACAATATCAAGGGCATCACTGCTCTGTGAGTAGGTGCCCCTTAGTAAATCTGTTACATGAGGCCTACAGATAAGCACTTACTGCTCAAAGACACCCTAGGACCCACCTTGGGGCCCTGAACTGTCAATAGGCACCAAAGAGTAATACTCATTTTCCCCAGAGTCCTGGGTGGCCATCCTATTCATGCAATGATTATCTACGGTGCTCCAACTGCTGCCTGGCACTGTGACAACACTGGGGACAGAGCAGAGAGTGAATCAGATATGCTCCTGCACATAAGAAGTATCCAGGCCGGGCGAGGTGGCTCACGCCTGTAATCCCAGCACTTTGGGAGGCCGAGGTGGGTGGATCACCAGACATCAGGAGTTCGAGATCAGCCTGGTCAACATGGTGAAACCCCGTCTCTACAAAAAATACAAAAATTAGCCGGATGGTAGTGGCGTGCACCTATTATCCCAGCTACTCTGGAGGCTGAGGCACGAGGATTGCTTGAACCCAGGAGACGGAGGTTGTAGTGAGCGGGGATGGTGCCACTGCACTCCAGACTGGCAACAAATCAAGACTCTGTCTAAAAAAAAAAAAAATACAAAAATTACCCGGGCATGGTGGCGGGTGCCTGTAATCCCAGCTACTCGGGAGGCTGAGACAGGAGAATCGCTTGAACCTG
>NW_012102031.1:12436621-12441751 GCF_000951045.1 Mandrillus leucophaeus
CAGTGTGGTGGTGTAATCTTAGCTACTCGGGAGGCTGAGATGGACCCAAGAAGACAAGGCTGCAGTGAGCTGTGATCATGCCACTGCACTTCAGCGTGGGTGACAGAGTGAGACCCTGTTTCAGAAAAACAAACCAGACCAAAAAAAAAAAAAAAATGAAAAAAAACAAAACAAAAAAGACATGACCCCATGAGGAAGGAATGATACTGTCTCTATCTCCAGCACCAGCAGACGTGCAGCTACAACAATCTCTTGAAAAATATTTACAAAATGGAAATTTTAAGAGAGAAATTTTTTTTTGCAAGAAGCAGAAAAGATGTTTGAAGCGATGTATATCCCAGTTACACTGATTTTATGACACATTGTATACATGTATCAAAATATCACATGTAGCCCCAAAATATGTTCAACTATTAAATATCAACAAAAATTGTAGAATAAAATAAAATAAAAAGAAAGAAATTATTTAATTTTTTTCTAAGTAGTCTGTATATGTTATTATAGACACCTTAGTAATTGAGTCGGGTTGATGGAAGAAACAGGATGATAAATGAAAAATCCATGTTTTTTTTTTTTTTTAGACAGGGTCTCACTGTGTCACCCAGACTAGAGTGCAGTGGTACAATCTAGGCTTACTGCAACCTCCGCCTCCAGGGCTAAGGCCATCCTCCTACCTCAGCCTCCGAAGTAGCTGGGACCACAGGCTTGCACTGCCATGCCCACCTTTTTTTTTTTTCTTTTTCTTTTTTTTTTTGTATTTTTAGTAGAGATGGGGTCTCACCATGTTACCCAGGCTGGTCTTGAACTCGTAACCTCAAGTGATCCACCCACCACGGCCTCCCAAAATGCTGGAATTACAGGCATGAGCCACTACACTCAGCCATTACCATTTTTTTAAGCCTACCTTCTAAACAGATCAAAATTCCCAGTATATTGTAGCAGTAGAGAATGGGAAGCCCTGGATGAAGGATAGTGATTAACATCATTACTGACTGATAGATGTTTTCCTTCTAGAATGGGGAATCTCAGATGGGTATGGTGGTTCACACCTGTAATCCCAGCACTTTGGGAAGCCAAGGCAGGACTATCGCTCGAGCCTAGGAGTTTGAGTCCAGCCTGGGCAACATGGCAAGACTCCATCTCTGAAAAAATAAAATAAGAAAGGGGAATCTCAGAAATGAGCACACCTAGGGCATGATGAAGACAGTTCTTCCCTACAAATGTGTCTCTTAGATGGAAAAAATGAAAGCGTATAAAAGTCTTCATTAAATCAAAGTCTGCTTCTTTCGCCATCCAACTTGGTGATTCCTTGACCCATGTCTAGTCATTTCAGCTCAGTATGTATTATATGCCAGGGATGGTGACAGACACTGGGAATACAAAGATACTTTTCTTTTTTCCCTAGAAGACAGAAGAGGCCTGAAGGTATGGGAATGCCCAAATGTCAGTAGAGGTAGATGTCAGAAGAAATAGTTACAGGGTGCCTTGTGAGATTCAAAGGAAAAAGTGCTCACATCTGGTTTGGGTCAGAAAAAGACTGGTAAAAGATAGGCCTGGAAAGATGCAGATAGGCATGGAGGAAAGAAGACATTCCACACGGATGAGCAAAGCCCGGACATAGGGAAGCACAGCACACATCTGCAGTCTACACAAGAAGACAAGAGCCGCTGGGCTAGAGAGAGAATGTATATAATAAGGAATCCCAAAATGGAATTTTTTTTGAGACAGTGTGTCCGGAGTTGGTTCCTCCCAGTGGGTTCTTGGTCTCACTGACTTCAAAAATGAAGCCGTGGACCTTTGCAGTGAGTGTTACAGCTCCTAAAGGAGGCACAGACCCAAGGACTGAGCAGCAACAAGATTTATTGCTAAGAGCAAAAGAACAAAGCTTCCACACCATGGCAGTGAAACCAAGTGAGTTGCCACTGCTGGCTGGGGGAGGGGTGGCCAGCTTTTGTTCCCTTATTTGTCACCACCCACGTCCTGTTGATTGGTCCATTTTACAGAGCGCTGATTGGTCCATTTTACAAACCTCTGGCTAGCCACAGAGTGCTGATTGGTGCGTTTTACAATCCTAACTACAGAGTGCTGATTGGTGCATTTTACAATCCTCTTGTAAGAAAGAAAAGTTCTCCAAATCCCCACTCAACCCAGGAATTCCAGCTGGCTTCACCTCTCAAGAGGATCTCACTCTGTCCCCTGGACTGCAGTGGCTGCAATGGTAGCTCACTGCAACATCCAACTTCTAAGCTCAAGTCATCCTTCTGTTTCAGGCTCCCAAGCAGGTGGGACTACAGACTTGTGCTACCACACCCAGGTAATTTTTTAATTTTTTGCAGTGATACAGTCTCACATTGTTGCCCAGGCTGATCTTGAACTCCTGGCTTCAAGTGATTCTCCTGCCTTGGCTTCGCAAAGCATTGAGATTACAGATGTGAGAGACTGAACTTAGCCCATAAAATTATTCCTTTTTATTTTTTGAGACAGAGTCTAACTGTGTCACCTGGGCTGGAGTGCAGTGGCATTATCTCGGCTCAACGCAACCTCTGCCTTCTCGGTTCAAGTGATTCTCCTGCCTCAGCCTCCTGAGTAGCTGGGACTACATGCACCTGCCACCATGCCTGGCTAATTTTTTTGTATTTTTAATAGAGACGGGGTATCACCACGTTGGCCAGGATGGTCTCGATCTCCTGACCTCGTGATCCACCCACCTCGGCTTCCCAAAGTGCTGGGATTACAGGTGTAAGCCACTGCGCCCGGCCCAGAAAATTATTATTAAATATCAGAACACATCCTGCTCATTCAAGATCAGGAATGTGGTTGGCATGGGCAGTCGTTTTGGGGTAAAAATAAAATACTACTCTGCTAAAGGATATAATAAACTTGTATTGACAAAAAGTTACAACAATGTCCAAAACCCCAGAATTATTGTTCTAAGTATCTTAAGAGAAGAAACAGAGGAACTGGACTAAAGAGAAACCCAATGAAAACCCTAGCGTAGAACTATCAATCTACTTTAGCAAAATGGAGGTGTTGGGACTGGGGGAAATAGAAGAATAATTTTGATCTAAATGTTTAGTCTTTCTTTCTTTGTGATATGTCAACAGATAAATATAGCTTTGATTATGATGTTAGCAATAGGAAGGTAGCTATGCTAGAATTGAGAAAGCATAGCAGAGTTTCTAAAGTAATAGAGGGATAGGCCAGGCGCAGTGGCTCACGCTTGTCATTCCAGCACTTTGGGAGGCTGAGGTGGGAGGATCACTTGAGGTCAAGAGTTCAAGACCAGCCTCATCAACATGATGAAACCTGTCTCTACTAAAAATAAAAAAAGTATCTGGGCATAGTGGCATGCACCTATAATCCCAGCCACCCAGGAGGCTGAGGCAGGAGACTCGCTTGACCTGGGAGGCAGAGGTTGCAGTGAGCCGAGATGGTGCCACTGCACTCCACCCTTGGCAACACGGCGAGATTTTGTCTCTAAAAAAACAAAATTAAATTAAATAAATAAATAAATAAAATAAAATAAAAGGGGGATAAAGAATTTGATTAAGGCACCAAAAGTAAGGAAAAGAGAAAGAGGAAATAATACAGTAGAATAAAATAGTAAGCCTAAAACTGAATGAAAGAAATAATATCCAATATACCTGTTATCACACAATAAACAGGCTGAATTCCCCTTTCAAAACCAGAGATTGTCAAATTGGACTTTTAAAAAATCTAGCTGGATTTTATTTTTTAAAATATTTTTAAAAAGAAGAAACAGGGTATCCCTGTTGCTTAGGCTGGTTTCTGAGCTCAAGTGATCCTCCTGCTTCTGCCTCCCAAAGTGCTGGGATTACAGGCATAAGCCACTGTGCCCAGCCTCTAGCTGGATTTGAAAAAAACAAAAAAACAAACGAAAAACACCTAAACAATGTGACAAAGAAAGGATAAAACAAAAGAATGAAACTATTATTATTATTATTATTATTATTATTATTATTTTAAGACAGAGTGTCACTCTTTCGCCCAGGCTGGAGTGCAATGGCGCAATTTCGACTCACTGCAACCTCTGTCTCCCAGGTTCAAGCGATTCTCCTGCCTCAGTCTTCCCAGTAGCTAGGATTACAGGTGCCCACCACTACACCCAGTTAACTGTTTTTGGTTTTTTCAGTAGAGACAAGGGTTTCACCGTGCCGGCCAGGCTGGTTTCAAACTCCTGACCTCAAGTGATTAACCCACCTCAGCCTCCCAAAGTGCTAGGATTACAGGCGTGAGCTACTGCGCCCGGTCAAAAGAATGAAATTAGATGATGATCAAAGATATACCAGATATGTGCAACAAAAAGAAAGCAGTATTATTCATAATAGGTAAAAAGTGGAAACAACCCAAATGGCTGTTAACTGATGAATGAATAAATAAAATGTGGTATGCTCATAGAGTGGAATAATATTCAGCCATAAAAAACACAATACTAACACTGTATACAACATATATGAACCTTGAACACTTTTTTTTTTCTAGATGGAGCCTTGCTCTGTTGCCCAGGATGGAGTGCTGTGGCACGATCTCGGCTCACTGCAACCTCCACCTCCCAGGTTCAGGCGATTCTGGTGCCTCAGCCTCCTGAGTAGCTAACTTTACAAAAAAATTTAACAAATTAGCCAGGTAGGGTGGTGCTTATCTACAGTTCTAGTTACATGGGAGACTAAGGTGGGAGGATCGCTTGAGCCCAGGAGTTCAAGGCTGCAGTGAGGTACAATCATGCCACTGCACTCCAGCATGGGGTGACAGGGCAGGAGGCAGGGAGGAGAAAAACCAAAGAAAAAAAAAAAAAGAGAGCGAAACAAAAGAAAGGTGGGCACGGTGACTCATGCCTGTAATCCCAGCACTTTGGAGGCCGAGGTGGTGGGCAGATCATGAGGTCAGGAGTTCGAGACCAGCCTCACCAGCATGGTGAAACCCCGTATCCACTAAAAATACAAAAAATTAGCTGGGCGTGGTGGTCCGCACCTGTAATCCCAGCTTCTTAGGAGGCTAAGGTATGAGAATCACTTGAACTCAGGATAGAGGTTGCAGTGAGCCAAGATCATGCTGCTGCGCTCCAGCTGATAGAGTGAGACTCTGTCTCAAAAAAAAAAAAAAAAAAAA
>NW_012102031.1:12449169-12450220 GCF_000951045.1 Mandrillus leucophaeus
TGTCTCGAAAAAAAAAAAAAAAAAAGAATTACAAAAGGTTATTATGTGTAACTCTGTGCCAAATACTTAGAAAATCTAGGGAAACCTGTAATCCCAGCACTTTGGGAGGCTGAGGCAGAGGGGGATTGCTTGAGGCCAGGAGTTTGAGACCAGCCTGGGCAATATGGCAAAACCCTGTCTGTACTAAAAATACAAAAGTTAGCCTGGCATCGTGGCTCGGACCTGTAGTCCCAGCTACTTGGGAGGCTGAGGCATGAGAATCACTTGAACCTGGGAGGCAGAGGTTGCAATGAGCCAAGATCGTGCCATCACACTCTAGCCTGGGCAAGAGTGAGACTCTGTCTCAAAAAAATAAAAGAAAAAAGAAAAGGAAGGGGAAGGGGAAGGGGAAGGGAAGGAAAAAGGAAAGAAAAGAAAAGAGAAAAGAAAAGAAAAGATAGGACCGGGAGTGGTGAATCACGCAGGGAGATCGCCGAGATCACACCACTGCACTCCAGCCTGGGTGACAAAGCAAGATGCTGTCTCAAGAAAGAGAGAGAAAGGAGAGGAGAGGAGAGGAGGGGAGAGGAGAGGGAGAAGGGAAGGGAAGAAAAGGAAAGGAAGGAGAAGGGAAGTGCCGGAAGAATTTCAAGTATGCAAATGTACTCATCCTATGATAGACTATTTCAAGATACCTCAGCTTCCCAAACCATCACCCCCATCTCTTTGCACTTTTTGCTCTCCTCACCTTCGGGGTCTGTTATATTCCTAAATAAGGAGTTTTTCATTTTCCAAAAACCGTAAGTAACAAAAATAGTTAATTAGGTTGTACTTAGTCACATAGAAAAGGGATCCCTGGCTTTGTAAAAGATTTGACTATGCGGTTAATTTAAATAGAATAATTTCCTTTTATTTTTCAAACGTGATCAGATTTACACACAGCTTCTTTTGGGCAAGATGAAGTACAGCCATAAACGGATTCTGTAAATATCTCTGTTAAATTACAAGTTGCAGGAATGTATACACTTCAGTGCATTGGGGTTCAAGTCACAGTGGCCCAGGATTCATAGAT
>NW_012102031.1:12455100-12456199 GCF_000951045.1 Mandrillus leucophaeus
CAGTCAGTTGTCTCCAATTTTAAAGAACAGGAGGAGCCTTATCTTCATTTCTTCATTATGCTGATAGTTCCATGGGTATACACATAAGTCAAAACTCATCAAATTGTACACTGTAAGTATGAACAATTTATTATATGTCAACTATATTTCTAAAAAGATGTTTACATAATGAAAGTGAAAGTAGGACTTCCACTCTCAGTGATGATGAACTCATCCAACAACCTTTTTTTTTTTTTTTTGAGACACAGTCTTGCTGTGTCATCCAGGCTGGAGTGCAGTGGCACGACCTCGGCTCACTGCAACCTCTGTCTCCCAGGTTCAAGAGATTCTCCTCCCTCAGCCTCCTGAGTAGCTGGGATTACAGGTGTGTGCCACCATGCCCAGCTAATTTTTTGTATTTTAGTAGATATGGGGTTTTACCATGTGGCCAGGCTGGTCTCAAACTCCTGACCTCAAGTAATCCACTCACCTCAGCCTCCCAAAGTGCTGGGATAACAGGTGTCAGCCACCGTGCCTGGCCCAACAATCTTAAACAACTATAAAACTGGAGAAAATCAGAGGCAGATGTTTTCAGTTATTGAAAAAAAGGCAAAATAGACTATGATCTTTGAGAAAAAGGGAAATAGAAAAGATGAACCCCATGTTTGTCCTGGCTCTCTGCCTGGGGACAATTTCCCAATTACAGTGGAGGAAAGTGGATTCCAAGCAAAGAAGTATTCTTCCTGAGCTACAGAGGCAGAAATCAGTGTTTGGGGCTGCTGAAGTAGCTGGAATGTGCAGGACAGGGTACAGAAAAGAAGGGAGCAGCACCACAGGGAGTGGGAAGAGACAGAAGTTTACGTGCAGTCTGTAATCTCAGCACTTTGGAAGGCTGATCACTTGAGGTCAAGAGTTGGACACCACGCTGGCCAACATGGTGAAACCCCGTCTCTACTAAAAATACAAAAATTAGCTGGGCATGGTGGCACGTGCCTGTAATCCCAACTACTTGGGAGGCTGAGGCAGGAGAATCACCTGAACCTGGGAGGTAAAGGTTGCAGTGAGCTGAGATGGTGCCATTGCATATAATAAATTGTTCTGCAACAGAATAAGACTCTGG
>NW_012102031.1:12458674-12459932 GCF_000951045.1 Mandrillus leucophaeus
GCAAAAATTAGCCAGAGCCAGATGCGGTGGCACGCACCTGTAATCCCAGCTACTTAGGAGGCTGAGTCAGGAGAATCACTTGAACCCAGGAGGTGGAGGTTGCAGTGAGCTGAGATTGTGCCACTGCACTCCAGCCTGGGCAACAGAGCAAAACCCTGTTTCGAAACAAAACAAAAAAAACTGAAAGCCCTTGAAAGGAAGGCAACAAAATCCAGACTGCATATCATAATCTGTAACATTCATAATGTCTAGCATACAATAAAGAAGTACTAGACTTGCAAAGGTGGATGAAAATGAGACAGGATCTAGAGAAAAGGGCCAAGTAAAGTGACTCACACCTATAATCCCAGAGCTTTGGGAGACCAAGGCAGGAGGATCATTCAAGGCCAGGAGTTTGAGGTTGCAGTGAGCTACAGTTGTGCCACTGCACTCCAGCCAGGGTGACAGAGCAAGACCCTGACTCTAAAAATAATAATTTTTGAAATCTAGAAAAAAGGTCAGAAGAAAAAGGGACCTAGATGTTGGAATTAACAGAAAAGGACTTAATACAACTATCATAAACACGTTCAAGAATTAAAAGGAGGCCAGGAATGGTGGTTCACACCTGTAATCCTAGCACTTTTAGAGGCCCAGATGGGTGGATCACCTGAGGTCAGGAGTTCAAGATCAGCCTGGCCAACATGGTGAAACCCCATCTCTACTAAAAATACAAAAAGTAGCCGGGCGTGGTCGTGGGCACCTGTAATCCCAGCTACTTGGGAGGCTGAGGCAGGAGAATCACTTGCAGTGGAGGTGGAGTGGAGGTTGCAGTGAGCAGAGATCGCACCATTCCACTTCAGCCTGGGTGACGAAGTGAGACTCCGTCTCAAAAAAAAATAATAATAATTCTTTTCAAAAGAATTAAAAGGAAGAGCTGGCCATGGTGGCTCATGCCTGTAGTCCCAGCACTTTGGGAGGCTGAGGTGGGCAGATCATGAGGTCAGGAGATCGGGACGATCTTGGCTAACACGGTGAAACCCCATCTCCACTTAAAATACAAAAATTAGCCGGGTGTGGTGGCAGGCGCCTGTAGTCCCAGCTACTAGGGGATTGAGGCAGGAGAATCGCTTAAACCCGGAAGGCGGAGGTTGCAGTGAGTGGAGATCGCACCACTGCACTCCAGCCTGGGCAACAGAGCAAGACTGTCTCAAAAAAAAAAAAAAAAAAAAAGAATTAAAAGGAAAATATAGACTGGTCGTGGTGGCTCATGCATGTAATC
>NW_012102031.1:12460287-12463322 GCF_000951045.1 Mandrillus leucophaeus
AAAAAAAAAAAAAAAAAAAAAAGGCCATAATGAGATAACATCTAAGCAGAAAAATTAAAAATATAAAAGATGGGATTCATGGAAAAGTACAATATCAGAAATGAAAAATTCACCATGGAGAGTTAACAAAAGATTAAAAAGTACAGCGTAAAGCTAAAATAAACTTGAAAGACCAATAAAAATTATCAAGGTTGGAAAAACAGAAAGGACAAAATGAACAGAGTCTTAGTGTCTCCTGGGCCAATATCAAACTATAACACCTGTAATAGGAGTCCACAAGGAGAGGAGAGATAATGGAGTGGAAAAACTTGTGAAAAAAGAAAGGCCAAAATTTCCTCTTTTTTTCTTTAGAGAAGGGTCTCTCGCTGTGTGGCACAACCATAGCTCACAGCAGCCTTGAAGTCCTGGGCTAAAACCATCCTCCCACTTCAGCCTTCTAAGTAGCTGGGTTTATAGACATGCACCACCACACCCAGCTAATTTCTAAATTTTTTTTAGAGGTGATATATTGCTGAGGCTGGTCTCAAACTCCTGGCCTCAAGCAATCCTCTAACTTCAGCTTCCCAAAGTGCTGGGATTACAGCATGATCCACTGTACCCAGTCTAAAATTGACTTTTATATTTTTTTAATTTCTTTAAAGGAAAACTGTTTAAAGCAAAAACAAAAATATTATATTGTGAGATTTTACAACACTCATAAAATGTAGGACTATCATAGCACAGAAGACAATATTGGGGATGTAAATGGAATCATACTGTTGTGAGAGTCTTACATTTTTCATAAAATGATACAATATTAAGGCAGGGTGCAGTGGCTCATGCCTGTAATCCCAAGGCTTTGGGATTACAAATGAGGTCAGGAGATCAAGACCATCCTAGCCAACATGATGAAATCCCATCTCTACTAAAAATACAAAAATTAGCTGGGTGCAGTGGCACGCACCTGTAGTCCCAGCTACTCAGGAGGCTGAAGAAGGAGAATTGCTTGAACTCGGGAGGCAGAGGCTGCAGTGAGCCGAGGTCGCACCACTGCACTCCAGCCTGGTGACAGAGCAAGACTCTGTCTCAAAAAAAAAAAATGGCCACAAACAAGTATTAGAAGATATATACTTGAGGCCAGGTGTAGTGGCTCACGCCTGTAATCCCAGCACTTTGGGAGGCCGAGGTGGGCAGATCACGAGGTCAGGAGATCGAGACCATCCTGGCTAACATGGTGAAATCTCGTCTCTACTAAAAACACAAAAAATTAGCTGGGCATGGTGACGGGCGCCTATAGTCCCAGCTACTCAGGAAGCTGAGGCAGGAGAATGGCGTGAACCCGGGAGGCAGAGCTTGCAGTGAGCCAAGATCGCGCCACTGCACTCCAGCCTGAACGACAGCATGTCTCAAAAAAAAAAAAAAAAGATATATACTTGAAAATGGCTGAGGAAGTAGTTTTTAAGTGTTCTCACCACACACACAAAAAAAGTATGAGAGGTAAGGCATTTGTTAATTAGTTTGATTTAACCATTTCACATATTCTACATATTTCAAAACATCATGTTGTACACCATAAATATATATAATTTTGTCAATTAAAACAATAAATTTAGGCTGGGCACAGTGGCACATGCCTATAATCCCAGGACTTTGGGAGGCCGAGGTGGGCAGATCACCTGCAGTCAGGAGTTCAAAACCAGCTTGGCCAACATGGTGAAACCCTGTCTCTACTAAAAATACAAAAATTAGCCAGGCGTGGTGACACGTGCCTGTAGTTCCAGCGACTTGGGAGGCTGAGGCAGGAGAATCACTTGAACCTTGGAAGCAGAAGTTGCAGTGAGCTGAGATCACGCCACCGCACTCCAGCCTGGGCAATAGAGACGCCATCTCAAAAAAAAAAAAAAAAGGTGAGCCAGGCATGGTGGTACACACCTGTAATCCCAGCTACTTGGGAGGCTGAGACACAAGAATCACTTGAACCTCGGAGGTGGAGCCAAGACTGCGCCACTGCACTCCAGCCTGGGAGACAGAGCGAGACTGTCTCAAAAGGAAAATAACAACAAGAAAACACACCATGGGCGAGACCCTGTCTCATATAAATAAATAAATACACAATGATCCCAACTGTTTGGGAGTATGAGGCAGGAGGACCACTTGAGGCTAGGAGTTCTAATTTCTCCTGGGCAGCATAGTAAAACTCTGTCTCTAATAAATAAATAAATAAATAAATAAGCCATGACAAGTCCAAAAAGGTCTTGGAAGAAAGGAAAAATCTTTATATGTTATTACTTTGTGGGTTTTTGTTTTTTTTTTTTGAGACGGAGTCTTGCTCTGTCCCCCAGGCTGGAGTGCAGTCACCCAATCTCGGCTCACTGCAACCTCCACCTCCCGGGTTCAAGCCATTCTCCTCCTCAGCCTCCCGAGTAGCTGGGACTACAGGCGCCCACCACCACTACTGGCTAATTTTTTGTATTTTCAGTAGAGACAGGGTTTCACCGTGTTAGCCAGGATGGTCTCAATCTCCTGACCTCGTGATCCGCTGCCCGCCTCGGCCTCCCAAAGTGCTGGGATTATAGGCGTGAGACACTGCACCCAGCCTATGTTATTACTTTCAACAGCACATATTTTTCCGAGCGCAGTGGCTCATGCCTGTAATCCCAGCACTTTGGGAGGGCGAAGCGGGTGGATCATGAGGTCAGGAGTTTGAGACCAGCCTGGCCAGCATGGTGAAACCCTGTCTCTACTAAAAATACAAAAAAATTAGCCAGGCATGGTGGCACGCATCTGTAGTCCCAGCTACTCTGGAGGCTGATGCAGGAGAATTGCTTGAACCCGGGAGGCAGAGGTTGCAGTGAGTGAAGATCATGGCACTGCACTCCAGCCTGGGTGACAGGGCAAGACTCCGTCTCAAAAAAAAAAAACCTCAAAAACCCAGCACATTTTTCTCCCTGGCTTTTGTATAAGGTCCCTGCATTTTCATTTTGCACTGAGTCTCAAAAATTACACAGCCAGGCTAGGCGTGGTGGCTCATGCCTATAATCTCAGCACCTTGGGAG
>NW_012102031.1:12463782-12467660 GCF_000951045.1 Mandrillus leucophaeus
AAAAAAAAAAAAAAAAATTACACAGCCAGCCAAAAGAAAGAAAAACCCTGGGATCTCTGCTTCTGAGTGAAGTAAAAGAAAAAAAAAACACCTAGGTGAGACAGCAGTACTGTTTATCTAGCTTTAGTACAAGATGATATTAACAGCAGCATGTACCTGGTCATGCCAAAAACCAATGTTCAAGTTTTTTAAAAAATTTGCTTTAGTCCATTCTAGCCTTTTTTTTTCAGACAGAGTTTCACTCTTGTTGCCCAGGCTGGAGTGCAATGGCACGATTTCGGCTCACTACAACCTCTGCCTCCTGGGTTCAAGAGATTCTCTTGCCTCAGCCTCCTGAGTAGCTGGGATTACAGGTGCCCACCACCGTACCCGTCTTAATTTTTGTATTTTTAGTAGAGATGGGGTTTTACCATGTTGGCCAAGCTGGTCTCGAACTCCTGACCTCAGGTGATCCGCCCGCTTCGGCCTCCCAAAGTGCTGGAATTACAGGCGTGAGCCACCGTGCCCAGCCTAGTCTGAGTTTTTATTTTTATTATTTTTATGTATGTATGTATGTATGTATGTATTTATTTATTTTTATTTTTGAGACAGAGTTTCACTGTTGTTGCCCAGGCTGGAGTGCAATGCACAATCTCGGCTCACTGCAACCTCCGGCTCTCGGATTCCAGCAATTCTCCTGCCTCAGCCTCCCTAGTAGTTGAGATTACAGGCATGCACCAACATGCCCTGCTAATTTTGTATTTTTAGTAGAGGCAGGGTTTCACCGTGTCGGTCAGGCTGATCTTGACCTCAGGTGATCCACCCGCCTCAGCCTCCCAAAATGCTGGGATTATAGGTGTAAGCAACCGCACCCAGCCTATTTTTATTTTTTGAGATGGAGTCTCATTCTGTCCCCCCAGACTAGAGTGCAGTCTCAGCTCACTGCAACCTCCGCCTCCCAGTGCAAGTGATTATCCTGCCTCAGCCTCTTGAGTAGCTAGGATTACAGGTGTGTGCCACCATGCCCAGCTAATTTTTATATTTTTAGTAGAGACGGGGTTTCTCCATGTTGGCCAGGCTGGTCTCGAACTCCTGACATCAAATGATCCACCTGCCTCGGTCTCCCAAAGTGTGGGAATTACAGGCGTGAGCCACTGCGCCCAGTCTATTTTTATTTTTTGAAACAGTCTTGCTCACCCAGACTGGAGTGCAGCAACATGGTCATAGCTCACTGCAGCCTAGACCTCCTAGGCGTAAGCAATCCTCCCTTTTCCGCCTTCTGAGTAGCTGAGACTACAGACACACATCACCACGCCCAGCTAATTAAAACAATTTTTTTTTTTTGGTAGAGATGGGAGTGTCACTGTGTTACTCAGGCTGGTCTGGAGCTCCTGGCCTCATGAAATCCTTGTTCCTCGAACTCTCAAAGCATTAGGATTATGGGCCTGAGCCACTGTGCCCGACCTTAGTCTGAGTTTTAAAAACTTATTTTAGGCCAGGCATGGTGGCTCGCGCCTGTAATCCCAACACTTTGGGAGGCCAAGGTGGGCGGATCACGAGGTCAGGAGTTCGAGACCATCCTATCTAACATGGTGAAACCCCGTCTCTACTAAAAAATACAAAAAAATTAGCTGGGCTTGGTGGTGGGCTCCTGTAGTCTCAGCTACTTGGGAGGCTGAGGCAGGAGAATGGTGTGAACCCGGGAACCAGAGCTTGCAGTGAGCCGAGATCATGCCACTGCACTCCAGCCTGGGCGACAGAGCAAGACTTCATCTCAAAAAGAAAAAAAAAAAACAAACTTATTTTAAAACTCATACGAGAGGCCAGGCGCAGTGGCTCAGGCCCGTAATCTCAGTATTTTGGGATGCTGAGGTGGGCGGATCACTTGAGGTCAAAAGTTCGAGACCAGCCTGGCCAACATAGTGAAACCTCATTTCTACTGAAAATACAAAAATTAGCCAGGTGTGGTGACACACACCTGTAGTCCCAGCTACTCGGGAGGCTGAGGCAGGAGAATTGCTTGAACCTGGGAGGTGGAGGTTGCAGTGACCCAAGATCATGCCACTGTACTCCAGCCTGGGCGACGGAGCAAGACTCCGTCTTAAAATAAATAAATAAATATCACAAGAGAAACACAGGCTCTCTGTAGTTAATTCAAACAATTCCTAATGAAGTGCTAAGTGAAAATTTCCTTTTGCTATTCAGTGAAATCCCTCACCCCTCCCAGAAGTCACAGCAGCCAGTCTGTGGTTCTGTGCCCTTGTCTAGGGAGGTGATAACTGAGGCTTGGCAAGGGGAAGTGAGCCGTCCGCAGTCACCCAGGTAGCAGACGGAAGAAATGGAACTTGCACCTGGTTAGGATAAGTCTACCCTTGCAAGGTGCATGTTTCTTCCATGCATTCAGCAGAACCATTAACAACACAACACGTATAATGAGTATGTCTGGCCCAGATTCAGCTCCTTAATGACAGGCCTCCAAGGCTGTGTGGGAAATCCCAACCGGATATTAATTTCACCACCATCAATGGCCTTCATAATATTTTTGTTTTAAAAAATGATGACTGTGAGCAAAGAGATCAAGTACATTATTAGTTCCTGTGATCTCAACTCTCAGATGAATTCATGCAATTTAGTGCCTCCTAATGCAATCAAATGGAAATTCTAAAGCCACCTGTGTCAGAAATAATAGATTTCTAAATGAATTTGACTGACACAAGCACAATACTAGGGCAGAACATCCTCGGAAAAGATGATATCTGATCATCTTTGGACTTTCCAGGCCTGGCAGTGGCTCGATCAAGGTAGGTGCTCAATATATTGACTGGACTGAATTAGTGTGCACAAAGGCATCTAGTCCTGATGCCCTTAAAAAGAAAGGCAGGCCAGGCACAGTGGCTCACACCTGTAATCCCACCAGCACTTTGGGAGGCCGAGGCGGGCAGATCACGAGGTCAGGAGATGGAGACCATCCTGGCTAACACAGTGAGACCCCGTCTCTACTAAAAATACAAAAAATTAGCTGGACGTGGTGGCAAACGCCTATAGTCCCAGCTATTAGGGAGGGAGGCTAAGGCAGGAGAATCCCTTGAACCTGGAAGGCAGAGGTTGCAGTGAGCCTAGATCGCACCATTGCACTCCAACATGGGCAGCAATAGCAAAACTCCGTCTCAAAAAAACAAAACGAAACAAAACAAAAAAATAGAAAGGAAGAAAAAGAAAAGACAGGCCAGTTTTTCTGGGGCTTCAGTGGAAGACAGTGAAGCTCGCCCTTCATTTATGAAGATGCTTTTCAGGTTAGCAGCCATGAAACAAAATAATCATATCAGCAAGAGCCCTCATGTTGTGAAGTATCTGCCCAGTTCATAACGACGAACATTTTCTTCTATGAAATAAAAAAAAAAAATTGGTCTGGGCAGGGTGGCTCACAACTGTAATCCCAGCACCTTGGTAGGCCGAGGCAGGCAGATCACCTGAGGTCAGGAGTTCAAGACCAGCCTGGCCAACATGGTGAAACCTGGTCTCTACACAAATATAAAAATTAGCTAGGCATGAGGGCGAGAGCCTGTAATCCCAGCTACTCAGGAGGCTGAGGTGGGAGAATCGCTTGAATCCGGGAGGTGGAGGTTGCAGTGAGCCAAGATTGCACCATTGCACTCTAGCCTGGGTGACAGAGCGAGACTCTGTCTCAAAAATAAAATAAAAAATAAAAATAATTGTTTTTCTGCCAGGCACGGTGGTTCATGCCTGTAATCCCAGCACTTTGGTAGGCCAATGTGGGTGGATCACCTGAGGTCGGGAATTCAAGACCAGTGTGACCAACATGGAGAAACCCCGTCTCTACTAAAAATACAAAATTAGCCAGGCGTGGTGGCGCATGCCTGTAATTCCAGCTACTCAGG
>NW_012102031.1:12468220-12469252 GCF_000951045.1 Mandrillus leucophaeus
AAAAAAAAAAAAAAAAAAAGAAAAGCAGAGACAAATGATGGAGAGAAAGGACTTCCTTGGTTTCAAAGTGCTCATCTCCCTCCTTGCAGGCTTGCTGCCATTCCTGCTTATGGGTTCCAGGAGACACCTTTGTGTCTTTCAAACAAAGTTCTTTTTTACTTATGGAGGCGCTTGAGTTGACTTTGTTACATGAAACCAAAAGAGTTTAACTGCTTCCCAGGGCTCCTGACTCCTTCCCATGTATCCTTCCAGGCCCCGCTGAGGCTCTATTACTTTTGGGTCCTGTAGACATGACAGTGTCCTTCCGGTAAATTCATTTTCTGTTCACTTAAGCTAATTTGAATAGGTCCTCGCTGTTTGTTTCCAAAAGAGCTTTGACTAAAACAACACATCTGTACCCGCGAAGGCATGAACATATGCCTGTGTATATGTGGAATTCAACATTGTCACCAAGAATGCCAGCCTCATTCAAGATGCTGCTCTGTGTCTTTATTTCCACTGGCCTCACTGGCCTCTCTGTCCCCTTGCACAATATTTAGATACCACATGTTCATGGCTAGGAGAACGAAGGGAGCGACTGGGGGATTTCCCCTAAGGAAGCAGAGGAAAGTATTTGGGGAGACATGGGTTTCAGAGTCATGACTCTACACCTGAGCTTCAGACTTTGGACAAATCCTACACCTTCCTTTAACCTCAGTCTGCACATCTCTAAAGTGGAAATAATAGGGCCGGGCTTAGTGGCTCACGCCTGTAATCCCAGCAACTCCAGAGGGTGAGGCAGGAGGATCGCTTCGGTCCGGGTGTTCATGACCAGTCTGGGCAACATAGTGAAACCCCGTCTCTACTAAAAATACAAAAAATTAGCTGGCTGTGGTGGTGTATGCCTGTGGTCCCAGCTACTCAGGAGACTAAGGTGGGACAATCACTTGAGTGCAAGGTGGGGGCAGAAGTTGCAGTGAGCCGAGATCGCGCCACTACACTCCAGGGTAGGCAAAAGAGCGAGACCGTCTCTTTCAAAAAAAAAAAAAAAAA
>NW_012102031.1:12469587-12472778 GCF_000951045.1 Mandrillus leucophaeus
GGTTTCACCATGTTGGCCAGGCTGGTCTCAAACTTCTGACCTCAAGGGATCCACCCACCTCAGCCTCCCAAAATGCTGGAATTAAAGACATGAGCCACCACCCTCAGTCAAGAATTGTCATTTTTAAAGACTACAAGGTAAATCCATGGTTAGGTAGAAAAACCTGGAAATAGGCCAGGCGTGGTGGCTCACGCCTGTAATTCCAGCACTTTGGGAGTCCAAGACTGGAGGTCAGGAGTTAAAGACCAGCCTGGCCAACCTGGTGAAACCCTGACTCTACTAAAAATACAAAAATTAGCCGGGCGTGGTGGTGGGCTCCTGTAATCCCAGCAACTTGGGAGCCCAAGGCAGGAGAATCACCTGAACCCGGGAGGTGGAGGTTGCAGTGAGCCAAGATCGTGCCATTGCACCCCAGCCTGGGCGAGAGAGTGAACTCCATTTCAAAAAAAAAGAAAAAAGAAAAAAAGAAAGAAAGAAAGAAAGAAAGAAAATCTGGAAATAAAGAAAAATATAGGCCCGGCATGGTGGCTCATGCCTGTAATCCCAGCACTCTGGGAGGTCGAGGGAGACAGATTGCCTGAGCTCAGGAGTTTCAGACCAGCCTGGGCAACATGGTGAAACCTGTCTCTGTCTAAAATATAAAAAATTAGCCGGGCTTGATTGTGAGCGCCTGTAGTCGCAGCTACTCAGGAGGCTGAGGCAGGAGAATAGCTTGAATCTGGGAGGTGGGGGTTGCAGTGAGCCAAGACTGCTCCACTACTTTCCAGCCTGGGCAACAGAGCGAGACTCTATCTCAAAAAAATAAAAAATAAAATAAATAATAAATAAATAAATAAGGAAAAAAATTAACCTGTGATTCTGCCCCGCAACTGAGCAACTGATATAAGATTTTGTTACATATCTTCAAATATTTTTTCTATGCCTGTCTTCTTCTACCGAGGCAAAACTGAGATCCTATTATTTGTATGGAGTGGTAGCTCACTCTTTTATTTATTTGTTTTATTTTTTGAGATGGAGTTTCGCTCTTGTTGCCCAGGCTGGAGTGCAATGGCACGATCTCGGCTCACCGCAACCTCTGCCTCCTAGGTTCAAGCGATTCTTCTGCCTCAGCCTCCTGAGTAGCTGGGATTACAGGCATTTGCCATCACACCTGGCTAATTTTTTGTATTTTTAGTAGAATCAGGATTTCTCCATGTTGGTCAGGCTGGTCTTGAACCCCCGACCTCAGGTGATCCACCTGCCTCGGCCTCCCAAAGTTCTGGGATTACAGGCGTGAGCCACTGCACCTGGCCTGGTAGCTCATTCTTTTAATTTGACAATTTGTGAATCTCCTTTCTTCCTTCCTTTCTCTCTCTCACTTTCTGTCTTCCTCCCTCCACCTCCCTTCCTTCCCTCCCGTTCTCCGCCTCCGTCCCTCCCTTCCTTCTTTCCGTCCTTCCTTCCCCCTTCCTTCCTTCCTTCCTCTTTCCTTCTTCTTTTTTTTTTTTTTGACAGTGTCTCACTCTCTTGCCCAGGCTGCAATGCAGTGGCATGATCCTGGGCTCAAGGGATCCTTCCAACTGAGCCTTCCAAGTACCTGCTCCTACAGACAAGAATCAAGGGAGGATTGCTCTGAGCACAGGAGGTGGAGGCTGCAGCAAGCCATGATCATGCCACTGAACTCCAACCTGGGTGACAGAGTGAGGCCCTGTCACAAGAAAAAAAGAAAAAGAAAATAAATACTTCATACCATTTGAATTTTGAATGTGTGAAGTTATTATCTAGTCAAAGGAATAGATGAATGAAAGGCTTCAGAGAGGAGTTGAAATCTGAAACCACTGTTGAAAAAATAAGCAGAACTTTTTTTTTTTTTTTTTGTAGAGTGAAAAAAGCCTTATTATATTGCCCAGCCTGATCAGGAACTCCTGGCCTCAAAAGATCCTCCCTGATCAGCCTCCCAAAGCACTGGGATTACAGACATGAGCCACCACACCCAGCCAAGACTTTTTTTTTTTTTTTTTGGAAGAGAAATATGAAAGGAAAGGGAATTGCCCCAGGTGTAGCAGCAAGAATTACAGAATAGATTTATTTGTCTTGAAAAAGGCCCAAAGTCAGGAGCTGGCAATTGACAAAGCTAGGATTTGAACCCAGGCCTGTCAGCTCCTAGGGGCTCACATAACCACTGGCCCTTTTTCAGGAATCTAGGTTCTCTAGGACTTGGGGCAGGCCACTTTCTCCTCTGGGTCTGTAAAATGGAGACATTGAACTAGATGATACCTAAGCCTCTGTCCATGACTACTTGCTATGAATCCAAGTTCTGACTCACTGCAATTTATTTGTCAGCCACCCTGGGTCTACTGGATCGGATGAGCCTGCCAAGGGTGGGGGACTCTGCAGAGGTTTCTAGGAATTGCTAAGAGAACTCTAAGTTTCTGGAGGCTATGGGCAACTTGTGCTGAGGCCCAGGCCCCAGCTCAGAGCACTCCTCTCGTGGGGGTATGGCCTGCAGCCTCAAACCATTTGACCCTGCTGCCCAAGGTCATACATTACATCCCATTGGCAGAGAAGGGCCCACTCGGGAACACTGGGAGCAATTTTCAGGCACATAAAATGGCAAACGGTGAGTCAGAGGACTCCTTCAAGTACAGCCATTCCAGGGGTGATAAACTGGGGGCTGGCAGTCTGTCCACTCTGGCCCACTGGCCTGCTCCACTTGACCAGCATAATGTTTATGGGGAATTTGAGACTAGTTGCCAAACATTTAAAAATGGATTTCCAGATTCTTAAGAAAAACCAGAAAACCTGATGGCACTAGGCCCACATTCCCATGACTGGCTTGTCAAAGGAACATACAAATCTTGGGACCCCAAAATCACCAGGCCAAAAGGAAAGTCAAGCTGGGGCCAGGCACAGTGGCTCACGCCTGTAATCCCAGCACTTTGGGAGGCCGAGTTCAAAAACAACCTGACCAACACGGAGACACCCTGTCTCTACTAAAAATACAAAAATTAGCCGGGCGTGGTGGCAGGTGCCTGTAATCCCAGCTATTTGGGAGGCTGAGGCAGGAGAATCGCTTGAACCCAGGAGGTGGTGGTTGCAGTGAGCCGAGATCGCACCATTGCACTCCAGCCTGGGCGACAAGAGCCAAACTCGGTCTCAAAAAAAAAACAAAAAAAAGAAAAGTCAAGCTGGGAACTGCTTAGGGCAAACCT
>NW_012102031.1:12473423-12482039 GCF_000951045.1 Mandrillus leucophaeus
CGCCATGTCGCCCGGCTAGCTTTTTGTATTTTTTAGTAGAGACGGGGTTTCACCGTGTTAGCCAGGATGGTCTCGATCTCCTGACCTCGTGATCCACCTGTCTCGGCCTCCCAAAGTGCTGGGATTACAGGCTTGAGCCACCGCGCCCGGCCATGCCTGGCTAATTTTCTGTATTTTTAGTAGAGACGGGGTTTCACCGTGTTAGCCAGGATGGTCTCAATCTCCTGACCTCGTGACCTGCCCACCTCGGCCTCCCAAAGTGCTGGGATTACAGGCGTGAGCCACAGCACCCGGCCCCTTTCCCTACATCTTTAGTTCAACAGAACTAAATCAGTTCTGTTGAATTTCACCTGGCAATGTAAAGAGATTGCTTATCTTCACAGGTGCCAGACAGAAAATCATCTATCCCTTTGCTCACCTGAGACAAATGCATATCTGATTGCTTCCTCTGCCCTATTGTTTATGTAAAAATGCAGATTCACTGAGCCAAACTAAATTGTGGATTCAGGGAAAAGCTGATCAAGGACTCAAAATAATGCAACCCTTTGGAGCCGGGCATGGTGGCTCACACCTGTAATCCCAGCACTTTGGGAGGCCAGTACAGGTAAATCACCTGAGGTCAGGAGTTCAAGACCATCCTGACCAACATGGAGAAACCGTGTCTCTACTAAAAATACAAAAAATTAGCCGGGCGTGGTGGCACGTGCCTGTAGTCCCAGCTACTTGGGAGGCTGAGACAGGGGGATCGCTTGAACCCGGGAGGCAGAGGTGGTAGTGAGCAGAGATCGAGGCACTGCACTCTAGCCTAGGTGACAGAGTAAGACTCCGTCTCAAAAAAAAAGGAATGCAACCCTTTGTCTCTCTTAGCTACCTATGACCTGGAAGCCCCTCCTTCCAGTTGTCCTGCCTTTCCAGAATGAACCAATGTACATATACACATATTGATTGATGTCTCATGTCTCCCTAAAATGTATAAAAGCAAACTGTGCCCCGACCACCTTGGGCACATGTCTTCAGGACCTCCTGAGGCTGTGTCATGGGCACGTCCTTAACCTTGGCAAAATGAACTTTCTAAATTGTTTGAGATCTAAATCAGACACTTCTGAGTTCACAGGCTGGACTCTGGCTTCCCCCCTTTTTTTGTAGCGATGAGGGGCTCACTATGTTGCCCAGGTTGGTCTCAAACTCCTGGGCTCCCTCCTGGGCCTCCTACAGTGCTGGGACTGAGCTGCTGTGTCCAGCCTGGTTGCCCCTTTGCTGCGGTGCCTTCTTCAGCCCTGTAGTTCCCACTTGTGCCACACATCTCACCAAGTTACCCCGGCCCTTAGAAACACCTGAGTTTGAGAGCTCTGATTTAGATCAATTCCCTTGTTTTACAGATGAGGAAACTGAATCCTGGAGAAAGGAGGGGACTTCACTAGGGTCACAAAGACTGGAGACTTTCTGGGCATGGTGGTTCACGCCTGTAATTCCCACATTTTGGGAGGATGAGGCAAGGAGGATTGTTTGAGACCAGGAGTTCAAGACCAATCTGGGCAATACGGTGAGACCCTTTCTCTACAAAAAATAGAAATAAAAAATAAAAAATACAGTCAGGCATGGTGGCTCATGCCTATAACCCCAGCACTTTGGGAGGCTGAGGCAAGTAGATCACTTGAGACCAGGAGTTTCAGATCAACTTGGCCAACATGGTGAAACCCCGTCTCCACTAAAAATACAAAAATTACCTGGGCATGGTGGTGTATGCCCGTAGTCCCAGCTACTCGGGAGGCTGAGGCATGGGACTCACTTGAGCCCAGGAGGCTGAGGCTCCAGCAAGCTGAGATTGCGCCATTGCACTCCAGCCTGGGCAACAGAGCGAGACTCCGTCTCAAAAATTAAAAAAAAAAAAAAAATCAATGGTTAAAAGGTACAAAAAAAACAAGAGGAATAAGATCTATCTGATAACATAATAGGGTAACTATAGTCAATAATAACTTAATTGTACTTTTAAAAATAACTTAAAGAGTGTAACTGGATTGTTTGTATCTCAAAGGATAAATGCTTGAGGGCATGAATACCCCATTCTTCATAATGTGCTTATTTCACATTAGATGCCTGTATCAAAACATCTCGTGTACCTGTAAATATATATACCTACTACGTACTACAATAATTAAAAATAATAATAAATAAAAAACTATTTGAGCTGATAAGATGGTAAGAGCATAACAAAACAAAAACTGAAGACTCCAGCTGTGTCCCAAGTCCCAGTCCTGCAGTTTTGTTTTGTTTTCTTTTTTTTTTTTTTTTCTGAGACAGAGTCTTACTCCCAAGCTGGAGTGCAGTGGCTCGATCTCGGCTCACTGCAACTTTTACCTCCCAGGTTCAAGCAATTCTCCTGCCTCAGCCTCCTAAGTAGCTGGGATTATAGGCACATGCCACCATGCCCGGCTAACTTTTGTAGTTTTAGTAGAGACGGGGTTTCACCATGTTGGCTAGAATGGTCTCGAACTCCTGGCCTCAAGTGATCCACCCTCCTCGGCCTCCCAAAGTGCTAGGATTACACACATGAGCCACCGTACCTGGACAGCCCTGCATTTCTTTTAGAGCGCATGCCAGGAACCAGAAAACTAGGAATCCTTGTTCCTGATATGAAGGTTGAGAGCCTACTGTATGCAAAGTGCCTCCTATAGCACTTCAGATTGGGCTGGTGCCTCTAGAATCTTTTGTAACCCATCACTTCCTCCCCACCCTCACCCCAAGGGATTGTAACACACACACAGGTTTGGGAATCACCTGGCATTGAATATGTTACATTCTCACCCAGAAAGATCCAGCTGTCAGAAAAGAAATACCCCAGGGCCTTTCTTCTTCACCAGTCAGAATTTTGTTGTGGCATCCTGTAGGAAACCTGCCCCCAAGCCCCAGGCTAGGTCCTATCATATTTAAAATGACTTCTATAATTCCTGTGCTTCCTTCATCACAGCATTTAACACTGAATCGCAAACAACAATAACAAATAGCTGTCACTGATTAAGCATTTACGATGTGCATAATAATATTATCATTCATTTCTGTAAGAACCCCTTAGGCACCAGGCTTGGTGGAGGGCTCATGCCTGTAATCCTAACATTTTGAGAAGCCTAGGCAGGAGGATCAGTTGAGCCTAGGAATTTGAAACCAGCCTGGGCAACATAGTGAAATTCCATCTCTACAAAAAAAAAAAAAAAAAATTAGCTGGGTGTAGAGGCACATGCCTATGGTCCCAGTTACTTGGGAGGCTCAGGTGGAGGATTGCTTGAGCCAAGGAGGATGAGGCTGCAGTGAGCTGTGATCATGCCATTGCACTCCAGCCTGGGTGACACAGCGAGACCCTCCCTCAAATAAAGAACCTCTTAGGTTCTGGGCTGTTAAGTAAATTTGCCCCAAATTACAAAGCTGGAAGTGGGTTCAGACCCAAGCTCCACCTCAGTTGATAGAATTTGGTTTTCAGGCCAGACTCAGTGGCTCGTGCCTGTAATTTCCCACACTTTGGGAGGCTGAGCTGTGCAGATCACTTGAGGTCAGGAGGTCAAGGCCAGCCTGGACAACATGGCAAAACCACGTCTCTACTAAAAATGAAAACTCAGCCAGGAATGATGGTGTATGCCTGAAATCTCAGCAACTTAGGAGGCTGAGGCACAAGAATTGCTTGAACCCGGGAGGCAGAGGTTGCAGTGAGACAAGATCGCTCCATAGCACTCCAGCCTGGGCGACAGAGCAAGACTCTGCTCAAAAAAAGAAAAAAAGAAAGAAAGAAAGAAAAGAAAAGCAAAAAATAAAAATAAACGAAAGAAAAAGAAAAGAAATTGATTTTCAGAGACTAGTGAGGCCCCAAACCCTGAGGATACAGGCTGACTCTGTCACCTTGACTCTCCAGGTTCTTCGCATTAATCTTGCAAAGTCAGGTCCGCACAGGAAGGAGCTGGGGAGTCAACCTAGGAGGGAATCTCAAGGGGCTTGGAAGTGTTTTTGTGAATGTGGACTGTGGATTGTAACCTTCTGCTTGTGTCTCCACCTACCCCTCACCCCAGCCTGGACCTGAGACAGATGATAATAAAACACTCCAAATTCCTGAGCTGGAATGGACCTGAGGCTCATTTAGCTAATAATTCTTTTTTTTTTTTTTTCCACTCTGTCACCCAGGCTGGAATGCAGTGCAGTGGTTCAAACACAGCGCACTGCAGCCTCAACCTCTTGGGCTGAAGCCGTTCTCCTGGCTCAGCCTTTCGAGTAGCTGGCACCACAAGCTCATGCCTCCCTGCCTGGCTAATTAACAAAAAATTTTTTTTGTAGACACATGGTCTTGCCGTATTGCCCAGGCTGATCTTGAACCACATCCGGCTAATTTTTTGTGTTTTTAGTAGAGACAGGGTTTCACCGGGTTAGCCAGGATGGTCTCTATCTTCTGACCTTGTGATCCGCCCGCCTTGGCCTCCCAAAGTGCTGGGATTACAGGCATGAGCCACCGCATCCGGCCCCGATTCTTCCTTTTATTCATTTATTTGAAAGAGTCTTTGTCTGTCGCCCAGGCTGGAATGCAGTGGCGCAATCTCAGCTCACTGCAACCTCTGCCTCCTGGGTTCAAGCAATTCTCGTGCCTCAGCCTCCCGAGTAGCTGGGACTACAGGCGTGCACCATCACACCCAGCTAATTTTTTTTTCAGTAGAGGCTGGGTTTTGTTATGTTGACCAGGCTGGTCTCGGTCTTCTAGCCTCAAGTGATCTGCCCGCCTCGGCCTCCCAAAGTGTTGGGATTACAGGCGTGAGCCTCCATGGCTGGCTCATAATTCTTGTTTGAAATCTAAATTTTGAACTTCGGAATACTGTTGTTTTAAGTTCGTTTCCCCCACCAATCTACTTACCTTCCACGTCCAGTAGAAAACTCCTCCCAAAAGTACCACTCGTCCCACAAGCTGTCTTTCTCCATTTCTAGTCCAGCATATGAAATCAGATGATCATATTAAAGCTTCTGGTATGTATGATGTACAAAGACGTTCTTCTCAGTGCTGACTATAATAGCAAAGAAAATGAAAAAGGACACAACCTAAATGTTCCACAGGAGAAACTGGTTAGAGAATCAAGATCAAGATACAACCAATCATCCAGTTTGGAAGCTTTGCAGCCTGTGAAAATAATATTTCTTTAATATTTACTTATTTTATTTTTAATTTTTATTAAAATTTTTTCTGAGACGGAGTTTTGCTCTTGTTGCCTAGGCTGGTGTGCAATGGCGTGATCTTGGCTTCTTGGCTCACCTCAACCTCCGCCTCCCGGGTTCAAGTGATTCTCCTGCCTCAGCCCCCTGAGTATCTGGGATTACAGGCATGCACCACCACGCCCGGCTAATTTGTATATTTTACATATATATATTTTTTGATACGGAGTCTTGTCACTCTGTCGCCCAGGCTGGAGCACAATAGTGTGCTCTCGGCTCACCGCAACCTCTGCTTCCCGGGTTCAAGTGATTCTCCTCCCTCAGCCTTCCCGATAGGCTGGGATTACAGGTCTGCGCCACCACGCCTGGCTAATTTTGTATTTTTAGTAGAGACGGGGTTTCTCCATGTTGATCAGGCTGGTCTCGAACTCCTGACCTCAGGTGATCTGCCCACCTCAGCTTCCCAAAGTGCTGGGATTACAGGTGTGAGCCACTGCGCCCAGCCCAGCGAGAGCTACCATTTTTGAACCAGCTTATTGATAAGGACACTGAGACTCAGAGAAGGGTAATTCTCTGGAAAGTCTGAGATAGAGACCCAGCATGGACATCCATGGGAGGTCATTGATATAGTTTGGATATTTGTTCTCACCCATATCTCAGGTTGAATTGTAATCCCCAGTGTTGGAGGTGGGGCCTGGTGGGAGGTGTTTTGATCATGGGGGCAGATCCCTCATGAATGGCTTGGACCATCTCCTTGGTGATAAGTGAAATCTGAATTCTTGAGAGAGAGAGATCTGGTCGTTTCAGTGGGTGCGGCCGGGTGTGGTGGCTCACACCTGTAGTTCCAGCACTTTGGGAGGCCGATTCCGGCAGATCGCTTCAGCCTAGGAGTTTGAGACCAGCCTGGACAACATGGTAAAACCCCTCTACAAAAAGTAGAAAAGTTAGCCAGGTATGGTGGCTGATGCCTCTGGTCCCAGTCACTCTGGAGGCTGAGGAGGGAGGATTGCTTGAACCAAGGAGGTAGAAGCTGTAGTGAGACGTGATGGCACCACTGCACTCCAGCCTGGGTGACAGAGCAAGACCCTGTCTTTAAAAAAAAAGTCCGCCAGGCGCGGTGGCTCAAGCCTGTAATCCCAGCACTTTGGGAGGCCGAGATGGACGGATCATGAGGTCAGGAGATCGAGACCATCCTGGCTAACTCGGTGAAACTCCGTCTCTACTAAAAAATACAAAAAAAAAAAAAAAACTAGCCGGGCGAGGTGGCGGGCGCCTGTAGTCACAGCTACTTGGGAGGCTGAGGCAGGAGAATGGCGTGAATTCGGGAGGCGGAGGTTGCAGTGAGCCAAGATCCAGCCACTGCACTCCAGCCTGGGTGACAGAGTGAGACTCCATCTCAAAAATAAATAAATAAATAAATAAAAGTGAAAATAGACTGGGCTTGTGCTCATGCTCACGCCTGTAATCCCAGCGCTTTGGGAGGTGGAGGCAGGCAGATCACCTGAGCTTAGGAGTTGGAGACCAGCCTGGCCAACATGGTGAAACCCTGTGTCTATTAAAAATACAAAAATTAACCAGGCGTGGTAGTGCACACCTGTAGTCCCAGCTACTCAGGAGGCTGAGGAGGGAGGATCGCTTGAACCCCAGAGGCAGAGAATGCTGTGAGCTGAGATTGCGCCACGATATTCCAGCCTGGTTGGCACAGCAAGACCCTGTCTCAAAAAATAATAAAAATAAAAATAGCCGGGCATAGTGGTTCACGCCTGTAATCCCAGCACTTTGGCAGGCTGAGGTGGGTGGATCACCTGAGGAGTTCGAGACCAGCCTGTCCAACCAGTGAAATCCCATCTCTACTAAAAATACAAAAATTAACTGGGGGTGGTGGCAGGCGCCTGTAATCCCAGCTACTTGGGAGGCTGAGACAGGAGAATCACTTGAACCTGGGAGGCGGAGGATGAAGTGAGCCGAGATAGCATCACTGCACTGCAGCCTGGGCAACAGAGTGAGACTCCATCTCGAAAAAGAAAAACAAATAGCTGGACATGGTGGCATGCGCCTGTAGTCCCAGTTACTCAGGAGGCTGAGGCAGGAGAATTGCTTGAACCCGGGAAGCAGAGGTTACAGGGAGCTGAGATCATGCCACTGCACTCCAGCCTGGGTGAAAGAGCGAGACTCTGTGTCAAAAAATAAAAAATAAAATATAAAAATGTTAAATAAAATAAAAAATAAATAATAAAAGTGTGTGGCACCTACTCTCACTCTCACTTGCTTCTGTTTTCACCATGTGACTTGCCTGATCCCCCTTTGCCTTATTCTTCACCAGAAACTGGGCAGATGCTAGCACCATGCTTCTAGAGGGCCTGCATAACTATGAGTCAATTAAACCTCTTTTCTTTTTCTTTTTTTTTCTTTGAGATGGAGTCTCAATCTGTCACCCAGCCTGGAGTACAATGATGTGATCTTGGCTCACTGCAACCTCCATCTCCCAGGTTCAAGTGATTCTCCTGCCTGAACCTTCCGAGTAGCTGGGACTACAGGTGCCCGCCACCATGCCCAGTTAATTTTTTGTATTTTTAGTAGAGAAGGGGTTTCACCATGTTGGCCAGGCTGGTCTTGAACTCCTGACCTCAGGTGATCCACCCACTTCGGCCTCTCAAAATGCTGGGATTACAGGCATGAGCCACTGTGCCCAGCCTCTTTTTTTCTTTTTTTGAGACAGAGTTTTGCTTTTGTCACCCTGGCTGGAGTATAATTTTGGCTCACTTCAACCTCCGACTCCTGGATTCAAGCAGTTTTCCTGCCTCAGCCTCCCGAGTAGCTGGTATTGCAGGCACGCGTCACCTCGCCCAGCTAATTTTTGTAATTTTAGTAGAGATGGGGTTTCACCATTTTGGCCAGGCTGGTCTTGAACTCCTGACCTCAGGTGATCCTCCAGCCTCAGCCTCCCAAAGTGCTGGGATTACAGATGTGAGCCACCAAGTCTGGCCTAAACCTTTTTTCTTTATAAATTACCCAGTGCCTGGTATTTCTTTGTAGCAATGCATGAACAACCTAATGTAGTCATCCTTGCCTACACCTTATAGTCTCTCTATTTAGGTCACTTCAGTTCAACAAACATGAAACATATTGAGTACCTACAGGCTCTGTGTCCTGTGTTGAGGGCTGGAGAACAGAAGTGACCTAGGGGCCACTCTGGCTTCTCACAGTCCGATTATGCTGACACAACGTGCTCAAAGGAAACTGGTTGTTCAATCAAACGTCACTCAGGAATCTCATCTAAAAGCTTAACTCACGCAAGCACTATAACCTTTCTTTTTCCTTTTCTTTTTCTTTTTCTTTTTCTTTTTTTTTTTTTTTTGAGACGGAGTCTCGCTCTGTCGCCCAGGCTGGAGTGCAGTGGCCGGATCTCAGCTCACTGCAAGCTCCGCCTCCCAGGTT
>NW_012102031.1:12482309-12485767 GCF_000951045.1 Mandrillus leucophaeus
CAGGCTGGAGTGCAGTGGTGTGATCTTGGCTCACTGCAAGCTCCGCCTCCTGGGTTCACACCATTCTCCTGCCTCAGCCTCCCAAGTAGCTAGAATTACAGGTGCTCGGCACCATGCCCGGCTAATTTTTGTATTTTTAGTAGAGACAGGGTTTCACCATGTTGGCCAGGCTGGTTTCAAACTCCTGACCTCAAGTGATCCACCCACTTCGGCCTCCTAAAGTGCTGGGATTACAGGTGTGAGTCACCATGCCCAGCTAAGCACCATAACCTTTCTTCATGCAAGCAACCCTTACAATTGAACATTTAGATGGTTTCCAGTTTTCATTATTAAAAACATTGCTCTGGCAAATCTACATCTTGGAGCACAGCTGTACTTATCAGATTCCTACAGATGAAATTACTGTGTCAAAGGGTAAGTGTATTTCCAAGGCTTTTTTTTTTTTTGAGATGGAGTCTCGCTCTGTTGTGCAGGTTGGAGTGCAGTGGCGCGATCTCGGCTCACTGCAAGCTCCGCCTCCCGGGTTCACGCCATTCTCCCGCCTCAGCCTCCCGAGCAGCTGGGATTACAGGTGCCCACCACGCCCGGCTAATTTTTTGTATTTTCGGTAGAGATGGGGTTTCACCGTGTTAGCCAGGATGGTCTCAATCTCCTTACCTCGTGACCTGCCCACCTCAGCCTCCCAAAGTGCTGGGATTACAGGCGTGAGCCACCGCGCCTGGCCCCAAGTCTCTTAAAACATATATTCAAATCACTTTCTAGAAAATTGTACTAATTCAGCCTCCCAGCAGCAGTGTATGAAAACACTAGGTCCTTCCCATGTTAGGTTAACTCTAAAGGTGGGTAACGAAACATCTGACAATTTGAGAGCTAAAAATGATTTTTTCATTTATTCATTCAAGAAGTATTTATGAGTGTCTTCTTTGTGCCATGCACTGTGCTGGGCAATGGAAATGCTATGGGGACAAGATATTTGGGGTCCCTGTCATCAGAGCCTCTGTCTAATGAAAAAGAAGGCAATTTAAGAGGTAACTATTGGCCAGGCATGGTGGCTCACACCTGTAATCCCAGCACTTTGAGAGGCTGAGACAGGCAGATCACTTGAGGTAAGTAGTTCGAGACCAACATGATGAAACCCTGTCTCTACTAAAAATACAAAATTAGCCAGGCATGGTAGCACAGGCCTGTAGTCCCAGCTCCTTGGGAGGCTGAGGCATGAGATTCGCTTGAACCCCTCTGTGAGGTGGAGGTTACAATGAACCGAGATTGCACTACTGCACTCCAACCTGGGTAACAGAGTGAGACTCCATCTAAAAAAAAAAAAAAAAAAAAGAGGTAACTATTACTTTGAGGAATATAACAATGTACGAACGGACTAATACAGTCATCCTTGCTCAGCTCTTGGAGTCTCTCCATTCAGGTCACATCAGTTAAACAAAGATGAAATGTACTAAGTACCTACAGTGTGGGGCTCTGTGTCCTATGCCAAGGGCTGGAGAGCAGGAGTGACCTAGGGATCACTTGTGAAGGGCAAAAGGTAATAGGGTACTATTGGAAAAGTGACAAAAGGACTTAGCTACTTAGGGTATCTGGGACAGCATCTCTCTGGAAGAGCATTTAAGCAGGGATCAGGCAGGACGAAGTGGCTCACGCCTGTAATCCCAACACTTGAGGCCAAGGCGGGTGGATCACTTGAGATCAGGTGTTTGAGACCGGCATGGCCAATATGGTGAAACCTCGTCTCTACTAAATGTACAAAAATCAGCTGGATATGGTGGTGGATGCCTGTAGTCCCAGCTACTTTGAGACTCTGTCTCAAAAAATAATAATAATAAAAAAAAGGAATCAATTAGCAAATTATAGGCCACTTGTGTTTCCTCTTTTGTGCGTTGCCCTCATGTGTCCTTTGCTCATTTTTTTCTTATTTTTGTTTTTGAGGTGGAGTCTTGCTCTGTCGCCCAGGCTGGAGTGCAGTGGCACCATCTTGACTCACTGCAAGCTCCGCCTCCCGGGTTCATGCCATTCTCCTGCCTCAGTCTCCCGAGTAGCTGGGACTACAGGTGCCCACCACCACACCTGGCTAATTTTGTTTTTGTATTTTTAGTAGAGACGGGGTTTCACTGTGTTAACCAGGATGGTTTTGATCTTCTGACCTTGTAATCCGTCCGCTTCCGCCTCCCAAAGTGCTGTGATTACAGGCGTGAGCCACCGTGCCTGGCCTCATTTTTTCTTTTAAAGTGTTCTTTTTCTTAATTGAGGTAAAATTCACATAACGACAACATCACTCTTTTAAAGCATACAGTTCAGTGGCATGTAGTGTATTTACAGTGTTGTGCCGTGAGGCGTTCCTTTATCAGATTGACTAAATTGTTTTGAAAAATTTCAAATTCACAAAATGCTTAAAAATGTTTAATTAGGCCGTGTGTGGTGGCTCATACCTGTAATCTCAACACTTTGGGAAGCCAAGGCGGGCAGATCACGAGGTCAAGAGATCGAGACCATCCAGGCCAACATGGTGAAACCCTGTCTCTACTAAAAATACAAAAATTAGCAGGACGTGGTGGCACACGCCTGTAGTCCCAGATACTCGGGAGGCTGAGGCAGGAGAATCACTTGAACCCAGGAGGCAGAGGTTGCAGTGAGCTGAGATCGCTATGATCTCAAGTCTCACTAAGTCGCCCAGACTAGAGTGCAGTGGTGCAACCTCAGCTCACTGCAACCTCCACCTCCTGGGTTCAAGAGATTCTCCTGCCTCAGCCTCCCGAGTACCTGAGATTACTGGTGCCTGGCACCATTCTCAGCTAATTTTTGTATTTTTAGTACAGATGGGGTTTCAAGATGTTGGACAGGCTGGTCTCAAACTCAACCTCAGGTGATCCACCTGCCTCGGCCTCCCAAAGTGCTGGGATTACAGACGTGACCCACCACACCTGGCCTTGGCCAGTCTTTCCTTTTCTCTCTCTCCCTCTCTTTCTCACTCTTTCTTTCTTAGCTGTACATTGCAGAACAGGGCTAACTCCTAGGCAATAGTCAGTCCGAATCTTTCTGTTTCTTTTTCTTATTGCTTTGTAATATCTTTTTGTATTTTCTCTATTTCATCAATCATTTCTTCCTAGACTGTAAATTGTCTTTCGATCTTGCCTAACATTTGCCATAAAGAAGCTTTGTCAATTTTTAGTCATTCTTTGAGGATTTTAAACGTCGACTACTAAATAAACCAGGAATAGAACAAACATGGGTGAGCTACAAAGCATAACAAAGTCTTACACAGTCTTTGTCATTATGGTCCCTGGTCTCTTGCAAATGTGCTTCAAATCCCAGCTTGGGGCCGGGCGCGGTGGCTCAAGCCTGTAATCCCAGCACTTTGGGAGGCCGAGACGGGCAGGATCACGAGGTCAGGAGATCGAGACCATCCTGGCTAACACGGTGAAACCCCGTCTCTACTAAAAAATACAAAA
>NW_012102031.1:12487482-12489073 GCF_000951045.1 Mandrillus leucophaeus
AAAAAAAAAAAAAAATCCTCCCAGGTTAAAGTATAGAAATACAAACAGTTACATATGAGGACTTTTTTTTTCCTTTTTGTGCCTGATTAATGAAAAGAATGTTAAAGTCTCTGCTACTGACGCAGAGGCAGGAAACATGGCCGATGATAAACCGTGGCCCACTGGGTCCCTGTCGGGCCCTGAAGACCACGGCACGGAGGGGCTGAGATAACTCAGACGGAGTGGGGAGGCAGGAACTGCTGAGCCTCTGCCTCCTGCAAGATCCTCGTGTAGCTGAAGGAGCTAGGCCTCCGTGTCAGGTGGAGGATTTGCCCACTTCTCCCAGTCATGAAGGAAATCCAATTGCTGAGAAAGAAAAGAGGTCCAAGGTGCTGGGGAAAGAACCTGGCTGTTGGAATCAGGGAGACCTGCGCTCAGTTTGGACCACACCCTTTACAACTGCAGGCTTGGATGAACCCCCTAACTTTCCAGTTGGCTCACCTACAAACAGGGGGCAATGGCTGGGTATAGTGGCTCACATCTGTAATTCCAGCCCTGTGGGAGGTTGAGGCATGAGGATTGCTTGAGGCCAGGAGTTTGAAACCAGCCTGGGCAACACAGTGAGACTCTATCTCTACAAACATTTGCAAAAATGTTCTGGGCGTGGTGGCATACCGCAGAGTCCCGGCTACTCCAGAGGTGGAGGCAGGAGGATTACTTGAGTCCAAGACATTCCAGACTGCAGTGAGCTATGGTGACAGTACATGCCAACCCTAGTGACAGAGACCCTGTCTCTGAGAAAACAAAAGACAGGGGCAATGATCCTACCCTCAGAGAAAGGCTGTGGGGGTTAAATGAACCTCTGGCACTGTTCTCCCAAAGCCAAACTATCAGCAAGGGCAGACCTTGAACTTGAATTTGTGTCTGTCTGGCTCCAAACCAACTCCGTTCATGCTTGAAGTATCATGATTGTTCAAGGAATGGTCTTGTTGCTTTTGTTATTAAGAAGCCCAACAGCCCAACATTGAAGAGAGCAAAGGAAGTGTGTTGGCTTCACATGCATTCTAAGCAAGACTGATAAAGGCTAAAGGCAAGTGGGGCAGAAACTGGGGTGCCTCATTCCTGTGTTTCCCTCCATCGCCTCCTCCCATCAGGTCCTCAATAAAGCCTGGCAGCCTGGATTTCTGCTGAAAGCCCTTGGAGCAGGCAGAGGTACCCACACAGCCCCGCTATTCAGCATGCTTTGGGCCTTCCTCTCCCTTCCCTATCTGTTCTTTCCTCAGTTTCCACAGCAGGAAAATGAGAATCATCAGAGTAAGTGCCTCATAATGTTGTTGTGAGGATTCCAGAGGGTAAACCAAGGAGTGGTCTCAGCACCATGGCTGGCACAGTTAGTGCTTAACAAATTTGTTATTGTTATTATTATTATTTTGAGACAGAGTCTCACTCTGTTGCCCGGGCTGGAGTGCAGTGGCGTGATCTCCTCTCACTGCAACCTCCGCCTCCTGGGTTCAAGAGATTCTCCTGCCTCAGTCTCCCGAGTAGCTGGGATTACAGGTGTGTGCCACCACGCCCGGCTAATTTTTGTATTTTTAGTAAACACAGGGTTTCA
>NW_012102031.1:12492355-12493550 GCF_000951045.1 Mandrillus leucophaeus
CCGTCTCAAAAAAAAAAAAAAATCCCAGCTTGGGCTCTTTCTGTCTGATCATATGCATTTTTTTTTTTTTTTTAAAGAGATGGGGATCTAGCTCTGTTGCCCAGGCTGGCACGATCATAGCTCACTGCAATGTTAAAATCCTACTCTCAAGTGATCCTCCTGCCTCGGCCTCCTGAGTAGCTGGGATTATAGGTCAAGTTGCTGTGCCTGACTGTAGGGAAATTTCTTCATCTCACCAGGCTCCAGTCTTTCAGTCTATAAAGTGGGGATAACAGGGCTAGATGCAATGGCTGACACCTGTAATCCCAGCACTTTGGGAGGCTGAGGCAGGCAGATCACCTAAGATCGGGAGTTCGAGACCAGTCTGACCAACATGGAGAAACCCCATCTCTACCAGAAATACAAAATTAGCCAGGCGTGGTGGCGCATGCCTGTAATCCCAGCCACTCATGAGGCTGAGTCAGGAGAATTGCTTGAACCTGGGAGACGGAGATTGCAGTGAGCCAAGATTGTGCCATGGCCAGCCTGGGCAACAAGAGCAAAACTCTGTCTCCAAAAAAAAAAAAAAAGTGAGAATAACAGAATTTGCTTACAGGAATTTGGGGAAATGTGTAGTTCTGGCCTTGACCGAAGACCTCTGCCTTTCTCTGCAGTAGGTTCATAAATCAAATCAGAGCAGACAGTTGGTGTCTTTAAAAAACTGTATTTATCAAGGTCTCTTCTAACTAAGGGTTCAAGGCAGAAATGAAGATTTATTGAGTATTGGCCAGGCGCAGTGGCTCATGCTTGTAATCCCAACATTTTGGGAGGCCGAGGTGGGTGGATGACTTGAGGTCAGGAGCTCGAGACTGGCCTCGTTAACATGGCGAAACCTTGTCTCTAGCTAAAAATTTAAAAAAAAAAAAAAAAAATTAGCCAGACGGGGTAGCATGCACCTGTAATCCCAGCTACTCGGGAGGCTGAGACACCAGAATTGCTTCAACCCAGGAGGCAGAGGTTGCAGTGAGCCAAGATGGCACCACTGCACTCCAGCCTGAGCAACAGAGCAAGACTCTATCTCAACAAACAAACAAACAAAAAGATGTATTGGAGTATTTAGGTGCCAAGTAAGGCACACTGGATCATGTCCATAGTTAACTTGTGGAAACAGTTCGGCTTGCGCATTATCTCAATTTTGTGCGTAGTAATTGTGCTA
>NW_012102031.1:12496625-12498795 GCF_000951045.1 Mandrillus leucophaeus
AATCCCAGCTACTTGGGAGGCTGAGGCAGGAGAATCGCTTGAACCTGGGAGGCAGAGGTTGCAGTGAGCCGAGATTGTGCCACTGCACTCCAGCCTGGGCAACAAGAGCAAAACTCCGTATCAAAGAACAAAAAAACAAACAAAAAAAATCTTTTTAATGACATAATTTTATAAAGCAATGTGTAAAATAAGACCCAATAATTAAAAAACAAAAAAACAACAAAAAAACCCCAGAAATATACATAGGTAGAAAAAGACCAGAAGGAAATGTTGGCAGCACTTGACTCTTGGTGGTGAAATTACAGATCTTTATTTAATTTTTCTTTCTTTGTACTTTTGTGTATTTTCTACATTTTCCACAATGCACATAGCACTTTTACAATCAGGGAAAAACAATAACAACAAAAAATGCAACGTAAATCCTGAGAGGAGCTATCACCTGCATTTGGGCTCTTGGGGGGATGGTCCAGGGGAAGTGGATTTAGCACAGCCTGGAAGATTGGGAGAATGTGAACTAGGGAGGGGAGCCAGGTGAAGCCTTTTTGTTCCTTGGTTTTTGTCTGTCTCCTCTAGACTACGGGTTCCTTGAGGGCAGGATCTGTGGTCTGGCTTGTTCACTGCTGTATCCCTAGCATCTTACAAAACAAAAGCCTGGTGCTTAGTAGGTAATCAGTAAATACAAATCTAGTGAATGAATACATGACCTTGACAGCTCTGCTTAGCCTAGGAGACAAGGATGTTCTCAGTTCGCTGTCCAGCTGGTCTGCTGCCAAAACTGAGGTGCACGGTTTCCATGGCAACAGAAGAGGGCCCGACAGGCCAGCAGCAGGAGGCAGATGCAGGGATTGTGAGCTCTGCATGTTTTCAAGGTGTGGCCTAGAAATCGGGAACACGGCAGTAGGTTCTTTCAACAGATGTTGAGAGAAAAAAAGCTTCATAAATACGGCTCAGTTGTTCACCAGGCAGGTTTGTCAAGTCAATCAATGAAAAACTCGGGCAAGTAGTCGAGGTCTTTAAAGGTGACATGGGAGGCTCTTAGTGTTTGAAAGGCTAGGAACTCAGGAAAGTTTGGTTTTAGTCTAAACTCTGACTAAGGGTGTGACCTTGGGCAAATTACTTAACCTCTCTGGGCCTCATTCATAAAATGAGGTTTGACCAGCACTAAAATTATTTATAAAAAGACATGTGTGGTAGGAATGTAAAATGGTGGAGTCACTGTGGAAGAGTCTGGTGGTTCCTCAGTAAGTTATACATAGGATTACCCAGCAATTCCACTCCTAGGTATACACCCAATAGAACTGAAGATAGGCACTCAAATAAATACTTGTGCACAAATGTTCATAGTTGCACTATCCATAATAACTAAAAGGCATCAATGGATGAATGGATAAAGGCAGTATATCCATACAATGGCGTATCATTCAGCCAGTCATAAAAAGCAATGAAGTATTTATACATAATACAACATGAATGAACCTTGAAAACATTACGTTAACTGAAAGAAGCCAGACCCAAAAGGTCACATACAGTATTGTATAATTCCATCTAAATAAAATATCCAGGCGGGGCATGGTGGCTTATGTGTATAATCCCAGCACTTTGGGAGGCTGAGGTGGGCAAATCACCTGAGGTCAGGAGTTCAAGACTAGTCTGGCCAACATGGCAAAACCCCGTCGCTACTGAAAATACAAAAATTAGCTGGGCATGGTGGCATGAGTCTGTAATCCCAGCTACCTGGGAGACTGAGGCAGGAGAATCGCTTGAACCCAGGAGGCAGAGGTTGTAGCGAGCCGAGATTGCACCACTGCACTCCAGCCTGGGTGACCGAGTGAGACTTTGTCTCAAAAAGATAAAAAATAAATAAATAAATAAATAAAATATCCAGAATAGGTAAATCCATAGAGACAGAATGCAGATTGGTGGTTGCCAGGGGATGGAGGGAGAAGGGAATGGAAAGTGACTTATTAATGTGTATGGAGTTTTCTTTTGGGATGATAAAAATGTTTTGCAGCTCGACACAGGTGCTGGTTGCACAACATTGTAAATCTACTAGGTGCTAGTCAATTATACACTTTAAAATTGTTAATTTTATGTCATGTAAATGTTACATCAAAAAAAAAAAAGACATGTTCTGCAAGCATGCCTTTTCGCCTGAAGTTACATAATGGAT
>NW_012102031.1:12499435-12501076 GCF_000951045.1 Mandrillus leucophaeus
TACTCCTTACCCAGTTCCAATGGTAGAATGGGAATATCTACACCTACTATGGAGAGACGATGTGTGTATACACTGGACACTCAGAGCAAACCCTTCTTTATCTCTTTTTTTTTTTTTTTTTAAAACAGTTCCGCTCTTGTTGCCCAGACTGGAGTGCAATGACGCGATCTCGGCTCGCCGCAACCTCCGCCTCCCGGGTTCCAGTGATTCTCCTGACTCAACCTTCCGAGTAGCTAGGATTATAGGCATGTGCCACCACGCCCGGCTGATTTTTTATTTTTAGTAGAGACGGGGTTGCTCCATGTTGGTCAGACTGGTCTCGAACTCCCGACCTCAGGTGCTCCGCCCACCTCAGCCTCCCAAAGTGCTGGGATTACAGGCGTGAGCCGCCGCGCCCGGACCCTTTCCCAGCAGCTCCCTCAAAAATAAAACGTGCCAGTTCCCAAAATCCGCCCAAGAAAGCTGTGGCTCAGAGAAGGAGTCACTAGCCCAAGGTGACAGTGAGTCTGGGCTTAGGACACAGAACTCCTGGCTTCATGTCCAGGGAACTTTCTTCAAGCCTCTAAGGCTCATTCATTCTCTCCAACAGAGTTTGGCATATACTATGCCCTAGAGCGGAGGTGTGCAAGACAGGTGCTGCTGTCCCCGTGTATAGGTTAAGGAACAGTCAGTTTAACTGAATCTCAGGGAAGCCAAGTGACTAAGCACCGGGACACAAAACCAGAAGGTAGATGTCTCGAATTTGCACTCGGATCAAACGCCAGGGCAACGCCCGGAAGCCTCAGGGCGCGCGTGGCCGGGCGCGAGCTCGGCGCGTAGCGGTGGGAATCCCGAGCGGAGTTGGAAGCCGGGCCCGTTCATTTGCATGCTAATACCCAGAATGCTTTTCCCCCGCACACCGCTTCTCTTAATGGAAGCGCTCAGTTTGGAACCGTGGAAAGTTTGGAACACATACTTCGCTCCCTCTTTGCAACTGTGGGAACTTCCCGCCCGCACACGCGGCGCCTGCTGCCTGGGGCTCTGCGCCAGGCGGCCGCCAGCGCTTCCTGGGAAGGCAAACCTTGGTGTACAACTCTAGCGCGGTAGCATCCCCGGGCGGGCCGGGGACAAAGCGCCGAGGCCTGGCGGCAGGGCCCATAACCAGAACACCCGGCGTCTCACAGGGCTGCGGGCGCTGGGGATGCTCCCGGCTTGGAGAGGCCCGAGAGTGTCCCCGACTCCTCCGGCACCCCCACTTCCCCGAGAACTGCTGGGGCTTCCGGGGGTCCCTGCCCCGTCCATCGCCCTCATATTGTCGCCTCCCGGAGCTGGTGACTTCACGCTCCCCGGGGACAAAGCTCGGCGTGCTGGGTTTGGGGGAGAAGCTGGACGCTGGCTTCATCTCCCCAGCTCTTCCGGGCGCGCAGCCCATCAGTTCGGTCCATGTACCGGGTGCAGAAGGAGCTCCGGAGGTTCGGCCTGTCTCCGGCCAGGACCCCGGGCCCTCTCTGGTGTTTGAAGCAGGGAGGCGGTCGCAGGCGACTTCTGGGGATTTCGCGCATGAAAGCGGGGCTCCGAAGGGTGGACGACGCCCGCTCGACCTGCGAGTGCGCATCGCAGGCTGGGGGGCCCGGATCCGCACCCCTCAGTTCCTGCCCCCCC
>NW_012102031.1:12505386-12514489 GCF_000951045.1 Mandrillus leucophaeus
CAGGAGGGGCGCACCTCTTCGCTCGCGCACCCCCCCGGAAGGTAGACCGGGAAGGGGAGGCGGGCGGGCGGAGAGGAGAGAGCGGCGCGCAGCCCAGCGAGGGCGGGGGTTGGCTATGTGGGGGATGGTGGTGCACCCCGCAGTCTAGACAGTCCGATCCGGGCTGGGGGCGTGTACGCTTGGCGCACCTGCGAGACTACAGAGCCCCGGGCCGGCACGTGTGGGGAGTGTGGACACGTCTGTTGTGCCCCGCTTCTCGCTGCCTAGGGGAAGGGAGGGGGCGGGCAGGTGCGGCGGCCGGGCTAGTGGGAGGGGGCGGCGGCCATGGAGCGGGTGAACGACGCTTCCTGCGGCCCGTCTGGCTGCTACACGTACCAGGTGAGCAGACACAGCACGGAGATGCTGCACAACCTGAACCAGCAGCGCAAGAACGGCGGGCGCTTCTGCGACGTGCTCCTGCGGGTAGGCGACGAGAGCTTCCCAGCGCACCGCGCCGTGCTGGCCGCCTGCAGCGAGTACTTTGAATCGGTGTTCAGCGCCCAGTTGGGCGACAGCGGAGCTGCGGACGGGGGTCCGGCTGATGTAGGGGGCGCGACGGCAGCCCCAGGCGGCGGGGCCGGGGGCAGCCGGGAGCTGGAGATGCACACTATCAGCTCCAAGGTATTTGGGGACATTCTGGACTTCGCCTACACTTCCCGCATCGTGGTGCGACTGGAGAGCTTTCCCGAACTCATGACGGCCGCCAAGTTCCTGCTGATGAGGTCGGTTATCGAGATCTGCCAGGAAGTCATCAAACAGTCCAACGTACAGATCCTGGTACCCCCTGCCCGCGCCGATATAATGCTCTTTCGCCCCCCTGGGACCTCGGACTTGGGCTTCCCTTTGGACATGACCAACGGGGCAGCCTTGGCAGCCAACAGCAATGGCATCGCGGGCAGCATGCAGCCAGAGGAGGAGGCAGCTCGGGCGGCTGGTGCAGCCATTGCAGGCCAAGCCTCCTTGCCTGTGTTACCTGGGGTGGACCGCTTGCCCATGGTGGCTGGACCCCTATCCCCACAACTGCTGACTTCCCCATTCCCCAATGTGGCATCCAGTGCCCCTCCCCTGACTGGCAAGCGAGGCCGGGGCCGCCCAAGGAAGGCCAACCTGCTGGACTCAATGTTTGGGTCCCCAGGGGGCCTGAGGGAGGCCGGCATCCTTCCATGCGGTCTGTGTGGGAAGGTGTTCACTGATGCCAACCGGCTCCGGCAGCATGAGGCCCAGCACGGTGTCACCAGCCTCCAGCTGGGCTACATCGACCTTCCTCCTCCGAGGCTGGGTGAGAATGGGCTACCCATCTCTGAAGACCCCGACGGCCCCCGAAAGAGGAGCCGGACCAGGAAGCAGGTGGCTTGTGAGATCTGCGGCAAGATCTTCCGTGATGTGTATCATCTCAACCGGCACAAGCTGTCCCACTCTGGGGAGAAGCCCTATTCCTGCCCTGTGTGTGGGCTGCGGTTCAAGAGAAAAGACCGCATGTCCTACCATGTGCGGTCCCATGATGGGTCCGTGGGCAAGCCTTACATCTGCCAGAGCTGTGGGAAAGGCTTCTCCAGGTGAGGAAAGGCCCCCTCTTCCTCCCCTGCTCCGCTGCCACACGTATCTTAGTCCTGAAAAGGCCCCTGCCAAGATCCGGGGCGGTGGCATTTGTGGGGGTCACTTGACCTTATAGAGTCATGCCAGGTTTGGGAGAGTGTTTTAAGGGCCCTTATTTTGAGATGGTATGCCTGAGACCTGCTTTCTGTTCCCTCAGGGAAGTTCTTTGACGCTAAGTGTGCCCTACTGTCTCTCCTCCTGGGGCGGGATTCCTCAGGCCAGAGCCACCGGACCTCACCATTCTTCTCCCTGGGCTCCCTTTGTGTTTCCGGCACCAGGCGTGGGGCCCCCTCTGGGGGCGGGAGACTGGGCTCCTCCAGCGACTTCCCCGCTTGAATGGCTGCCGAGGGAGGGACTGGACCAAGTGCATCTGGGACTCCCTACACTCCTGAGGCACCAGATTCCCCAACACAGAACACTGGCCTTGCTGATCAGTAGACTCCAGCTGTGCCTCTCAGACCACCCTGGGATCATGGGACACAGAGCTGGGCACCCAGAGCTGCTGCTTAACACCAAAAGCTTTGATCTGCTCTGACTTGGTAGCTCTAGAGCCTAACCCACAGAGTCCCTTTATGTTCTCAGGACAGAAAGGAATGGGGCAGGATCTTTATGTAGGTTTACTTTCCAGTTAGCGTGTTGGGGAACTGAGGACTTGTCTGGGAGCAGAGGGTGGTTTTGTTTTTCTCCTAAAAGGCTGGTTTTAACCTGGATTGGAGGACCTTGTGTGTGTGAACACAGGGATGGAGAACTCCCTCAGAGGGCCCCAACTGGGAACCAGTCTTACCGGTCAGGCAGCCCCTGCCCACCTGCTCAGGCGGGCATCTGGCTTACCAGCCCAGCTGGGGACTTAAGGCTCCACTGTTGGCCTCTGGGGACTGAATTCCATCCGGGTGGCATTCATTGGCTGCCCGTGGCGGGAGAGGCTGGGGGAGGGGATTGCTGGGGATTGCTGAGTTTCTAAGGGGCTTTAGTCTGGACAATGAATCACACATACCCCCTCCTCTGGAAAGGCTGCAGTGAGGCAGCTCTGTTTCATTCTACTGCCACCGCCTCTGGTCCTAGAAAACATTGAGTTTCTGGTGGGGGGGAATTGAGGGGGTGGGGAGGGAAGATCAGAGACAAATGCCCACTTCCCTTCCCCCATCCAGAGAAAACCAGGGCAGAGAGGCCTGGGCCTGTGGAGCCAGAGCTGGGTGGTGACTTTGTCTTTGTCATGCTGGGGTGGAGGAGAGGGAGTCCTCTCCAGCAGTGTGTGTGTGTGTGTGTGCGCGCACACGTATGTATGTGTGCCTGTGTGGTGGGGTTTGGCCAAGTTTCTAAAGTCCCTCTTGGTTCTCTCTTTTCCAGGCCTGATCACTTGAATGGACATATCAAGCAGGTGCACACTTCTGAACGGCCTCACAAGTGTCAGGTAGGGGCTGGGCCAGGGCAGAGATGGGCTGAAGGAGATGTTGCTGTTCTCACGGTCGCAGCCATGAACCAGCTGCTGCGTGTGCCGGGGGCCCGGCTGACTGCCCACCGCTTTGCACACCTCCCCTCTGTTCCTCCACCCTCCCTCTGCTCTCCTCCTTTGTTCTTCCCCCAGGCCCCCTTCCCCCACAGCTGATGTTCCTCCTTCCTGGTTGCTTGGTCCTGGTTCCCACCCCGTCTTTGCCTTCACTCTGTTGCTTGGCTTTCCTCTCCTGGTGTTTGCCGACTCCTTGGATAGTGGAACGATCGCACAGATGTTGTGTTGGGAGACCCAGCCCTGTGCTGGGCCTGGCTGTTGGTTTCCAGCAGTTTGTAGGGACTGCAGGTTTTTTAAAAAGGGCTCCTGGTGGTCCAGCCAACCACTCTTCCCCTTTTCTGACCTCAGTTAGAGCTCCTCCCGGGTCCCCTCAGCTTAGGGCACAAGGCAGTGGGGGAGGTAGGAGGTAGGGAGTGGGTGGTCCTCTCCCCCACACTGGCTCCTGTTTAACCCACCCTGAGCCAGGGTTTCTGGAGGACTGGAGAGCAAAGTGGGCTCCTCTTCTTTGAGCTCTTTGCAAAGTAGCAAGTAGGGAAAGCTAAACCAGATAGATTCTCACCCTTGGTTTACCTGCTTGAACAATATTTGGGGTCCCTGCTGGTGCCCAGAAGACTGAGTTTCCTCTCCTGGACACTGAGCATTCTTGTCTGGATAGCGAACACATTTCTGTCTTTTCCTTGGTTATCTCCCCTCTCCCGTGCCAAGTTCCCACCAAGTGAGGGTGAGCCATGATTGTGGGGTGTGCATTGCAGCCTCTGATAGGATAACCTGCTTCTCCTTATCCTGTTGGTGGCAAGGGGAGAGGGTTCAGGGAGACCAGCAGGGAGGGATGAATGCTGTAAGTAGGGCAGAGCCCCTGGGGGCCAGGTGTGGACGATGTTCACAGGTGCTGGGCTAGGCAGTTTCCTGGAGGATGGCCCAGGGCGGGCCTGTGGGGATCTGTCTTTGCCTTGCTGCCTTCTCTCTCTCTGTTTCTCTCATCACAGAGCACATTCTGACTCAGGTAGTGTGCTGAGTAGCCCGGGCAGAGTAGGAGGAGCCCAGAGGGCAGTGGGGGCAAGCCCGGTGGCCTGGGGGGGTAACCTGCACTCTCTGCCCTTTTTCCAGGTGTGGGTTGGGAGCAGCAGCGGCCTGCCGCCCCTGGAACCTCTTCCTAGCGACCTGCCATCATGGGACTTTGCCCAGCCTGCTTTGTGGAGGTCGTCCCATTCGGTTCCTGACACCGCCTTTTCCCTTTCTCTAAAAAAATCATTCCCAGCCCTTGAAAACCTTGGCCCAGCACACTCCAGCAACGCTCTCTTCTGCCCAGCCCCGCCGGGATATCTGAGGCAGGGCTGGACCACCCCAGAGGGCAGCAGGGCCTTTACCCAGTGGCCTGTTGGCTAGCCTGGGCCTCCCTGGAGAGGGTTGCCAGTGGAGGGGAACAGGAGTGGCAGTTGGCCTGAGACCCCTGCTTTTGGGAGAGACTAGCAGGGTGGTTCCTGCCCACCATGCCCAGCTCCTCCCTGGGTGACTTGTTCCATCTCAGAGCCCCTAAATGGGGGTAGTAAGGAGCACCTTTCTGGAACCCCCTATAGCATCCAAGTTTCTTTCTGGGCTCTCTTGCCTTTTCCCCCCTTTCACAGATGGCACCCCTGGGCATCTGTCCTTGCCTAGGTGATTTTGGAGGTTGGTGCCTTCCTGGGAACTAGCCACCAGCTTATCTGCTTCCCCTCCCCTGGCATCACTTCCCGTAGGCCTGGGGTTTCTAGACTGGGGTCCGGCCACCCCTTTCCCCAATCCAGGAGTGAGTCGGCCTCCAGAGAAGACTGGCACAGTTCCAACTAGAGTCAACCCATGCTGCCTTCTGCCCTTCCCACTCAGATCTAGATCCTGCTTTCATTTCTGGCTAGTGAAGTAGACTTTTGTGTTTTTGAGGTTTATTAGCAGGTCTGCTCAGGAACCAAACCAATGAGTAGTTTTCTATTGGGCTATCCCAGTATATGGCTTTGGGGGCTGAAAAAGCAGATGTAGACCCCCTCCCTTGGATCCCATTGGTGTGCCCTTTAGCACCCTGCAGACTCTGCGGGGTGAACAGGAGTGATGATAAAATTTTTCATTCTAACATTTGAGGCTTTGTGTGTTTTGTCCTTGGTCTGTGTCATAACACTGACATCACTGTCCCTTGGTGTACAAATGTGCTCCTGCCCTGCCCCTCCAACATACACTCTCACAGACCTGCTGGCCCCTCCTCCAGCCCCATAGCCACAACTCCCCTAACAGGGACCCAGCAGGTGAAGACATGCTGGCTCTCGTGCTCTGGGCTGGCCAGCGAGGTGTGCCTGGGCTTGGTTAAACAGCAGGGGCATCTGTTGGCATGGTGTGGGGGTGCTGAAAACATCAGAGGTGAAGAGACAGCTCTCTGGGAGTTCGTTCCTTGGGTCCCCCACTGGCTAGGCGCAGTTCCTATTGCTCATCCCCTCCTGATGCCAGAGAGAATGAAAGAGGCCAATTACAAGAGACTAGTGCCATAGCTTAAGTAGAAAGGCCATCTGAATGTAGGGACAGGAAGCCTCAGGCTTGACAGTGGCATGTCTCCTTGGGGCTTGGCCTGAGTGTTCTTAACTGGCCCAGATGCCCCAAGTACTGCTGGATTTATGAGCTTAGTGGGCTGGGACATTTCCCCCACGTGGAGTTCAACCTGAAGCTGAGAGGCTGGAGCAGCTCAGACCTCCCTAGCTTCCACAGGCTCCACTTCTTGGGGGCTGGTTAGAGAAGGAATGCGTTGAGATGGGCATATGCTTGAGAAGAAGGGGGCCAAAGAGCCCAGGGAGCTGAACTTTCACGCATTGCCCTTAAGGGTTTTCCAGTGCTGTGGGAGAAGGCTGCTCGAGACTACCCCTGAGGCTGCCTGAGTTCAAGGGCCACCAAGGGTAGGGGTGTGTACTAGTGCCCTTGGTACCATTTGGGCCCCATTCCCAAGCTGCTCAATCCTTAGGAAGAAAAGCTTCAGGAAGTCTGGGAAGGGATCAGGACTGGGGCTCAGCGTTGAGTGGTGATGACCAACACTCATGGCCCTTAACTACAGCAGGCTGTCTAAGCACAGGGCTGTGGGCCAGGCAGCTCTTCTGAGTGCCAGAGGCAGTCACAGCATTCTGCTTCTGGCTCGCTCTCTTCCCATCAGCGTCCCTCTGTCTTCTCCCTGTCTCTAGGACAAAGAATGCTCTTCTCCTGACACCCCAGCATGGAAGTTCTGGATGTTCCCTTTGAGATCTGTCTCCCTCCGCCCCTTCTCTCCTGGGTTGTGTGACCAGGCTCTTTCATGTTCTGTGTTGTCTGAACTTCTGCTGTGCCTAGACTCTGGAGTTTCACAGGCTCCCCAGAAAACCTGGGGACTGCAGCCACAGAGGGTCAATCCTGGCACAGAGAAGCCAACAATCTCTTCAGCTTGGCTTTGAACACAGGGAAAGCTTTTGTCATGTTTTTGTTTCTTCCCCCAGCAGCAGATTTACATTCCTAATTCTGTTTGCTCAGGCGAAAGTTAGCTTTCATTCCTTGAGAGATAATCAATGGAGGACAGGGTGGGGGAAGCCAGCCCAGTCTGGGATTTTAATTTTGCTTAGCTAATCCCCAAATGGATAAGCGACTTGTGGATAATTGAAGTTTGGCTGTCCATCATCTTTAGGTAGCAAAGCATGACAGGCAAAGCCTTTAGAGGACAGATCTTAAAAAAAGGTTGGTAAGAGAAACAAGGCATCTCTTGCCTATCCATGTTGTGGCTCCCTCTCCTAGGGACTGTGGAAGACAAAATCCTGAATGTGCTTTCGAGTAGCTGGGACTACAGGCACCCACCACCACGCCCGGCTAATTTTTTTGTATTTTTAGTAGAGATAGGGCTTCACCATATTGGCCAGGCTGGTCTCAACCTTCTGACCTTGTGATCCACCCGCCTCAGCCTCCCAAAGTGTTAGGATTACAGGCGTGAGCCACTGTGCACGGCCTCAGCCCTGTTTTCTTATACCTGATCCATGTTGGTTCCTTTGAGCTCTGAGGCTTAGAACACACCCTCTCTCACTGTTGGAGGGGGTGGTCTTTGGGTCGCTGCCTGGCAAAGCTGGGTCTTGTCCCCAAATAAACCAACAGGTGCACCTCTCTTTTCTGGGGGTGTTTATGCAGCCCCTGCCCCAGTTTAGAGACTGCTGGGCTGTGTAGAGGTTCGGAGTTTTTTTTCTCCTACTGTGGCCTGTCACTGGGTCATGAGGTCTGTGGCTGAGGTGGGGCCCACCTGTAGCCGTGAGAGCAAGCATCCATGGTACTTTCTGACTTACCTACATGCTGGAATTTCCTTGCACAAATCTCTTCACCTTTCCCTTTTGGGGGTCCTGGCTGCCAAGTACTGTACACTGTGTTATAAAGTATGAGCACCTTTCACTCAGCAGAAGCTCCCTCTCCTAAATCTGGAGATGATAAGAGCACAGGCTGTGGGACTGGTTCTTAGTCCAGCTGTCTCATCCTCTCAGGGCTTCCACTGGCCCAGCTGCAAACTGGGAGAGATCAGAATCCCCTGGGGTGGCCAGGAGGATTGGTAAAGTACTGGCCTGGGTGTGGTGGGGGTGGGTGTGCTAGACTTTCTTTAATAGCTGAGTCTAGTGTTTTAAGCAAGTTCATCTTCTAAAGTTAGTTTCCTCATTTATGATATGAATACACTGAATATATAAAACAGATAAAAGCAGTATTTCATTGCTACAAATTCAGTTCAAACATATAATATTTACTTAAAAAGATAATGACATCAGAGCTAGGTAGGTTGTGCTAACATACACAGATATTTGGAACTGGGATAGTAAACAGTGGTGTCTTCTACCTTGACGGCATTGCATGCGTTTGTTTCTTGCTATGGTTGTACAGTAAAGAGATAGTTAGATGTCTGTATGTGGTGACAGTGTTCAGACACTTACCTTGAGCTCTCAGGTTCTCAGGATGTGCTTCTGTTAAAGAGAGATGGTAGAGGCAGTTCCGTTCTAGCACAAGGTAATGGGGTGGTCTTCAGTGGGTTACCATTTGATCCGTAACACATTTAAAGGTGAATGTTGGCCGGGCGCGGTGGCTCAAGCCTGTAATCCCAGCACTTTGGGAGGCCGAGACGGGCGGATCACGAGGTCAGGAGATCGAGACCATCCTGGCGAACATGGAGAAACCCCGTCTCTACTAAAAAATACAAAAAACTAGCCGGGCGAGGTGGCGGGTGCCTGTAGTCCCAGCTACTCGGGAGGCTGAGGCAGGAGAATGGTGTGAACCCGGGAGGCGGAGCTTGCAGTGAGCTGAGATCCGGCCACTGCACTCCAGCTCGGGAGACAGAGCGAGACTCCGTCTCAAAAAAAAAAAAAAAAAAAGGTGAATGTTGCTTTCTCTTACAGTTCTAAAACAGTAAACACACACACAGAAAAAAGAAATGAGTCAAAATTGACTAGAACCCATTAAACACCTCCCTGGAACCAAAATACCTTGAAAGCCAACGGATTCAGCTCTTCTCAGGGCTTTCCCAATATTCTGTGACCCCCACAGCTGGAATGCCTTTGCAAGCTCCAGCTGAGGAAGGGATGTTGTGAGGAGACTGATCACTGGTACTCAGTCAGGTCCTCAGGTACAGGAAATTACAGGAAATGCCTGCCAACCTGGTCCTCCTTCCAGGGTACTGGTTCTGACCTTCAGCTCCTGACTCATCCGACCCGGGGGCCTGGCTGTGAGTTGGTGCTCAGCTCACACCACAGCTTTCCAAAGCCATGCTCTCTTGGAGGGTAATCACACAGCTTGCCTCAGAGGGCTGCCATCAGGATGGGTTGCATGAGATAAGTGCCTCTAAAAGGGTGAGCACCGTGCCTGCCTGGCTCACAATCAATACAGGGTAGTATCATCATCCTTGCTATCACCAGCACTTCCCCAGCCTAACGTTTCACAAATGCTTTTTTTTTTTTTTTTTTT
>NW_012102031.1:12515529-12527192 GCF_000951045.1 Mandrillus leucophaeus
TTTTTGTATTTTTCAGTAGAGACGGGGTTTCACCATGTTAGCCAGGATGGTCTCGATCTCCTGACCTCGTGACCCACCCGCCTCAGCCTCCCAAAGTGCTGGGATTACAGGCTTGAGCCACCGCGCCCGGCCTGGGCTGCTTTTTCAATTCAAACTCATGAAAATTTACGAAGATTTATCTGTGCGCTTTGTCCTGCCTTTCCTTTCCATTTCCCTGGCCAAGACTAATGTCACTTTTGAATAAAATGAATAAATAGAATTCTTTGTATAAAACAACTAGGGGAAACCCAGGGATAGAGAACAGTAAGGCTGGTTTATATGCCAATAACTCATCTGTAAATTCATGTAAATGTAATTCTATGCATTATAGCTAATGCACCTAAAGTCAGTTCTTAATGTCTAAGGAGCAAATGTGTAACTCTTCATTGTGTAGAGGGGTATAGAGCTTAGCTTGCCATGTCCTGGGCACATTTCCAGTAGTCATTTAGTTAGTACCAGTGATTCCCACTCAACTGTCCCGTAAGGAGGCACTATGGGAAATAAGAACAGCCTCTTGGCATTCTGGGTAGAGAGCCTGAGCCAAACTCTAAAGCTCTCTTTATAAAGGGAGGTCACGTGATGGCCAGAAATTGCCTTTGCTTCATGGTGCACTTGGTGGGGAGTCATGTCTGGCGTGCTGGGTTTCACCTCATCCCATTTTCTTTTCTGCCTTCAGACCTGCAATGCTTCTTTTGCCACCCGAGACCGTCTGCGCTCCCACCTGGCCTGTCATGAAGACAAGGTGCCCTGCCAGGTGTGTGGGAAGTACTTGCGGGCAGCATACATGGCAGACCACCTGAAGAAGCACAGTGAGGGGCCCAGCAACTTCTGCAGTATCTGTAACCGAGGTAATGTGCCCACTGTTTCCTCACTTCCAGAGGATGGGCCTGAGCGTGTATGGGAGGCCTAGGGGTGTCTCAATCACCCTGCCTCAGACTCCACTCTTTGCACAGCCTGCCCCCCCACTTCCCACTGAATGATAAACACCTTCATCACCCAGCTAGCTATTTGCTACCCCTTCCTTCCCAAGAAGCTTGTGGTGCTTAGAATGGGAAGTTCCAGGAGACCAGCAGGTCAGAACAGAAGGAGAGAGGTTCTTCCCAAGCTTGGGCCCATAACTCTCACCTGCTACTCAGGTGGCAGGATGGATGCATTTTGCAGACACCACTGAACCACTGAGGTTGGTGGGGGAGTTAGTAGGTCCCAAAGTGGGAGAAAAAGAGGTTGGTCCGGCTTGAGAGCTTTTGCTGATTGATTCACTGGCATATGAAATTCAGCAGCTAGGGAAGAGGTTGAGTCTGGAGATAAACAAGGAGCAGACACTTTGTAGCACAAGTGGTCAGAAGAGAGGCCAAATTCAGGTTTGTGTCCTTGATGAGAGAGGAAAGTAGAAGGTGCTCTGAGCAGGGTAGCATGCTTGAGGACAAGGTGGGCCTAGGTAGTGTCTTAACTCTGTGGCAGTGGTATTGTGTTGGGTGAAGTCAAGCCTGTCTCCAAGGTTCTGCCGGGTCTAGTTGGCTGTTGGAAGTGCTAGATATTTGTGTTTTGCAAGCACAGCATCAGTGGAGGCTTGCGCTGTGTCTGTGCTAAAGGAGGTCGGAGCAGCTATCTGTGAACGTGAGGATGCTTCTGCATGGTGTGCTTTGCTTTGGCCAGTGGGGAGCACTGGGATGTCCTTATCTCCTGGGGCATTCTTGCTTGTCCCAATGCTTCTGAAAGGCTGCTTAGTGGGTTGAGCACTGAACCAGGAGTCAAGAGACCCAGGGTTTAGTCCCAGCCTCTCACTAGGTGGCCTCAAGTTCTCCCATTCCCTCTCTAAGCTTGAGTTTCTTCATCTCTCAAATGGGGTTAAGAATAGCCCCCTTTCCCACCTCTCAGGGTTATCATGAGGATCCCAAGAGACAAGGTAGGTGAAAGGAGCTGCACACTTGGGAGACTCTATCCTTGCACTTTGTAACAATATTGGGAAAGACGTGCTTGTTGACACTCTGGGTTGGACCAGGCACAACACTCCTGCAGGCCTTGGCGGAATTGTTGGGTGCCTGTGCTGTGTTCACGTGCCCTGAGGTTCACAGTGGAAGGAGATTGCTGAGTAGCTGGGTGTTCTTGGTGTCCTGGAACTGGATCCCTCCTTGCAGCTTCACACCTGGGGTTTGTACTACCAGGACACCTGCTGTGAAAGCAGGGAAGTAGTAGTGAAGATCTCTTAAGCTGTCTGTTCTGTTTTCTGACATGTCAGTAGAGCCCATTTCTGACAGGAGCTTCCTCCAGGTTGCAAGTGTTGGGCTTAACCTTCCTCTAGGTTGCAGGGAGAATTATCGGGCTGTGGCTGACCGTCTTGACTGGGGCTGCCCCAGCCCCAGAAATAATACTGTTTCTTGTCTTGCTTCATCCTAACCTGGCTTCTTGACAGCTCCCCCAGATAACTCAAAACCTGCTATAACATGCTATAGGCAGGCATTTTGTCAAGTTTTCAATGTGGAAGTTCCCAGTGCAAGAACTGGGGTCAGAGACCAGAGGCTGAAAACTGCTGAGTGGAGAAGGGTACTCATGATAAAACTCAGAAAGCCCAGACCAGATGGTGGAGTAGGGCAGGAACTGGACAGGAGACCCAGGGCCACAGCCCTTGGGAGCCCAGCTCAGGAGGAAAGAAAAACTGAGAGCAACAGGGACAGTGGGAAAGTTGGCCTAGTTAGGAGGCAGCTGATGTGGCAAAGCCAACAACTATTGTACATCAGGATTTCTTTTCCAAGGGCTGGTAAAGAGAACTTGGGCAACAGCCATAAGCTACATGACTGGAATGGAGAATCCAGAAGAGTAAGCCAGAGTCTACTTTTTCTCAGAAAAGCCAAGACTGGGTCTGGATCCCAGAGCCAGAGTGGGAAGTCCGTTTCCTGCAACAAGACTAAAGAAGGTGCTGGTCCAACCCATGCTGGGTACTCAGAAGGAAGAGAAAACAATTGCAGTGTTTATCAGAAGAGAAGGAGCAGGATTCTACTCCTGGACTCATTCCTTGGCAGAAATAGGAAGAGACCAAAAAAAAAAAAAAAAAAAAAGGAAGAGGATAAAGTTGTTTCTGAGCACCAAAAACATTGAGACATTGGAATCAAAATGTAGAGAGCTCTGTGTCCTCCTTTGCCCTCCTGCCACCAAGCCTATACCTACAGGGAGGTTGCACAAATAAATGAATGTTCTTATCTCTGCATGCGTTCAAACAAAGGCTGAATGTCAGAACAGTTAAGATTGAATCAGGTGAACTTCCAGGTGCCCTCAGATCCTTCAGTCCCAACACTTCTTAAACAGTTGACTTAAGTATCTACCTATAGACCTGTCTTTTTTAGTTTTTGCCACAAAAACGACTCCTGGCTGTGAAGAATGGCAAAGAGGAAAGGCAGCCTGACTCCTGCAGCCTCACACGTGAGTCAGATGGAAGTTGATGAGACAGATGACTCTGGCTTTGTCATAGAGACATATCAGGATGTGTATGATACTATTTGTAGAGGAAGATCATTTGCAGTGGAGGGAGTATTATGGCTAGAAAAGCTTGTTCCCACATTTTTGAGTTGAGGAAATCAGTTGAGTTGAACAGTGGAAAAGGGAGAAGGCCCTGGCTGATCACCGTGATTTTCTTCCTTTAAAGTTTCTGTAGCAGGATCTTTGTATATATGTCTATGTGCTGGTATGGGGAAGAGGAATAGATTATCAGGAATCTGCCTTTGACAGAGACATTTGAATGCAAACATCATTGCTTGAAACGTAGAGGAAGCCTTCTCCCCAGTCAGAGGTAAGCACACAAGTGGATGGATGCAGAGAACCTGCCGTTCCCCTGGACTCACATCAAGCTACGTGGGCCCACTCCAACACAGTGCAGTTGGGAATGGCCCCTTCAGGGTTTGGACAAGGAGAAAGCAGTCCCCAACCCCTGCATGGATGTGGAAACTGCCAAAGGATCATTTGCTTCTGGAGTGCCAAGTGCAGGCACACCAGGCAAGAAAACGCAACTGAGGAGCAGTGGCCTTTTGCTAGTAAGACCATCATCTCTGGAGTAAAAGGGCCAGTGGCTTGCTGGTTATAGTGACAGTCACATGTGTGCTCAGCATCTCCATTGCGTGGATGGCTGGATCAAGCTGCCTCTTTGGCTCTTGGTTAATCAGTGGTGAATGGGTGGGTAAGTTTAGAATTCCAGCTAAATATGTCTGGTTTCAAAGACGTATTCTGCTCAGAAGCTTAGCTTCTGTTTCATCCTAACACTTGGCTGCTGAGTTGCTCTGTGTTTAAATTCTAGGCTTTAAGTGGCAGCTGTGGATCCACTCCTACCACCTCGCCATGTGGTTTTGCTATAGATAGTACAGTCTGCAGCTGGGGTAAAGTCAAGAGGACTCAGCCATGTGTTTCTCAGACTGTTTTTCAGGAAAACTCAGCAAGACAGAGTTTTACTCTTGTTACCCAGACTGGAGTGCAATGGCGCGATCCTGGCTCACCACAACCTCTGCCTCCCGGGTTCAAGCAGTTCTCCTTCCTCAGCCTCCCTAGTAGCTTTGATGACAGACATGTACCACCACGTCCGGCTAATTTTGTATTTTAGTAGAGACGGGGTTTGTCTCTATGTTGGTCAGGCTGGTCTGGAACTCCCGACCTCAGGTGATCTGCTCGCCTTGGCCTCCCAAAGTGCTGGGATTACAGGCATGAGCCACTGCGCCCAGCCAAACTCAGCAAGATTTGATTGAGCATCTGCTGTGTTCTCTTGGTATAGTTCTCCCAGTAAGGAGTAAACGTAATTCCTGGTGCTCTCCTGCTCCTTTCTGTCCCCTTTTGATTGCAGCAGACCTGCTGTGGTTAATCACGGGGAGAGAGCTTCATGCTATTTTAAAGACCCCACAAGGGATTAAAAACCAAAGGAAAAAATTACCTTCTAAAGTTATCAGAAAGTTCTGATATCTTGTACTGATTGGTGGGAGCCAATATCTCCTGGTTCTGCTTTGTTTTGGGGGACTCTACAGTACCACCCCCAGGGGCAGGGCTAACAGCCTCTTTCCCATTCGCCTTGTCTCCTCACACCTGACTACAGCCTCCCTCTTAGGGATGTCTACATGGGACCCTTTTACACCAGTCTATACGCATGATCAGCCTCAGGCAGACACTTCGGTCACAGCACAGGACAACTTGCTCTACCAGGCAGGGCAGGACACCAGCATCTGGTCTAGACAGATCTTTGAAGTAGCTGTATTGGGAAAGGAAGGAAAATTGGCCCAATCCCACGTTTCAGAACCACTAACTGCTGCTGTCAGAGAAAAACTTGTTACATGAAGTTTCCACAGGCCAGCCCAGTTTTTCCAGCAGCTTCCATTCTAACATACCATTATGGCAGAAAAATACCTGAGTATAAATGGTGATAATGAAACCTATTGTAAAAGTCCACTGGATATTTCTAGGGCTCAGGGCTAAGACAGAGGAACCAATTAACCCATTTATGCTAAAGGTTACAAACTTTTTTTGTGAAAAATCAGACTTTAGCGATGATCTTGAGCAGTAGGATATAAAAAACTCCTGGGTTAGCGTTCCAATAATGGAACATGAGGCATAAGTGGGTTAAAGCATCTGCCCAGTAGCTAAGGGCCAAGTTCTGGTGGCACATGATCCTGGGGTTGGAGTCCAGGCTCTGCCACTTAGTAGCTGTATGTGTGACCAGGTTACTTAACCTCACCAAGCCTCTTTTTTTTTTTTTTTTTTTGAGACAGAGTCTCGCCCACCACCACGCCCGGCTAATTTTTTGTATTTTTAGTAGAGATGGGGTTTCACCGTGTTAGCCAGGATGGTCTCAATCTCCTGACCTGGTGATCCACCCGCCTTGGCCTCCCAAAGTGCTGAGATTACAGGTGTGAACCACCGCACCTGGCGATTTTTTTTTTTTTTTTTTGAGATGGAGTCTCGCTCTATTGCCTAGGCTGGAGTACAGTAGCATGATCTCATCTGCCTTCCGGGTTCACGCCATTCTCCTGCCTCAGCCTCCCAAGTAGCTGGGACTACAGGCGCCCGCCACCACAACAGCTAATTTTTTATATTTTTAGTAGAGACAGGGTTTCACTGTGTTAGCCAGGATGGTCCTGATCTCCTGACCTCGTGATCCGCCCGCCTCGGCCTCCCTAACCTCACGAAGCCTCTTAATTTCTTTTTCTGTAAAATGGGTATAATAGTAATCTGTAGCACAAAAGGTGTTGGGCAAATTCTATAGAATAGTGCATATGGTGTGCTGGGCCCTGGTGTGCCATCAGCACTTACTAAAGGTGAATCTTTATTACAGTTCCAGCAGCATTCAAAATGCCATGCCAATTCAGACTTTTTTTTAAAACAAATCTAGTGCAGACATTACACAGTACTCTTCAGCCTCTGACCCTTTAGCAGTGGATCTCACTGTTATCCTGTGACTGTGTAATTTTGAAAGTGAATCGAAAAATAATGAGTCAACCAGATCTGAAGTGGATTAAAGCGACACTGTCAGGGTGCTGGCACCCTAAGTGGGCCTTATACTAAAAAGCTTCAGTTCCTGCTAAAAGCACCTTCTGATCCTTGACTACAGTGGGGTTCGATGGCATACCTCCTTCCTGAGAAACTCAAGTCAAAATCCTTTTATCGGCCTGCCTGATTCTGTATCCTTGGACACATGGCTGCTGTGGAAGTTGGCCCAAGATCTACTCTTCCCAGCCTGAGATATCTTGTGGCTCAGACTGACCGAAGCATCTGGAAGGTGGGCAGGAACAGTTCCAAGACGGCTGGATTGTCCTCCCCCAAAATAAAGACAGAGATCATCCCTGTTTCTTCTCCTGTATGTGAACCTGGTGGATGCTCCAGAATCGAACCAAAACACTACCATGAATAAGAGATGACTGCACTCCTCTGACAGAACTTCCTATTTTTGTCTTTGTTCTTCAAAAGATCTAAACAGTTACTAAATCCTGTTATGCTGAAGGTGGGGAAGTTAGAAAAATAGAACATCTCCTGACAGGTAGAAGACGGGATCCTTGGAGGCATTCCTTTGGGATTTCATTTTACCTCCATCTCGTTTGTTGTCCAGTTTCCTTTTATAAGGATTAAGCAGGCATCCTGCTGGCTAGAATCCTGTGACTTCCCTGGAGCCCCAAATTCTTGTCTAACCACATTTCTAGTCGTGGTTCCTGCAGGAGACATCCACTCAAACCACCTGTTACTGAGGCACCAAGCAACCCTAGAGGCAGTTGGCCTCTGGCCCTAGCAGGAGCAGGATCTCAGGCCATCCCACCAGGCGGCCAGCCTCGGCCCCTCACCGCAGCCTTGCAGAGTGGGCTCTGCAGAGAAGCCGATTTGTGGACAGTGCCACCCTCCATCCTGAGCCATGTGGCTCATATGGTTGCAGCCATTTTTGAGCCAAGGAGGGGGCCCCTTCTAGGTGCAGCTGACCTGGGAATGCTAGCCAGAGCGGCCAGAGGAGAGGAGTGGGGGAAGGAGAGAGGTATCTCTTGCTGGCCGTGGGATCTCATCTCCTTTTGTCTTGTTTAGGTTTCTCCTCTGCCTCCTACTTAAAGGTCCATGTTAAAACCCACCACGGTGTTCCCCTTCCCCAGGTCTCCAGGCACCAGGAGCCCATCCTGAATGGGGGAGCAGCGTTCCACTGCGCCAGGACCTATGGCAACAAAGGCAAGCGACCCCTTGCTCTGCACTTTGCTTCTCTGCGCAGACTGTGTTGTGGGGGCGCTGGGCTGGGCGTGGGGAGGCGGGAAGGCTGCCGACTTTCTGGCTGCCTTGAGGAGACTCAGAGATCTGAGTGGCAGTGGCCTCCAGGACAAAAGTCACAGTGGGTATCTCACTCCAGGGCAGTGAGTGAGGCTTTAGGGCACTGCCGAGATCCAGCCTCCGCCTCCTCTTCCCCAGCCCTTCTCCCTTCCTCCTGGCCAGCCCCCACTGTCTGGAGCCCTGCAGGGATGCCCCGGGCCCTGGGCAGAAGAAGAGCCCCGCATGATGAGCCACTATGGGCCTGTCACTGCCTGCTGCCCTTTAGGATGGTGTGGAGCTGCGGCTGAATGCTTTCTCCTCTTTTGACCCAGTGGGCCGGTGGGAGCCAATGTCTGGCTTGTCTCACAATAGGGGTGGTTGATTACTGTGAGTGGCCCTTTCTGGAGAGCCTCTGGCTATGGTTGTGAGATGCATGGCAATAATGAGCTATCTGACTCCTCTGACTTGGGAGTTGGTTTGCAGAGAGAGCTCCCCAGGCCCACCTTCACTTGTTGATTCAGGTTGTTTTGTTGTATGTCACGTTGTTGTTGCCTTGGGGATGAGGCCAGGGGCTTGGCAGATGGTAGAAATAGCAGAGATGGCATGCTCCATGCTCCCATCACAGACCTCCCTTCCCGGCACGTCGCTCTGGACCCAGGCAGGAAGCTGCTGATTGGTGGAGGACTCAGTGTGGGCCCGGCAAGGCAGAGCAGCCAGGGTTGTCTCTTGGCCCAGCTTGTCTGGGGCCTAGGGTGGGGACACCCAGCCGACTGAGAAGTACAGAGTTGCTTTCAATCTCTGTCCTTTGGCTGCTTGGCCCTGGAAGGGTTTTGGCAGAAGGAAGGTGGTAAGAACAGGGCTCATGTTTGCAGCATTAGGAAAAGGATTGGCTTCTGTCTGAGCCATTGATGGGGTCTACCCAGGTTAAGGACCTGATGGCTGTGGTTCTGCCTGGCTTGCTACAGTGCAGCTAGTCTGGTGCAGGAGGCGAAGCCACTGTCACACTGGCTCGGCATCATCAGAATACCAATTTTACCCCCAGAGGCACCCAAAAGAGTGCCTAGAAGTTGGGGGTCTTTGAGTTGTTCTGGGCAGCAGTAGCAGAGTTGCCCTCTCTGTATCCCTTCCTTGAAGCAGGCTGAGATGACGGTGAGCAGTACACGTGCAGCTGCATGAAGAGTCCACAGCAAGGGAGGCTGGCAGCCCTAGGGCCCTGCCATTTCACCCCTGTAGGCACTCCAGTCTCCCAGACTGACCAGCTGACCCTTCGTGGGTTCTGCCAGGACAGTGGCTGGCCAACAGCTGCCCTCCACAGGTCTGTGAGCTGGCCCCTCATGACCCCTCCAGGAGGGGGCATCTCCAGAGCCTGGCCTCATCTCTCTCCTGTATTTTGTTTTTTTGTAGAAGGCCAGAAATGCTCACATCAGGATCCGATTGAGAGCTCTGACTCCTATGGTGACCTCTCAGATGCCAGCGACCTGAAGACGCCGGAGAAGCAGAGTGCCAATGGCTCTTTCTCCTGCGACATGGCAGTTCCCAAGAACAAAATGGAGTCTGATGGGGAGAAGAAGTACCCATGCCCCGAATGTGGGAGCTTCTTCCGCTCTAAGTCCTACTTGAACAAACACATCCAGAAGGTGCATGTCCGGGCTCTTGGGGGCCCCCTGGGGGACCTGGGCCCTGCCCTTGGCTCACCTTTCTCTCCTCAGCAGAACATGTCTCTCCTCGAGTCCTTTGGGTTTCAGATTGTTCAGTCGGCATTTGCGTCATCTTTAGTAGATCCTGAGGTTGACCAGCAGCCCATGGGGCCTGAAGGGAAATGAGGCAGCTGCTCTGTCCCCACGGCAACAGCCATTTGGGGACTGCTGGGAAATGCTGTGAATGCGGAGGGAAGTGATGTTTGGGTTCTGTAGCTGAGAGATTTTTATTCATTTTTAACTGCCCCCCAACCCCACCCAACTCCTTCTCTACCACCCATTCTCCCAATGGTCTTTAGAAATAGATTTTCATCTGATATTCTACAGAAATATCAATGAGACTTGGTATGGGACAGGGGCAGAAAACACTACATAGGCCTCCAAGGCAAAACCAGTCCCAGTTTCTCTAATGGGAAGAAGCTGGAATTCCTGGTGCTCAATTCTTAGTGACCCCAATCCTATACCCAAATCTATGGTATTCTGGGACCTCAGTGATTTTGGTCCCCTCCCACTTCTGTAGTTCCTAATCCTCCCTTCCCATATCCTTCAAAAGAACCACACTAGGGTCTCCACCCACTTATACAATGCGGATGCCCAACTGTTTTTAAGGAAGCCAGAAGCATCCCATGGACCATGGGGTGAGTGTCCTCCAAGAGCCCCCCTGAGCTCCGCCCTCTGTCTGGAGGGCTCCAGACTCCTGAGCCCTGCTTGGAGGTGAGCATTTTCACTGCTAGGACAAGCTCAGCTATTGAGGACACCCCCACCCCAAATTTCAGTTCTTATGTGATTTTAACCATTCAACATGCTGTTGGGTTTTAATTCTCTAATTATTATTATTATTGTTATTATTTTTTAGGACCAGTTGTAGTGAATTGCTACTGAAAGCTATCCCAGGTGATACAGAGCTCTTTGTAAACCGCAGTCACACATTAGGGTTAGTATTAAACTTTGTTTAGATGTACCATAATTAACTTGGCTAGTTGATTGTTTGAAGTCTATGGAAGAAATAGTTTTATGCAAAATTTTAAAAAATGCCAGTCTGGTCAGGGAAGTAGGGGGTTTCAATGCAATTGGGAGCCAGGAAGGTGGGACAGCCAGCAGGTAGGGACATTGTGTACCTCAGTTGTGTCACATGTGAGCAAGCCCAGGTTGACCTTGTGATGTGAATTGATCTGATCAGACTGTATTAAAAATGTTAGTACATTACTCTATCTGCTCCCTTGAGTCCAGTTTTTCAGCTGTGGGGGTCTTTGGGACCCAGAGGTGGGCAGCACCTGGGGTGGGAGTGGGATCCCAGGAGACCCCTTTTCTACTTCATTGTACCAGTTCCACTGGGATTGACAGGTGGATGGTCCCACTGAAGACTTAGAATGCCAGAATTCACTCATTTGTTCAACAAATATCCATTGCTTGTCTTTACTACTTGTGTGCCAGGCCTGGTTTCATGCTCTTGGGGTATGGTGGTGAACAAGACACCACTGTGAGGCTTAATGGGAGAGACAGACAACTTAAATATGAGTTCAGATAATGAGAAACACCAGGAGAAAAACTGGGCAAGGTGAGGGGACAGTGACAGCAGGAGGGTGAGTAGGGTGGACCAGGGAGGTATGAAGTGGGGTTGGGGCTCTGGGAGGGAAGACTTATAGAGGGGATCTGACATGGCCTACCCAGCTAGCACCTGAGGAGGGATGTGGCAGGGACTCCTCATGGCCAAGGGGCTCTAAGCTCAGCAACTTGTCTTCCCCACCATGTTATCTACCTGATGTTAAGTAAAAGGTTGGTGCACCGTTAATGGTGAATGTATGAAGAAAAGAGGGAAAAAACAACAAACAGGAGGCAAGAAGTAAGCACAATGGAGAATTAATGGGAATAAGAATGAGGAACAAGAGGGGCAGGCAGACTTAAGGCACCCTGGGCATCTTGAGAAATCTCAGGGAAGAGGAAAACCCCTAAAAGGATAGAGACAGCATTTAACCTCCAAGCAAGAAGAAAAACAATGGTAAGGGACAGAAAAACAGACCTAAGGGAACAAACAGTACAAAAATTTTTAGACTCACATTGGTATCAGAATTACTTTGTTCTTTTTTTTTTTTTCCGAGATGGAGTCTCGCTCTGTCGCCCAGACTGGAGTGCAGTGGCCGGATCTCAGCTCACTGCAAGCTCCGCCTCCCGGGTTTACGC
>NW_012102031.1:12527412-12529124 GCF_000951045.1 Mandrillus leucophaeus
TTTTTTTGAGACGGAGATTTGCTCTTGTGGCCCAGGCTGGAGTGCAGTGGCGTGATCTCGGCTCACCGCAACCTCTGCCTCCCAGGTCCAAGCAATTCGCCTGCCTCAGCCTCCTGAGTAACTGGAGTAACTGGGATTAAAGGCATACACCACAATGCCCGGCTAATTTTTGTATTTTTAGTAGAGACGGGGTTTCACCACATTGGCCAGGCTGGTCTCGAACTCCTGACCTCAGGTGATCTGCCTGCATCGGCCTCCCAAAGTGTTGGGATTACAGATGTGAGCCACCGCACCCCGCCTAGAATTACATTATTCTGGTGTAAAGGTAACGACTCTCAGCTGAATTTTTTAAAAAACAGTTCTAAGCCATTTACACAAAATCCTTGGTAAGCTGCTGGGCTTTGTGGACTGTGTGGAATAGAGGCTTAGGCCATTAGATGTGAGTATCAAAGGAAAGGGTGACCCTAGAATGTGGAGGCCCTGTGGACACATAGCTTTGTGACCACCACAGAATCTGGTCACACCCACCGAGTGTTAGAAAACCTGGCCTTGAACCAAGGACTTGACTGGGCCAGCCTGAGTTCCTGAACTCATTTTAGTTCTGCTCCCTGGAGACCTGTGAGCATGTCCATGGACAGGTAGGGACCATAGGTGTTAGAAAGGAGTATCTGTCATGTGGCAGGAGGGGAACAACAGAGCAAGCAGGCTGTTCCATCTTCCAAAGCACTGCTCACTTGGCAGCCTGAGCTTTGGGAGGCCAAGGCGGGAGGATCACTTGAGGCCAGGGGTGTGAGACCAGCCTGGGCCACTTAGTGAGACCCCATCTCTACACAAAATGAAGAACAGCTGGACATGGTGGTGTACGCTTATAGTCCTAGCTACTCAGGAGGCTGAGGCAAGAGAATCGCTTGAGCCCAGGTGTTCAAGGTCACAGTGAGCTATGGTCATTATGATCACGCCACTGCATTCGAGCCTGGGTAATAGAGTGGGACCCTAACTCTTAAAAAAAAAAAAAAAAGAAGAAGAAGAAGAACCTGAGCTTTGGCTGTTCAGCTCCACCATCTGCTTTCTGCCAACCTTGGGGAAATCCGTAAATCTCTGAGCCTGTTTCCTCATCAGGTCTTTGTGAAGACCAAAAGAGACGATCATCATGAGCTAATTAATCCTCTGCACAACCTATAAGGTTGGTTTCATTATTCTATTATCATCCCCTTCTTGCAGATAAGGAAACAGGCTCAGAGAGATGGAGGAACTCCCCTGGGTCACATAGTAAGTGGAAGAGTCAGGATTCAAACTCAGGTCTGCCTTGTCGTCAGACTTTACTCCTAAGCTCCCAGTGATAGTTTCTGTTTTTGTTTTTTTTTTTTCAGACAGAGTCTCACTCTGTCACCTAGGCTGCAGTGATGCTATCTCGGCTCACCTCCACCTCCTGGGTTCAAGGGATTCTCCTGCCCCAGCCTCCCAAGTAGCTGCGATTACAGGCACACGCCATCACACCTGGCTAATTTTTTTTTTTTTTTGTATTTTTTGTAGAGATGGGGTTTCACCGTGTTGGTCAGGCTGTTCTCCAACTCCTGGCCTCACGTGGTCTGCCTGCCCAGGCCTCCCAAAGTGCTGGGATTACAGGCATGAGCACCACACCTGGCAGGGTCTTGCTATGTTGCCTAGGCTGGTCTGAAACCCCTGGCCTCAAGTGATCCTCCCACTTCAGC
>NW_012102031.1:12529269-12539427 GCF_000951045.1 Mandrillus leucophaeus
TATTTTTTGTAGAGATGGGGTTTCACCGTGTTGGTCAGGCTGTTCTCCAACTCCTGGCCTCACGTGGTCTGCCTGCCCAGGCCTCCCAAAGTGCTGGGATTATAGGCGTGAGCCACGGTGCCTGGCTCACAAGTGCCTCTTGAAGGAGGAAATTCCACAGCCATGCCCTCTCCTACCTTGAGTGACAATGGTCAGCACTCACTCTAAAGGTACCTAAAACTTACCCAGAAGTATCACTCCTGTCTGTTGGAGGAGGCAGGCTGGCAGGATTCCCTCCAGTTTACATAATTGTGCCTGGCTGCTGAGCACCTGGCAGCAGTGTCTCCAGAATTCTACTTCTTACAAACCCCACCTCTCGGTCTCTCTCCCAAGGCTGCCTACCCTCCTCTGCACCTCTCCAAGAGTGGAGGGTGACTGGTAGATGGTGTGAAATGATTTTCACTCGGGGAAGGTAGGAGGAGGGCAGAATGATTAATGTCTGAATCTGCATCTCTTGCTAAACTGCTGTGAAAGGAAATACCAAATATTTATCTAAGAGACTAATCTATCCTAACAAAACAAGTTTCCTTTAAGGACAGGGCAGTGCAGAGGTAGGAGCCTCTGAAATAAAGCTTCTTTGTATCGCTGTGAATGGGCACACCAGCAAAATCACTTATTTTTCCTTCAGGGAAGAGTCTTCTACCCTCCAAAATCTGGCATCCTATCCCATGCCCAGTCCATACCAGGCAGAGGTCAGAGCCTGTGGCAGCAATAAAGAGGGCCTTCGAGATTATTAACATCTCCCTCCCTCCTTCCAAGTCAAAAATCTGTGCCCTGAAGCTGCTGCATGTTTTGGAGTCCATGTTAAAGAGCACAGACTCCATGAGCTGTGGGGCTTTGAAAAAAGCTTTTTCAAAGCTTTTTTTTGGATGATGATAAACTATTGTTTATAAGTTTCCTCTGCCTCTAAAATACTTATCTCTTGTCTATCTAAGGAACTTTTTTTCAGAAGCTCAGTTCAGATTGCCCCTTGCCTGCAAAGCTTTTCCTGCTCGTTCCACAAGACAGCCTATGTGTATTACATCACTACCATGTGCCAGGCACCATGACGGGGTCTTACATACATCAACAACCCTATGCAGTAGGTACTATTTTGTTCTCATGGAGTCCAAGAGAAGCAACTGCCAATGTCACATAGCTGTGAAACAGCAGAGCCAGGACTTGAATTCGGAACTGTCTGACCAGGGAGCCCAGGACGCCATCATGATGGATGTGATACTCTGTGCCACCTCCCTGTTCTGCATGTATTTCCACTTTTGCATCATCTTTTTAGGGATCTATCTCCTCTTATGAGACCAGATTTCTTTGGTAATGGGAATCAGGCAAAGATAATTCATCTCTGTATTCCCATTGCCTAGAATATTTCCTGGCACTTGGCAGCCACTAAATCATTCAACAGATATTCTGAGTGGCTACTGTGTGCTAAGAGAGACTTAATTCCTGTCCTCAAGGAGCTTTAGCATACAGTAAAGTAGCACAGGACATGGGACATACACATAAATAAATGTCCATAACACAAGAAAGAATGAGACACGGGAAGTGACGGAAAATAAATGCTCTGGTGCTGTGGAGAAAGATGAGATGCCGGCCCGGTCTAAGATGCTGGCCAGGTGGCATTAGAGTAGGACCCTGGAGCATACTAGGACTGGGACATGTAGGGAGTGGGGTAGGGTGCTCACAGGCGGACATGGGCAAACTTGCCCTTAAAGTCCAAATAACAGCTGACATTTGAAGTGACAAACCTCTTCATGTCACCGAGGGAGACAAAGGGCCCTTTCAGACTGTGTAGAAGCTGCTGGAAAATGCTGGCCAGCCATCGGACTGTGAAGAGCCCCAGGGGCAAGATAGACCATGTTCTAATGTGGAGGCCAGTTTGGTGGGAAGCATACTGAGGCTGGACACCAGGATGAACACAGGATAAAATGATGTTACCTGCCCTCACTCAAGGCTGCCTTTTCCAATAACACAGCCCCATACCTCACAACCCTCTTGCAAGCCCAGGGCCAGAGCTCAGGAGGAAAGGCCAAGCCAGATCATTGGGTTGAAACTCAGGAGAGGTGGACATCCCCATTACATGGGGCCCCTTCCCAGGGCTCGCCCCACTCCAGGTCCTGAGAATATTTTAAAATGCTTTCAACTGTCTAAACAAACAAGAGGCACCTGAGAACCCCAAATAGGCCATGCCTATGGAAGCCACATTCACATTTCCTCGGATTGTTGTTTAATGTCAGCCTGAGCATCTGCCCTCCACACCTCCTGCTATATGGGATCATCCTTCTCATTAATACTGAAGTTAGAATGACTTTGGCCCCATTCCATAAAGGGTGGGAGGCATCTCCTCCAACATCTCCAAACATGGTGAAACCCTGTCTCTACTAAAAATACAAAATTAGCCAGGTGTGGTGTGGTGGCACACGCCTGTAATCCCAGCTACTCGGGAGGCTGAGGCAGGGGAATCACTTGAACCTGGGAGGTGGAGGTTACAGTGAGCTGGGATCGTGCTATTGCACTCCATTCTGGGCGACAGAGTGAGACTCTGTCTCAAAAAAAAAAAAAAAAAAAAAAAAAAAAAAAGTCCCTTCTCAAGCCAGGTGCAGTGGCACATGACTGTAGTCCCAGCTACTCAGGAGGCTGAGGCAGGAGGATGGCTTAAGCCCAGTCCAGCCTGGGCGACATACCAAGTCCCTGTTTCTAAAAAGATTTTTTTTTTAATGGTCCTTCTCTCCACTGGCATCAGCCCAGACATGGAACCTAGGGCTTTTCCTTCATTTTCTTTCAAAGTCAGTAGGTGCTCTGATGTTCACCCTGATTTGGGGACAACAGAGGTTAAGTCATAGCCAGCACATAAGACACACTGACAGTCCAGTCCCTTCATGTACCTGCCACAGGGAATATCTCCCTGGTGAGGCTGTTCCTCAGTGCCCTCAGCTGCCCTCAGGTGGCTGGTTATTCTCAGTTTCCCCACCTACTTGGCCCCCTCAATTCCTTCATCCTGGGCTTATCCCCATCCCCTCCAGAGACACACAATTCTCACTGTATTTTGCAGAGTACTTTTTCTTTTTCCTTTTTTTTTTTTTTTTTGAGACAGGATCTCACTCTGTTACCCATGCTGGAGCTGCGTGGTGTGATCTCAAGTCACTGCAGCCTCAACGTCCTGGGCTCAAGTGATCCTCCCACTTCAGCCCCCCAAATAGCTGGGACGACCACGGGTGTGCACTGTCACACCTGGCTAATTTCTAATTTCTTTCATTTTTGGTAGAGACAGGGTTTCGCCATGTTGCCCAGGCTGGTCTTGAACTGCTGAGCTCAAGTGACCTGCCCACCTTGGCTTCCGAAAGTGCTGGGATTACAGGTGTGGGCCACTGCACCCAGTCAAGATCTGTCTTTTTCTAAATTATGAACTATGTGGAGTCGGGACAAGGAGGAACAGGAATTCACCTTTCTTTTCATGTCCAAACAGATTATCAGGGTATTTCCTGAAAAAAGACCATTTCCTAAGAGGAATACTGCAGCCAGCTCTTTAGATAGATAGCAATCTTTGTCTTCTCATGATATTAATAACTACCATTTATTGAGCACACTTCTAATACTTAATGACCATGAAAGGTAGAGTCATCTCCACTTCATAGATAAGAAATGAGGCTCAGCCTGGGCAACATAGTGAGACCTCATCTCTACAAAAAATAAACAAAAAACTAGCCAGGTGTGGTGGCATGCACTTGTAGTCCCAGCTACTTGGAAGGCTGAGGTGGGAGGATTGCTTGAGCCCAGGAGGTTAAAGCTGCAGTGAGCTGTGATCATGCCACTGCACTACAGCCTGGGCGACAGAGTGAGATCTTGCCTCAATAAAAAAAAAGTGGTTATGAGAAAACAGCAGATTTTAAAAGAACAAAATTGCTTAGGTGGTAAGACCTGAACAATGTTTAAAAAAATGCATGGAAGGCCAGGCACGGTGGCTCACACCTGTAATCCCAGCACTTTGGGAGGCCAAGGTGGGCGGATCACTTGAGTCCAGGAGTTCAAGACCAGCCCGGGCAACATGGCAAAACCCCATCTCTACAAAAATACAAAAATTAGCCTAGCATGGTGGTGCGCACCTGTAGTCCCAGCTACTCAGGAGCCTGGGAGGTGGAGATTGCAGCGAGCCAAGATTGTGCCTCTGCACTCCAGCCTGGGTAAGAGAGTGAGACCCCGTCTCAATCAATCAATAAATCAATCAAATAAAAAGACTCATGGAAAAAAGACTGGAAGGAAATGCAGTTGCAACAGGTTTATTGAGGTGTCTCATCCTACATAAATGTAAGCATTTTTAATGATTTTCACTAGCCATCCTCAGTGACACTATGTCAAGTTCCTCTTTCCCAGTGGGTAGCTTAATGATGGGTGCTAAAGACTCAGCTGCTTTCAGGAATTAGAACAGTCGCCATCTGGTATTTAAGATTCATTTAAAATGTTTACACATAAAAATATTCAGTTAAAAATGTCCATCTCGGCTAGGTACAGTGGCTCACGCCTGTAACCCCAGCACTTTGGGAGGCTGAGGCGGGTGTATCACTTGAGATCAGGAGTTGAGACCAGCCTGGCCAACATGGTGAAACCTCGTCTCTACTAAAAATACAAAAAAAAAAAAAAAAAATTAGCCAGGCGTGATAGCACGCACCTGTAATCCCAGCTACTCAGGAGGCTGAGGCAGGAGAATCGCTTGGAACCCAGGAGGTAGAGGTTGCAGTTAGCCAAGATCACACCACTGGACTCCAGCCTGGGCAGCAGAGTGAGACTATGTGTCAAAAAAAAAAAAAAAAAGAAAGAAAAAAAAATTGTCAATCTCAAGGTTCCCTTCAAAGCTCACTGCAGCCTTAACCTCCCAGGCTCAACCGATCCTCCCGTCTCCACCTCCTAAGTAGCTGGAACCACAGGCACACAACCACACCTGGCTACTTTTTGTATTTTTATTTTTATTTTTTTTGTAGAGATGAGGTCTCACTATGTTGCCCAGGCTGGTCTCAAACTCCTGCAGGCTCAAGAGATCCTCCCACCTCAGCTTCCCAAAGTATTAGGATTATAGGCATGGGCCACCACGCCCAGCCTGATAGCTCATTTCCTTTTGGCAGTGCATAATATTCCATTGTTCGGATGTACCACAGTATATTCATTTATTTACCTACTGAAGGACATCTTGATTGCCTCCAAGTTTTGGCAATTATGAATAAAGCTGCTGTAAACCTGTGAGTGCAGGTTGTTGTGTGGACTTAAGTTTTCAACTCGTTTGTGAAAATACCAAGGACTGTGATTGCTGAATCACATGGTAAGAGTATGTTTAGTTTTGCAGGAAAATGCCAAACTGTTCTCCAAAGTGGCTGTACCATCAATTTTGCATTCCTACCAGCAATGAATGAAAGTTCCTGTTGCTCCACCTCCTTGTCAGCATTTGTTGTCTGGATTTTGCCAGTCTGACAGATGTGTAGTAGTTATCTAATCATTGTTTAAATTTGCATTTCTCTGACATATGATGTGCAGCGTCTTTTCATATGCTTATATGCCATCTGTATATCTTCTTTGGTGAGGTGTCTGTTAAGGTCTTTGGTCCATTTTAAAAATGCATTGTTTTATTTTATTGTATATTTATTTATCTATTTATTTATTTAGAGACAGAGTCTCACTCTGTCGCCAGGCTGGAGTGCAGTGGCGTGATCTTGGCTCACTGCAACCTCTGCCTCCCGGGTTCAAGTGATTCTCCTGCCTCAGCCTCCTGAGTAGCTGGGACTACAGGCATGCACCACCTGTGCTAATTTTTGTATTTTTAGTAGAGATGGGGTTTCACCATGTTGGCCAGGATGGTCTCATTCTCTTGACCTCATGATCCCCCCGCCTCGGCCTCCCAAAGTGCTGGGATTACAGGTGTGAGCCACTATGCCTGGCCTATTGTTGAGTTTTAAGAGTTCTTATGCGTATTTTGGATAACAGTCCTTTATCAGATGTGTCTTTTGCAAATATTTTCTCCAGTCTACGCTCATGCTTATGTTCTCATTCTTCTGACATGGTCTTTCACAGAACAGAAATTTCTAATTTTAATGAAGTCTAGATTGTCATTTATTTCATGGATCATGCCTTTGAGTGTTGTACCGAAAAAGTAATAACCATATCCAAGGTTTTCTTCTGTTATCCTCTCAGAGTTTATATTTATCTTGTGTTTTACATTTAGGTCTATGATCCATTTTGAGTTCGTTTTTGTGAAGAGTGTAAGGTATGCATCTAGATTAATTTTTTGCATGTGGATGTCCAGTTGTTCCAGCACCATTTGTTGAAAAAATTATCTTTGCTCCATTGTATTGCCTTTGCTTCCTTCCACTATATTTATTCCTTCCACTATATTTATGTGGGTCTATTTCTGGCCTCTCCATTCTGTTCTATTGATCTATTTGTCTATCCTTTCACAAATATCACACTGCCTTCATTCCTATAGCTTTATAAGTCTCAAAGTCAGGTAGTTTCAGTCTTCTAACTTTATTCTTCTCTTTCAATATTATGTTGGTTATTCTGGGACTTTTGCCTCTCTATATAAACTTCAGAATCAATTTGTTGATATCCACAAAATAACTTCTGGGATTTTGATTGGAATTGCTTTGATCTATTGATCAAGTTGGGAAGAATGGACATCTTGACAATATTGAATCTTCCTATCCATGTACTGTGGAATATATCTCCATTTAGTTCTTCTTTTATTTTGTTCATCAGAGTTTTGTAGTTTTTTTTCATACAGATCTTATACATATTTTGTTAGGTTTATACAAATTTTGGGGAGTAGTAATATAAATGTGTTTTTTATTTCAAATTCCACTAATCCGTTGCTGGTATATAGGAAAACAATTAAGTTTTGTATATTGACCTTATAACCTGCAACGCTGATGTAATCACTTATTAATTCCAGGAGTTTTTCTGTCAATTCTTTCAGATCTTTCCTTTCCCTTCCGTCCCCTTCCCCTCCCCCCTTCCCTTTCCTTTTTCCTTTCCTGTCCTGTCCTTCTTTCTTTTTTCTTTTTTAACATCTCTCAAGGCTTCGTCATTCATCTTTCAGATTTTCTACAGAGATGGTCATGTCATCTGTGAACAAAGACAGCTTGATTTCCTCCTCCCCAATCTGTGTATCTTTTATTTCCTTTTCTTGTCTTATTACATTAGCTAGGACTTCCAGTATGATGTTGAAAAGAAGTGATGAGAGGGCACACCATTGCCTTGTTCCTGATCTTAGTGAGAAAGCTTCTGATTTCTCAAGCTGACGAAGTTCCTTTCTATTTCTAGTTTACTGAGAGTTTTATCATGTGTGGGCATTGGGCATTGGACTTTTTTTTTTTTTGAGACAGGGTCTTGCCCTGTTACCCAGGCTGGAGTGTAGTGGTGTGATCATGGCTCACTGTCATCTCGACCTCCCAGGCTCACGCGATCTTCCCACCTCAGCCTCCCAAGTAGCTGGGACTATAGGCATGTGCCACCATACTTGACTAATTAAAAAAAAAAAAAAAAGCTTTTGTAGAGATGAGGTCTCACTACGTTGCCTAGGCTGGTCTTGAACTCCTGGGCTCAAGCAATCCTCCTGCCTTGGCCTCCCACAGTGCCGGGATTACAGGCATGAGCTGCTGTGCCTAGCCCAAACATGTCTTTATAATGACCACTTCACAGCTATACTTATCTAAGCCTAATGGTAATATTCATGCCCTGGGGTTCTTCTGGATTCATTTCCCTTCCTTGTGTAGTGGGGAAAGTCACGTGCTTACCCCTTCGTCCTGAAGTAAAACAAATGCCTATTTTCCACGTTCAACTTTAAGTGGAATTATGCTGGTGCCTGGGCTTGGGATTGGAGAAAAGAGGAGGGGATCTGCCCTTAGTGTCTTGACATCATTAACCCTCTTCCTGATGCCTATAGCTGGCTGGAGTCTGGAGAGATTAATTTGGCCACAGTCTACTTTATCTGGGAAGTTGTGTTGTGGAAAAGACAAATAAATATAAACAACTGAGAAATGTGATCTAGAGGGTGGGTAGGTGTGAGGAATTTATTTTTTCTTTTTTTTTTGAGATGGAGTCTTGCTCAGTTGCCCAGTCTGGAGTGCAGTGGCGTGATCTTGGCTCACTGCAAGCTCTGCCTCCTAGGTTCACGCCATTCCCCTGCCTCAGCCTCCCAAGTAGCTGGGAATACAGGTGCCCATCACCACGCCAGGCTGATTTTTTTTTGTATTTTTAGTAGAGACGGGGTTTCACTATGTTAGTCAGTATGGTCTCGATCTCCTGACCTCATGATCCACCCACCTCAGCCTCCCAAAGTGCTGGGATTACAGGTGTGAGCCACCGCGCCTGGACTTTTTTTCCAACTTTTAAGTTCAGGGGTACATGTGCAGGATGTGCAGGTTCGTTACATAGAAAAACATGGGCCATGATGGTTTGCTGCACAGATCATCCCATCACCTAGGTATTAAACCCAGCATCCATTAGCTATTCTTCCTGATACTATCCTTCCTCCCCCGCCACACTGTCCAACAGGCCCCAGAGTGTGTTGTTCCCCTCCATGTGTCCATGTGTTCTCATCATTCAGCTGCCACTTATTAAGTGAGAATATGTAGTGTTTGTTTTTCTGTTCTTGCATTAATTTGCTGAGGATAATGGTTTCCAGTTCCATCAATGACCCTGCAAAGGACATGATCTTATTCCTTTTTATGACTGCATAGTATTCCATGATGTATATGTACCACATTTTCTTTATCAAGTCTATCATTGATGGGAATTTAGGTTGGTTCCATGTCTTTGCTACGGCGAGTAGTGCTGCAATGAACATATGCGTGCATGTATCTTTGTAATAGAATGATTTCTATTCTTTTGGGTAATGACATTGCTCAGTCAATGCCATTGCTGGGTCAAATGGTATTTCTGCTTCTAGGTCTTTGAGGAATTGTCACACTGTCTTCCACAATGGTTGAACTAATTTACACTCCCACCAACAGTGTAAAAGTTGTCTTTTTTTGTCTACAATCTCACCAGCATCTATTGTTTTTTGACTTTTTAATAATAGCCATTCTGACTGGTATGAGAGGTATGGGGAATTTATTGTTTTTACAGACGGTGGAGGAAGAAAGCCCTGGCAGAAGCTCCACCCAGAGCTCCACAGAGTTGTTAATGGTCTTAAGAACTGGGAGATAGTAGGGTCATGTAGCCAACACAGGACTGTGAACTCTGGGGATGATCCCATCTACATTCACCACCATTCTTACCAAAATAAAACAAACACTGTAGGTACTATGCCTGCGTGGTGACTATGTCTGACCCCAGCCTGCTTTGTCTTAGAAAAGGAACCCATCTCCATTCTCAAGATAGGGTCTGATCCTCACATAACGACCAGCTCACTTATGGGCTCAGGTGGTCAACGATTCTCATGGGCTACAGTGCTGCAGACCAGGAAGCTGTAGCCCCCATCCCTGCTCTCCTGATTTTGGCTGGCAGTGGGCCACCTTCCTTGCCCTTTACACAGAAAGCTGCACTTTCCAGAACTGTTTTCAACAAGCTGCTTTCCTCTTCCTCAAACCTGCCTGGACTGGTCAGGGCACCCTACCAACAATGCTTTGTATTCCCTTCCCAAACTTGGCTCTGGCTCCAATCCTATCCGAGCACTTGGACGCAACTGCCCAGGAGCGACCAGCAGGGGGAGCCAGAAAAATTTAGATTTTTCAGCAAGACAAAAGAGGTCCAGGATAAAAGCTGTTTCTCAAAGCCCAGGTAATTTTCTCCTCATTTAAGTTATAGCGAACCGGCTGGGTGTGGTGGCTCACACTTGTAATCTCAGCACTTTGGGAGGCCAAGGTGTGCAGATCACTTGAGGCCAGGAGTCTGAGACCAGCCTGGGCAACACAGCGAAACCCTGTCTCTACAAAAAATACAAAAATTAGCCGAGCATGGTGGTATGTCCCTGTAGTCCCAGCTACTCGAGAGGCTGAGACATAAGAACCGCCTGAACCCTGGAGGTGGAGGTTGCAGTGAGCCAAGGTCACACTGCTGCACTCCAGCCTGGGCGACAGAGCAAGACCTTGTCTCAAAAAAAATCTGTATATGTATGTATGTATGTATGTATGTATGTAT
>NW_012102031.1:12541352-12542582 GCF_000951045.1 Mandrillus leucophaeus
GATGGTCTTGATCTCCTGACCTCGTGATCCGCCCATCTCGGCCTCCCAAAGTGCTGGGATTACAGGCTTGAGCCACCGCGCCTGGCCAAGGTTCTTTAAAATATATATTCACTGCACTTCTACACACCCATTAGGATGGCTATTATCAAAACATAGAGTTGGTGAGGATATGGAGAAATTGGAACCCTTATGCACTGTTGGTGGCAAGGTAAAATAGTACCACCACTGGAAAATGGTATGGTGGTTTCTAAAACAATTAAAATTCAAATTACCATATATTCCAGACATTCTACCTCTGGTATATCCTCAAAGGAATTGAAAACAGGGTCTCAAAGAAGTATTTGTACACACACATTCACAGCAACATTATTCACAATAGCCAAAGGTAAAAACAACCCAAGTGTCCATCAATGTGGGTGAATGGATAAACAAAAGGTGGTATACAACGAAATATTATTAGCTTTAAAAGGAAGGAAAGGGCCGGGAGCGGTGGCTCACACCTGTAATCCCAGCACTTTGGGAGGCCGAGGCAGGTGGATCATGAGGTCAGGAGATGGAGACCATCCTGGCTAACACAGTGAAACCCCGTCTCTACTAAAAATAAAAAAAACATTAGCCAGGCGTGGTGGCGGGCACCTGTAGTCCCTGGAACTCAGGAGGCTGAGGCATGAGAATCGCTTGAACGCCCCTGGGAGGCGGAGTTTGCAGTGAGCTGAGATCGCGCCACTGCACTCCAGCCTGGGTGACAGAGCGAGACTCCGTCTCAAAAAAAAAAAAAAAAAAAAAAAATTAAGGAAGGGCTGAATGCAGTGGCTCAAGCCTGTAATCCCAGCACTTTGAGATGCAGAGGTGACTAGATTGCTTGAGCTCAGGAGTTCGAGACCAGCCTGAGCAACATGGCAAGACCCCATCTCTACTAAAAATACAAACAAATAGCCGGATGTGGGCTGGGCGCAGTGGCTCACGCCTGTAATCCCAGCACTTTGAGGGGCTGAGGCAGGCGGATCACGAGGTCAGGAGTTCCAGACCAGCCTGGCTAACAAGATGAAACCCCATCTCTACCAAAAATATAAAAAATTAGCCGGGTATGGTGGCACACTCCTATAATCCCAGCTACTTGGGAGGCTGAGGCAGAACTGCTTGGACCCGGAAGGCAGAGGTTGCAGTGAGCCGAGATCGCACCATTGCACTCCAGCCTGGGTGACAGAGTGAGACTCCATCTCAAAAAAA
>NW_012102031.1:12547517-12548494 GCF_000951045.1 Mandrillus leucophaeus
AAAAAAAAAAAAAAAAAAGAAAATGCGTACCAGGTTCATGGGACTCTGAAGTGGGAGAGACAAAACAAGAGAGTTTTGAGGCCAGGAAACACTGTGATTCTATCAATACAAAACAAAACTCTCTCTCAGAGAAAGAATATTGTACACAGTAAGACTGCTAAAAGAAGTCAAAATTAGAGCACACACCCCAGTATCTAAGGGAAACAGCATCAAGAACAAGTAGAAAATGAAAACTTGAATAATATACTGACTTTGTTTCAAAATCATCTAGTGGTTAAGAGGTAGTGAGTGGGGGTGGGGATGAAATAAGACTGGGTATGTGTTGATGATTCCACAAACTGGGTGACAGGTATTTGGTGATTCATTATATTACTTTCTTTACTTTTGTGCATGTTTTTAAATTCCCATAGGGAAAGCTAATATATATCTCTTTCTCAACAACTTAGTGAATAACCACTGTAGCGAACTTTCATTCAGAACACCCTATTTGTTATGGGAGAAAACTGAGCAGATCTGCCCATGCAAAATTCCTAAAGAGTTCAGAACATCCTGAACCTGTGGATGTTTTCTCTCCCATCCCCTTCTCTCAGATCTGTTGCTAGAGCTTATGGTTCTGATCCTTTAGATAGGGGTACAATGGTTATAAGTTATTTTATAGGGGCTCCTTATCTGTGTTATTCATGAGGGCAGGGACTGTGCCTATTTCATATTTGAATCCTGGAATGTAGCCAGGATTCAATAAAAGTTTATTGAATGCACATCAAATATGTTATAATTATTTAAAAGATCTGTACAAAATACGATATGAGTTGGGTTATGACGTTATGACTCAAGGTTCTTTTTTTTTTTTTTTCTTTTTTTTTTTTTTGAGACGGAGTCTCGCTCTGTCACCTGGGCTGGAGTGCAGTGGCCGGATCTCAGCTCACTGCAAGCTCTGCCTCCCGGGTTCACGCCATTCTCCTGCCTCAGCCTCCTGA
>NW_012102031.1:12553614-12554189 GCF_000951045.1 Mandrillus leucophaeus
CTACCTACCTACCTACCTATCTAGAGAGAACCAAGTGTGTTGTTAAAACTGCTGACTGTGAGGTTCAGATGAGTGGAAAGTCAAATGGAGTTCATCCATTCAGTCACCAACTTTTTTTTTTTTTTTGCGAGACAGAGTCTTGCTGTGTCACCCAGGCTGGAGTGCACTGGTGCGATCTCGGCTCACTGCAACCTCCGCCTCCCAGGTTCAAGCAGTTCTCTGCCTCAGCCTCCCGAGTAGCTGGGATTACAGGAGCCGACCACCATGCCTGGCTAATTTCTGTATTTTTAGTAGAGAGGGGGTTTCACCATCTTGGCCAGGCTGGTCTTGAACTCCTGACCTCGTGAGGCACCTGCCTTGGCATCAACAACTATTTATTAAGTACCTACTATGCACCAGGCTAGAAACTGTATATAGAACAATTAAGAAGACTGCCAAAGTCCCTAACTTCATACATTATAGAGATGAACTAAGAGAGCTGGTGAGTGGAGGTCCAAGTCACTTTGACTTGGGTAAAGTGAAAATGTGGGCCAGGCGCGGTGGCTCAAGCCTGTAATCCCAGCACTTTGGGAGGC
>NW_012102031.1:12555074-12556319 GCF_000951045.1 Mandrillus leucophaeus
AAAAAAAAAAAAAAAAAAAAAAAAATTAAATCTACCAAGGACTTTAATGAAATGGGTACAGAATGCAACTGGGGAAGAGGAAAATCATCTTGATTTCCCAAAAGGGAATAATAAACTCAAAACCTCCTTTGGAGAAAATACTGAGATGTGTTTTCTGTTGACCAACAGGGAAGGAGTGTTTGGTAATGATAACAAGAAAGGAATCCATGGGAGTAGGGGATGAATTCTGTTCCTAGCAGCACTCTGACATCACTGGATGACCTTGAACAAGACCCATAATTTCTGATGGCTCTTCCTTTCTAAAGACGAGGGTATGGTACATATGGAAATAGTGCTTATAAATGCTTGTTCTGGCAGCATGAAAGAGGTTTAAAAGACAGGTTCTTTCCCATGCGTCTCCTCATCAGTATGACATCTCAGGAATTGTAATTTACAACAAAGCATATCATAGATCATAAGGCCAGTGCCACTCTTGACCTCTGGAAAGCTCTAGTTCAAGGAAGAGGTTTTCTTAACAGGCTTTCTGCATCAGAAGTTCAGTCCACAACTGGCAGGAAGTAGCAGCACTGAGCTGAAGCAGATGGGTGTAGCCTGAGTTCCTGTGAGGATGAACTAAAAACAGCAGCCAGTATTCTTTGACATCAAGGGAGTGGGCCTCAGTAGTGGATGAGTCTGGGTCCAGAAGAAATAGTGCAAACAAGGCTTTCTAAAACAGTAGAAAACAACTCAGAAAACAAGAGCCGGGAAAATCTAACCACAGGACAGTAAGGCAATAAAACAAACACTTCTTAATCACCTCAAATGACAAGTGTGCTGATTATGCAAATGATCCACACAGAAGTACTTGCATCAAAAAAAGGAGAGTATGAAATAATGATCACAATATACTAAAAGGTACTAAAAATCAGAAGCACATTTGGAGTAATAAAAGTAGAGCATTCAAAAAGCTAAATAAAACAATATATGATACTGGTAGGGAGTAGACATATATATATATAGAACAGAATTGAAAGTCCAGAAATAAATTCACACATCTGTGGTCAACTGACTTTCCATGAGAGTATTAAGACTACTTGGCCAGCTGGGCCAGGCACGGTGGCTCACGCCTGTAATCCCAGCACTTTGGGAGGCCGAGGCGGGAGGATCACGAGGTCAGGAGATCGAGACCATCCTGGTGAAACCCCATCCCTACTAAAAACACAAAAAATTAGCTGGGTGTGGTGGCGGGCGCCTGTAGTCCCAGCT
>NW_012102031.1:12556369-12557877 GCF_000951045.1 Mandrillus leucophaeus
ACTCCATCTCAAAAAAAAAAAAAGAAAAGAAAAAATAGCCGGACATGGTGGTGCACATCTGTAGTCTTAGCTCCTCGGGAGGCTGAGGTGGGAGAATCGCTGAGGTGGAGGTTGCAATGAGCTAAGATTGTGCCACTGCACTCCAGCCTGGGTGACAGAGCGAGACCATATCTCAAATAAAAAAATAAATACAAATAAAAAGGAAGGATATTCTGACATGTGCTACAACATGGATAAACCTTGAGGGCATTATCATAAGTAAAATTAACTACTCACAAAAAACAAATACTGTATGATCCCACTTATATGCCATACCTCAAGTAGTCAAATTCATACTATAGAGTCAGAGAGTACAATGGTGGTTGCCAGGGGCTGGGGGAATGGGGAATGCAGAGTTGGAAATTGGGATCTTAAATGTGGGTTAATGGCCAGATGTGGTCACTCACGCCTTTAATCCCAGCACTTTGGGAGGCCAAGGCCAGTGGATTGCTTGAGCCTAGAGTTTGAGACCAGTCTGGGCAAAATGGCAAAACCTTGTCTCTACAAAAATTACAAAAAATTTACCTGGGCATGGTGGCACTCACCTGTAGTCTGAGCTACTCGGGAGGGTGAAGTGGGAGGATTGCTTGAGCACAGGAGGTTGAGGCGGCAGTGAGCCGTTGAGTGTGCCACTGCACTCTAGTCTGGGTGACAGAGGAGTGAGACTCTGTCTCCAAAAAAAAAAAAAACCCCGAAAAAAGTGGGTTAATGAAATCAACCTGAAACCATCTACTTTCATCACTGAAACGAAATTCTACCTTGTGAAAATTTAAACTCATTTAGTCCATAACAATTTTCAGTAGGCACAAAGACTAGAGAGTTTTGTTATAAAACATTAAATCAGCTGGGCGCAGTAGCTCACACCTGTAATCCTAACACTTTGGGAGGTCGAGGCGGGCAGATCACAAGGTCAGGATATCAAAACCATCCTGGCTAACACGGTGAAACCCCATTTCTACTAAAAATACAAAAAATTAGCCAGGCGTGTTGGTGGGCGCCTGTAGTCCCAGCTATTTGTGAGGCTGAGGTAGGAAAACGGCAGTGAACCCTGGAGGCGGAGCTTGCAGTGAGCCGATATCGTGCCACTGCACTCCAGCCTAGGTTACAGAGCAAGACTCCGTCTCAAAACAAAACAAACAAAACAAACAAAAAACATTAAATCAGCCCCGGTGCACTGGCTCACACCTGTAATCCCAGCACTTAGGTAGGCTGAGGTGGGTGGATCGCCTGAGGTCAGGAGTTCAAGACCAGCCTGGCCAACATGGCAAAACCTCGTCTCTACCAAAAATACAAAAATTAGCCAGGTGTGTGGTGCACACCTATAATCCCAGCTACTTGGGAGGCTGAGGCACGAGAATCACTTGAACCCAGGAGGCAGAGGTTGCACTGAGCTGAGATTGAGCCACTGCACTCCAGCCTTGGTGACAGAGTGAGACCCTGTCTCAAAAAAAAAAAAAAAAAAAAAAAAA
>NW_012102031.1:12558033-12559614 GCF_000951045.1 Mandrillus leucophaeus
GTATGTTGTAAAATGATGAGTTTCATGGTATGTGAATTATATCTCAATAGAAAAGAGCATTTATAAAGTTCTTGTTGCTAAATTTATTTACTTTCAGTAAATTTTATTTTAAAAGATATCTATGGGCCGGGTGCAGTGGTTCATGCCTGTAATCCTAGCACTTTAGGAGGTTGAGGTGGGCGGATCACCTGAGGTCAGGAGTTTGAGACCAGCCTGGCCAACACAGTGAAACCCTGTCTCCACCAAAAATACAAAAATTAGCCAGGCGTGGTGGCGGGCACCTGTAATCCCAGCTACTCAGGAGGCTGAGGCAGGAGAATCACTTGACCCCAAGAGGCGGAGGCTGCAGTGAGCCAAGATCACGCCACTGCACTCCAACCTGGACAACAGAACAGAGCAGGACTCTGTCTCAAAAAAAAAAAAAAAAGTCTATGTCTTAATGTCTTCATGGTGCTGGGACATAACTGACATTTGAAGCCTTGAATGCCTCTCTCTTTGCAAAGTCATTTGTTACTACTCAGTTACCATCTCACCTCCAATATCCAACTGCATACCAAACCTCTAGCCAGTACTAGAACACATATTACCGAGCTCTTCCATACTTTAGCACCCGCACACATGCTGTTCCTTCTGCCCAAAAACTTTTGTGCCTTCAGTCCATCTCATCCAAGCCTGTTTTTCAATGCCCAACACAAATGTCACTGGTACCCTGAAACTTCAACTCCTCCTTGCCCCATCTCAGAAAATGTAACTTTCTGTATTCTTCTCTCTGTATATTCCTCTACAGAGGTATTTCTTATACTATACCATAACCACCTTGTCCCATGTTTGTTCTCTTCTTCCGTCTTCATCCCAGACTGGGACTCCAGGGAGGTACAATTTTTTTTTTTTTTTGTGACGGAGTCTCGCTCTGTTGCCAGGCTGGAGTGCAATGGCGTGATCTTGCCTCATTGCAACTTCCACCCCTCAGGTTCAAGTGGTTCTCCTACCTCAGCCTCCCCAGTAGCTGGGATTACAGGTGCACGTCACCATGCCCAGCTAATTTTTGTATTTTTAGTAGAGACGGGATTTCACTGTGCTGACCAGGATGGTCTCGATCTCTTGACCTCATGATCCGCCCGCCTCAGCCTCCCAAAGTGTTGGGATTACAGGCATGAGCCACCGCACCTGGCCAGAGGTACAACTTTCTTAGTCAATCTTGAGCACCAGTGTAGTGCTTAGAAGAGGGTAGTGAGAGAAGAGCTGACATTTACTGAATGCCTAAGAAGTTCAGGGCACATAACAATCTTCACAACCATCCTGTGAAGTACATATTACCTTATCCATTTTACAGATAAAGAAACTTGAGTTTTAAGAAAGGTACAGCAATTTTCCTAAGGTCATTCCACCTGTTAAATGATGGAATAGAGGAGTCGAGACCAGATTGGACTTCCGCCTCTTTTTTTTTTCGGAGACGGAGTCTGGCTCTGTCGCCCAGGCTGGAGTGCTGTGGCGAGATTTCCACTCACTGCAAGCTCCGCCTCCCGGGTTCATGCCATTCTCCTGCCTCAGCCTCCCCAGTAGCTGGGACTACAGGCGCCC
>NW_012102031.1:12561019-12563959 GCF_000951045.1 Mandrillus leucophaeus
AAAAAAAAAAAAAAAAAAAAAAGAGACTACTCAATGGAGAAAGGTTAATCTATCAACAAATAGTGCTGGATATCACATGCAAAATAGGATATCAGAAGCATAAAACACTAAAGGAAAAAACAGATACAATTGAGTTCATCAAAATTTAAAACTTTATGCATCAAAGGACTATCAAGAAAGTGAGAAGACAACCCATGGATTGGGAGAAAATATTTCCAAGTCATATATCTGATAAGGTTCTAGTATCCAGAGTATATAAAAAACTCTTGGTTGGGTGCGGTGGCTTATGCCTGTAATCTCAGCACTTTGGGAGGTTGAGGCAGGTGGATTACCTGAGCTCAGGAGTTCCAGACCAGCCTGGGCAGCATGGTGAAACCCCATCTCTACTAAAAACACAAAAAATTAGCTGGGCACTGTAGTGTGCACCTGTAGTCCCAGCTACTTGGGAGGCTGAGACAGGAGAATCACTTCAGCTTGGGAGGTGGAGGTTGCAGTGAGCCGAGATTGTGCCACTACACTCCAGCCTGGGCAACAGAGTGAGACCTTGTCAAAAACAAAAACAAAAACAAAACAAAACAAAACAAAAACCACGAAAAACAACCCTTACAACTCAACAACAAAAAGACAACCCGATTTTTAAAATGGGGGAAAGGATTTCAAGAAACATTTCTTCAAAGAATTAAACAGCCAACAAGCACATTAGTCATTAGGAAAATGGAAATCAAAACCACAATGAGATCCTACTTCACACTCATAAAGATGGTAATCATAAAAAAGGAAAAAAAACCCAACAACATCCTTGTTGGCAAGGATGTGGAAAAATTAGAATCCTCATACGTCGCTGGTGGGATGTAAACTGGTACAACCACTAGTACTTAACTATAGCCATACCACCCTGAACATGTCCAATTTTGTCTAATCTTAATGTGGAAAAACTGATATGGAAAATAGTTTGATCAGCCGGGCATGGTGGCTCAAGCCTGTAATCCCAGAACTTTGGGGAGCTGAGAGGGGTGGATCACCTGAGGTTGGGAGATGGAGACCAGCCTGGCCAACATGGTGAAACCTGTCTCTACTAAAAATACAAAAATTAGCCAGGTGTGGTGGCACACACCTGTAATCACAGCTGCTCAGGAGGCTGAGGCAGGAGAGTCATCTGAACCCAGGAAGCGGAGATTGCAGTGAACCAAGATCACATCACTGCACTTCAGCCTGGGTGACAGAGCAAGACTCCATCCAAAACAAAGAAAAGAAAATAGTTTGATGGTTCCTCGAAAAGTTGAACATAGAATAACCAGCAATACCACTCCTAGGTATATGCTCAAAAGAAATGAAAATAGGTATCAAACAAAAGCCTGCACACGAATATTCATAGTAGCATTATTCATAACAGCCAAAAGGTGGAAACAACTCAAATGTCCACCAGTTGATGACTGGATAAACAAAATATGGTACATCCATACACAGGAATATTATTCGGCCATAAAAAGAAATGCTGATACATGCTACAACTTAGATGAACCTTGAAAACATCATGCCTAATAGAAGAAGCCAGACACAAAAGGTTGCATATAGTATGATTCCAATTACATAAAATGTCCAGAATAGGCAAATCCATAGAAATAGAGAGATCAGTATTTACTTGGAACACTTGGGACAATAAAAAATAATAAATAAAATTTTTAAAAAAGAAAGAAATCAGAAGTTGCCAGAGGATGAGGAGAAAGGAAAATGATGAGTGGCTGCCAACAGGTACCAGGTTTCTCCCATTCAAGTACTAACCAGACCCAACCGTGCTTAGCTTCTGAGATCAGACAAGATTGGACATGTTCAGGGTGGTATGGTTATAGACAGATACCAGGGTTTCTTTTTGGGGTGACGAAATGTTCTGGAATTAGATAGCGGTGGTGGTTACACAACCTTGTGAATATACAGACATGAGCCACATAATGATGTTTCAGTCAGCAACATATGCATACATGACAGTGGTCCTATAACACAGTGGTCCCCAACCTTTTTGGCACCAGGGACTGGTTTCATGGAAGACAATTTTTCCATGGACTAGGGGGGAGGGGGGATGGTTTCAGGATGAAACTGTTCCACCTCAGATCATCAGGCATTAGTTAGATTCTCGGAAGGAGTGCGCAACCTAGATCCCTAGCATGTGCAGTTCACAATAGGGTTCACGCTCCTATTAGAATCTAATGCCACCACTGATCTGACGAAAGGCAGAGCTCAGATGGTAATGCTTGCTCATACGCTGCTCATCTCCTGCTGTGTTACTGGGTTCCTCACAGGTCACGGCCCTGGGGGTTGGGGACCCCTGCTATAATATTATAATACCATATTTTTACTGTACATTTTCTATGTTTAGATACACTAATACTTATCATTGTGTTACAGCTGCTTACAGTATTTAGTACAGTTAGATGTTGTACAGGTTTGTAGCCTGAGAGCAATAGGTTATACCATATAACCTAGATATGTACTAGGCTGTCCCGTCCAGGTATGTGTAATTATACTCTATGATGTTTGCATGATGCATTTCTCAGAACCTACCCTTGTTGTTAAGTGATGCACAGGTACTAACAACTGCTGAACCGTATGTTGTAAAATGATGAGTTTCATGGTATGTGAATTATATCTCAATAGAAAAGAGCATTTATAAAGTTCTTGTTGCTAAATTTATTTACTTTCAGTAAATTTTATTTTAAAAGATATCTATGGGCCGGGTGCAGTGGTTCATGCCTGTAATCCTAGCACTTTAGGAGGTTGAGGTGGGCGGATCACCTGAGGTCAGGAGTTTGAGACCAGCCTGGCCAACACAGTGAAACCCTGTCTCCACCAAAAATACAAAAATTAGCCAGGCGTGGTGGCGGGCACCTGTAATCCCAGCTACTCAGGAGGCTGAGGCAGGAGAATCACTTGACCCCAAGAGGC
>NW_012102031.1:12565129-12567538 GCF_000951045.1 Mandrillus leucophaeus
CTGCAAGCTCCGCCTCCCGGGTTCATGCCATTCTCCTGCCTCAGCCTCCCCAGTAGCTGGGACTACAGGCGCCCCCATCATGCCCGGCTAATTTTTTGTATTTTTAGTAGAGACCGGGTTTCACCCTGTTAGCCAGGATGCTCTTGATCTCCTGACCTCGTGATCCACATGCCTCGGCCTCCCAAAGTGCTGGGATTACAGGCCTGAGACACCGCGCCCAGCCCTGTCTTTTTTTTCTTTTTCTTTTTTTTTGAGATCGCCCAGGCTGGAGTGCGGTGGCGCCATCTCGGCTCACTGCAAGCTCCGCCTCCCGGGTTCACGCCATTCTCCTGCCTCAGCCTCCCCAGTAGCTGGGACTAGGGGCGCCTGCCACCACGCCCGGCTAATTTTTTATATTTGCAGTAGAGAGGGGGTTTCACAGTGGTCTGGATCTCCTGACCTCGTGATCTGCCCGCCTTGGCCTCCCAAAGTGCTGGGATTACAGGTGTCAGCCACTGCGCCCGGCCTTTTTTTTTTTTTTTGAGAAGGCATCTCTCTCTGTCGCCCAGGCGGGAGTGCAGTGGCACTATCTTGGCTCACTGCAATCTCCACCTCCCAGGTTCGTGCCATTCTCCTGCCTCAGCCTCCGGAGTAGCTGGGACTACAGGCACCCACCACCACGCCCGGCTAATTGTAATTTTAGTAGAGATGGGGTTTCACCCTGTTAGCCAGGATGGTCTCGATCTCCTGACCTCATGATCTGCCCGCCTCCGCCTCCCAAAGTGCTGGGATTATAGGCATGAGCCACCGCGCCAGGCCGGACTTCTGCCTCTTAAATCCAGGGTTCTCCTGTCACTACAGTGAGGTATTGACTAACATAAGCTATGAGATATCACTGCCTGGGTACATATCCCAGCTCTTCCACTTATCTTTGTGGCTTTACGCAAATTAACCTCTTTATGATTGTTTCTTCATTTGTAAAAGGAAGATAATAACAGTGCCTATATATAGGGTTTTATGAAGAATAAATGAGATAGTATATATAAAGCACTTAGAACAGTATCTGGCACATACTAGGTGCTCAATAGATGTTAGCTATGACATTTATTACTGTCCCACATTGAGCTGGTGTTTGTTAAACACTGGATGACTGGATAAAATGTACATCTTTCATGCAGAGATTGCTGGATTATCCATTTCACTGATTCAGGACCAGAGTCTCTGAGGAATCCAGAGAGGGGATGTTAAAGCCCTAAGAAGTAAAAACACTAAAATGATAACATTTTGACCTTCTGAAGACTCTTTGAGGTGGCAATGGCCACAAAATTGAGCGGAAACAAAATATTTTCGCCCCATTTCCAGATAAATTGGATTTGCTAAACCGCCCAGAATAACAAGAGCAAGAATTAGATGTTCAGCTAAGCTCTAGCTTCTGATCCTAGATGGTGGCAATAACAACAATAGTATTAATGATAATTGCAGAAACTCTTGATATGTGTGAGGCTTCTTCTAAATGCTTTATATACATTAACAATTTAATGTTCATCGGAGCAGATTCTCCTACTGTATCCAAGACAGCAGAAATTCAGAGCAAAAAGGAGATTGCTGCCTGATAGCAGAGCCACTCTAGGAATGGGGAGATTTTCTCATAAATCCAATGACTGGTAAAAGTGACAAGAGGTTAGTCCACTTAGTGTTGGAAAGGACAAGATCCTAGAAAGTGGAAATGCTCCACTATTGCTTTAGGGGCAACAGCCTGGCTGCAACTGGGAAGACTTTCTATTTCTAACGTCAGGATAATAGGGAAGCTCCTGCCAATGCTGCATAGAACTAAGGACACTTAGCAGTGATGGCTGACTTCCAACTGAGCCATTAAGGTAAATGTGGAAGAAAGCTCCAGGTAGAAATATCTTTGGGAACTCAGAGAACACACTAAGTGTCTGAAGCTGGTACTTAATCTATTATTGAACTCAGAGTTTGCCATTCTGGGGCCAATTTGAGTCCACTTATGACACCTCCCGCAACACTGCTCATTTCTGTTAACTGGACTTCACAGAGGGTGAGAAGGGCAGCAATCAGATCATATAATTGGGCCTCATTGTAATAAAATGTTGATTTCTCTTGTCCTTGGACTTCCTTCCAGCCACAATCACTCTATGATCTTGTCTGGGATTCTTTTTCCTTTCTCTCTCCATTTTGCTGACTGTAATGGAATAATAGCAGAAGCTCTCAATCTGTATGAGGCAAATATATGAAGAATATGTAACACTGACTGTGTTTCCTAATAGACAAATTATCTAAAGGACATCTCTTTTTTTTTTTTTTTTTTTTGAGACGGAGTCTCGCTCTGTAGCCCAGGCTGGAGTGCAGTGGCCGGATCTCAGCTCACTGCAAGCTCCACCTCCCAGGTTCACGCCATTCTCCGGCCTC
>NW_012102031.1:12567603-12569755 GCF_000951045.1 Mandrillus leucophaeus
GATCTCCTGACCTCGTGATCCGCCCATCTCGGCCTCCCAAAGTGCTGGGATTACAGGCTTGAGCCACCGCGCCCGGCCTAAAGGACATCTCTTAAGAAGAGATGAGATGGAGCCAACTGTGAGAAAAAAAAAATGGGTGAAGAAAGTTTCAAGCAGAAGACTCCATAGAGCAGAATGGGAAAGATGGCCAGGAGAAAAGTGAGATAATAAAAGGAAAAGCAGTCCCTGACACAGAAGGTACTCAACAGCTATTTGCTGACTGAAAGAACAAACACTGATAAGAGAATGAAATACCAGGATTATAAAGAGGGAACAAATATATTTTCCCGTCTACCTTGTTGTTACCCCACCCAGGATATATTTAGATTGGTGCAAAAGTCATTGTGGTTTTTGAATAGTTAATAGATTAACATCTAATTTATGTATTGTTTACATACATACATGTACAAACTACAACCATGTATGATACATTTAAAGTAATATGCTAGGCATAGTGGTGCATACCTATAGTCCCAGCTATTCAGGAGGCTAAGGTGGGAAGACTGCTTGAGCATAGGAACTCAAGTCAGCTTGGGCAACATAGCAAGACCCTGTCTCTAAACAAAGAAAACAAAAAAAGTAAAGTAATTAATGCCAAACATTGCAATCAGGGTTTGGTGTACTTGAAATACACAAATGAGTATTTTTACATGCTGAAGACACAGCAACCAACAACTAGGGCTAAAGTACTGCATTCCTAAAGTTAACCCACAGAGCCTATCATGCCATGCCAAAGTTCATTTCTCCGGCTCCAAACCTGGAACTTTCCTTTCCTATTTCCTCTCCCTAACAGCTTAGAGCTACTGGACTCCATCCTTGGACTCCTCTGTTCACTGCAAATGTTCTTTATAAGCTATGAAATCCGGATTTGAGGTCTGGTTTCTTACTTCAACTTTGAAACTCATTTCCCACCCCAAGTTAACACAATCTCAAAATATTCATGAATTTTATGGCTAGACCTAAAGCTTCTTTGTGCCTCCCTGCCAGCCTGCCTTTGTTTTAGTACCTTCTAGCCTGTCCTCACTTGAGTTTTTACTCTAATTTTTTGTCCAGTCATCCCATCACTAGTCCCTTATCAAACTGCTTGCTGGACATTTCTGTATACATACCTTGCTTGTCCTTACGTCAAATTCAAAACCACCAAGACCAAATCCAATTAAGGAAGGAGACCACTACTACTCCTGCTGCCCTCCTCCCCACACCTTGCCTAGTTCACAAGACAGGGGGAAAGAGAGAAAGAAACAAAAGTAAGATAAATAGCCAGACAACCTTGGCACCACCACCCAGTCCTAGGAGTTAAAAAAAGTAATAATAATAACATCAACCCCGGACCTAAACTACTTGTGTTATCTGTAAATCCGACACTGTATGAAAAAAAAAGCATTGTAAAACTTTTTGTTCCGTTAGCTGATGCATGTAGGCCCCAGTCCCGTTTCTTCCCACGCTTGCTCAATTTATCACGACACTTTCACGTGGACCCCTTAAAGTTGTAAGCCTTTGAAAAGGCCAAGTATTTCTTTTTCGGGGAGCTCAGCTCTTAAGATGCAAGTCTGCCAACGCTCCTGGACGAATAAAAAACCTCTTCCTTCTTTAATCCGGTGTCTGAGGAGTTTTGTCTGCGGCTCGTCCTGCTACACAATGTGTGTTCCCAAATCAACTCTCCTTCCTCACCTCCCTGGTATGGTTACTGACCAATTAGAATTAATGTTCAACCACTCAGAATGCCATAGGAGGTAGGCCAAATCAGTGTACTGAGCCCAATGTCAGCCCTGTCCATAATCCTTCCACCCAGCTAAACTTGGAGGAATTGTCTATTCTCATAGTCTCCCTTCATCATTGATTTATTCCTTCCATAATCCACACATTTTTAGCCCTCCTTCCTTACCATCAAAATTCCTCCTGACAAGGTCACCAATAGCCTTCTTCTTGCTAAAACCAACGAATTCTTTTTAGCTTTTATTTCACTTGATCATCCTTGGTAACATTTAACAATGCTGACCATTCCCTCCTCCCTGAAACACTCTCCTCAGCTTCTCTGACATTATACTCTTCTGATTGCAATCCAATCACCTCTGGTGATGCCTTCTCAGTCTTCCCCAAACCTGCTTTTCCT
>NW_012102031.1:12569963-12582334 GCF_000951045.1 Mandrillus leucophaeus
TGGTCTCGATCTCCTGACCTCGTAATCCACCCCCCTCGGCCTCCCAAAGTGCTGGGATTACAGGCGTGAGCCACCGCGCCTGACCACCTCAGGTTTCTTATCTCAGTGAATGATACCACTATCCCCTAAGCTCCTAAACCAGAAACCAAATTCCTTATTCTTATTTGCTCCTAACATTCCTTCAGTCATTGAATCCTGCTTATTCTTAGTTTGCTTCTCTTCACTGCCTACATTTTTCTTTTTTTCTTTTTTCTTTTTCTTTTTTTAAAATGAGATGGAGTCTTGCTCTGTTGCCCAGACTGGAGTGCAGTGGTGCGATCTCGGCTCACGGCAACCTCCACCTCCCTGGTTCAAGCGATTCATCCGTTTCAGCCTCCCGAGTAGCTGGGACTACAGGCGCGTGCCACCAGGCCCGGCTAATTTTTGTATTTTTAGTAGAGACAGGGTTTCACCATGTTGGCCAGGCTGGTCTCAAACTCCTGACCTTGTGATCCGCCCGCCTTGGCCTCCCAAAGTGCTGGGATTACAGACGTGAGCCACCATGCCCGGCCTTCACTGCCTACATTTTTAAAGCACTTAACCATGTGCTAGGCAGGTGTGTTCTAAGTTATTTAATCCTTGCAACAAGACTGTAAGGTAAATTTTATCATCTCTAATTTTCAGATTAGGTAACAGAGGCAAAGAGTGGTTAAATAACTTGCATAAGGTCACATAACTACTAAGTGGCAGATCAGGATTCAAACCCAGGTGGCCTGACTCAATTCTGGGTCCAGGTCACTATTCTATCTCACTGAAATCTCTGCAACAGCCTCCTTGGTTTCCAGCTTTGCATCATGGCTTCCCTGTAGCCACAGCGATCTTTGTTAAAACATAAATCTGACTCTTGCTACTCTTTTGCATGAAATTCTTTACTGGCTCTTTATTACCTTCAGAATAAAGTCTACATTCAATATGACATTCAGGGACCTCCATAACCTAGCCAGAAAGTGTTTACTTCTTTGGCTTCATGTTTTTGGGTTTTGGCCCCATTTTAACTACGACCCTAAAAGCTCCACTAGCACAATGATAGCCTATACTTCCAGGTTTCTGCATTGTTTGATGTGCCAAGAACACTCTTTCCCATCTTCACATTTGACTTCTTCTGATGAGTCTTTTCTGACCTCCTAAGACTAGGGTGTATGCCTCTCCTGTGAGCTCCCACAGCCCCCAGTTCTAATTCTTCCTGTAGCATTTATTTCACTGTGTTATTGCCCATCTACTAATATTAATATCTGCTTTATCACAAGATTGTGAGCTTCCTGAGAATGGGAACTGTGTAGGATTCACTGTTGTATCCTCAGTACTCACTGCTGCCTACCTGGTGCACGGTACGCAATATTCATTTAATGAATAAAACTTTATTGTCTATATCACACTCTTTAACACTTACTTATATAATGCCCTATATTGATTTTATTTTCATGTGTGTTAGCCTGATCTTTAAAACCAGAATGTCGGTTTCTTGAAAGATAGCAAATATACCCAGTACTTCTTTTATATATTTATTTACTCTTAGGCTGGGCGCAGTGGCTCACGCCTATAATCCCCACATTTTGGGAGGCTGAGGCAGGAGGATCACTTGAGTCCAGGAGTTTGAGGTCATCCTGCGTATAGTGAGACCACATTTCTATAAAAAATAAGCAAAATTAGCTGGCATGGTGGCATGTACCTGTGGTCCCAGCTACTCAGGAGAGCTGAGATGGGATGATTGCTTGAGCTCCAGAGGTTGAGGCTGCAGTAAGCCATGATCATGCCACTCCAGCCTGGTGACAGAGCAAGATCCTGTCTCATAAAAGAAAAAACTATCTTTAGAGATGGGGTATCACTCTGTCACCCAGGATGGAGTGCAGTGTCATGATCATAGCTCACTGCAGCCTCGAACTCTTGGACTCAAGAGATCCTCCCACCTTAGCCTCCCAAGTAGCTGGGACTACAGGTCTGTGCTGCCATGCCCAGCTAATATTTTTATTTGTAGAGATGGGGAGGGGTCTCATTATGTTGCCTAGGCTGGTCTTGAACTTCTGGCCTTAAGCAATACTCCTGCCTCAGCCTCCCAAAATGTTGGAATTATAGGCAAGACCCACCATGCCTGGCCTATACCTAGTACAAGTTAGGGGGTACTCACAAAACTTTCTGATAACAATTTATTCAGGCATCAATGAATGTCAACAATCCAATGATTCTGGTAATATTTCTCTCTCTCTCTCCCTCCATATGAGGAAACTGAGTCATAGTTTAGTAGCTTGCCTAAGATGACATAGCTAGGAAGCAAGAGAGCTGGGATTTGAATCCTGATGTTGGTGCCTGTATTCTTAACCACTATGATAACAGGCTAAGAAAACTAAAATTACAGATGCTAAGTAACTTACCTAAGATCTTTTTAAACATTTAGAAAGTCTTTTTTTTTCCTTTGATAGTACGCAAGGAACTAAGATCATAGTGCAGTGCTAAGACTAGAACCCAAGTATTTCCAAAGGCTACGCTCGGCCAGGCATGGTGGCTCACACCTGTAATCCCAGCACTTTGGGAGCCTGAGGCGGGAGGATCATGAGGTCAGGAGTTCAAGATCAGCCTGACCAACATGGTGAAACCCCATCTCTACTAAAAATACAAAAAATAGCTAGGCGTGGTGGCGGGTGCCTGTAATCCCAGCTACTCGGGAGGCTGAGGCAGAAGAATCTTGCTTGAACCCAGGAGGCAGAGGTTGCAGTAAGCCGAGATCACGCCACTGCACTCCAGTCTGGGTGACAGAGTGAGACTTTGTCTTAAAAACAAAAACAAAAACAAAACCCAAAGCCTATACTCATACATTATTTGGTATACCGCTTCTCCTACTTTAAAAGTCAGTACTAAGCTCATACTGGGTGTTAATACATTTTAAAACTGCAAATCCAGTTTACTGAAATTGGAGAATATCAGATTCCCTTCCAAGAGAGACAGAGTTGTAGCTTAGTGGGTGAATTCACCTTTTATATTGACAGTCTAGTCTTACGAACCAATTAAGTTTGTAGTTTCTGCATTCCTCCTGTGACACCGAAGACTGTGTTTTCATCAATGTGAAAACCATGCTATCTCAGCTAAATCAAAATCCACTCTCATTCAAGAATTTATTCTTCCTTTTATTTCTCAACACCAGTGACATGTTCCCAAGTTCTCTGCCTTTACGGATCCTTAGTTCCCAGTGTGGAATGTCTTATTTCTGAAAGCAACCTGTGATTGACAAGCCTTCTTGGCTATTCTGTAGTTTACCCTAAAAAAAAAAATCCGTTCTCTCTGTCGGCTCATTAGACTGCTTTTCCTTACATGGTACTCTGCTTTTCATTTCAAGCATTTATTAAAACTAAACTATGTACCAAGCATACACAAAATGGATATAACCTAACTCACTGAAGGCACTTTCAAAGAAACAGCCTTGGTGTTTAGATATTTTGACTAGAATATTATTTCCCTAACAAGCTGCATAAAACCATCCCTGTTCAGTTTGTAATTATACACCAAAATATTGAGCACAATCTCAGTAGCTACTTCTATAGCACATCATATAAAGTGAATTGCTGGAGCCAACTCATTAGATCTTACTCCAAAGATTTTTACCAACACCTTGGCCCTCTTTTGCTGACAAAAAGGATTCTTAAGCCTTTTAACAGCTTTATGACTTCCTTATTAGAGCTCACCCACTAACATATACTATTAACAAAATGAACTGCCCATCCTTCTTGGGAAACACTCTGGAGAATATTTCATGATTTCATAGCACAGTTTTGTCTCTGGATTAGTACGAAACTGAGAATCAAACATCCCTGGAATATTCTGTAAAACATGAGTATTATGTTTCACAATGTTGTCTTCAAGGATATAAACAATTCAAAATTTAAGTATTTGAGTAGTACTGTATCATATTATTATTGCTGTGATATTTTCAGAAGAAATCTGAAGTCTGGAGTAAGTCTGGAGTAACTACGGGTCATAAAATATGGCCATCTTGCCCCAATAAATGGAGCAAAGTTCAAATCTGGATCATCAGAAAAAGACAACAGGCACATTTCTAAACCAAATCTGATTGTCTTGAGGAAGAAAGGTACTGAACCTGTTAGAGTACATCTCTGAAGGACTGAGAATCAAGTCCTTCATTCCCCCGCCCCCCAAAAAATCCAATCAATCATGCTGATAAATGTCTTAGTTACAGGGGAGAAAAAATAGAGATGACTAAGCCGAAAAACATCTCCTTCTGGCTTTGTATCTTTTCTGGGCAGTGCTGTTCCTGATAAGACACATGACACAAAATATGGTTTTGCTGAATATCAAGGTAAGTTAGGGAAAACGGTAGTTTTTTGAATAGGAAAAATTAGATGACAACAGCAACAGGTAAAGCAGCCTTGGGCTTCTGAGGTAGAAATACTGGCATCCCTACGTAGGCATGGTAGATAATCTGAAAATAGCACAAGTGCTGGCCTGTTATAGCCTGTGTCTACCATAAACAGAGGGAAAAGTATTACAATCTAGCAAAAGTAGCCCTTCAAAATCTAAGGAGGAGCATTTCATCAGATATCAATAAATGAACCCTCGCTGCATACAAAGGCAATACATTAGGTGCTGAGTGATCAACTTCAAAGAACCTCCTGCTATTCTGAAATTTAAAACTGTACTCACATTTCCTCAAGCCTATATTTTATGTAATGAAACAAAATGCACATCATATATCTCTTGCAACAGTGTGAGAGTAAACATAGGACCCCTCCCACCAAAAATTGTGCAGAGCCCTTCCCCTTCAGCCTTTTGCTACAGAAATATCCTACTGCTTCCCTAAAAATAGTATATGCTTTCTTTCCCAAGTGGAATATCACCCTGTTACTCTCTCCCTTACTCTGCTTCACTTTTTTTTGCATAATGCTTATGATTACCTGATATTTTACATATTTATCATGTCTCTCCCAATTAGAATATAAGCTTCATGAGGGCAGAAATTTCAAATATTTTGTTCACAGATGTATTCCCAGTATCTAGAACTGTATTTAGCATGTAGCAGATTCTCAAAAATATTTGTAAAATTAATAAAATTTAAAAATCCCTATTATATTGGAATTGTTAAATTAAAAAAAAATTTAAGACAGGGTCTCTCTTTGTTGCCCAAGCTGGAGTGCAGCGGCATGATCACAGCTCACTGCAGCCTCCAACTCCTGAGCTCAAATAATCCTCCCGCCTCAGCCTCCTGAGTAGGTGGGACTACAGGTGAGTGCCACCACACCTGGCTATTTTTTTTTGGTAGCGATGAGGGTCTTGCTATGTTGCCCAGGCTGGTCTCAAAAACTCCTGGGCTCAAGGGATCCTCCCACCTTGGCCTCCCAAATGCTGGGATTTACAGGTGTGAGCCATTATGTCTGGCCAAATTTTAAAATTTTGCCATATCTGTGTTTGTATATGTGTGAATAAATTTACAGACTCTAGGGTGTAATTCACAGTGTAGAACAAGTCAAGAGGCAGAGGATCCGAAACTTGGGTGGGGAGATAGGAGAGTGATTGCAAAAACAAAGCAATGCATCTTATTACATGGACGAAAGGGATCAAACATTATCAGCAAACTATTTTAAAGAGTGAATTAAATTTATCTCTCTATCCTTTCTTTGATTGTAGTGAATTCAAATTCACCTCAGATTAGTTGAATTGACATTAGCTTTCTTCTCTGATAAAGCTTTTAAAATTTATTTAGTAAAGTGGCCAGGCACAGTGGCTCACAACTGTTATCCCAGCACTTTGACAAGCCGAGGTGGGTGGATCACCTGACGTCAGGAGTTTGAGACCAGCCTGGCCAACATGGTGAAACCCCATCTCTACTAAAAAAAATTCAAAAAAAAAAATTAGCCAGGTGTGGTGGCGCACACCTTTAATCCCAGCTACTTGGGAGGCTGAGGCAGGATAATTGCTTGAACCTGGGAGGTGGAGGTTGCAGTAAGCGGAAATGGTGCCACTGCACTCCAGCCTGAGAGACAGAGACTCTGCCTAAAAAAAAAAAAAAAAAAAAAATTTGGAAAGTTGTTTTCCTCCTTATATTACTGCCTGCAAGATCGAAACAGAGTTTCCCATTTCTATTTTGGGATCTGACTGAGTCACAAGGTAGTCTTGGCAAATCACTCTGCTCTATCTCTCAGTTTCTTAAGGCTGCCTGGGAACTTGAACTGTCAGCCAAACAGGAAGAAGGGTCCTTCCGCCTAACTCCAAAAGGCCTAAGTCAAGTGGATATGCTGAGATTTAATGATGGATATAAATTACAGCAAATGGATTCCCTATAGGGTGAGGGGGAAAAAAAGCAAACATTTTACTTAACTTCCTCTATACAATTCGGGGCTGGCAGAAAGGGCAGACTATTACAATGTAGCTGAGCAAATTTTTCCATGTTTGCATAACATGTGTTTTCAACTAAAGATACTCCTTCTATATTACTACTATATACAACACCCCAAAAAACCTCAAATGTAAGTAAAGCAATGTGGCAGATTTTACGCTGGCCAAGTTACACTGTTTTTGTTTTGTTTTGTTTTTTTGGTTTTTTTTAGTGTCAGTGTTCATAAAGGCCCTTTTTCTTTTTCAAGGATGGGTATAAAGTGTTACTTGGCCGGGCACGGTGGCTCACGCCTGTAATCCCAATACTTTGGGAGGCCGAGACGGGCGGATCACGAGGTCAGGAATTCAAGACCAGTCTGGCCAACAAAATGAAACTCCGACTCTACTAAAAATACAAAAAATTAGCTGGGTGTGGTGGTGTGTACCTGTAATCCCAGCTATTCGGGAGGCTGAGGCAGGAGAATTGCGAGAACCCGGCAGTTGGAGGTTGCAGTGAGCCGAGATTGCACTATTGCACTCCAACCCTGGGCGACAGTGTAAGACTCTGTCTCAAAAAGAAAAAAAACAAAACAAAAAAAGTGTTACTCCACTCCCCACCAGATACTCTTATTTTTGCCCCCTATGAGATCATGAATTCCTCCTGGGTGCACAACTCCCTAAAGTGCTCTGTGTTTTATTGCTTATAATTTCCCACATCCCATGATGCCCCTTGATAGAATTATTTTTTCTGTACTCACACAAATGGAAACAGAAGAGATGAAAAACCCTGGGGATGCAGCCTCGCAGGTCTCAAACTGCTAAGCACAACCTGCACATCTCTTGGCTGAGTTCCTTTCTTGGCTCAGAGTCAGATTTTGCATGACCTAGGAGGCTTAGGACCCAGGGGGCGCCTTTCAGCCGAAAAACAGCTCGCGCTGCAGCAAGCTAGCTGGGAAGCTCCCAGTTCTAAAGAGAGGCTGTTTACCAGAAGAGCATAACAAGGGCAGGTCTGACTGCAAGGCTGGGACCGGGAGGCAGAGCCGCCGCAAAGGGGGCCCCAGTTAAACACTGGTCGTTCAATCACCTGCAAGACGAAGGAGGCAAGGATGCTGTTGGCCTGGGTACAAGCATTCCTCGTCAGCAACATGCTCCTAGCAGAAGCCTACGGATCTGGAGGTGAGATTACAATCTTTCCTTTCCGCAGCAACTTCATGAAACAGAAGGGGTAAAGTCCCCCATACAGGGCCAGGATGACAGGAAACGAAGCGTTTAGCTGGTTTCTGTTGTCCTGTGAAAGCTTTTCCACCCCTCCTTTCCTTGTCAGGGGCTTGCAGCTCCATCTTTGCCATTAAGAACAAAGGCAAGAAGCCACTTTCTCTTTGCCTTTCCTTGCTCATGAGTGGATGGAGCTTGGGGGTTCATCTCCCCTACTCCCCAAGCCCTGTTCTTTCTAAGACCTTTGCATGGTGTGGTCCTCCTTCCCCAGCCTCCTCCTGTGGTTCTCCTGCAGAGGGGAGTGGGAGCTTGGAGTCTCATCCAGTCAGCGATGAGGCCGGTTTCCTCTGTTTGAGGCTCTCTTGAATCTTTTGCCTGACGGAGTCAAGGCTCCTGGAGAATTCTCCTGGGAGAGAGTATTGCCTGTTAAACGGGCAGTAGGTGGCCGTATCCGTGGAGGAAGAAACACCGGAGTTTATGTAACTGACCATTACAACACAGGGATAAATGTCACGTCTGGGCGCCCACCGTCCCAAAACTCCCATCTCCTCAAAGGGACCCTAAGCCAGGCCTCCTTCTCTCCATCTCCTCCTCCAAAGTGGTCACAAGTTCAAGAGTAACAACCCTTTACACTTCTGCAGCGCTTTCCGGGTTTCAAAAATAAATAAATAAAACCTAACAGTCTCTGAACGTTGACTAAGGGCCAGGCACAGGCTAGGGGCTTCACAGGCGCTTTCTTTTCCGTCTCTTTCGGGCCGCAGAGCAACCCTCTGAGGTGTGTGTAGGGTTGTGGGGAGGGGGCGGAGGGCGTGGGGTGTTGCCAGGAGAGGAGAGGGAGGCCCAGCAGGGCCCAGGGTCCCCCAGCCAGGCTGGGGCTCGGCCCGGGTGGTCCCAGCTCCCCTGCCCGCCACGCTGGGCGTCTTTCCTTCGCTGCCCGCTACTCTGTGTCCGGGGGCTTCTCTTCCTCACAGGTTGTTTCTGGGACAACGGCCACCTGTACAGGGAGGACCAGACCTCCCCCGCGCCGGGCCTCCTCTGCCTCAACTGGCTGGACGCGCAGAGCGGGCTGGCCTCGGCCCCCGTGTCGGGTAAGTGTCCTCCGGAGGATGGCGCCGGGGCTGGCGGGCGGCAGCCGCCGTCCAGGTCCCAGCCCCAGCACACATTTCCTTCTCTTCCCTCTTAGGCGCCGGGAATCACAGTTACTGCCGAAACCCGGACGAGGACCCGCGCGGGCCCTGGTGCTACGTCAGTGGCGCGGCCGGCGTCCCTGAGAAACGGCCTTGCGAGGACCTGAGATGTCCAGGTACCTACCCGGGACCTGGGGAATCCCCGCTCCTGGGGCTGACTGGGAGAGGCGGACAACCGCCGCGCACGTGCAGCCGCGCGATGCCGGCCGGCCCCGCTCCGCCTCCGCGCCGTCCGATTGGCCAGGGCTGTCTCCAGGCCACGGGGCTCAAAGCCCATTGGCCACCGCCGCCACTCGTATGAGCTCATCCGCGGCGAGCGCTTGTAAACAACTGCGCGGGGCGAGGCTAGGTCTTTGCGCGGGGCGAGGCTAGGTCTTTCCGCGGGGCGAGGCTAGGTCTTTCCGCGGGGCGAGGCTAGGTCTTTCCGCCGTGCGCCCCGAGGAGTGGCTTTTGGACCTTCAGCGTTTGTTGACCTTTTGCTGAGGGTCTGCAGTGCGCTAGACCCACACTGCTCACAACCCCCGCTCCCCCACCTCCCCCGACACACATCGCGGGAAGAAGCCGTTTGGGAAGAAGCCGTGTGGGGGATTTGAGTTTCAGAGAAGTTAAGCGATTGACCGAAGGCAGTGGCAGGGGACAGATTTGAATTCACATTTCTTAGATTCTAGAGCGCAGGCTTTTTGCTCCCAAAGCAGCAAGACAGTTTTCTAGGATTAAATGGGATAATCAAAGTAAAGCTTTTTTTTTTTTTTTTTTTTTTTTTTTTGAGTCGGAGTCTCGTTCTGTCACCCAGGCTGGAGTGCAGTGGCGCGATTTCGGCTCACTGCAACTTCTGCCTCAGCCTCCTGAGTAGCTGGGATAACAGGCGTGCACCACGACGTCCAGCTAATTTTTATATTTTTAGTAGAGACGGGGTTTCACCATGTTGGCCTGGCTGCTCTCAAAGTCCTGACCTCAGGTGATCCGCCCGCCGCCCGCCTGGCCTCCCAAAGTGTTGGGATTACAGGCGTGAGCCACTGCTCCCTGCACAAAGTGAAGCATCTCACCTAAGGATTGGCACAGAGCATACGCTTAGATGTGAGCTGCTCAGAGGAAGCATGGGTTGTTTCCTGGAGTGGAGATGGGGGGAATCCCCTGCAGAAGACGGCAACCGAGAGGGGCCTTGAGAAATAGCAAGGATTTGTACAGATAAAGACGTGGGATGCAGGAGAGAGGCCCTTCCCTACGGCCTTCCCCTTTCATTTGCGTTGTCCCCGAGATGGTTCAGTCCTCTCAGGCCTGATCTTGCTTCTAGGGCAGAGTTTGACTTTGGGTTGTGTATGGGGGGACGTTCTTAGGTGACCCACCTACATGTCCCCTAACACTCGGACCAGGTTCAGCTGTGGAATTCACTCAGGGCAGTCCCTGATGAGAGCTGTTTCCCACCTCATCTCCAGAGACCACCTCCCAGGCCCTGCCAACCTTCACGACAGAAATCGAGGAAGCGTCTGAAGGGCCAGGTGTAGATGAGATGCAGGTGTTCGCTCCTGCCAACACCCTGCCCGCCCGGAGTGAGGCGGCCGCTGTGCAGCCAGTGATTGGGATCAGCCAGCGGGTGCGGATGAACTCCAAGGAGAAAAAGGACCTGGGAACTCTGGGTATGACGGTCCCCCACCCCTGCCCTTGTTGGGATTCATCAAGAGATGTCATTTGCTGATTGGGGTGTGGCTAATGGGACCTTGTGTCCTGTCCTTGGCAGGCTACGTGCTGGGCATTACCATGATGGTGATCATCATTGCCATCGGAGCTGGCATCATCTTGGGCTACTCCTACAAGAGGTCAGTAGCTTCTCTTCTGGGCCCTCTTGAGAGGAGGAGGGGAGGAAGGTACACAAAGTCAAATCAAACTTTGTGGCTTTCTTTCCCAAAAGGAAGCAAGATGTTGAAAATCAGCTCAAGATGTAGAGACTTGGTCCTAGTCTTTATCCGCTGACCTTGGACAAAACCCTTTCCTTTGGTGCCTTTACACCTCACTTAAAAGCCTTGTGAGGTATCTTCTTGTTCCCCATTTTACAAACGAAGAAGCCTCTGTCAGAGACTTGCTCAAAGTCACACTGCCTGGGAGTGGCAGAACCTGGATTCAGACCCAGCTGTTTTGATAGCAAATTCCCTGCTGTCTGATCCAACATGCCTGGCATTGAAGCGAGTGGCACTGCAGAAATCAGGCTGGACACTGATTGCAGGGACCTTAAGACCGAATTCTTTCTGTGAGTTATAAAATTCTGCTACTAGAAAAGGTTTCCAGCCACTGTTTTTGCAGTTGGGGCTTACATTTCCTGAGCTATAAGCAGTGGGATCTCCTCTGCTAGGGAAGAAAAAAGTGAGATGCAGAACAGAAAGTCTGTTTGCCACTCTTCACCACATGTGAGAAAGCCAAAGAGGTGACCTATGAAACTCAAGGACATGACCTGTGGCTGGGGCAGCAGGAGAAGAATGCTTATTTGAAAGGTCCCACGAGATGCCCATCAGTGACTGGTGAATGATGGTAAGCCAGACTGGCATTTGTCTTTACATCACTGGCTGATTCTGGAAAATTAGTTGCTATTCTTGGGCAAAATCAGGGGATTTGACTTCTAGCCTTGGGTGTCTGTAATATTCTCCTCTATGGTCTGAGAAATCTTCCTGTGAGGAAAGTGATACAGTAGCCTGCATTTATTTCCTTCCTTCCTTCCGTCCGTCCGTCCGTCCGTCTCTTTTCTTTCCTTCTTTTCTTTGATTTTTTTTTTTTTTCAGGGTCTCGCCCTATTGCCTAGGCTTGAGTGCAGTGGTGCGATCACGGCTCACTGCAGCCTCAACCTCCCAGGGCTCAAGTGATTAACCCCACCCACCCCCACCGAGTAGCTGGGACTACAGGCATGTCCCACCATGCCTGGCTGATTTTTAAATTTTTTGTAGAGACAGGGTCTCACTATGTTGCGCAGGCTAGTCTCAAACTCCTGGGCTCAAGTGATCCTCCTACCTCAGCCTCCCAAAGTGTATAGGCATGAACCACCATACCTGGCATGCAGCCTGCATTTTCCAGTGGTGAGGGCCATGTCTGAGCCCACAGCCTCAGTGGATCACCCAGCAGGGCATCTTTAGAGGCCTTGTAGTCAACCTCCTCATTACAGATGAAAACGGGGAAGTTTGGGTATAATAATAACAGCAGTAGCAAACATGTACCATATGCCAGACACTGCTTCAAGCACATGCTTTAACTCAATTCTCATAGTCACCTTTATGAGGTAAATGTTATTATCTCCAGTTTACAGATGAGGAAACTGAGGCGAGAGGGGATTATATACTTTACCTGAGGTTACACACCTAGCATTTGGTGGAGAGAAGTCCTCTAACTAGCTATCTCTGTGACCCTGGGCAAATTGCTTCAATTTCCTACTCCACATCATTGTGTGAAGCTAAGGCTTGTGACTACTTAGCTCAGGGTGTGGCACATAGTAAGTGGTCAGTAAATGATAGCTATTTTTCTTTTCTGTGAAATGTGGCTGGGCGTGGTGGCTCATGCCTGTAATCCCAGCACTTTGGGAGGCTGAGGCGGGCGGATCATGAGGTCAGGAGTTTGAGACCAGCCTGGCCA
>NW_012102031.1:12582789-12587519 GCF_000951045.1 Mandrillus leucophaeus
GACCACTGCGCTGCAGTTAAAATGAGGTTGTTCTGTCTCAAAAAAAAAAAAAAAAAAAAAAAAGTGGGTAATGGACTAGTGCTGTCTGATTTCTTGTGATGCAGGAAGCAGAGGTCCAGAGAGGGAAAGCATTGACTTGAGAGGACATCCTGACTCCCAGTCTGAGGTTGTTTCCCACAATGGGATGGTTGACATGGCAGGTCCAGGGACACCTGCTTATTCATTTCAGAGTTAGTGATGTTGTGGCCCTAGCCTTACAATTCATAAGCAGACCTAAGCCACACTGGCTGAGTTTAGTCCTTGAAAGAGTTCCTTTTTCCCCAGCCACTCGACAGCATTTGGCTGTCCTGCAATCCTGTGACAGTTTCCAGGCCTTCCAGGTGCTTGAACTGACTAAACATTCTTAATTCTGAGCTCAGTTCTGGTGCCCAGTGGAAGTCTTTTTCTTCTAGATTTGTTCCTCTAGGCTGTCATGAGACTGCCCTAAGGCCTAAAATTTATTTTCCTATAAACTCAGGGCAGGGCACCCAGTCACCAGACTCCCTGTCACTAACGACCAGATCACTCCTTTCCTCAGCAGAACTGCTCTCAGAACAGACTGTACAACAGGAAACCGCATGTGGGCTAAAAACAAGCTTGCAGCCTCCATTTCTTCCTAAAGTCAGAGAGCAGAGTGTCCTGAAAAGAGCTGTAGCGTTCAGGTGTCCTCTGAGCCTTGATATCTTGTCTGTTAAATGGGGATACATCCCCCCTTCACACCCACCCATCTAAGATTATTATAAGTATTAAATGTAAACAGAAACAATAGCACACCAATCAGGTAATAATCACAATAGCAGCCAACATTTATTTCATGCTTTCTTAATAAGTAAGGCCCTACTGTATTATCTTTTTTTCTTCCCTGATTATCTTTTTTTCTTTTTTTTTTTTTTTTTTTTTTTGAGACAGAGTCTCGCTCTGTCGGCTCACTGCAACCTCCGCCTCCTGGGTTCAAATGATTTTCCTGGCTCAGCCTACCAACTAGCTGGGATTAGAGGCACCCGCCACCATGCCCTGCTAATTTTTGTATTTGTAGTGGAGATGGGTTTCACCATGTTGGCCAGGCTGGTCTCGAACTTGTAACCTCAGGCAATCCACTCGCCTCGGCCTCCCAAAGTGCTGGGATTATAGGCATGAGCCACTGCAGCCAGCCTCCTGATTATCTTGACTAAGCCTCACGACCACACTAGGAGCACTGTTATATCATTTTACAGTGAGGAGCTGAGACCTAACAGAGTTAAGTACAATGGCCAGGCTACGCAGCTAGTAACGTATGTCTGAGGATTATCAGTATCTCCAACAAGTCCAGCAAGGCCCAGTAGCCTCATGTAAATTTGCTTTGAATCACAAAGGACAGTAGGAAAAATAGAAACTTAAAAAATAAGGCTGGGTTTAAAGTCAGAAGAAACAAGATCTAGTTCTGGAACTTTCACGTATTCTGGATGTTACACTGGACAAGTTATTTACCTTCTCTGGACTTCAGTTTCTTCATCTGTACTGTAAGGGGGTTAGATATGATGATCCTCCCAACTCTATTTCCTAAAAAGACAGTATTGCTGGTGGTAAGACTGGGTTCAAATTCCAGCTCTGCCATTTGCTTAAAGAGTGTAACTTCTCTGCATCTGCCTTCCTATCTATGAAACAGGTCAAAATAGATACCACATAGGTTGTGAGGATGAAATTGGACAGTATAGTTTAGGCATACAATTGGTGTTCCATAACCTGGGAGAGGAAGTTCGAGGCAGCATACAGTAGGGCCTTACTTATTAAAGCAGGAAATAAATGTTGGCTGCTCTTATGATTATTACCTGTAGCTGCCTTGGGAGCTTTTCCTGAGCAGCAGTGTGGCACAGCACTGCTTCTGACAGGGAAAACAGCAGCTCAGAGTAATAATTGAAGAAGACCCATGTAGTCTGAATGAGGTCTGCGGTGCTTCCATACTCTGGGAGAGGAAGTTGGAGGCAGGCAGCAGCTTCATCTACACCTGCTATCTCTGGCCAGCTGAGCTCCCAGTCCCACCCTGGCCTTGGAGCAAGCAGTCAGGGTAGGTACTGTTAAGCTTTGAGCTCTGCCAAAGGCCATGAGGCTTGCCTAATGGGACGGAGCTTTTCCCTGGCTGGGAAGGGTGGGCAGGCACCAGGCTTCCTTTTAGGGGAGGAAGGGCTGTAAATGGGGGTGGGTGGGAGCTCAGCCTGGCTAGTTCTTTGTCCTGGTAGTCTAGGCCACGAGGTTCAAACAGCCAGTCTGTGACTGAGGAGCTAAGTGTAGTGTCTGCACTAGCTTCAGGGGGAGGTCTTATTTAAAAAGGGGAGGGAAAAACTGTAGGTCAACACCACTCCACCCTCTTAGGAGAGGAGCTAAGTCAGTGAATAAGCCTTTTGTTCTTTCTTGGCTGCCACACAACACCCCGGCTAACCAGCCCCTACCCCAAGCAGTGAGAAGAGGCTAGGCTGCCTGATGGTCAGTGTAGCGGGCCTAGTGGCCTCTCAAAGGTCTCCCGAGGGAGCTGGGAGCAGTCACTGCACCTCCAGGACTCACAGGTACCATTAACAGCAGGCACATAGGATTGAGTGTGCTTCCGGGCTTGTAAATGGTAAGACTAATCCAGACTAGTCCCAGCATCTGCTTCCTTTACCCTTGACTGCTCTTCCAGCCCTGCTCTGCCCCATTAATACAAATTGATTTTTTTTTCCCTGAAGACTTGTATATGATGCAGCCTGGCCATTATCAGCAGCTCAGCTGGCCACAGGTAAAGGAGGTTGCTGAGGAAAGCAGGGTGCCAAAGTTAAACTCAAAAGCCTCAGTTTCTTCATCTATAAAAGGGGGATTAGGCTGGGTGCGGTGGCTCACGCCTATAATCCCAGCACTTTGGGAGGCGGAGGCGGGTGAATCACCTGAGATCAGGAGTTGGAGATCAGTCTGACCAACATGGAGAAGCCCCATCTCTACTAAAAATACAAAATAAGCTGGGCGTGGTGGTGCATGCCTGTATTCCCAGCTACTCGGGAGGCTGAGGCAGGAGAATCGCTTGAACCCGGGAGGCGGAGGTTGCAGTGAGCCGAGATCACACCATTGCACTCCAGCCTGGGCAACAAGAGGGAAACTGTACCTCAAAAAGAAAAAAAAGGGGGATTATAGCTGGGCATGGTGGTTCATGCCTCAAGAGGCGGGAGGATCCCTTAAGGCCAGGAGTTTGAGATCAGTCCTGGCAACATGGCAGGACTGATCTACAAAAAAAAAAAAAAAAAAAAAAAAGACATCCAGCATGTGCATAGGTAGCTCTTTTCATCCTGGATGATGGGAAGGCCATTAGGCCATTTCCTGGCACCTTAGTACATACTTAGGAAATGTGAATTCCTGGCTTTCCCTCTTACTCCAGCCCCTTAGATTTTGAAATTCAAACCTCGGCAAAAGATACTTGTATATTCCAATTTTTGTAAATTGCCTTTTGGTCTTCCACAGGCTTAGGGACTCCCTTAATAAAATTAAACCCAGACCTTCCAGATTTCTCCCTCCATGAGCAGCCTTGAAGAAACTGGCTTTTATTATGGAGGTGTTTCCTTCTACGTGGTAGCAGCTGTGCTGATGAACAGTGCTCAAGGCTAGTGAATCTCAGGATGTGAGTCAGGGAGGCTTTGATACAGACCACCCACCCACGAACACTGTCCCTTCATTTTCCCTCTGGGTGCTCTGGGAGTTTTTCTGCTGTAGCAATTGATGGTGTCCAGTACAGAAGCTAATGAGAAGGATAGGGCAGGAGCCTCAGGTTTGCATGTTCAGAAACCATCACCCAGGGTGATTCAGGAGGATGAGCTCACAGATTTGCCTCCTCTGACCTTACAGGGAGAAATAGGGAATCAGCATATGTCGTGAAGAATTTTACAGAGTGTCAGGGGCCCTGGAGATTATCAAGTCCAACTCCTTTTTTCACAGATGATGAAATTAAGGCCCAGGGAAGAAGGGATTACTGGTGTCACATAAACAATACTTGATTTGGCTGGTCAGTAAGAGAATTTCCTCGGAAAATCAAATTAAGATAATGTTGCTTGATGGGTCACGTCATAATTCAGGGCAAATCATAATAACCTCTTAGGATTTTTTCTTTTTTTTTCTTTTTGAGACAGGGTCTCACTCTTGATGCTCAGGCTGGAGTGCAGTGGCGCCGTCACAGCTCACTGTGTCCTCGATTTCCCAGGCTCAGGTGATTCTCCTACCTCAGCCTCCCGACTAGCTGGGACTACAGGTGTGCGCCACCACAACTGGTTAATTTTTTATTTTTTGTAGAGCTGGAGTTTTGCCATTTTGCTCAGGTTGGTCTAGAACTCCTGGGCTCAAGCAATCCTCCCTCCTCAGCCTCCCAAAGTGTTGGGATTGCAGGTGTGAGCCACCATGCCTAGTCCCTTTATGAATTTTTATAGCAGTTTCACTATTTTCAAAGTGCTTTCACCTTCATTATCATATTTTGAGGCATATATTGTCTCCATTTCACACATGAAGAAACCAGAGAGGTTGTTTTGCCAAGTATCACACAGCTAAGGCTGAGCTGGTACTAGCATACAAGTAAGGAGAACTGGACGGTTTAAAAACAGGTCTGAGGCCGGGCGCGGTGGCTCACGCCTGTAATCCCAGCACTTTGGGAGGCCGAGACGGGCGGATCACAAGGTCAGGAGATCGAGACCATCCTGGCTAAC
>NW_012102031.1:12588414-12595481 GCF_000951045.1 Mandrillus leucophaeus
GCCCGGCCAGCTCCACCATTTTTTGTGGGGTGAATTTGGTCAGGTCAGAACTTCTCTGAGCATCAGCCAGAGACATGGATTTGAGCCCACCACATCCTTGGAGAGCGTTCTTAACATCTCTAGGCCATTTCTTTCTCTATAAAATGAATAAGCCCTAATTCTTAGGGTTGAGCTGAGAATGATGTGGGATTAGGTGTATTAAGTCCCTAGCATGGAATGAGCACTCCATGAGTAAAATGGAGTTATACCGTGGTTTGACCGGGTCAGTGAGCACCATGAAAATTCAGAGGTATGTGAAAACTCTGAGAGGTCTGATGACATTGTTTCATTGTTTCCCATTGACCCAAGCAGCCCTCAGTCCTTTTTGCCCCCTGCATGGGTTAGGGATGGTCCATTTCCAGCCTGGGCTCATACCTTCTGAGACTTAAGGATAAGAAGGCTGTCTCACAGCAGGATGATCAGGCCAGTTTTCTGGACAACTTTATAGGTTAGGTCCAAAGTTCAGATAGTTCTCAGGGTCTCTGGGAGCCCTGGGCTGAAAGAACAAAACTGTGTCTTGCTTTAAGAGTCTCTGTCTGGCCAGGTGCAGTGACTTATGCCTGTAATCCCAATACTTTGGGAGGCAGGAGGCTGGCTTGACCCCAGTAGTTTGAGACCAGCCTGTGCAACATGTTGAGACCCTGTCTCAATCAAAAAAAAAAAAAAAAAAAAAAAGTCTCTGTCCTCTACTTTATTTTCACTGAGCCCTGGTGAAGCTGTAGGAAGTCCATACTGCTGTCACCCTGTTTTACAGATGGAGAACCTAAGACCAGAGGTGCAGGAGCTTCTTACTGAGTTAAACGCAGTCTTGCAGAATGGATATCCTAGTATCCTGGACCTGAGTTTGAGTCCTGGCTCAGCCACTGATTTGTTGTGACGATGGCAAGCTGCTGCTACTGCTGAACCTCAGGGATGCCATCTAATGAGCAAAACTATGCAGGAGGCATAGCCTGAATTTTTTTTTTTTTTTTTTCCTGCCAGGGGGAAGGATTTGAAAGAACAGCATGATCAGAAAATGTGTGAGAGGGAGATGCAGCGAATCACTCTGCCCTTGTCTGCCTTCACCAACCCTACCTGTGAGATTGTGGATGAGAAGACTGTCGTGGTCCACACCAGCCAGACTCCAGTTGACCCTCAGGAGGGCAGCACTCCTCTTATGGGCCAGGCCGGGACTCCTGGGGCCTGAGTCCCCTCAGTGGGCAGGAGCCCATGCAGACACTGGTGCAGGACAGCCCACCCTCCTACAGCTGGGAGGATCTACCACTTTGTGTTCTGGTTAAAACCCTACCATTCCCCCTCCTTTTTTGGTGAATCCTAATAAGTGACAGAAGCAGATGGCACTGTGGGCTGAGGGTAAGGCTGGGCAGGGTCCTAACAGTGCTCCTTCTCCATCCCTTGGAGCAGATTTTGTCTGTGGATGGAGACAGTGGCAGCTCCCACAGTGATGCTGCTGCTAAGGGCTTCCAAACATTGCCTGCACCCCTGGAGCTGAACCAGGGATAGATGGGGAGCTCCCCCAGGCTCCTCTGTGCTTTACTAAGATGGCCTCAGTCTCCATCATGGGCTTGAGTGGCATACACTGTTATTCATGGTTAAGGTAAAGCAGGTCAAGGGATGGGATCGAAAAAATATGTTTAGTTTTTAAAATATTTGGGATGGAACTCCCTACTGACCTCTGAGAACCAGAAGTGAGTCTGTACAGAAGTCAGAAATTTTGGGTTGAGAATGAGATCTAGGTTGTGGCTGCTGGTATGCTCCAGCTTGCTAGCAATGATGTGCCTTGACAACTATGGGCCAGGCCTGGGCCCAGGGACTCTTCCTGTTTCACAAGGAAAGGAAGGGAAGAATTGCACTGAGCATTCCACTTAGGAAGAGGATAGGGAAGGATCTGCTCCGCCTTTGGCCACAGGAGCAGCTTTGGCCACAGGAGCAGAGGCAGACCTGGGATGCCTGTTCCTCTTCAGGGATGGATAGTGACCTGTCTTCATTTTGCACAGGTAAGAGAGTGGTTAGCTAACCTATGGGAATTATACTATGGGGCCTTGTGAGCTGCTTCTAAGAGGTTAACCTGGAAACTAAGCTCAGAGGCAAGATAATAAAGCACTTTAGGACTTGCTCCTGAGGTGGGCCTGATTTAGCAGGTGGTCCTGTGGGTCTCCAGGCCAGCACCTTCCTGTAGGGCAGTGGGGCTAGGGTGACAGCCCCTAACTTATAAAACAATCAAAGAATCATTAGAAAGGGTTCATTAAACCTTTTGGACACAGGGCCTCAGAGAGGAAAAAGTGACTTGCCCAAGGTCATAAGCAAGCTACTGGCATGGCGAGAGCCCAGCTTCCTGACTGAGTGCAACATTTCTCCACTGCACTGTGGTAGCAGCTCAGCAGGGCCTCTAAGCCCTGATGTCACACTCGAAGGCCTGGCAGTCCCTGGCCATAGAGCTTCCTTTTCAGAGCCCTTCCACTGCCCAATGTGGAGATGGGGGTTAGTGGGGCTTTCTATGGAGCCATCTGCTTTGGGGACCTAGACCTCAGGGGGTCTCTTGGTGTTAGTGATGCTGGAGAAGAGAATATTACTGGTTTCTACTTTTCTATAAAGGCATTTCTCTATATACATGTTTTATATACCTCATTCTGACACCTGCATTTAGTGTGGGAAATTGCTCTGCATTTGACTTAATAAAAAAAAAAAAAAAGACTCCACATTGCCAAATTTTTGAGAGGTAATAGGAACATTCCCTATAAGTTGAGAAGCTTTGTGTTACCTTGTTAACACCTGTGTGGCAAGCTCTGGGCCTTTTCTTCATTCATCCTGGCCCTGTTACTAGAAGGTGACAACTGCAGCCTGTGTCCAGATTTTTTTTTTTTTTTGAGATGGAGTTTGGCCCTTGTTGCTCAGGCTAGAGTGCAATGGCGCGATCTCGGCTTACTGCAACCTCCGCCTCCTGGGTTCAAGCGACTGTCCTGCCTCAGCCTCTGGAGTAGTTGGGATTACAGGTATGTGCCACCATACCCGGCTAATTTTTGTATTTTTAGTAGAGACGGGATTTCACCATGTTGGTCAGGCTGTTCTCATTTGATCTCAGGTGATCCAGCAGCTAAGGCCTCCCAAAGTGCTGAGATTACAGGCTTGAGCCACCGTGCCCAGCTTCTGTGTCCAGATTATTATCATCAGGAGTCTTTCAGGTTAAAGCTGCAGGAAGGACAGGTGTGCAGGCCTCCCAATAAGGTGGCTGGTCATTGCAAATCCTCTCCCCTTCAGCACTGTTTCCAAGGTGGAGGTAGCTAAAATGAATATCTAGACAGCCTTTGTCAAAGTCTGGAACACAGCAGGGGTTGAGGGGTGGGTGACGGGGATGGTGCTGCAGCAGCCAAAGGGGGAATAACCGCAGAGGAGGAAGGGTCACTGGGCTGCCTGCAGCAGCCCTGGGCTGAGGAAGTTCCCTGCAAGGTGACTACTATGGCTACAGAAGGAAAGATACCAACAGGTGTGTCTCCTGGACTTTTACCAAGGGATTTCAGCCACAGGTTCTCAGCCTCAGGAATACCCAGATGAACTCTGTCCATGCCCAGCCATTGCTCTGTGGTTCTGCCAGCAATGCGTACTCCAGATCATTAGTTTTTTTTTGGGGAACCAGATTCTGTCCTTAAGTTGGATTCTTCAAACTTTGAGAGTGCCTGGGAGAAATCACCTTTGGGTTTAGATTTATATTGTGCCCAAGGCCCCACTAACCAGATAGCATTGTCCTTCCCAGTGGTCACTCCACAACATCCCCCATATGCGGAAGCAACAAGAAACAGGTCTCCTCTCAAGCACTTGTAGGGAAACACAAGGGGTGGGGTGACTTGCTTTCATTTCTTCCCATGACAAAGGTGGCACCTAGCACTGAGGAAAGCAAGCCAGGATACCCAGGCTATAGAAGTATTCATATAAAGAGGATGAAAGGGTAGGGCCCCTAAGGAATGACTCAGCTGGCATGTGAGACCCAAGCCAGGAGGAGGTCATAGTCACACTTGCTGCAAGGAAGGGGCTGCCTCAGGTGGGATGTACATATTCTCTAGAGCAGATGGGTGTCTACTTGAGGGTTTTAGACTTGGGTGCATGAAAACTCTCTATGGGGAGTTTGTGTGGGCTAGGCCAGAAGGTGGCTAGCAGACCCTCTACATTTACGTCCCTGAGCCAGACATGTTTTCACTTTCCATATTGCCAGGTATGTTAACTGCTTTAACTGCTTAATTTATTTAGTTTGATCAATGGCCCCGTTCAGGCCCACCACTCCTACACTTGCTGGGGACAGCCGGGAAACAACCAGCCACACAATGCTGAACTGTGCTGCTGCTGGGAGTTCAGGGCTCAGCCCTACAGCAAGCTTGCAAACTTCACACAGAAGTACAGTCTATATATCAAGTAAACTCTGACCAGAGATGACATCTGGTCCCACAACTCATCAGGTCTATGTACAATATTTCACATACCACCCAATAGATATAACAAGAAGATAATATTAACAGCAACCACTCCTTTATCAATTCCCCCTGCTCCAATACAACCACCACACATTGCATTAATACACCAAACCCTTTCCCAATTTATTAAATATGGTGCAAGCTCACAGACACTTAGAAGAGGCAAATCTAGTTGTGATGAAGAGTTCCTAGAGCTCTGGGAGCCAAGATGGAGGTTTTCTAGTACCTGCAGATGTGGCTCAGGAGGATGCTGCCCAGGAGCTCATGAGCTGGGAGAGCAAACATGGGAGGTAGAAGTCAGATGGCCCAGCTCAGGGAGCTGTCTCTCTCAGCATCTCAGCTTTGGGACTCTGCCACCACCTCTTCCCAGCCCAAGCTGCTGCCTAAACCAGGCATGCTGAAGGGTGAGCAATGGTTGCCATGAGGCCAAGACCAAGAGATTGCTGAGACTCCCACTCCCCTCCCTCAGACTCTAGGCCTGTGACAAGCCACTATCCTCCAGAACCCATCTAGCTTTAGGCAAAATGTCTTAGGCATCTGACTAAGGAGCCCACCAGAGTATGAGTAACAGAAGCCAAGATCTGAGCTTTCTAGAGGGCAGGGCCTCTTTCTAGTCCCCTAGCCTCTTCCTGTGCTTGTGACTGTTGCAGACAGAAAGGATGTTGCCTGTTAAGTTCTCAGCCAGTTTCCAGTAGTAAGTTGAAAACATGAGGTGGAGGCTTCCCCTCACATTGATGTGGGCCCTGGGCTGGTTAGAGCCAGTGAGCAGGTAAACAGAAGTCAGCCCTTTCTCTAACTCCTGGCCTGTTCTACCACATATTAAGGGACTCTTCAAAACCTACTCCCTCAACCTTGCTCCAGGAAGGGCAGGATCTGGAGTGGAAAGGGGGAGCATCACTGTCTTTTTCACACCCTTTGAGTGCCTTCTGGCCACCAGTCTTTCTTTCGTCCACACGCTTGAAGTCCTCCTGCACCCAGCTGGACTAGTGACTTCAGAGTTCACAGGCAGGTTCACCCTGGGATCCTGCCCAGCAGGTCCAGGTCATGCTGATTAGTGTAAGCGACAGCCTCCCACAATCCACTGCCAGGGAGTTCCTGGGTGGATCTGAGTAACAGATTCCTCCTGGCCCAAAGGCCAGGCTTTTTTTTTTCTTCTTCACAGCTTTCAGGCAAGTATTGGATTTACAGACAGTAACTAGGCCCCAGAACCTGTGGAGATACATTTCCCTGGTGCTGCGCTCACTTGCCTCCTGGGGAGGTAGTAGGAATGGCTTGTTCTGCTTCTAAACAGGCCGCCAATCCACAGGAAACCCGGACGGCCCTGCTCACAGCAGGGATGGGGCGCAGAGGGGCAATGCTGGCTGTAGAACACCCCCCTGCAGGGGGCTGGGCCAGGGCTAGGGAGGTGAGTCCCGGGTCAGGCCGTACTGCATGCTCACAGTGTGGTCCAACTCCTCCAGCTCTGCAGGCAGTGGGATGCCCAGCTCCCCCAGGTATAGGGAGAGGGCCTCAAAGGAGTCCTCCAGTTTTGAGAATGCTGGTCTACAAGGAAAAGAGGTAAATCAGAGGCAGGTGGAATATGAGCAGGGCCATGGGGTGGGTGGCAGGAATCTAGGCTCAGCTACTTCCTGGTTGTATGACCTCAGGTAAACTCCTTCATCTAGTAGTGCCTCTGTGAGAAATGGACATAATGTTACTGCTACCTCATATATCTGCTATGAAGTTTAGATAACACTATGAGAAGGCTGGCCTAGCTGGAGTTAGTACTTAAAAACAATAGGAGAAAAGGTCCCTCCCATGTCTTAGAGAAAATGCAGTCATCAAAGGTGGAACTGGAAACATCAGGCTCCTAGTGCCATGGAAATGGCTTGGCTGCCCCGGAAGCCTAAGACAGCTCAGGCTTACTCTTCCTCCTCCATGTTTATGCTTAAATGTCATGTCACCTCAGTGAGGCCTGCTCTGACTACCATATTTAAAATTGCAACTTGTACCCTAAACAATCCTCTTTACTTGGCTTGACTCTTTTTCCATAGCATTTGCCACATTCTAATATTCAATATAGTTTATTGTATCTACTGTATGATACAGTAGATACCATGCTACAATCTATGTTCTATGAGGATAGGCACCTTTATTTTGTTCACTGCTGTAACCCACGTGCTTAGAACACTCCCTAGCACACAGTAGGCATTCAATACTATATATATATTTTTTTTAAAATAAATTAAAGATATTTAGAATGACAAGAGGTATTAGAAAACAAATACTGTGTAGCTTCACAGTTTCTCCTCAAGCTCTTACACTGGTGTTACTGAAGGATTGCGGTCCTTGGCCTATAAAGGAACAAGGTATAGATTCTCCCACCAGAAAATTTCAACTCTAATGTGGACTGCTGAAAATAATTTTTAAATAAAGATTATGTGCCAACTGGTTATCCTGGGAGGGTGGAGTTGGGGGTGAGGAGAATGTTGAGAGGTATATTGGTTAAGGGAGATTATAGAAGACATATTTCCTACGCTGTAAACTTCGGTAATGTTTGAACTTGTTTTTAAAAGAAACACGATT
>NW_012102031.1:12597081-12598111 GCF_000951045.1 Mandrillus leucophaeus
CAGGATGGTCTCGATCTCCTGACCTCGTGATCCGCCCGTCTCGGCCTCCCAAAGTGCTGGGATTACAGGCTTGAGCCACCGCGCCCAGCCCATAAACTTTCTTTTAATGGCTGTGTGTCTGTGTCCTATTCAGCTTACTTGCTGCTATGACTTTACCTCTCTCTTCTCCAACCTGTACATATGAGTTGTCAGATGGCTAACGGGTTGACAGCCACATTCTTGACCTGAAGGCTTCTCTCACCCCTGTGTTACGAAGCACTCAGGGGTGGTCTTAGACTGAGGCAAACATCCCAGGACCCTGCGATCTGGGAGAAAGAGGCAGGATACCAACCTGCTCTCAGGCTCCAGTCTGCAGCAGATGGCGGCCAGGGGGAAGAAGGCTGGGGGACAATCTGTGGGAACAAACTTCTCCCAGAAAAGCTTCACGTTGAGGCCAAAGTCCAGTGTTCGGGGAAGGCAGTCAGGATCTGCATACACCTGCCCAATGATCTGTAGGGTAAGAAGACAGCTGTTTATGAAGGACTACAGAGGTCACAGATACATGGCAAGGGAAAGGGATGCTGGGATGTGGACAGGAAGGATGGGCAGAAGAGGAGGTGGTAAAACAGGTTAGAGAACTCTCCTCAATCCCCAATCATCTCTCCAAATCTTATAATCCAGATCTGGATCCACTGAGAGTTGGGTTACTGAAGAGGACTGAGAAGGGGCTTCACTGCAGAAGCCAAGTGTTCCAAATCGGCATCTGGAAGCTAGCAACTTCCACTCATCCCACGCTGCCTTGTCTGTGTCTCCTTGTGGCTGTGTGTCTGCCAGAGTGAAGGCTCTCTGAGGTGCTGGATCTGATTCATGTCTGAAACCCTTTAGCACCAACCTAGTGCTCTGTACACAGGTGTTCAATTAATATTAAAGAAAACAATTTTTTAAAAAACATCTTCCTTCACGGCCAGGTGCAGTGGCTCACGCCTGTAATCCCAGCACTTTGGGAGGCTGAGGTGGGTGGATCACCTAAGGTCAGGCGTTTGAGACCAGC
>NW_012102031.1:12598161-12598962 GCF_000951045.1 Mandrillus leucophaeus
AATGTTTGAACTTGTTTTTAAAAGAAACACGATTTTTGATGGCAGGAAAAAAACCCCACAAAAGATTCTTTTTTTCTTTTTTTTTGAGACAGAGTTTCACTCTTGTTGCCCAGGCTGGAATGCTATGGCATGATATTGGCTCACTGCAACCTCCACCCCTGGGTTCGAGCAATTCTTCTGCCTCAGCTTCCTCAGCAGGCTGGGATTACAGGCGCCTGCCACCATGCCCGGCTGATTTTTGTATTTCTAGTAGAGATGGGGTCTCACCATGTTGGCCAGGCTGGTCTCAAACTCCAGACCTCAGGTGATCCATCAGCCTCGGCCTCCCAAAGTGCTGGGATTACAGGCATGAGCCACCGCTCTCAGCCAGATTCTAGTTTTTTAACCACAAACTTGAAAAAACCTAGGGTAACTTTGGTAATAATGAAATGATCACCTGAGAAGAATAAAGGTAATTTTGAAAATACTTCTTTAAAGGAGAAATTAGCATAATGCATAAAACTGCTCACTGTAGTTAATACCTATTGTAAAGAGAAACTGGAAAAACCTGAACATCTACATTACAATATGTTCAGACAGTCTCTCACTAGAATTTCATGTTGTCGACGAAAATGATAAACAGGAAGACTGCATAGTAACAAGGGAAATGCAGGACAAAATACAGAACTATTTACTATAGAAAAAAGTATATGTGTAGATATGGACAGGGGAATATCGAAAGATGAATACACTTACCGTATTCAGTGGGTTTGGGTGAATTTCCCTCTTTTAAACTTTCTTTTCTTTTTTTTTTTTTTTTTT
>NW_012102031.1:12600342-12613028 GCF_000951045.1 Mandrillus leucophaeus
ATCTTGGCCAGGCTGGTCTCAAACTCCTGACCTTGTGATCCACCTGCCTCGGCCTCCCAAAGTGCTGGGATTGCAGGCGTGAGCCACCGTGCCCAGCCTATAACTTTATTTTTAACATAAAAGACTTTAATACATATAAAATAAATTTTAGTATAAGATAACTTACTTATTGGCGAGGCACGGTGGCTCACGCCTATAATCCCAGCACTTTGGGAGGCCATGGCTGGCAGATCATGAGGTCAGGAGTTTGAGACCAGCCTGACCAACATGGTGAAACCCTGTCTCTACTAAAAGTAAAAAAAATCAGCCAGGCACGGTGGCGCGCACCTGTAGTCCCAGCCACTCGAGAGGCTGAGGCAGGAGAATCACTTGAACCTGGGAGGCGGAGGTTGCAGTGAGCCAAGATCGCACCTCTGCACTCCAGTCTGGGCGACAGAGTGAGATTCCGTCTCAAAAACAAAAAACAAAGAAATTTTCCTTCATTATCCTAACCATTCTTGTCTCTCCTCTCCTCTACCCATCACAACTTTCTAGGAATTACAGTAAGGCTTTGAATGTGTGTGTGTTTGAGTCTTTGAGATATACTGAGATAAGCTGTCACCTGACTAAACTCCTAAAGGTAGGAATCTTTCCACGATTCCTCACTCTGTCCACGTGGTACCTAGCACAGGGCTGGCACATCCTAGAGTGGCTACTTCTACTTGAAGGGAACTGAGAAGGGCTACACTTGGCCCAAGAGTTAGCTAGACAGCCACATGAACAGTCTCTTGCCCTTCCTTCTGGAATTCTGAGTCTCACCTACCCCTTGTTGACCATGTGTAAGCCACTGCCCTCTTCTGAGCCTCAGTTTCCTCAACTTAAAAAAAAAAAAAAAAAAAAAAACACCTGGCCCGGTGCAGTAGCTCACGCCTGTAATTCCAGCCCTTTGAGAGGCCGAGGCGGGTGGATCACCTGAGGTCTGGAGTTAAGACCAGCCTGGCCAACATGGTGAAACCCTGTCTCTACTAAAAATACAAAAATTTGCCAGGCATGGTGGTGTGTGCCTGTAGTCCCAGCTACTTGGGAGGATGAGGCAGGAGAATCACTTGAACCCAGAAGGCGGAGTTTGCAGTGAGCCCAGATTGTGCCACTGCACTCCAGCCTGGGCAACAAAGCGAGACTCCATCTAAAACAAAAAAACCCTGCCAGTCCTCCTCTTAGGACCAATGAAACACGAATGTGGCAAAGATGTGCAGATGCGTTATAAACTATAAAACCCTACACCCATGTTGATTTTAGTCAAGCTAGTCATCCCTAGAAGGAGAAGCCCCAGTTCTGAGGGAAGGCAGAGCTGCTAGGCCTGCTGCCTCAGGCATGGCCTTGGTGCCAGAGCTCACCTCACAGAGAACGATCCCAAAGGAGAAGATATCCACCGTCTCATCATAGCTCTTTCCTTGGGGAACACAGGAGAGCACGCTGTTAAGTTTACATCCCTTACCTGCTCTGCACTGGGTCTAGGGTCAATCTAAGCCACAGCTAAGAACCAGGGCTAGAACAGGTTCTGCAGGGACACCCCACAGGCTGTCCTGCACAGACATCACCTGAAAATAGTCCTTCCTCAGCCCTAGGTGACCTGCCTTGGAGAGCCCTTATAACATAACACTGCCTAGGGTGAAACTGCATGTTAAAGTGGAAAAGAACCAGACTAGGATTCATCCAGGCTCTGCCATTAGCCAGCTGTGTGCTCCTAGGCAATTCACCGAATTTCTCTGGGCCTCAGACTCCAAAATGGATTATATTCAGACCATTTCTGAGGTCTCACAACCCTAATTTCAAGAAAGCCAACCAGCATCTCTGGTTGGTTTGAGCATTATCCACCAGAGGGCACCACACTTCAGTTCTCACCACGGAGAGAGACTGCTAAAGCTGGGACAATAGCCTGAGCTCTCAGCAATCCCTGAGGCACAAATGCCACAGTCAGACCTCACCTTATCCCCGAGGATGGGACACTGATTAGTTCCCAGCCCCCTAAGCTCAGGGAGCTAATTTGTGAGGCCCCTCCTGGCAAGGGAAAAATATCCTCAGCTCTGGGTATCTGGTCCTACACTTCACAGGCCTCCCCTGGAGTTCCTAGGGCTCTGATGCAAGGGCAGCATCTGTCCTCCCTCTGCAGGTGTCCCCTCCAGGGCTTCAGGACTCACCATTCAGCATCTCAGGGGCCATCCAGTAGGGGTTTCCCACCACCGTGTAGCGCTTCTTGCGGTCATTCTTGCGCAAGGTGCGTTTCTTGGTGGTGGCCTTCTCCATGGGGGGCCTTTTCCTCTCTTCCACTATGAGCCGTGACAGCCCAAAGTCTGCCACCACCACAGTCTTGTCCTGGTAGAATAAAAGCAAGGTGGGGACTTCGTGGGGATGTTCTCTAACCTGGCCCTGGGGAGGAGGTATAGGCAAGAGAAGCCACTGAGAAGGGGAGAAAAGGTATACAGCAAGGGAGAATCAGAGCAGAAAGCTCTATCAAATAGACACATTCAGGCCGGGTGCGGTGGCTTACGCCTGTAATCCCAGAACTTTGGGAGGCCAAGGCGGGTGAATCACCTGAGGTCAGTTGTTCAAGACCAGCCTGGCCAACTGGTGAAACTCCGTCTCTAGTAAAAATACAAAAAAAAAAAAAAAAAAAAATTAGCGGGGCAGGGGGGCCCACGCCTGTAGTTCTAGCTGCTTGGGAGGCTGAAGCAGATGAATCACTAGAACCCAGGAGGTGGAGGTTACAGTAAGCCAAGATCGCACCACTGAACTCCAGCCTGGGAAACAGAATGAGACTCCATCTAAAAAACAAAACAAAACAAAACAGAAAACGCATTTGTTTCTGAGGGTCTGGTATCTGAGCACAGCAGATTCCTAGCCCACAGTGGGGTTCATGGCAGAGCCACTAGAGTCCTGGAGGTGAGGTTCAGGGACTTGGAGAGTGGAACTCAGAGGTGGGACAGGGGGTTGCTTTTGTTTTTCCCTGTCCAGCCTTATTCCTAAAAGGATTTCAGGCAGTGGCTAGAACCAGGATAAGACAGAAAAAGGCAAGGAGGAGGCAGTAGGTGGGGAGACCTGGGAGAGACAAGCTCTTTGAATGGCTACAGGGCAGTCATGTGGGAAAGGAATGAAGATTGCGTGGTGTGGGTCTAGAGGGCAGAGCCAGGGCCAGCTGGTAGACACCCAGGAAGTCAGATAGCAAGTCAGTAAGACAAATAACGTTGTAACCACCACAGCTGAGGCGCAGTGGGAGGAATGCTGGTCTCAAACTGGTCCCTGAAAATTTACTAGCTCAGTGGCCTCAGGCTGAGGCTTCAAGTGCCACCACTGTAAAACGGGGTCAGCAATAAGCTGCTTTACAAGACTATTATGGGGCAAAAGCAGGTAAAATGACAGGGCTCTACATATAGTCAACAAACTTCTGAATGATTTCAAAGGTTGCTAATGAGAGAAGGTAAAATTATGTCTGTGTGTCTCTGGGAGCTCCCAGAAGACAGAGAAGGGCATTGGAAGAAGCAGGATAGGAGCTCCTAGGCAACACCTCTGCCCTCTAGCCAGAGGGGACAAGTCAGCCTCCTTTGTGACAAGGAAGCCAGGAAGGATAGGACCCTGGAGGCCAGGCCCAGAGCAGTGGGACATACCAACTTGATGAGGCAGTTGTGAGAGTTCAGATCCCGGTGGATGATACACATTGAGTGCAAATAGGCCTGGAACAGAAGCATGAGCTGAGGCTAAAGGACTGGCAAATCAACTAGACCCTGATTCTGGAATTGGGGGCCACAGATGCTCTCCTACCAGGCCATGCCCACCCAGCTTCAGAACCCAACCTGGACAACAGGGCCAGGGCCTCCTGTGGCCACTCCCTTGTTCCAACACTAACAGGAAGCCTGGGCTTCCTCTGCTTCTCTGCTGCCATCTCCTGTCCATCCTTTGGTTCACCAATCACTAGCACAGTGACTGGCCAAAGCCCTCACTGCTCTCTCCTTGTCCACAACTTCACAGAACCCTTGATGTTGCAGCAGTCCCTCCACCTCTACCCACTTTACCCAGATCCAGGCTGCTCCCTCCTCCCCACTCTCCCGATCTCTGGCTTGAGCCACTTTGAATCCTTCCTGCGTGCAACAGAGAAGTGACTTCTTGCTCCAGCTAGCTCTGCCTTTCAGACATTGACTTCCCCTACGACTCCACTTTCCCCAACTGTCTAAACTTTAAGCTCTCCCCTTTCCTACCAAAATGTTTGTAAACAAATTTGTTTGTTATGTCCCCTCTCCAGGCCTCCACCACTGGTTCTTGTCACTCTCAGGAGCAACTTCCTTTCTCCTTCCCTTCCCTTGCAAATATAGAAGGAGCCACTCCCTGCTCTCCAGCCCCATGCAATACTGCTTTCATCCCTTAGGCTCCTGGAGCTGCTCACACACCCAGGGAGCTCTTCCTGAATCACTACAGCTCATGACCTGCCTGCTTGCCTGTCTGAGGAAGTGCTCCTCAAAGACTGTCTACACCTTTCTTATGCTACCTGCTCCTGAGACTCTTGTGTGTCTGTTTTTTTCTTCCAGCTTTTTCAATGTCAGCCCTGCTCAAAGCCATCTCCTTTTCAGAAGCTGAGACACCCCCACCAGCCACATGGATGCCTCTTCTGTCCCACAGCTCCAACTGCCCCTTCTCTGCAGATTAGGTGACTAGCAGCCTTTCCCTAAGCTCTAGTCTCATGGAGCCAGTTTCCTGCCCAGATGATGCTGATAGGTTCTGCTAGCACAGAACAGCAGGCATCAATGTAGCTCTTCCCAAACCGGTTCCTCAACCATCAGTGCCATCCCCCATGCCCCAAAACGTCTGATAAGTGACACCTCAAGCCACTCTTAACTCCTCCCCCTCCTCCTGTTCCCTCACTGCCAACTAGTCTCTCCATTCTGACTCCACCCTGCCTCCCAGGCTCCTGTCCCCACAGCCACTACCTTAATTCAGAAATCTGAAATGTGTCATTAGCCCCCTTTGCAGGTCTCCATTCTCTGGACCCTCCGCATTCCACCTCAACCTACTAACCACATCAGACTCTTTTTTTTTTTTTTGAGATGAAGTGTCGCTCTGTCACCCAGGCTGGAATGCAGTGGTGTGATCTTGGCTCACTGCAACTTCCGCCTCCCAGGTTCAAGCTATTCTCCTGCCTCGGCCTCCTGAGTAGCTGGGACTATAGGCGTGCACCACCGCGTCCAGCTAATTTTTGTATTTTTTTCTTTAGTAGAAACAGGGTTTCATCATGTTGGCCAGGCTGGTCTCAAACTCCTGACCTCAAGTGATCCACTCACCTTGGCCTCCCAAAAAAGTGCTGGGATTACAGGCATGAGCCACTGTGCCAGCCCAGACTCATTTTGGAAAAACCACAACTCTTAAGCTTTCTTGCTTAAAAATCTTTTCCTGCCAGGCACGGTGGCTCACAACTGTAATCCCAACACTTTGGGAGACTGAGGCAGGAGGAATGCTTGAGCCCAGGAGTTTGAGATTAGCCTGGGTGACAAAGTGAGAACCTATCTCTACAAAAAAAAAAAAAATTCAAAAAATTAGGTGTGGTGGTACACACCTCTAGTCTCAGCTACTTGGAAGGCTAAGGCAGGAGGATTGCTTGAGCCCAGAAGGTCGAGGTTGTAGTGAGCCATGATCATGCCACTGCACTCCAACCTGGGCAACAGAGCAAGATTCTGTCTCAAAACAACAACAAAAAAACACCCTTCCTGATTCAAGCCCCAGAAACAGGAAAAAAAAACAAAAAAACAAAAAAAAAAACCAAGAAAAACCAAAAAGCCAGTCAACCAAAAAACTCTTTTACATCTGTTTCCTAAATATAGTCCACAACTCCTTAGCTTAAAACACAGCGACCCTAACGTACCCCCAAACTGTCCTAGACTACTACTATCTTTGTGGACCCCCATGTGAAGGGCAGTGGCTAAAGTCTCAGGTTTGGTAACCAGACTGATGAGCCCAGGATCCCAGCTCTGTCCCTTTCCAGTCCAGCTTATCTGGAAACCAAGGTTGTTATGAGGAATAAACATGCGCATGCACATTAATCCCTCAGTTCAGTGCCTAGCATATAGAGGGCACTCAGTACTTGTCAGCTGTTATATTTCTATGCTTGGAATCATTTGTTTCCAGGTAAAATAGATGATTTTCTCCTCTTTCCTCCCAGGTCTTTGCTCCTGTCACTTCAATCTTGGAGCCTCTCCGCCAATAGAACTTTATCCAATTCTGATCCTTCAGGGCTCCGCTAGAACTCATTTCCCCTTCATTGATTTCCTAGGCAGTGAGGTACTCTACTTGGTCCAAGGGGCCCTCAGCACCTGAACACCTGTGACGGCAAGCCCGGGCCATCTCAGGCTACAGTTGCCTCTCTAGTTTGCCTTGTCTGTGCCCTGTTTGCTCTTAGAGATGTGTAATTCTTTGAGAATAGGGCTGTGAGCTGAGAACAGTTAGCTGGGGCCAGTTTCAGTGGCAGAGACAAATTCAATGAATAGCTGCTGACCCAGCCCACACAAGTGGCACAGGAAGGGGTCTCTACATTCCAATGAAGCCCACAATTCTCACATCTCTCCCTACTCTCGCCCTGCTGGCAGGTTTGTTGGTGGGACTCACCATTCCGGAGGCAATTCCTTTGGCAAACCTGACCTTCTGCTGCCAGGGGAACGGATCCTGCAGAATGGAGGAAATGATTATCAGAGGTTGTTGAGCCCTGTCCTACTCATGGTCCAGGCCCTATGGGTCAACGTGGTCTCCTAGTGAAGCCTCCCTGTCTATGCTCAGTCCCACCCAGCATGGTCCTTTGGGGGCAAAGCAGGGCCCCTCTGGCCTTTGACCATGACAACATACCAAGGCTCCTGGAGACTATGGGGTGGTGTACTCACCATATTGCGCAGGAAGTCCTTCAGTGTGCCCCCCTCAATGTACTCTGTCAGCAGGTTCAGCTTCTTATCCTTGTACAGCACACCAATGAACTTGAGCACATTGGGGTGGTCCAGGCTGCGCATCACTTTCACCTGGGGGTCAGGGAAGCCAAGGAAAGCTGGCTGTTAACTTCTATGTCTTCCTTACCCCTTCCCTCCAGGGAATCAGCTTGACAAGTGTTACCACCTGTATCTCCTACCGCCTCTCTTGTGATATGACAGGGCACTAAGATCAGGATGAGGGAAGACCACCACCATATAGATGGAGATGGCTTCACAGACCTTACCCTTGGGATCCTGCCTTTCTAGGAACTGCACTGGGGGAACTGGGGTGGGAGTGGCCAAGTAGCTTGGAGGGCAGTACCCAGACCACAGGTGTCCCCAACTGACGTTGCTCCATGAAGTAACTTGGGAGGGATGGTGAAAACTGTAAATGCCCAAGGAGTGTGAGTGCTCAGGGAGCTCCCCCTCCAGGTTCCCTTAGCAGGGCATTCAGGTAAGGATTATAACATGGAGTTGTACTAAACTGGTGTGTTTTCATGTCCATCATCCTCATAACCTGAGAGCTTCTCTGAACCATGTATCTTTTGTTACTGCATCCCTTGTATCCTCTTTGTGTTGCTTTTAGTAAGTGTTCATTGAACAAATAATTATGCTGTAATTTAGAGGGAGTGGGATATTCCTCTAGGGCTCTTTTCTGCTTAGTCTTTAAGACAGTGATTCCAAACTGTATTTCCTCTTGAAGCCATTATTTGTAAGGTCTTCTCTCTTCCAATGGTGAAACCAACCTCCCGGGCCCCCTCCATCTTCTTACCTCAGTCAGAAAAGTTTTCTGGGTCTCCTCATCACATCGAATTAACTCTTTCATGACCATCACTTTGCCCGTGGCTTTGTGTGTCACCTACAGGGAGGGTGACTGTTAACGGTGCTGAGACCAGAAGTTCTGGAGAACTGTTTGAGAAAATCTATGCAGCTGGCTATTCCATCCCTTGGAGGGCACACTGAGCCGGGTCAGACTGACAGAGTTCATGTGTGGAAGATGCAGCGTGGAGCAACGTGGGACTCAGATGGAACCATACCCTCTTTTCTGGAAAGGTGGGCATGCACGGAGGAGAGGCAAGAACCGAGAAAAGGGAAGTGGGGAAGGAGGCAGGAGGGGACGCTGCCAAGCCAAGCAGGGGCTCTGGTCATTTGGCATAGGAGTGAGTCTCTTGAGTGAACAGAAATCTGGGGGCAGGAAGGTCAGTGCCAAAGACATGCACCAGGGAGCTGGGTGGGTCAGGGGTGAGCTCTCCAGCCCTGCTGCCCCTGCAAGCTGAGACACATGGCTTACCTGACCCCCCCTCCCAGTTCTCAGCAGAGGAGGAGGAGGAGGAGAGAAAGAGAGAGGTTAGTCCCTGAGACTGTTCACCAGGGAGGCAGGAGCCATTCCCCTGTGTGCTCCTTGTAGCATGCCCGGTACTGAGGTCTGTAGGCACCTAACAAACACCCACTGACTGGAGGCAGGAGAGCCACAAGCACAGCTCAACCCAACCTGGATCTCTAGGTCCACAAGCTCACTGTAACAGTAACACTGACCTTAGGTGGCCTGGGTAGGGGTGAAGCCTCTCACACCATCACCCAAAGCCAGGAAGGAGGCCTGGCGTCCTGCAGGGTGTGGGGTGGGGCCAAGTGATGAGAAATCCCCGAAAGACATTGAGAGAGGGACTGGGGGCAGAAGAGCAAAGTATTTGCTACCTGCGCTCACCTTGATAGCCTGCCCAAAGAAGCCCTTCCCCAGGACCTCCCCGTGGATTAGGTCACAGGGCCGGAAGATCTGCTGTGAATAGCTGCTGGAACAACGAAGGGATTCTGAGCGGCTGATGTCACGGCTGAACAGCAGGGGCTCCTTTGGGGAGCTGGGGCCAGGGGACCTGGAGATGCTGTTACTGCGCCTAAAGATGAGGAAAGATGGGGGTAGGGATGCGTAGTCCTCAGAGACTGGCCAAGAAACCCTGGAGGAAGGAATCTTAGGGGCACCAGTTCATTCCAGTGTCTATAGTTTAGATGTTATTATTGGGGAACAGGGGCTCTTACATCAGATGTATCATTTTGGGGTTGCTGACATCAGTCATTTATTTAAGCATAGTAAAAACACATTCAAAATGGGAACTCTACGTACATCACACATAGAACAATTAACTAGATTCTACTAGCTTATAATGCTCAGTATATGACATATATGACAAGACTGTAGATGGTAATTCACCATCTCCCATATTTGCTTGATTTAAGGTACTAACTGGTTTAGAGTGATAGTTATACTAGTATCCAAAAAATGAGCAAATGGGACTTTTTTTTTTTTTTTTTTTTGAGACAGAGTCTCACTCTGTCAACCAGGCTGGAGTGCAGTGGTGTGATCTTGGCTCACTGCAACCTCTGTCTCCCTGGTTCACGAGTCTTGTGCCCCAGCCTCCTGAGTAACTGGGACTACAGGCATGTGCCACCAGGCCCGGCTAGTTATTACTATTATTTTTGAGACAGAGTCTTGCTCTGTCGCCCAGGCTGGAGTGCAATGGCACGATCTCGGCTCACTGCAACCTCTGCCTCCCGGGTTCAAGCAATTCTCCTGCCTCAGCCTCCCAAGTAGCTGGGATTACAGGCACGTGCCACCACGCCCAAATAATTTTTGTGTTTTTTTAAGTAGAGATGGGGTTTCACCATGTTGGCCAGGTTGATCTTGAACTCCTGACCTCACAATCCACCTGTCCTGGCCTCCCTAAGTGCTGGGATTACAGGCGTAAGCCACAGCACCTGGCTCTAATTTTTGTATTTTTAGTAGAGATGGGGTTTCACCATATTGGCCAGACTAGCCTCAAACTCCTGACCTTGTGATCCACCCGCCTCGGCCTCCCAAAGTGCTGGGATTACAGGCGTGAGCCACCATGCCTGGCCAGCAAATGGGATTTTGGATGATATTTTGCACATCTTTGTACCTGTCCATGTTTCCTGAATTTTAAGATGATAAGCATATATGATTTTTATAGCAATAAAGTCACTATGTTTACATTTTCAAAAGCGGTAGATAATAGTCATGGTCAATGACTATAGTTTCACTTACTGAAGGAGGGACAAGAAGGTTGAAGTCCACAGCACTGCAGGTGAACAGCCCTGTGAACTTTCTCTCTGGGGTATGCTCCTGCTTTACTTGGGCTACCCAGAGAGGACTGACGCTCGATGCCTCTTGGCTTGTCCTGCCCTACAGGTTTTCTTACCCTTGTTCTTTTGCTCTGCCTCCTGCTGACCATGCTCACCAGAGCACACAAGGTTAGCTGCCCCCGTCCTCTGCATGGTGGCTCTACAGGTATCTGGCCACTCCCAAATCTTCCCTTTTCCAGGCCATGAATTTCTAGTTCTTCTCTGCCCTATGTTGCCCTGCCTCCCACTAATTTCATCATACTGATCAAGGCCAAGAGGCAGCGGGAGTGAGGGGAGCAATTTGAGGGGAGGGCACTGTTTCCAACACATGCCAGCTGAGAGGGCCCTAACTTTGTTTGGTGAGGAGAGTGGATTAAAACAAACAAACAAACAAAAAACTACCTTTTTTTTTGGGGACAATGTCTCACTCTGTTGCCCAAGCTGTAGTAGTGCAGTGGTGTGATCAAGGCTCACTGCAGCCTTGAACTCCTGGGCTCAGGCAATCCTCCTCCTAAGCCTCTCGAATAGCTGGGATTACAGGCATGCGCCAACATGCCCAGTTAACTTTTTTATTCTTTGTAGAGACAGGAATATTGCCCAGGCTGCGTTTGAACTCCTGGCCTCAAGCAATCCTCTGGCCTTGGCCTCCCAAAGTGCTGGGATTACAGGTGTGAGCCACAGTGCCCTGCCCATCTAATTAAAAACAATTTTTTTGGTAGAGACAGTGTCTCATTATGTTGCCCAGGCTGGTCTCAAACTCCTGTGCTGAAGCAATCCTCCTACCTAGGCCTCCCAGAGTGTTGGGATTACAGGCATGAGCCGCCATGCCTGGCCAAGAACCTGATTCTTAGTAATACTAAGAATGCGTCACATTTACTGAACGCTGTCCCTATGGCAGCACCATACAACTTTATGTCCTTTTCCACATTTAAGTCTTACATAATTGGTGAGACAGCCACCTTTATCTTACCATCTTACGTCACAGATGCAGAAACAGGCTCAGAGAAATGAAGTGATTTGTGAAGGGAGGAGCTCAGCCTGAAACCCCAGTAGGGTATCAGTATTTCTGCCTGGGAGCCAGTGCTCTTGACTTCTTTTCTGTAAGTCTCCCTACTTGGGGCTTCCACTCAAGGTAACTGCTCCTTCTCCATGGACCTGGCAGAATCTGGGGTTTGGGGGTTGTTGGTCCCTCAAGTCTAAAAAACTTTCATTCATCTTTTACTTTATTGTTTTCAGTCTTTCTACACAATTTATTCAATCCCATCTGTGCCCCTACTCCAGGCTCTGAGCTCCATGCTTTCTCCACAGGCCATGCTGTTTTCAGGGTATAGCATCACCACCTCCTGTCCAGCTTAGGAGTTCAGTGCACAGAGCCTGACCCTCCGGTTTCTAAGGAAACCTGGCAGACAGCTGGTCCGCAAAGGCTCTGGCTATAAACTGTGATCCCCACAGGGGCAGCTGGGTCAGCACAATCCTCATAGTCTGTCCCTGGCCAGCTGGTTCCTCTCCTAACTCTGCAGGCTTCTGAAAGCCAGCTCAGCTTCATCTGAGAGACAGACATGGGACAGGACAGAGCCAGGGTGGGAGGTGGCACCTCAGGGAACGTCTCCTCAGTGTCCCCTCCAGATTCTCCTTGGTGTCCAGGGTGCTGAGGGTGTGGGGGTGTCCGGCATTCTGCATGTGAGGAGCGAGCCGGGCCTCCAGCCGCAGCTGGTCCAGGCGTTGGGAGACGGGGTCATGTTCAATCAACAGCTGAAGTGTCTGGCTCGTCTGGCTAATTGCATCCTCCACCTGCGGCCAAGAGCAGTATAAAGCTCCCACAGGCTGCCCCATCCCAGGCCACCCACGGCCAACCCAGATGACTCAGGCACAGTGTGACCAGTGCTCAACTTGGCTAATGGTGGCCTCTAGCTGTCAGTGGCCTCACAGTGCCCTCTGCCTGGCATCCCGTCAGCTCTCCCATCCGTCAACCATCCCTGCTACCCTGGGAACCTGTTAAGCTGTAATAGGTCATCAGTGGTCACAGGCTCAATGCTAAGACAAAGAGATGGGTTGGCGGTAGGAAAAGGTAAAGGCTATAGCCTGATTTCCCAGAGGATCTTATTCCATGTCCCACCCTCACAAGACAGATTAGACACACACTCTACCTCCTCCACTCGAAGTGTGCGGACCGGGGTCCCATTGATCTCCAGGATGCGGTCCCCAGGGTGGATGGCATTGCGATTGTTGGGACTGATGTGCATCCGGTTGACCCTGGGCCAGACAAAAGTTGAGGCAGGGTAAAGATGTCCTAAAAACCTGCTTGACCAATTCTGCTTGTGCAGGGAAGGTCCCAGGCCACCAGTTGCCCCTAAAGGGCCCAGGATATCCACATGGAAAGGCAACACCTTTTCTAGGATGCTCCATCTCAGTGAAGGGAATTGCCACCCACCCTGTGGCCTAAGCCAGAAACTTGGACATCATCTTCCCCATTTGCAGTTCCCTCATCCCTCTCCTACTCCCATCTCTAAGAACTCTGCCTTCTTTCCATCATTGTAGTTATTCACATCTCTTACCTGATCACTGTAATAGCTT
>NW_012102031.1:12613700-12628725 GCF_000951045.1 Mandrillus leucophaeus
GGCTGGAGTGCAGTGGCGCGATCTCAGCTCACTGCAAGCTCCCCCTCCCGGGATCATGCCATTCTCCTGCCTCAGCCTCCTGAGTAGCTGGGACTACAGGCGCCCGCCACCGCGCCCGGCTAATTTTTTTTGTACTTTTAGTAGAGACGGGGTTTCACTGTGGTCTCGATCTCCTGACCTTGTGATCCGCCCGCCTTAGCCTCCCAAAGTGCTGGGATTACAGGCGTGAGCCACCGCACCCGGCCTTATATCTGGACTTTTAATTTTAAAAAATAGAGATGGGGTCTTGCTATATTGGCCAGGTTGGTCTTGAACTCCTGGCCTCAAGCAATCCTCCCACCTCAGCCTCCCAAAGTGCTGAGATTACAGGCATGAGCCACCATGCCCAGCCTACAACAGCTTCCTAACTGGTCTCTATACCTCTAGGCTTTCCCCTCTCCAATCCAACCTCCGTACCAGTGATCCTTCTAAAATGTTAACTTGGTCACAACAGCTTGCTGCTTAAACTCTCAATGGATCTGCTGGATCTTCATAATTCAGGCCCTCAGTATGCTTAACAGCCCCTTTTTTGGCCACACCCAACCTACATCAGACATGATTAAGACTCCCACTTTTGGAGAATGTTTCTCCCTCTGCCCTGAACACAATTCCCTCTCCTCTTCATCTAATGAGGTGGTAGAACAGACCTTAGCTCCTCCTGCCTTCCCAAACTCTAGTATCTTTCACCTACTGTGCAAGCACTAGCCTAGTGTCCAACACATGGTAGATGCAAAATCAACATTTACATGGTAAGCAGCCAGAGGTACGACATTACTGGTATTAGATAGACACAGACTCTTTCTCCATCTGGTCTCTGGCCTCAATCTAGGATAGGGTCTTAATTTCTTTTGGGCCATAGACCACATTTTCTCCGTTCACTCTCTCAACTGACAAAATAATAATCAACCAACTCCTACTATATGCCAGGTACTGTTCCAAGCCCTGGGCATGCAGCACTGAACAAGACAGCAAGTTCCTTCTGGAATTTACATTCTAGTGGAGGGGAAAGAAGATAAACAACTAATACACATAATCAAGCCAGATAATTTCAAAGAGCAAACATGATCTGAAACCTGACACCTGAAAGATGAGTGATTCTGGCCTTAAGTATCTGGTAGGAAGTAGCCTGGACAGAGAGAACAATAAGTGCCAAGGCCCAGGTGTGGTTACAGCATAGTGGGGTCCAGGAGAAAGATATGAGATGAGAATAAAGGGAGTTCTGCATAAGACTTTGGAGATCTAAGCCCTCTGAGGCCCATTTACAGACTCTGCTCAAGAACCCCTGCTGAAGGGTTCTCAAAATACTTACTCTTTCACTTGCACAGTGGTGGCGTAGTTGGAGCAGGCACTCTCCACGGACACAGAGAAGCCCCGCCTGCCTTCAGTGGTGGCTGGCATGGAGATGAGCGTGACAGAGTAGGGCAGCTGGTCCTGAACAGACTCTGTGGAGAGTCTCTCAAACATGGGTGCCAGCACCACCTCATTGTGGCACTTCCCACTGGGGAGAGGGCACAGGGGGGAGTATGATGCTAGAGTCCCATGCAGAAGCCCCCCAGCAACCACTGCACCATGTGGCTTTAAGCAACAGTACCTATAGTCTCACTACCACCCTCTTTGTCATGATTCTAGCTGGCTGCTCAGAATGAGGAGCCTGGGTTCTCAGGGTGGGCTGGGACTGGGGGTGCTGAGCTGGATCTGCAGCAAGTGGTATATTTGGAAGAACATTGGCCTGGGTTGGGGTGAGATGGCCTGGGTTCTCTTCACTCTGCCTTTGACTCACAATGAGAACCTTGCCCTTGTACTATTCTATTCCATGAGCCCCAGGCTGACTTCTTTCATCAACCAAGGTGGTTGGACAGGGTGAGCTCTAAGGGGTCTTTGACTTTAATGTTCTGGGATCCTCCTTGAAGGTGCCTCCCACTGGGAGGATTGCAGGGCAGAGTGAAGACATTTTCAAGGTAGGTAAGAAAAAAGGGTAGAGACATGTGTAAATCATTCTGCTTACAAGTTAAAGAGCTGGTTAAGAGCACTGCTGTGATAGGAATCCAATGCTCTGACTACACTAACACTCTTTCTGCCCAACTCACCCTGCCACCGTCCCTCCCCCAGGCCACTCTTATATGGGAGAGGATAGACAAAGGACTACCATCTTACCAGTAGAGGGTGGCGTGCTGCACCAGTGCATATGCATCCCCATCCTCGATGATCACCTTGCAGCTCATACAGGCAAAGCACTCTGGGTGGTACTTGAACTCCCCAGCCACCTGTGAGCAGGTGGGGAGAAGGATGCACAAAGGGAGGAAGGAAGTGAGTTATCACTGTTGCTGGAGTGAGGACAGGGGTAGGTGAATGACCTCCAATCAAGGCCCCAGTCAAAATCCACTCTTTCACTCTCTGCCCTAGAGCTTCCAACGAAAGTGTCAGATTGGTACCTCCTGTCATTTCTGAGACTGCACAAAACTGTTTTCGTTTCAGTTATGAGAACAAGTCCCCAGAAGTAATCATCCCCACTAAAAAAGATCACAGTTCCTCCAATACAGAGTTAGCAAGTCTGTGACTATGCTTAAAGTCCTGTGTCCAGAGCGGGTATAAGAGGTAGCACCTCTCTCTGCCAGCCCATTCCAGAGTCTCCTTTTCTTATTCCCTGAACACAACCTAGGTATATCCTCCTTTCAGCCTATAACACTCTCCTTTGAGGTCCTTATCCAACTATACTGTGTCTCCTCTCTGCCTGCCTCTCCTCCCACTCCCAACATTAAACTATTAAGTCTTTGAGGGAAAGATCTTACCTTTCACTTAATAGGTGCTCAGCTGATACCTGCTGGTTGAATGAATGAATGAATAAAGGGAGATGCCCTGGCTGATGGAAAGACCAAAAGATGAACAGCCACGGGGAACTGGAAGCACTGTCAATGGACTGAACTGGAAGCACTGTCAATGGACTCTGAAGACCAAGAGGGGCAGATATGAAGGGACTCACTCACCATAAAAGGCCCTGTCATCAGCAGGGAGCACCCATGACAGAACTCCCCAAACTTCCCCCAGTAGTCCTTGGGGCAGTAGAGCTTCCCATCTTTCTCGTAGTACCAGTTGGTGAGGGAATCCTGGCATTCTGAACACCTGAAAGGCAAGACAAGAACTGAAATTCTCCTGGATCCCTGGAACCGGGCCACATAGGCTGTCCTTGGCTCCTAGGTCTGACAACAAAATAGACAGTCCTCTTTGATCCAAAGCCAAGATGGGGGAAAGCTACAGCCTTGTGCTATCTCCCCAAGGGAAGCTGGTTCAGAGTGAACAAGGCCCCAGAAACCAGCTCTGTGTTGCCTGCCTCAGTGGACAGACTAGTGTTTCACAACCTCTTTGGGTCTTGGAGCCCTCTGAGAATTTGATAAAAGCCAAGAAGCCTCCCTTAGAAAAATGCACATATAAGGAAGATGTGTATATAATTTAGGTGGGGGGGTGTGTGTGTATATAAAGGATTCTCTGAAACCTATTTATGGCACCAGTTAAGGACCTCTGGTCTTGACAGATATTTCAATGAACAAAAGCAGTTTGATCATCTCCACTCCTCAAAACTGACCCACCACCAACAGCGTTACCAATGTAATGTTCTTGCCAAAAATATGTTAAGTATAAAAAAACTGATCAGGCAAATCTAGAATGTGGGTTATTCTATAAGATAACTGGTCTTGACTCTTCTAAAAAGTCATGGGGAGAAGAAAAGGCACAGATTTAAAAAAGCCTAGAGACACAGCAACCAAATATGATGCCTACACCTTGGATTCAAATTTAGAATAAAAAAGGCAACAGCCATGAACATTTTTTGGAACTGAGGAAATCTGGATTTGGACTATAATATTATATTGTAAAATTACTGTGAATTTTCTTAGATGTGATGATATTTGACTTATATAGGAGAATTCTTAGGAGAAACATATTGAACTATTTAAGGGTAAAAGTCAAGATGCATTTAAGTTACTCTGAAATAGTTCAACAAAAATAAATAAATGAAAGTATATAGACAGAGGGAGAGAGAGACACAAAGTGGCATAACATTAACAAATGATGAATCTATGTGAAAGGTATGTAGGTGTTATTTGAACTACATTTTCAACTTTTTTACATATTTGAAATTTTTTTCAAAATAAAATATTGGGGAAGAAACCCAACATTCTATTAGCAACGTGTAAGATGTATATGTTAGATCCACAGCTTGCTGGGCGGGGTGGCTGATGCCTGTAATCCCAGCACTTTGGGAAGCTAAGATGGGAGGATCACTTGAGACCAGCCTGAGCAACATAGTAAGACCCCGTCTCTTAAAAAAAAAAAAAAAAAAAAATCCATAGCTCCCTTCTCCCCTAATCACCTGGCTATGAAGTCCCACCTCTCAAAAGTCAGGTGTGTTGTCAGGACTTACCTGCACAACCTCCTCCTTCCTTCTGAGCTTCCCAACACACACAGCTAAGAGCTCATTGGCCTGCTGAGCCCACGCCATTTCTTTCCTTCTAGTTCCTTCTTTTCCCTATTCTCGTTGTCAAGGCCTTCCACCTTCCACAGTGGCCATATCGTTGTTTCCAAGAGGTTTCAACATTGCTTGGGTTGAATCTTGATCCTGCCACTTACTAGTTACATCATCTTGGGCAAGATATTTTACTTACTTCTCTGGCCTAGTTTCCTCATCTATAAAATGAACTGCTGTGAAAATTAAAGGAAATAATATGTATTAAAAATATAGAGAGCAGCTGGGCACAGTGGCTCATGCTTGTAATCCCAGCACTTTGGGAGGCCGAGGCAGGTGGATCACTTGAAGTCAGGAGTTCGAGACCAGCCTGGCCAATATGGTGAAACCCGGTCTCTACTAAAAATACAAAAAATTAGCCGGGCATGGTGGCACGAACCTGTAATCCCAGCTTCTCGGGAGGCTGAGGCAGGAGAATCGCTGGAACCCAGGAGGTGGAGGTTGTAGTGAGCCAAGATCATGCTACTGCACTCCAGCCTGGGTGACAGAGCCAGACTCCGTCTCAAAAAAAATTATGGATAGATAGACAGAGATAGCTTATATAAAAGACCTAATATAGGCTGGGCATGGTGGCTCACACCTGTAATCCCAGCACTTTGGGAGGCTGAGGCAGGCAGATCACAAGGTCAGGAGTTTTGAGACTAGCCTGGCCAACATAGTGAAATCCTATCTCTACTAAAAATACAAAAATTAGCCAGTCATGGTGGCTTGCGCTTGTAGTCCCAGCTACTCAGAAGGCTGAGGCAAGAGAATTGCTTGAACCTGGGAGGCAGAGGTTGTGGTGATCCGAGACTGCACCACTGCACTCCAGCCTGGACAACAAAGCGAGACTCCGTCTCAAAAAAAAAAAAAAAAAAAAAAAAAGACCAAATATAGTAGAAACTCAGTATGTGTTAACTTTTATTAAAGATGATAATGACAATGTAATGGCAGTTCACATTATCAGCCACTTCCTGTCACTAGCTGGACAACTTCTCTTAGTAGCTTTCTCTCATTGAAAACAACTAATAGCATCCCATTATTACAAAGAGCCAATGTGAAGAGGAAATAAGCTAATGTATGAGAGAAAGTCTTTTGCCAGGCAAGTGCATTATTATAACTTGCTAAGCACTGCAGATATAAAAGATAAATACACAGGGCACCCTACTTCACTTTTCGTGAGCTTATGAAGAGTTGAGGAAGAGAAAGTCTAAATAAAATTCAACAATGCAAGGTGAGAGGACACAATGAGTTCTACTACTTCTGAGCAATGCAGGAGGTAGAGAAGAGGGGCAGGAATGAGTTGAAGCAGCTGAGCTAGGAAGTCTAGAGAAGCAAGTCCCTGAGAATTCCTTTATCCTTCTGGAGTGGCCAATTCCCCCCTGGGTGCTCAACAAACACTGATGGCTATTTTTACCCTATAGCTTTTCCTACTTGTCTTATGGAAGGGGAACTTCAGGGTCTAGAGGGCTGGGTATGGCATGAAGAGTATGGCTGTGAAGTGTCTAAAAACTGCACAGTGAGGATGTAGGCAGAGGGGAAGACTGTTCTTGGTATGTGGCTCACACTCCTCTCAATGTAAGATACATGTGGGATGAGCTCTAAATGAGGAGGAGAGAGATATGGGTTCAAGTTCTTGGGTGCTAACATAGCCTTGGACAAGCCCCTTTCCCTCTCTGGGTTGTTTCCCCACCTGTGAAACAAGGGGACACATAATACCCTGGGTCCCCTTAACTCTGTGCATATCTGTGTTTTTCCCTAGATGATCTGAGGTTCCACTCTTAGTACCACCATTTACCACCTAAGTGATCTTGGGCTAGCCCCTTCACTTCTCATTTGTGAAATGGCAATGTCATCACCTACTTTCAAGGTAGCAGTGAGGATTTTTTCTTTTTTTTTTTTGAGATGGAGTTTTGCTGTTATCACCCAGGCTGGAGTGCAGTGGCTCGATCTCAGCTCACTGCAACCTCTGCCTCCCGAGGTCAAGTGATTTTCCTGCCTCAGCCTCCTGAGTAGCTGGGATTACTGGCGCAGGCCACCACCACACCCAGCTAATTTTTCTATTTTTAGTAGAGATGGAGTTTCCCTGTGTTGGAGAGGCTGGTCTCGAACTCCTGACCTCAAGTGATCCGCCCCCGCCCGCCTTGGCCTCCCAAAGTGTTGGGCTTACAGGCGTGAGCCACTGTGCCTGGCCTGCAGCGAGGATTAAATGTGGTTCTGAAGAACTATGGGGTGCCCAACAGAGGGCTGGCAGTAGGAGCAGGGGCTTCCTTCTTGCCTCCCGTCTTCTGACTTAGAAGTTCCGGGGCAACCAGCTTTCTTCTTCACTAGACTGTTAGTTCCCTGAGGATAAAAACAGCATCCCACTTACTCTTGTTGGACTCAGCACCAAGCAAAGGACCTGGAAGAGCAAAGCTTTAACAAATGTTTCCAAACCAAAAATGGTAGGAGTGGCAAGAACCAGTAGCCCAGGTGGGGGAGCACAAGGGTTCCATGGCTCATGGCCACCAGGTCCTTTTTTTCTTCTGTGTGCAGACATATTTGCACCCAAATGCAGGCCTGGGCTTTGTTACGCCCTTGCAATGGTATGTACGCCGCAGGGCATGGGAGCACCAAAACACACCCTCCTTTCCATTGCCAATATCCTGCTTTTGTTTGCTGCAAGTAGCTCTGGCCAGGCCCAGGAGAGGGAGCAGGGAGAGAAACAAGTGCAGGCATGCAGGAGACAGCCAGGCCAGCCTGCTGGGAAGAACACCTGGCTAGAGAGCAACATCACCAGTCCACACATCTGTGTCAAGGAATGCCTTTAAAGGGCACAGCCAGCTACATGGCCAAAACTGCCACAGATGTCTCTGAAGAACTGGAACGTGAACAGCTGATAGGACTGGGTATGGGTCCCTAAGCTGTGTTTTGCCACAGAACACAACTGGGTTCTTGGACCACTTAAGAAGTTGCCATGGTAGAGTTCAGAGTTCTAGCTTAGCTATCAATTAACAGCTACTATTTATTGAATGCCAACCATAATCCAGGTCCTATATGAGGTACCTTATTTATATTATCTCTAATCCTGACAACCCTACAAGGTAGTAGGATTATCCCTATTTTATAGAAGACTGAAAAGCAGAGTTAAAGTCAAATAATTCTGCAAAGTTGCCCAATACATAATTGATGGAGCTGGAATGTGAAGCTATGTGTGCTTGGCTACAAAGCCGCATCCACTGTACTATGTCACTGGACTGAGACAGCACATCTCTCAACAGCTGAGCCTCAGGATTCTCACCTGTGAAAATAAGGAGGCTGGAGGCCTGACAGTTCAAGACCCTTTGAGTGTTAACACTTCATGATGCTTCTCCTTTACTCCAAGTACTGAATGTTAAATGGCACAATTCTCCTCCTTCATATACTTCACAGTGTTCAATTCCCCAGCAGTCTCTGTTCTTTTAAGCAAAGAATCCAGAACATACTCTGGAACTGTAAGGTGCTACTCAAACATGTTCCACCTTAGATTCTTAGAGGCCATGGACCCTATACGTTCTTCCCAAAGCCAAGGCTGTTTTTCTACCTTTCAGCTTTTGAAAGTTTCAAGTGAAAGTCAAAATCTGCCCTGGCTGTAGGTAAAAGAGTACCCAGCTGGGAGGTGGTGAAGCTGAGGTCTGAACCAGTCATCCCACTGTCCTGAGGAGCCAGAGTGAATTGAGCTGAAATCCTCAGGTCAGGGGAGATCACCTAGAAGCCTACATACGCTGAGGGTACGCCTAAAGACAACCTCCAAAACTCATCTTCCAAAACTATTAGAGGGGTTCCAAGGGCTTGGGCAGATACAAAGTGCACAGAACCCTGGTGGTCAGTTCAGTGGGCCAACCCAGATCCACACAGAGACCTTTTGAGTCAGCAGAGAACACATGAGTTTTTTTAAAAAAGATAATCAGTTGAGATTTTATCTTTCAAGACCTGGATCCATATTCCTTCTCTGCCATTTACTATCTGTGTCACCTAAGGCCAGTTACTTCATGACTCTGAGCCTCAGTTTCCTCACTTGTACACTGCTGATAGGATCTTATGGGGTTATGAGAATTAAATTATGTACAGATGTCCTGCATGATGCCTGGCTCACAGCAGGTAGCCAGTAAGTATTCATTTATTTCCCTCCCCAATTTGAGAACGCCAAGGGCAAATGCAGACAGACCCCTTTTTCTCCTATGCCCAGCAATATGGACCTGCTTCTCAGCCCAGAATGAGACAGATTTCTGTAAGTAAGGTCCTAAAATGAATTATTTCTCTATTCAATTAGAAATCAACATTTTTTTTTAAGAGACAAGAGTCTTACTCTGTCACCCAGACTGGAGTGCAGTGGCACAATCATTGCTCACTATAGTCTGACACCCCAGGCTCAAGAGATCCTCCTGCCTCAGCCTCCTGAGTAGCTGGGACTACAGGTGCACACCACCATGCCTGGCTAATTTTTTATTTTTTGTGGAGACAGGGTCTCCCTATGTTGCCCAAGCTGGTCTTAAACTCCTGGACTCAAGTGATCCTCCAGCCTTGGCCTCCCAAAGTGCTGGGGTTACAGGAAGGAGCCACCACACCCAGCTGAAATCAACTGTTTTAATAGATTCCTAACAATTAGGAAATAGTTACTGTGCATCTACGATGTGTAAGAACAAGCAGGCAAGGTGCTGTGCTGAGAGAAGCCAAGTGAGATAAGACAGAGACCCAGCCCTCACTCACATCCAGATTCTTCAGACAAAAATGTTTACAGGTAAATTCTCAACCTTATGGGGTAAGAGAACCAGTCATTACTGCAGTGGATTTACACATGTTAAAGCATAAGCCCTCCCATGTCCTGATGAAGACCTGGCTGGATGGTCATCCCTTAACCTCCCGGTGAGCAGCCAGTTGTAGAGAAGCTTCTTTCAGCCCCCAGCCTCTGAATTGACTGGGCTGGAAAGAGAGAAAAGGAAGCTCCCTCCACTATAGCCTGAGGGCACCTGGAGAGCATCACAATTGGGGATGCCAACTTTTCCCCAGGGCCCAGAAGGGCAGATATGACAGGGGCCTAGAGAGACTCTGTTCCATAAGAGCTCAGTCAAAAATCCCTTTATTACTCCTCCTTCCTGCAGATCCTGTAGACTGAAACAGTCTGACAATTAAGCTGTAAGTATTATGGAGTATGTTATTATTGTTTTAAAAAATTAACCAAACACATAATGAAGCCTATGAACAGCAAGAAATAAGTGTTGCTAGAGTGCACTGATTCAGTTCCAACCAAAAACCAGGAAGACTGTAGTTTCAAGTAATTTGTGTAGTTGTACTGCAGTTAAAGACAGGGCCTCCATTATTTGGCAAATAATGGAAAAGAGCTTGTGTGCCTTTGAGGAGCCACATAGAAGTTGCAGAGTTGGGAACCACTCACCTGATCTAAGTCCTTCATTTTTCAGATAAGGAGAAAAAGAGTCCCGGAGGACCTAAGGCACCTGCCAAATGTTACTGTGAAGCTGGGCAGAGCTATGCATAATTATTTCCCTTTAAACATGGATTGCTTTGGAACACAAAGATTAATTTGTTTTCTTCAAGAGATAACGTGTAAACCCAAGCTCATTAAATCAGTATTGGATATTAAGTGCAATTCTATAAAAAGAAAAATGCTTTAAAGATGTCCGACAAAAACCACTCCCTAATTTACCTCTTTTGTAAATTCCAATTTGAGGTATTTTCTTACTTGGAAGTACAGTGGTAATTGCATCTCACTCCTCACGTTAGTGTGGGTAGGAAAGACAGTGCATTCTCCACTGAGTATGTTTGGCCTATCAGGCAGAGGTGTATGGGACACAGAAGTTGTATTCTTCATTCCCTTGCTCCCTCTTTCTCCTTCACATGTCACGCCTGATCATGTCCCCGTGGAATCTGGTTGCGTCACTTTCCTTGCAACCACAGCCCCACAACTCCTATAGATTTTGTACTCCCCCAGAGGCCAAGGATCAAGGACTTAATTTGTTTCACAGAATCCAGCAAGGACCCTGTTCAGGAGCCCAAGAAGTCTGGCTTCTACTTTCTGCCAGGGACGAAACTGAGGCCCAAAGAGGAGCCCTTGAAGATACCCTATAATAAAAGACAGAGGGGCTAATGGCAGAAAGAGTTTTCTCACCAGGTAGTGATGTGGCAATGGATTGACACCTGGGAGAGCAGAGGGTCTGGGTGGCCCCTCCCTGGGGGAAAAGAGCCCTGTGTGCCACCTATCTCTTCAGAAGTGACTTCAGGAAAGTGGCCTCTTATATGGGGGAGGGGAGAGTGCTACAGAAAGTCAGTCAGAACCCCCCAGACTCTAGCTGGGCAAACGGAGCTTGGGGGCGGGGGGGCAAGGTGATCAGGTTCTCCAGAAAGGCTGGGGCAGAACAAGACAAAGGGCAGGTGGACTTGGGTGGCATTGGTGGCCTGGCCCTTAAAGGTTCAGGTGGAGAGTTCATTATCTGCTCTAGTTCCACCTCCTGAGAAGTTGTGTCCTCCCTGGGTTCCCTGCCTCTCCAAGGGTAAAAGGGGTATAGTTTCTGGCTCCTAAAGGAACAACCCTTCCCCTAAGCGGCCTTCCCAGGATTAAAAGTAAGAGAAATTAATGAGGACCTGAAATGTGACTACTTCAACACTTGGCATCTTAATTCCGCATGGTAAAAGCTTTCTCCTAAAGTCAAGATCAATTTCCATTGGCTCTTTAGAAAACAATATCAGCCATACCTTCAACAAGTCAGGCAAACTATCCCTTTTTCTACTCTCTGCTAGGAAAGGAAAACAAACCTGATAATTTCCTCTCTACTAGGAGAAGAAAACAAACCTGCAGCCCCCGAAGAATGAGAGAAAGTCAGGAAGACAGAAAAAGCTGCCCAGTGAGGCTCCATATGTTAACTTTGTTGAAACTGGTTGCCTCATCTGTAAAATGGGGATATATAATCTCTTTAGGCTGTTGAGAGATTAAAGGATAAAGTGTCCAGCAGGGCGCTTGGTAGAGTCAGCATTGAGGACCAGTTCCCGTCCCCCTCCCCCCAGTCCAGACACCTCCCACCACTCTACCAGGGTCCAGTCATTCCACGAAACCACATGGTACACTGCTTTTCTGCCCAGGGCCTGGCCACCTGACTAGTATCCCGGCAGCAAGATCTGGGCACTGGACCTAGTTTAGGGAAGCCAGAAGGGAAAAGTCGACAAGGACCACTGGTGAGGGGGAGGCAGCCTTTTTGGAACAACAGGCTGCTCCCAAAGAATGAAAACAAGCCCCACCCTAGTCTGGAATGGCTCCATTCAGAAGGGACCTAGAGGGCCAGAATCCCCCTGGGGAGTTTCTATGGGAGGTGGAGTGGGGCAATGAGCAAAGAAAGCCAGGTTGGAGGTAGAGTTTCCACATCTCCCTTTGAGAAGCCCCAGAGAGAGGCTCGTGGAGGTACTCAGGCCTAGGGACTGAGGAGGTGTGGGGGCTGGCCCAGCAGCTCAGGAACACTCCAAAGTCCATTGCTCCAGTCTCAGAAGCACTGGCCCAGGTCTTTCCCCAGCAACTACATTCACCTGGGAGCTCAGAAGCCCCTCAAGGTCAGAGGCTAATGTGCCTGCCATTAAGAGAACAAATGTTTATAAGGTACCTATTGTGTACCAGGCTACCCACACCCAGGACTTGCCAGTTTCCACAGTTTGGCAAAACCTGCCCATCCTGCTTGTTGGGACAAATTTCTGGGCAGGCAGCATGGCCCGCAGGTAAGACATGTGAGAGCTAGAAACAGCACTCTATCTGTGCTATTCCCCCTGGAAGCAGTAACACCTAGAAGGGGCAGGTCAGTGGCATCTTTTGGAGGCTCTTTCAGGTTTGCCTGGGATGGAAGAGGAGCTGGAGCTCCCTAAGAAGTTCCTTCTGGGTATATCCCTCCCCTCACCACTTCCAGGACATAATGGGGGTACCTCACAAGGCCGATTCTGCTTGGGTATAACCTCTCCTGGCTTCTGCCTGGCAGAACCGATGGTAAAGGACTAAGTGAGAAGGAGATTTCGGGAGACCACCCTCTTCTCAGGACCAGGGGCCAGGAGAGACAGAGAGGGGAACTCGGAGACCAACTCACCGAAATGGGTCTCTGGAGGTGAAGTAAGCCGGGACTGACAAGTAACTCCCCATCTTCTTCCCACACCAGATAAACAGGCTCAGCTGCAAATCCGTCTATGAGTGCCTCGGGCCGGCTGTAGATGGCCACCATGACAGGCCCAGGGCTCCCAACACCTCTGGCTGCAGGCAGGCTGCCCTGAGTTCACCTCTCCCTCCGGAGCAGCTGGAGGAGCCTGAGGACTCCAGGCCACTTGCCCCCCAGCAGATTCCCACAGGGGCTCATGGCTGGGATGGCTCCTCCCTAGTTCTTAGAAGCTCAGGCGGCCCCTCTGGCCTCGGAGAAAACGACCTCTTTGAGGAGGCTACATACACACTGGCATTCTTGAGCAAGGGCCGGTGACTAGCTAAGAAAGAAGCGCTGCTGTCAAGTTAGCCTTCTTCTTCAGTCCCACCCCTGAATGAGGGAGGGAGGGAGGAAGAGGAGGAGCTCCCGCAGAACCGAGGTGTGTGGTTGGAGCAGCTGTTAGGAAACAGACCTTGCAGGCAAGGGGTGGAGCTGGGCTGGATCGAGGCTGCAGGCAGGCGCTGCAGACAATAACTGGGACCGACTGAGCGTCCATCCTGAGCTCAGGGAAGGGCAAGGCAGGATACAGGGTGAACATATCTGGCCCCAGATGTCCCGCAGAGGAGCTGCCTACAGGACAGTAATTCTGCTTGGAGGTGAAAAAAAAAAAAAAAAAGCAGAGGATGCCAGGTCCAGGAAGAGCCACACCAGACAGAGGGACCTCTGGTAGGAGAGGCAGGTCCAGAGAGCCATCCTCGCTCCGAGCTGACATCTGTTCTGTCCTGGCACTAGGGCTCCCATTCATTCCCTCCCTCTGCCTCGCCTGGGGACAGCCTCAAGAGCTAACCAATGGGAGGTGACACTTCCACTCCAGGGCAGGGCTGTGTTGCAAATAAGGAAACGAGTCCCAGGGTATTAATCTACACCTGATGTGTCTCCATGTGGTAAACACTATATGCACTCTTATTTCTCTGAGACAGGAATTATTCCCACTCTACAGACAAGGAAAGTGAGGTACAGAGAGATTACGTAACTCAAGGTCAAAAAGGGAGTCAGTGGCAGGCCTGGGATTTAAATGTAGGCCCATGTGAGTTGGAGTAGGCCCCCAGAGCTGGAGTTCTCCCACTACCAGGCTTCATTCTGGCTCTTCAAGGAGAAAAATCTTTTCCAAAGCCCTCTGCAAATAGGATGGAGCCCAGGTTACTCTCATTCACTCACTATTCACTGGCTGTTCACACACAGAACACCATCCACTGGCCTCTGTGGACAGTAGAACTTCTTCTACTTGTCCAATGATAACCATGCTTTTCAAACTGAAAAATGGGGCGTGAGGGAGAAGGCGGCCTGGGGTGCCAAAAGGGATTGATAAGCCTAAGTATCTGGAATGGGAGCCCGCCTGAAGAGCCCCAGTTGTGATGATGACCAAACCAGAGCTTACCACGGAGAAAGCCCTTGTCTCCCTGCCTGCAGGATTGTAAAGGAAAAAGCAAGGCTGCTGGAGAAAATTAGAATACTAGGACCTCACTATTGGATTTGGGGCAGTGACATCAGCTCTCCCTCATTAGGCACACACCTCTCACCATTGTAAAGGGCCAGAAGTCACCCTGCAGCTTCTATGTCTTACTGTGAACCATGGCAGCAAAGTCTGATAAAGATGGTAGATGGGGTTACAAAGGAGCCTTTTCCCATTCCACCAACGGGGCACAGGGACAACAATGCATGAGATAAGAGCACATGGGTTTGAATACTGATAATAAGCTACCATTTATTGAGCAGTTAATATGTTCTAGGCCCTGTGTTAAGTGCTTAGCATCTATTATCCATCATATTTAAATTGCCAGTATATGGGGTAAATGTCATCAGCCTCATTCAACAGATTAGGAAATAGGTTCTGAGGGGTTATGTCACTATCCTCAAGACAAATAGCTGGTAAGTGGTGAGGGTGGGTTTTTTTTTTTTGAGTCAGGGTCTCTCTCTGTCACTCAGGCTGGAATGCAGTGGTGCCATCATGGCTCACTACAATCTCAACCTTGACCTTCTGGACTCAAGTGATCCTCTCACCTCAGCCTCCAGAGTAGCTGGGACGACAGATGCATGCCATCACGCCCAGCTGCAAGGCTGGGTTTCAAACCTGGTACATATGTATGGCTCTAGAGCACAGGTCAAGGCACTTTTCCTGTAAAGGGCCAGAGAACAAATATCTTAGGCTCTGCAGGCCATACAGATTCTGTTGTGACTACTCAGTTGTGTCATTACAGAGCAAAAGCAGCCATATATAAAACATAAACTAAGGGACATGGTTGTGTTCCAATAGATATTTACTTATGGAAAGATTTTTTTTTTTTTT
>NW_012102031.1:12629665-12636503 GCF_000951045.1 Mandrillus leucophaeus
AAAATTAGCTGGGCATGGTGGCACATGCCTGTAATCCCAGCTACTCGAGAGGCTGAGGCAGGAGAATCGCTTGAACCCAGGAGGCGGAGGTTGCGGTGAGCTGAGTTGGTGCCATTGCATTCCAGCCTGGGCAACAAGAGCGAAACTCCGTCTCAAAAAGAAAAAAAAAAACAATCAATCACAGGCCGTATTAAAATAGGCAATGGGCCATAGCTTGCCGGCCTCTGTTCTAGAGCTACAGAGCTCAACTACTCTATTTACTACCTCTAATAGTGAAGAACAGCTCTTGGTGTTTGTGCAGAGCTCAGCCATATCTATCTACCACCACAAAGACACCACACTCTAGCCCCAGAGGCAGCCAGAAGAAGTAAGGACTGAACAGGTGCTCACCCTGCATTAAGCATTGCTTGCAGCACTACTTGTATGAATGAATTTTAACCCACACTATTCCACAGTTCTGTGATTTCTCTCTTTACAGATAAAGCAACTGAGGTACAGGGAGGTTAAATCACTTGCCTGAGGTCACTCAGCTGTAAATGTGAGAAGTGAAGCCAGGATTTGAATCCAGACTAGACATTATAGACTACACTCTACCATGCTATATCGAAGCTCAGCCTGGGCCCAGAGCCAGACTGTCTGGGTTTGAATGCGACAATGCACTGTATGTAAGCCCTTGGCACAAAGTCTGGAACACATTAAAGGTTGATAAATGTTACCCATTAATATCATTAAGACTATTGTTACAACTACTGTGGGCTAGCTATGTGGCCTTTAGCAAGTCACTGTCTCTGTCTGGGTCTGGGTTAGGTCTCTAAATAGCTCCCAGGATCAACATTTTTCACCCCTGTGAGGTTGCAGAGGGCTCTCTGTTTTCCTTGGGTCTCAAGTTGAGTTTAAATTCTTGAGCAGGAGGTCACGATCCTGGCCTAGGGGCCACACAAGAGCCACAGAGGAGTTGAGGTGGGCTGGAAGTGGGGAAACAACATACAGGATACTGAAAGGGCTGCCCAGCTGGAGAGCTGGGAGCAATCTTTCTCCCAGCCACAGAATCAACTATTTCTCACCAAAACTCTATTATGTTCCCCTGTAATTCAATCAGGCAAGAAGGGGGCCCCAAATTAAGTCTGGAACTAGCAAATTATCTTTTAATTGTACCCTCTGATTTCCATGTGATGAACACAGCACTGATGGAAGAATATGCAAGCCACAAAGAGACCGAGGCTAGGGAGCCCATGAGCATAACTCCTCTTGACATTTCACACAGCTCTGCTGTTCCAGCGGCGGCGGCGGGCTCAGTGAGTCGGTGTCTAGGAATGTGAGCAGGAGGCTGCAGGCGTTCTCCTCTCCCCCTACTCCTCTTACAAAGGACTTGGTGGGTGGGTGAGGAATAAGGGAGAGGACATCTCAATGCCATGAAAACTGCCTTCCCCTGGAAGAGGAACAGCCTTCTCCCCATGTCCTGAGTTGAAGCAGAAGCCCCTCCCAGGTGGAATCCATTTGACCTCCATAAATCCAGACTTCAGGAGGAAACTTTGAAGGATTGATCACCAGATGTGATAAGCTGCTGGCTGCTCAGACGCAAGCGTGTGGTTCCTCAGAGCCAACTTCAAAGGGCCCAAGCCACCCAGCATTGGGAGATGAAATGTCATATTGGAGGATATATTTTACCCTCCCACCCTTGGAAACTGGTCCTGGATAGAAAACTGCTCTTCTAGGTCCTCAGAGCAGCTGGCAGAAGATTCAGCAGTTATGGCTGCCAGAGGCAACTGTAGGAATCCTTTGACTGGCAGTTATAGTAGGGATAAAATAGCAGGAGAGGTGTTAATCTCCAGCACATTTCATAAGTTGGAAACCTGGCAGGGAGCCGAACAAACTGACTCCTTAGAACCAGCTGAGGCGCAGGTCTTCAAGGCGTCTGTGACAGGCTGGAGAACAATAGCCTTCAAAACCGGCAGCCCCAAGTGAATGTTCAGGCAAGGTGTGGTAAGTGAATGAATCACCCCAGTCCCTTGTCGGAAGAAAACTCTTGCCAAATAATTCAAAACCCAAGGAACTGTGTTTGTGTGAAGCCCTCTATTGGCTGGGAGGACTCCAATCAAGGAAGATAATTTTTGAGGACTCTGAAACCTCCAAATCCTGAAAGGTAAGCATTACCACCCCCATATACTAACCATCTTTCCTGCCCCCCTCCTCCCCTCTTCCAAATCACTTTCTACATTATAGCAGCAGTCATCCTTCTAAAACAAGGGTCCCGGGCGAGCGCGGTGGCTCATGCTTGTAATCCCAGCACTTTGGGAGGCAGAGTCGGGCGGATCACCTAAGGTCAAGTGTTTGTGACCAACCTGGCCAACATGGAGAAACCCTGTCTCTACTAAAAACACAAAATTAGCTGGGTGTGGTGGTATGTGCCTGTAATGCCAACTACTGGGGAGGCTGAGGCAAGAGAATTGCTTGAACACAGGAGGCAGAGACTGCGGTGAGCCAAGATCATGTCATTGCACTCCAGCCTAGGTGACAGAGCAAGACTCTGTCTCAATAAATAAATAAGTAAAACGTCACAGCAATTCCCAGCTTCACAGGATTATGAGCATTAAATGAGAACATATGTGAACAAGCCCACTTCAGTATCCGGCTCATGGAACTCAGTCAGTGTTTTATCTGCTACTCCTGTAATGTGATGTCATGTTCACAAACACCAGGTAAAAGACAGTATTTGGCATCTTAGGTATCACGGAAAGAGAAAAGAATTTGCCATCTGGATAGAACTTTAGAGATTTAGTCTAATCCCTTGTTTTATAGTTCATGAACTTGAAACCAGGAATGGAGAATTGGAAGCCCAAGACATATGAGGATACCAAGTCACATGAAATGTGTTCAGATTTTCAGACTGGGAGAATTATTTCCCAATATATTGAAAAAAGAAAATATGTTGGCACAGTGATGGAACCATTGTTAGTAACTTCGGAGAACCTATGGAGAATGGGGGCAATATTTCCAAAGTATAATATTCCATATCTACTATATACCAGGTGCTGGGGATGTATTCATGAAATAAAAACGGAGATAGCTAACTGGCCCAGTTTTCAAAAAGGAGGAAAAAGATACTGGAAAAAGTAACCTTATGATCCTTTTGCTTTGATTCCTTCACAAAATTCTAGGCAGATGATGGAGTAAGTGGACAGTAAGAACTTAAAAAAGGAGCTGATCATTAGGAGTCAGCAGTAGTGAAACGGTAGTGACTAGTTAGACTTGACTTCATGTTTTCACTGGGTTACTCATCATGAGACCTTCTCTTGGATTTCCACAGGCATTTGATAAACTCTTTCCTGATATCCAGACAGTAAGAATGTGGGCAGGAAATCTAGAAAAATCACATACAAGAACTCAACATACCCAGCAATTTGAGGCTCTGAACTGTACAGGCAGGATTCCTGAATACCCTGCTAGAGCTCATAAGGAAAGGGCATGGGATTTGAGCTCAGAAAAATTTTCTTTTAATTTCAGTGCTGCCCTCCCCAGCAGCATAAACTTGGATAAATTATTTAACATCTCTGGGCTTCCCTTGCCCTGCTTGTGCTGTATTCCTCAAGAGGTTGTTGCAGGAACTAAACTAGATGATGAGTATAAAAGGCCTTTGTAAACTGAAGATGCTTTATGAACATTAGTTATTATCACTGTTCTAGTGCTGTAGTTGCTCATCATGGGGGTCCTGAATTATAGGTTACCTTACTAGGCATCTGTGGACACCTGGTATGGGTCAGGCCTATGCTGGGCACTGAGAGTACCTAGTGCCTGCCTTCACGTAGTTTGATCTGGTGATACACAGATATGGCCACAGGGTCCTTCCTGGGTGTGATGTGCTTGAGGACACATTGAAGGAACCCTTCCCAGAAGAGAATGAATGCTCTGTCAGAGCAGGGCCTGGAAAAAGGAGAAGACAGCACCTGAAGGAGATGTAGGAGGCTACAGAAGGAGTTAAGAGAGCAGAGGTTTGGGGAACTCCCAGGGAGCCTTATGTGGTGAGTCATCAATGGAGTAGGGCAGAAGGTGACCAGAGACGTTCCTGAGGGAACTAAGGTTCACAGAGAAGGTTGCTGTTTAAGGTCACAGATCTAGGAACTGACAAAGCTGGAGTTTGACCCAAGTCTTTGGACTCCAGGTCCAACATACTAAAACTGCCTCAAATAACTATTTTATTCTTGCCATGTGATTTACAGTAATATTTCTGAAAGTGTAACTAAAGGAATAGCAGCATTGGACCCTCTGGTCAGTCTGTTGAAAATGAAGATTCCTGGGCCCCACTTCAGGTATACAGAATCAGAATTGCTGAGATTGGGGCTAAGAATCTGCATTTTAAACAAGTCCCAGTGGTTCTGATCCACACTAACAATTGAAAACCAATACTTTTCTTTTTCCTAAGTGCTTTTCCACTTGATTTCATTTTACTCTCACAATAACCCTCAGAGGCAGGCAGGATAGATCACTATCGTTACCTTGTTACAAACGAGAAAATGAATTTACAGATAGCTTGTTCATCTTATCCTGAACGTAGCTTAATAAATAAATGTTTGATGATTGACATTTTGTTAAGCCTTGGCTCAGCAGAGACTTTCACCCTCCTGGTGCCACTCTTACCCATCTGTAACCCCACAGTAGCTGCTTCTCTCTTTCCTCAGTGACACGGCAGCAGTGCTCATGTTATGGTATAAAAAGGTGATTCTAGGTCAGGCGCGGTGGCTCACACCTGTAATCCCAGCACTTTGAGAGGCTGAGGCGGGCAGATCATGAGGTCAGGAGATTGAGACCATCCTGGCCAACACGGTGAAACCCTGTCTCTACTAAAACACATAAAATTAGCCAGGAGTTGGGGTGCGTGCCTGTAGTCACAGCTCCTCGGGAGGCTGAGGCAGGGGAATCACTTGAACCCAGGAGGTGAAGATTGCAGTTTGCGTCACTGCACTCCAGTCTGGCGACAAAGCGAGACTCCATCTCAAAAAAAAAAAGGTGATTCTAGAAGATAGCGTCATTCCATGAAAGCGCTATCTCTGGAGCTAAAACAAATTTCAAACAAACAAACAAACATGAGGGATGACATTAGCCAACTTCAGAAATGGTGCTTCTGCAAAAGTCAGTGCTACTGATGAGAGTGGAGCACCCTCTGATCTCAGCAAAATCTCTATAGGGCATCATCGGGAAGTCATGACCAGAATACAGCTGACACACAGAAGAAAACAACCTTAACTCAAGTCTGGCATGAGGTACTGAGGGTTTTTTTTGTAATCGTAAGGAGGATGGAGAAAGAATTTGTTAGCACCCTTCCAGCACTGCCCATGGGAGAAGGGACTCTAGCCTTTGGGGGGAAAATGAAAAACAAGGCAAAATAAGCACAGCAGGTTGCTACAGTTGCAGAAGGCATGCCATTCCTTGAGGCCCTGGTTTTGATGGTTTAAGACTTAGGGATGACATTTACAGACTGAGGTCTTAGTCTATATAAGTTTGAGCTTATCTTATCACCTCAAAAGATAAGCTCTTGCCTAAAAGAATATTGTAGAGCAAAGAGATGGTAATGGTGCATACTGGATGGGCTTTATTCAAGTGTCCAAAGAGTCGTTCAACAAATAACATCACTCACCCAGCAAACACTCTGAGTGCCCACTACATTCTAGGCACTTTGCTAAACTCTGAGATACAAAGACAAACTAGATACGGCTCCGCACTTGGAGAATTTCATACTCTAAGAGTGATGCTAGATGTGTAAACAAATATTGACATGGATATAACTGAGGTATGAAGAGAATAACAAAGAGAGAAAAAGTCTCTGATTGGTGGGGAGAGGTATGGGTGGACTTGGCGGGGACTCCTCCACAGAAGACGGGATGGTATTGGCAGTCTCTAATAGGCTGATTGCCAGGCAGATAAGAGGCATTCTGGCCTGAAGGAAAAATATGTGCAAATGCGCTGAGGTATAAAGAGTGTGGTACGCTCACATACTCCTGAGCAGGTCTGTAAGCTCTTGTGCAGGGCACCTGTGGGCAGCAATTAGAGCAGAGGCCGGGATGGTGGAAGAGAGTAGGGGCAGAGCACTAAAGACCAAGTCTGCTAGGCTAAAGAGTTGCCTACAGGGAATGAAGAGCTATCAGAGGTATTTAAGCAAGCAGTGATTCCTAACAGAACACAAAGCCTGAAACGCCAAAGAGAACTCTGATCTTTAGTTGCCAGTTTGGCTCTTTGAATGGGTATAAATGCCTAAAGTCTACAGCTGGCCGTGTATATGTCCACGTGAAATTTGCTGGCCAACTAGTGTTCACTAACAGCAGAGCATGCCTTTGTCCTAGGGCCACATCTCTACTGCCGTTGTCATTTTAACATCTGAGATTTGTCTATATGGGCTGTAAGCAGATAAGTATAGAATTGCAACCCCTTATAGATAATCATTCACTGTTGCTCCATGATACTAATTAGAAAATTGAATGTCTAACATTGAGTATCAAATGCTGTGTTAACATCGACATCCTTCTCCAGGCTGCACTGGGAAAAATGCTTTGGATATCTCAACAAATCTCTAGGCAATTCAAGGAAAAAAGCCCTTGTCTGGCAGGGAAGACCTGAAAAATCGCCCTCGTTAACAGAAAATCTGCTGTGTGGTCTTAGGCAAGCCATTAAATCTCTCTGGGTTTCAATTTCTTCCTCTGTAAAAGGAAGGAGGTAGGTGAGCAAAAAATTCCATACCCATTATAGGTCAATGCTTAAAGAAGCAATGAGGGCCGGGCGGGGTGGCTCAAGCCTGTAATCCCAGCACTTTGGGAGGCGGAGATGGGCGGATCACGAGGTCAGGAGA
>NW_012102031.1:12636553-12637320 GCF_000951045.1 Mandrillus leucophaeus
GAGGTCAGGAGATTGAGACCATCCTGGCTAACACGGTGAAACCCCGTCTCTACTAAAAAATACAAAAAAAACTAGCCTGGCGAGGTGGCGGGCGCCTGTAGTCCCAGCTACTCGGGAGGTTTACTGGCGTAAACCCGGGAGGCGGAGCTTGCAGTGAGCTGAGATCGGGCCACTGCACTCCAGCCTGGGTGACAGAGAGACTCTGTCTCAAAAAAAAAAAGAAGCAATGAGGAAGGGGGTGTGTCGGCTGGTCGACCACGCAGAGAACTCTTCAAGGCTGATGTTATCTTGGTGAATGACCCTAATCTAGGCCTAGCTTTTGGCCTTTCAGGTTTTTGACCTTCCTAATGTCCAGAGAGGTGTAGACATTCTGCGATGGTTCTGACCTAACCATTTATCAACCTCTCTGTACACTTATGAATTGACTATTAAAATCAGAACACCCATATCCGCTATACAGGTACTACTTCCAGACCCTTCCTGTTATTAAGAATCCCAGGAAGCTGAATTAGGCATCAGAAGGTTATTCAGTGAGCATGGACTTAAAATAAAGGGAAATGAGCAGCCACTGAGAGAAATTTCATCCCGGCAGTGGTGAGTCAGCCAAACTAGCCCTGCTTGCCACAAAGGACCCTATTCTGGTGACCAAATCTAGATTCAGCATCTTTATCTGAATACAGTACTAGTTTTGCTTCACTAACTTTTCACTTTCCATTTCACTGCTGGCCACTTATTTATTATATTGGTGTTTTTTTTTTTTTTTTTTT
>NW_012102031.1:12638442-12639816 GCF_000951045.1 Mandrillus leucophaeus
AGTAGCTGGGACTACAGGCACCCGCCACCATGCCCGGCTAATTTTTGTATTTTTAGTAGAGACGGGGTTTCACTGTGTTAGCCAGGATGGTGTCGATCTCCTGACCTCATGATCCGCCTGCCTCAGCCTCCCAAAGTGCTAGGATTACAGGCGTGAGCCACTGCACCTGCCGGCCTCCATAATTTTTTATTTTGTTTTATTTTATATTACGTTCATTTATTTATTGAGACAGAGTCTCGCTCTGTCTCCCAGGCTGAAGACTGAGTTCAGCTACTCTAGCTACCAAGTTCTCGAGGAAACTGCCAACCTATCCACCCCATTTCCCATCACAAATCACCTATAAGTAAAAGATACTATGCAAGTATTCCATTTTTTCCACTCTATACTGAATGTATATCTTTGGTTAATGCCATCTTTCAAATATAAAATTTAAGAAAACAAAATGAAACAAAACAAACTTATGATTGGAACTGAAATTTTTCAGATTTCAGGGCAATTCATAATCAGTTTGGTAGCTAGAGTAGCTGAACTCATTATTCCTCTCTTGCCCCACTCTCCGGAGGTATCTAGGGTTTGTTCCTGCCTAGATTGTAGCTACAGAGAAGTGCAGCTCAAGACCTACTGCAGGAAAGAGGGACTCCTGCGGTCAGCTTCTCTGGCTTCTACTCACTATGGGATAGCTCCTCTGAGGGCAAAAGATAAAGCTTTAACTTATCACCCTGACACTTGCAGGCAATTTTCTAAAACAACCCAATGTCCGGAACTGATTCCTTCTTGCCATTTACAGTAACTACAGCCACAGTGGCTGCTATAGGAAGGATGTGGGGAAGGGGAAGGGGAAGGGCAGGGAAAAGCCTGACTTACATCATATCTCTCGGCCACCTCTAGCAATTCATTCAACAAATATCCCTTCTATGCCAACAATATGCTCAGTGATGACACAATGAGGGGCAAAAACCCCACAGTCCATGATCAAATTGTTCTATTAGAGGTCTTAAGAGACCATTAAGGAGATGATCACATGAATAAATGTGAGGTTAAAACTATTTTTTTAAAAAAGCCTCAAAGGAAAGGTCTATGAAAACATAAAACAGGTACCTAACCTATTTTTCAGGGTGAGGGATTACTTCTGTATTTCTCTGAGCCATCCAGGTAAAGAGCTAAATGATAAGCAAGAGTTAAGTGAAAAGAGAGTAAGGGGGCATTCCAGGCAGAGGGAGAAAAATGAACAAAGCCCTTGTCAGAAGAGAAGAGAGGCTGAAATGCAGGGAGCAGGAGGTTGTGGAGATGTGGAGAGAGGCCAGATTATGGAGGGCTCTACTGTAGGCCAAATTAAGGATTTTTTTCTTTTTTTTTTTTTTTTTTTGAGATGGA
>NW_012102031.1:12639876-12641453 GCF_000951045.1 Mandrillus leucophaeus
ATTTTTAGTAGAGACGGGGTTTTACCATGTTGGCCAGGATGGTCTTGATCTCTTGACCTTATGATCTGCCTGCCTCAGTCTCCCAAAGTGCTGGGATGATAGGTGTGAGCTACCGTGCCAGCCCAGTTAAGGTGGCAGGTGCCTGTAATCCCAGCTACTTGGGAGGCTGAGGTAGGAGAATTGCTTGAACCTGGGAGGCAGAAGTTGCAGTGAGCCAAAATTGTGCCATTGCACTCCAACCTGGGGAACAGAGTAAGACTCTATCTAAAACAAAACAAACAAAAAAATCACTCCTTCCAACTGTTCTACAGATAATAGATTGGGGGGTGCAGAGTGACTGTGGGAGATGAGGCTATTACAGACATCCAGGTGAGATGACGGTAGCTTGGAACAGGGTGGAGGTGGGAGAAATGGAAAGAAGTAAACCTACCAAAACATAATTCAGAGATAAAACTGATAGGCTTGGATATGCAGGATGAGAGAGAAGAGGTATCAAGGACTCCTAGGTTTCTGGCTTAGGCACTGGGTGGATGGTGGTGCCTCTCAATGACACCCATGTTTCAATAGAAGAGGAGCCAGTTTCAAGGGGGAAAGAGTGAAAGTCCAGCAAAGTCTAGAGAAGAGAGTCTGAAGTGCCTGGAAGACATTCAAATGGACAAGCCAGGTTGATAGTACAATATATGGGTCTAGAGCTCAGTGGAAAGGTTTAGGCTGGAGACACTGATTTTAGGGTCATCAGTGTGTGGAGGACAATGGAAGCCATGAGTGTGTGTAAGACTGCCTAGGGAGAAAACAGCACGCCTGAAGGAATGGTATCATCTCAGAGCTGGACAAAGAAGGATAAGCAAACAGGTACTACCAGAGAGGTAAGAGAAAACCAGGACAGTACGGAATGTCACGAAAGCCAAGGGAAGAGAACATTTCAAGATTGACAGATACTAATAATAAATGCTAACATCTGTTAAGTCCCAGTCATGGCCAGGCATTATGCTCAGGACTTTGAATACATGATTGAATTTAATGTGCTTAACAACTTTTTGAGGTGAGAGCCATTTCTCTTTTCACAGACAAGGAAACTCTGGCAAAGAGTGGTTTAAGCAGCTGACTCACGGTCAGGTGGCTGGTAAGTGAAGCTGGCATTTAAGCCCAAGCAGCCTGACTCCAAACTCGATCCACTTTTCTCTAATACAACCCTTAGTGCAGTTTGGGAGGTCATATAAGATGAAGCCTGAAGAGTGGTCAGTGGACAGGCTGATGAGGCTGTTATTTGGAACATTACTAAAGGAATGTTGTTTCAGGGCAGAAACAGAATGGAAGCCAGGCTGGAGCCCATGGTTAGGAATGCTCCATGACATTCTCTATTTCCAGCTGTCTTAGGGAACCAGTTAAGAGACCAGGCCAGGCGCTGTGGCTCATACCTATAATCCCAACACTTTGGAGTTTGAGACCAGCCTGGGCAACAGAGCAAGACCCTGTCTCTACAAAAAAAAAAAAAAAAAAAAAAAATTAGCTGGGCATGGTAGTGTGTACCTGTAGTCCGCTACTCAAGAGGATTGTTTAAGCCTGGGAGATTGAGG
>NW_012102031.1:12641893-12644808 GCF_000951045.1 Mandrillus leucophaeus
AAATAAATAAATAAATAAATAAATAAATAAGCTAATTAATGAATTAATTAAGAGGCCAGGCTAGTATGCCAACCACATCCCCCACAGTGCCTTATTTGATGGCTTTTATATATAGCAAATGACACTTGATATATTTGGATAGTTAATATAAGATGCACAAAGCTGCTATATGCTGCTGCTAATCCTTCACGTTAAACCATTCTAATGTTTTCAGAGTCCTTGATCATCACAACTACTCCATGAGATGGATTACTTTTATGACATTTTACAGATAAGAAACTGAGGCTCACAGGGGCTAAGGAACTTGCCCACAGTTACACAGTTAGCCTAGCTCAACTAAGACTCAAATCAGATTTTCTGTCTCCAAGTCTACTGTTTTTTTTTTCCTGGGAGTCCTAGTGGAAAGCGGACTCTCTTGGGAACCAGGGAGACCTGAGTTCAAGTATCAGTTGTGTGACCCTGGACAAGTTCATCCACTTTTCTGGGTCTTCCTGTTTTAGTATAAAATGGGGGTTGCAGTGGCCAGGCACAGTGGCTTACTCCCATAATCCCAGAACTTTGGGAGGCTGAGGCAGGAGGATCACTTGAGCTCAGGAGTTCAAGATCAGCCTAGGCAACATAGTGTTAATAAGACCTTGTCTCTACTTAAAATAAAAAAAATTGGCAAGGTGTGGTAGCACGCCTGTAGTCCGAGCTGCTTGCAAGGCTGAGGTGGGAGGATTGCTTGAGCTCAGGAGGTTGAGGCTGCAGTGAACTATGATTATACCAGTGCACTGTAGCCTGGACAACAGAGCAAGACCCTATCTCAAAAAAAGGTGGGGGTTGCAGGGTTATTTTGAGGACTGAATCAGATAATCTAAGTGTGGTTCTTAATACAACGTTTAATTAATATCAGTTATCTATCTCTGGCCTCATCTCTCTCCATTTTTCTACCCCTGCCTTCTATTGCAGCTTGAAGTGTCTATGAGTCCTTAGTTCTCTCTTCCCAAAGTAAAGAGCAGGATTAAGGCACATTCAAGGTCATATGCTGCTGCTACATCCTAGGAGTACCACTCTGTGGTCAGGCTGGAGTCTCTTGTGGGGGCAGAGGAAGACCTAGATGTCTGCCCTTCCTTCCTCTGTCAGGCAGGCCCCAGCCCCCTGTCCAATAGCCAGCCTTAATGATCTACTGGCTGCCTATTTCCTAAAACATAAACTGGACAAATGAGTAAACACCTTCCGGAGAAGGCCACAGCCAGAATCAAAGGTTTAGGCTAGTAAGTGTGGCAGCAACATCAACAGCACAACAGCAGATGGCAGGGTTGCTCCACTGACTCTACATCAGGAGCCTGAGACCCTGAAGAAAGTTAATAGCACTTTTGTTGACATTTTAGAGTCTATGAAGCCTTTGAACTAATACCCTTCAGTGTTATCTGACACTACCAGTGTGTGGCAGGCAGGGTGAGGGCTTTTTACCCCATATTATAGAAGAGGTAACTGAGCTTCAGTGAGGTTAAGAAATATGCTTGTATTCAAGAATGCCAAGAGACTCTTGTAGGCAAGGAGTAAGAATGCCTGAGTTCAAATCCCAGCTATGCTACCTGTTAGCTCTGTGACTTTAAGCAAGTAACCTCCATTTCCCTATTCTTGAAGTAGGTAAGACTAGTACATTTTATTGAGTCATTGTAAGGATTAAATGTGCTATGCATGTCATATGCTTAGGAGGGTGTCTGGCACAGAGTACTCAATAAATGGTACCTATTACTGTAATTATGACTCTACCAGGCTTGCTTGTCTGGCACAGAGTACTCAATAAATGGTACCTATTACTGTAATTATGACTCTACCAGGCTTGCTTAGATGGGGATGAGGGAGAGTAAATGAATGTGGCTTTCAGCATCACAGAAAGTACCCTGCTGTCAGCCAGCACATTACAACACAGTCTCTGGTTGCTACGTATGTTATTTCTTCACTGGCCTTCCTGGAGTCACTAAATTTAGCGGAAACAGTCTGTTGCCTGATGCAGTGACCACAGTCTTCTATCTGCATTAGCCCTTTTCCAGGGTACAGGTATTAGTAAACACTTCTCAAAAGTGAAAGCTCAAATAGTCTTGTGTTTGCGATCCTGAGAAAGGAGGTCCTGAAAGTTCCCAGGAGCCTTAAGAGCGGTGGATTTTCCTTCTGATAATGCTGTTAGGAACCAGGTCAAGCAATACAGACCGAGGCTGGGACCATCAAGACTAACAGGGGTAGCTTTTCTTCCCTCCTCCTAAGCCAAACACCTTTGATCAGGGTGAAGGGACAATCATCAGAAAAGTTGTCAAGGTCCTTTGGTTTGCTAACATGCCAAGAGGCTAGGTCACCATTCACAGCTCCACACTTTAACCTCAGCTACAAATGACATGCTCTCTGGCTACTCTCCTGGCCTCCCCTAAGGAGACAGAGCCAGGTCCAGAGAACGTCAGAAAGGATTGCCCCACATATAGCATTAATGGCACTGCTCAAGGAAAGGAAAGAGAGGTACTCAGAGTTTTAAAAAAGGCCTGTTGGGTTGGTCTGAGTACAATGGTGTTTACAAGTAATTGATCACTACCAGTTACAGATTTCTTTGTTCCTCTTCCACTCCCACAATTTCACTTCACTAGCCTAAAAAAAAAAAAAAAAAAAAAAAAAAAAATTAGCTGGGCATGGTAGTGTGTACCTGTAGTCCGCTACTCAAGAGGATTGTTTAAGCCTGGGAGATTGAGGCTGTAGTAAGCTATCATCACGCCACTGCATTCCAGCCTGGGCAATAGAGCAAGATCTATCTTAAAAATAAATAAGCTAATTAGGCCGGGTGCAGTGGCTCATGCCTGTAATCCCAGCACTTTGGGAGGCTGAGGCAGGTGGATCACGAGGTCAGGAGATTGAGACCATCCTGGCTAACACGGTGAAAC
>NW_012102031.1:12644858-12665488 GCF_000951045.1 Mandrillus leucophaeus
CCAGGTCCAGAGAACGTCAGAAAGGATTGCCCCACATATAGCATTAATGGCACTGCTCAAGGAAAGGAAAGAGAGGTACTCAGAGTTTTAAAAAAGGCCTGTTGGGTTGGTCTGAGTACAATGGTGTTTACAAGTAATTGATCACTACCAGTTATAGATTTCTTTGTTCCTTTTCCACTCCCACAATTTCACTTCACTAGCCTAAAAAAAAAAAAAAAGAAACAAAAGAAAAAAAGGAAAAAAATAAAGAGGCCTGTTGGGAAGGCTTGGGAGGACTGGTCAGCCATGTGTCCAGGAGATCCACAGATCCTGGCCAGCCACCTAATCACACCAGCACAATTACTGACAGAGCTACTTTCAGTTTTGTCACTGGCCTCCATTGCACAATCCCAGGTTCCAGCTTTAAGCAGCTTCCTGTTGTCCTGGGCACCTGAGGGTCTGTCAGAAGGTTAACAGAGGTAGGATTATGGATGTGGCTGCAGACAGGAGAATGGGATAATGTAAGGGGGAGATGAAGGGAGGAGTTTAGGGTGGACCCCAGCAATTTCTCCATTCAATATCCAGCCCCACCCCGTGACAAGGAAAACAAAGGTATTGGGGGAAGGGGAGAAGAAAAGTCACTTCCTTTATTGTAACTGTAGCCCAGCTGGGTAAGAGTAAGGCTGGAAGGGGGCCATGAAGAATGAATTTCTCTGAGTAGCACAGAGGGAGAGTCCTGCTCCCAGCAGGCCTGCACTACTCAGGTACTCTAAATTCATCAGAGAAACACTGGTAAGCTGGTGTGGAAGAGATCTTACAAGACCATTCAGGTTGATGCCCCTTGTTCCTCAAAACCCAGGTTATCTCTGGGGTCAGACAAATACAATCCTTTCTAGCCCTGAAGATTTTCCTCCAACTGGGGCAAAAGTCAAATTAGATCCAAAAGACAGTCACTCTTCTCAGGGCAAATTACCAGACTCTATCTGAGGGTGCCATGCCATCCAGTGTGAATTTACCAGGGGAAAGCTCAGAAGTCAGGAGATGTGCTCCTTCAGTACAGCTAGATTAGAGTCTCTGTCCTCAAGGTAAACCTGCAACTAGGAGACAGAACCTAGATACTCTGTTTCCTCCACGGGAATGATATTTGGCTTGATTGTGTCAGGGCAGTTCAAAGTTGCCCTTAATCCCTGGGGCTCCACATCAGATAACCAATGAACGTGTAATAAGAGAAATGGATACATGTAGGTGTATATAGACACATACTCACAGCATAATATAAAGCGACAGTTAATGATTATTAAGGGTTTTTTTTTTTTCCATTTGTTTTGAGACGGGGGTCTCACTTTGTCCCCCAGGCTGGAGTACAGTGGCATGATCACGGCTCATTACAGCCTTGATATCCTGGGCTCAGGTAATCATCCCTCCTCAGCCTCCCAAGTAGCTGGGACTAAAGGTACGTGCCATCACGCCTGGCTAATATTTTTGTGTTTTTTGTAGAGGTGGAGTTTTGCCATGTTGGCCAGGCTGGTCTCAAACTCCTGGGCTTAAGCGATCCTTCTGCCTTGGCCTCCCAAAGTGTTAGGATTACAGGCATAAGCCACCATGTCTGGCCCTATTAAGGGTTTTCTATATGTCAGATACTATGCTAGTCACTTTGTATAGGTTATCACATTTAATCCTCACTAACAACCACGTGGCATGAGTAATATTCTTATCCTCATTTTACAGATTGGTGCCTGAAGCTCAGGGAAGTCACTTAAGGCTAGTTAATAAATTGCAAAGTCAGGACTTAAAACCATAGTCTCATTCCATAGCCTGTACTCTTAGTTGCTTTTTTTTTTTTTTTTTTTGAGACGGAGTTTCCCTCTTGTTGCCCAGGCTAGAGTGTAATGGCACAATCTCGGCTCACCGCAACCTCCGCTTCCTGAATTCAAGCGATTCTCCTGCCTCAGCTTCCCAAGTAGCTGGGATTACCACCATGCCAAGCTGATTTTTTCTGTATTTAGTAGAGATGGGGTTTCACATGTTGGTCAGGCTGGTCTCAAACTCCTGACCTCAGGTGCTCCACCTGCCTTGGCCTCCCAAAGTGCTGGGATTACAGGCATGAGCCACCATGCCTGGCCTGCCTGTACTCTTATTTACCATGCTAACATATCTTACTTCCTCTTTATGTGTCTGTGTACATGTTTATCTTTCTTTCTGTCTCTGTCTTTCTCTCTCTCTCTCACACACACACACACGCATGCACAGAGCTACCAAGCTAGCATCTGACTAGACGTACAAATAACCCAAGACTTCAGTTCTAAGACCAGCTCTTGTCATCCATGGCCTAGGCAACCCTGAGCAAGTCTTTTTGGTTTCAGGCCTGTCGTCTATGATATAAATGGGTTATACCATATAGTACGTGGTTTCTTCTAGTTCTGAAGTTTTTTAGCTCTAGAAGAATCCAGAAATTCCAAATATTAACTTGCTCTACCCTGTCCTACTTATTTTGGATAGAAAATATTCATATACATAGGAAAACATCAAAAACATATATGAACATATGGGTTACATGCCAAGGCAAGACCCAATCTGTGAATTCATTGGGCTTTGATGTTACTTATTAGTCTCAGCTATAAAATGAAAGGGCCAGTCAAAGGCTTTAACTATAAGGTCCCTTACAGCTCTGACACTCTCTGCTCCTATCATACTAAAAGGAACAGAAAAGACAGAACCAACTTCCCTGGGAGTAAAAGGGGCAAGAACCAAGGCAATAAGATCCACAGAAAAGACTTGAGAGCTCTGAGTCATAGCTGAAAGGAAAGGATAATAATGCTGGTTCCTCTCCAACTCTTCCAGAGGCCAGATGTCTCCAGGCCAATCCCGTACATGGTTCCCAGGGAAAAGGCAAGTGTTGAAAGGTCAACTCAATTACTTGGTATAAGCACAGGGATGCTTTACAACAAGAGCTATGTGCGGGAGTTGGAATCTACAACACAAGGTGCCTGTCTAGTCTATCTCATTCTGTGCTCTTATATCTCAGATACAAGTCTATCTTATATCTGTGCTCATGTGATATAAGCACAGCCCCACCACTTCAGACCTTGGGGGCCAGGCATGCCCATTCAGCCTCTGAAGTGGACCGCTCTTCTTTCCACCAACAAATTGCAACTATTTTACGTTGTGAATAATACAAAGACAAGTTCCCACCCTTGAGGATTCCAATTTGATGGGAGGAAAGAATAACCATTCACTGGGTATCTACCATGTACTGGGTACACTGCATGTATTATTTCGTTCAATCTCAACAAGATTATTACCATTCATTTTCCAGATGAGGAAATTGAGCCTCAGACAGCAGGAACAAATTTGATTTGAAGTCTGTATAATTTTAAAGAAACTGAGCTGCCTACAAAAATAATGTAGCTATAGGCAGGGCACGGTGGCTCATGCCTGTAATCCCAGCACTTTGGGAGGCCGAGGCAGGTGGTTCACCTGAGGCCAGGAGTTCAAGACCAGCCTGGCCAACAAGGTGAAACCCTGTCTCTACTAAAAATACAAAACTTTGCTGGGCGTGGTGGCAGGTGCCTGTAGTCTCACCCACACAGGGGGCTGAGGCAGGAGAATTGCTTGAACTCAGGAGGCAGAGGTTGCAATGAGCCGAGATCGCACCACTGCACTCCAGCCTGGGCAACAGAGCTAGATTCTGTCTCAATAATAATAATAATAACAATAATGTAGCTATAATAAAGCTAGTAACAAAAAGTAGGAACCTAGGGAGGCATTCTGTGGTGAGGAAGAGCTGGCTCGGCCAACCACATTAAAAACAACTCTTGGCTGGGCGCAGTGGTTCACGCCTGTAATTCCAGCACTTTGGGAGGCCGAGGTGGGTGGACCATTTTGAGGTCAGGAGTTCAAGACCAGGCTGACCAACATGTTGAAACCTCATCTCTACTAAAATACAAAAATTAGCTGGGCATGGTGGCAGGCGCCTGTAATCTCAGCTACTTGGGAAGCTGAGGCAGAAGAATCACTTGAACCCAGGAGGCGGAGGCTGCAGTGAGCCAAGATCGCACCACTGCACTCCAGCCTGGGCAACAGTGAGACTCCCTCTAATAAAATAAAATGAAATAAAATAAAATAAGAATAAAAACAACTCTTGAAGTACCTGCATAATCTGTAGTGCAGCCACAGGAAAGTCACTCTTCCTGGGCCTCAGTTTCCTCACCCATAAAGTGAAGGATATGGGACAACTCTGGAAAGGGCTGCTCTCATCCCCCCACCCTGTCTCCAGCTGGCCCATTTGTGGCTCTTCCAATTTAACCTGGGTTCAGGGGGGCCACACTTAAGGTTTGGTCATGAGCTCTTCCTTGGTACATTCCTTTCTCCACCCTAAGATTGAGATTCTCAACTCAGAAGCTTGTTTCTCTGTTTTCCACCAGAACACGAAATAGTGCTTGGCCCATAGTACACTGGTAAAGACAGGAAGATACGCCCACCTACCGGAAGCAAGAGCCGTGCCAGGTTTCGTTGACAGTCCTGTACCATATCTGGCTTGGAGCAATGCGGTCCCCACAGCCTGGACACCTCCAGACATCTTCACCTGCACACAAAACCAAGAGGTTGAGAGGCCCAAAGCAGCAGGAGGCAAAGGGACAGGGTTCCTACCATGTAGAATAAGAGCATCTCATTTGAATTAATAGCATCTAATTTGAAAGGGTTAGGCCAATGCTCTGCTAGATGCACAGTTTCTGCCTCCACAAGATCTCTGGTAAGCACTTGTCCAACCTCTGCTCATCTCTCCAGGGACAAGGAACTCATGACCTCAAAAGTAGTCTCATTCCATTTTCTAAAAATGGTTCTGATTATCCTTTTTTCTACGGAAACGAAACTTGCCTTTTTCTAGAACTTTCAGCCTTTGCTTATAGCTCTGAGAAGAAACAAACACAATCTCCTTCTTTTCAGTGTCAGCCCTTCCTATGACTATTCCCAGCCAACAGCCAGAAACTTCTCCTCTCTGGGTTAAACACGTTACTGCCTTTTCCTGTACCTCAAAAGCCCTGTTTTTTCAGATTTTTCCATCACCTAGTCCAAGGGCTCATTTATTCAACCAACATCATTGGTCCTCTAGATCAGCAGTCCCCAACCTTTTTGGCACCAGGCGCCAGTCTCATGGAAGATAATTTTTTCACGGACCCGAGGCTGGAGGTTGGGGGACACGGGAGATGATTTTGGTATCAAATTGTTCCAACTCAGATCATCAGCCATTAGTGAGATTCTCATACAGAGCATGCAACCCAGATCCCTTGCATGTTCAGTTCACAATAGGGTTCACACTCCTATGAGAATCTAATGCCACCACTGATCTGACAGGAGGCGGAGCTCAGGCAGCAATGCTCACTGGCCCGCCGCTCACCTCCTGCTGTGCAGCCTGGTTCCCAACAGGCCACAAACCCGTACCAGTTGGCAGTCCAGCGGCTGGAGACCCCTGTTCTCTTAGATACAAAGCTCTTTGTACGTTGGAGGCTGTTAGATTACATAATCTCTGCTCCTTAAGAAGGAAATCCACTGGAAAAGAACTGCTCTTTCATACTGTTCATTTTTCACTTGGATGTTATTTCAGAGATAGAATCAAAATAGTATTTTAGTTCAGAAAAAGAAAAGTAATTCGTATAAAAGGGAAAGAACATTTAATGAATGCCTCATATATGTCAAGAACTCTGCTAGGTGCTTTCATAGACCTAACCTCATTTAATTCTCAAAATAATCCTGTGAGACAGGTATTATTATATTCACTTAATGGATATGAAAATTAAAACTTGGGGCGGGGGGCAGGGTTGACTGGCTAAGTGGTAGATCTAGCATTCAAACTCAGGTCTGGCTCATTCTAAAGCTTCTGTTCTTTCCATTCTACCGTGTCAACTCTTGTTCACTCCAATGAGGGGAACCAGGAAAGTCTTTGTAGAGGAAGCTGACACTTGAGCTGAGCCTTGCAAGCTAGGGAAGACTTACCTACCACTGGCTGAGAAAGGAGGGTGAAGGGTTGTGCGAGTTGAGAGACCAGCATAGACAAAAGCACAGTCGGTCCATGTACCTTCAAAAAAGAGAGGCCCCAAACAAAATACAATACTCCTGGTATGGCTCAGATGACAACTTCTTGAAATAAAGAGGACAGCTGAGATCAAGCTGTGGTACCTGACTCAGCCCTAGAAAGCAGGACAAGGTTGTTACAAGACTCCCTTGTGTGCTCTGTGTATGCAGCTTTGTTCTCTCTGGGTAACTCCAGACTGCCACAGGCACAGTGACAGTCACCGAACCCTGTTTCACAGGCACAGGGGCCATGAATAGACAAAGCACAGCTCCCGGCACTTCAAGACTGCTCAACATCATTCTGGAGCGGCCAATGTATACAGTTGTCCTCCTTGTTCCCCAGAGAAGAGTTAAATAAGCTGGCAAGAGGCCTTAAAATACCACCTCAACCTACCCAATTCCTCTCTTCTCATGCCTCAGTAATGGGATAAATATATGCCCATCATTCATTCTTCCTGGGTCTAAAATCCTCAGACTCCTTGTCAAGAGGGGCCTTTTTGGTTTTTGGGTGGCAGTGGTCAGAAAGTATGCCATCACTCTCACAAACTCCAAGGTAGAAAGTCTGAGAGACTCATTCAAACCAATCCCAGGTTGGGTTACAGACAGCAGGCAAAAAATGAATTAGTGAGAGATTTTAATGAACACAAACATCCAAACGAATCTTCCAAGTTTTGGAAATATTTTCGGAACTCTTACATGTAAGAGCTTTCAGGGTCAGTTTATGAGCTGCATGTCCCACCTCCAGCAAATCCCATTATTTTAGAGCCGCACCTTGTTTCTTGTTTTTACTTTTTAACCCAAAAGCAATAGTCTCTAACCTGACCACCCACTTACTCAACAATTCAATCTCTTGGCTCTGAATGACTTCTATTTCCAAAATTTAAACAGGATCAGGACTTTCCACTATGAGGATATTCAAGATAACTTGTTATTGCCACACCCTCCAGAGCTTGCCCTGCTTTCTCCAGTCTTGGGAAACTCAAAGACATTCAGTTAACACTTACTTTAGTACCTGCTCTGGGTTAAGCATGAAAGACCCAAAAATCAAGACCCTCTACTCCTCTCATATCCACCTGGTTTCACTTTCCAAATGTCTCTCTAGTCCTTCCCTGTCCTTCACCCCAGCCCTACTTCAGATCTTTGGCTTCTTTTCCCTATCTACTGTACTCGTAGCTGGCTCATCCACACTGCAAGCTATCTCAGCTCCAGGTTAGACTCCCCAGTGTCCACTGAACACAGGCTGGGCTACTCAGTATGACACGCCTGTTCTGGATCCCATTCCATCTTACTTCTTAGAAGAAGTGCACTTTTAGTTATCTTTACAGCACCCCTCTCCCTCACTGGTTCCTCATTATTATTTAAGTAAGTTCAAGTCACTGCCATCAAAAAAACCTCTGGTACTCTTGCTTCAGCAGCACATACATTAAAATTGGACTGAGACAGGGAAGGTTAGCATGGCCCCTGCGCAAGGATGACATGCAAACTCCTGAAGTGTTCTACATGTTAAATCTAATTTTAAAAAAACCAAACCTCTGGATCCCATTTTCTCCTCTAGCTACCACACTTGTTTCTCCCCTAGCTACCACACTTGTTTCTCCCCTTCACAGCCACACGTATGAAAAAGTTGTCTTGGGAGGCCGAGGTGGGTGGATCATTTGAGGTCAGGAGTTTGAGACCAGCCTGGCCAACATGGTAAAACCCCACCTCTACTAAAACTACAAAAATTAGCCAGGTAAGGTGGTGCGCGCCTGTAGTCCCAGCTACTCAGGAAGCTGAGATTGCAGGAAGAATCACTTGAACCCAGGAGGTGGAGGTTGCAGTAATCTCGCCACTGCACTCCAGCCTGGGCGACAGAGCGAGACTCTGTCTCAAAAATAAATAAATAAATAAAAGAGGCCGGGCGTGGTGGCTCACACCTGTAATCCCAGTACTTTGGGGGGCCAAGGTGGGCGGATCACCTGAGGTCGGGAGTTTGAGACCAGCCATGACCAACATGGAGAAACCCCATCTCTACTAAAAATACAAAATTAGCCAGGCATGGTGGTGCATGCCTGTAATCCCGGCTACTGGGGAGGCTGAGGCAGGAGAATGGCTTGAACCTGGGAGGCAGAGGTTGCAGTGAGCTGAGATCTCGCTATTGCACTCCAGCCTGGGCAATAAGAGCAAAACTCCGACCAAAAAAAAAAAAAAAAAAGAAAAAAAGTTGTCTACACATCACTGCCCTCATTTCCTCACTTCCCACTTTCTGCATAATGCACTGCAATCTGGCTTCCACCCCCACCATTTCTCTGAAACTGTCACACCGAGGTCAACAGCAACAGTAACTGCTTATTGCTAAATTCAATGGACCCGCTTCAGTCATTCTTTCAGCAAATATTTATTGCATGCCAACTATGCATCTGACACTGTTTTGGGGAAAGAGGAGCAAACAAGAGGGAGATTTAACACAAAGCAAATATTAAACAATAATATAATTATTTATTGAGGGCCGGGCACAGTAGCTCATGCCTGTAATCCTAGCACTTTGGGAGGCCGAGGCAGGTGGATCACAAGGTCAGGAGTTCGAGACCAGCCTGGCCAATATGGTGAAATCCTGTCTCTACTACAAATATAAAAATTAGCCAGGCATGGTGGTGGCCGCCTGTAGTCCCAGCTACTTGGAAGGCTGAGGCAAGATAATTGCTTGAACCCGGGAGGCAGAGGTTGCAGTGAGCCAAGATCATGCCACTGCACTCCAGCCTGGGCGACAGAGCAAGATGCTGTCTCAAAAAAAATTAATAATAATTATTATTATTTATTTATAATTGGGGCAAGTGGTACAAAGATATCAAGTTCATAACTAGGAAAACAAGGGCAGGCAAAGTATTCCTTGAGGAAGTAATTTCCAAGCTGAGCTCTAAAGGATAAATACAAATTAACTAGGCAAAAAAGGGGGAAGGAAGTTGATAACACTGGAGATGGGGGACATGTGTGAATGCTCTGGAGCAGGAACAAAAACTTCTCACACATCATTAAAGTTGGCTATTGCTACCTCCAAAAGACTAGCAAACCATGTCTGGCCCCTGGTCTGCTACAATCCTTAAATAAACAATTACTGAAAGAGCAAATGGTCCTTACAATGTGGTCCCAAAGTACCCTTCTCTCTCACCATTCCTCACAAAAGAAGGCTCTAGTTACATGTTGACCTATTTTCTATTCCTGCCACCTTTATTCATGTACTTGCATCCTGACATTCACACCTCAAGTTATTCTTTATGTATAAGACAGCTTCTCTATCTTTTCCCTTAATCAAATTTCTTTTTTTTTTTTTTTTTTTGAGATGGAGTTTTGCTTTTGTTGCTCAGGCTGGAGTGCCATGGTGCGATCTCAGCTCATCACAACCTCCGCGTCCCGGGTTCAAGTGATTCTCCTGCCTCAGCCTCCTGAGTATAGCTGGGATTACAGGCATGCACCACCACACCCAGCTAATTTTGTATTTTTAGTAGAGATGGAGTTTCTCCATGTTGGTCAGGCTGGTCTCAAACTCTCAACCTCAGGTGGTCTGCCCGCCTCGGCCTCCCAAAGTGCTGGGATTATAGGCATGAGCCACCGCTCCCGGTCCCTGAATCAAATTTCTATCCTTTCTTTAAAGTTCCCTAAAATCAGGCATGTTTGTTTCATTTTGTCTTTACCTATTTTACATAATTTGTTATTTAATTACAGTTCATTGCATATGTTTCTGTCTCCTTCAGTCCCTCTATCTCCACTCTCCTCCCCCATACCCCATTCAGAGAACTAAGGTGCAGGAATTGTATCTTTATTATGTTCTTATCTCCAGGGCCTAACCTTGGGCCTGGTACAAAACAGACATTCCTTTGTGTGGTGAACCCAACTGAAAATTTGGATTCAACTGCCAGCTATAAAAGCAATTTCCAAAGATAAGCTCCAAAGGTCAGCACAGATGATTCCACTGGAATAACTGTCCTGGCTCCCAGATTACCTATGAGTAGTCTCATGTGGATAAACCTGGCCTCAGTTTGCCTATTATGCATTCACACTGCTTTTCTGTTAGAAAGTACCTGAGCAAAGATAATCACCCAAAGCACACAGCCTCCTAAGCCCAGACCCTCTTTAAGAGAACACTTTTGGACTCTTTAGCTCTCTTACAGTCTTAAAATTCATTGATCTAATTATCTTACCACCTTTATTCTAGGAAATGTAAAAGAAATGTAATACTGCAGTGCAAAGTCTTAGGGATTTCTGTGAAGCCTAGTGGAGGACCAATCCAAAGTCCAGTCAGCTTGGGAAGTTCTTCCTTAGGAAAATATCTCATTGTACCAGGCTGTTCATTCTCTCCCTCTAGTGTTTACCTCTCATATTTGCAGACTTATCAACAGTGGCTACTGATTGTTACGAGTCCAGAAAAGGAGTTTGATTAAGTAAATGTTCACAGCACCCTCAAACAATAAAGGACCTTATTAGGTGCTTAATAAACAGAAAACTGTTTTCAGTTATTACTGGAATTTGTTGCTTTTAGTAAGTGTAACTGTGCAACATAAGGTGAGCATTGCAACAAATGGCTCATTATAGAGGTTCTCACCTTTAAGACCTTTTCAGTCTTGGTATAAAATACATTCACTTTACATTCACTTTATGTATGCTTCTCTCTCTCAACTTAATTAGCAATGTGGCCCTCAAACAATCTGTGAATCCACTGGGGCAGGCACAAAAAAAAAAGAAGAAAAATAGAGTTGCCTAACCATCACAAAGCTATTGAAAGATGGCCCAGCAGGGACTCAAACCCATGCTCAGAGACTACCACGCCAGTCATATCTTTAACACCCTATGCAGCCTCAGACAAGTCGAAACTTGCTCAAGAACACACAGCTATTCAGTGGAAGGGCTTGGCCTAGTATCCCCGCACAGAGACAATGCAGTCCCCACAATGTTCACCTTAAACTTGGTCTAAAAGCTTGGTTTCTGCAAATGAGTCCTTTTTAGGCTTTAAAATGGTGAGAAATCCTCAAGTACTGAGAGCTCATGAGACTCTGACGCCTAGCTTAAATCAACATCCTATCCTTTCATTTAAAAAATCTTTGAAGCTTCTCATGTTCCACCAGACAATGAGAACCAGGAACAAAACTCAGCCAGTTCAGTGCAGCATAAAACAAGTATGGTAACCACTGGGCCCCTTGGGAACTGGCGGGTCAGGTGTATAAATCCCACTTGTTCTGGGACAAAGCAGAAAGCAGAAGGGCAGGGCAGCAGCTGCTGGGGAATAGCCAAGAGAAAAAGATCACATTTTAATGAAGTGACTATCAAAAGGACTAACAGTAATGATTAACATTCCTCTAGATACTCTCCCTGTAACCCAAAGGGTTTTCTTCCTCACGAGCTTACCAAATTTTACCAAAAGGAGTGTCTCAGGAAAAAAAAAAGATTAGATGATTTTTAAAAGAGCTTGCAAGCTTCTCTAAACCTTATTGTTCTTTTACAAAAGGAGGGATAAAGTGATTTCTTCCAGCTCTGAGAGACTGACACCAAACCAAGGGCCTCTCCTTTTTCAGGTTAAGGCACAGACACAGGTATCTCAGAAAGTTTCCTTCTTGTTGTTCTCTTCTTCCCTTCTTTAGTTTATTTGGAAAAATTTGTGAGGGGTAATATACGTGTGTTTGAAACCTGGATCTGTCACTGTTTGCCTCGGTGTCCTTGGGCAAATTATTTGACCTCTCTGAGCTTGTCTCCTAATCTTTAAAAAGAGGATAATACCACCTACTTTACAGGATTACCAAGTGGATTAATAGAAATAATGTAATAGATGTGAAAATATCTCCCATGGTGCCAGGCACTTAGTTGGACCGATTTGTGAGTAACTTCTCTTCCTTCCTGCATGTGTATCTAGGAAGTTGGCGGGGGAAAAGGTTAAGCTGAATATAGAAACTTCTAAAATCTGAAGGGAAGGTTTTCAAAACAAACTCAGCAAATTTTTTTCTATGTGCCCATGTGCAAGGCACAGACTAGGACAGGAATTACTGGGGCCCTTGGTGAGTACTCATGGGGTGTGAAGGACATGGATATATACAGAAATAACATGTCAGAGAGGGACAAACCAGGTGCTACAGGCAAGGCAAGCTCAGTACAGTAATAGAATACACTGCAGAGTGACAAATGAAACAGATGGTTCTTATGGCTTTCAGGCCACCCAGGCTGTAACTTCCAACCAGAAGTTCACTTAACTGTGAATGAGTAGGCATTTTCTTATCTACGGAGGGCCTATAAAAAAATCTTTATCAGAGAACTGGTTAACCAATTGATATATTCTCATATAGCAGTTCTCTCCCAGTTGTCAATGATAGGGGAAAAAAAATACTCTGTGCCAGGCAATGTCCTAAGCACTTTGCAAGTATGAACTAACTGAATACAAAGATCCCATGAGACCAGGACTAGTCTTGAAGAACTATTACTGTTCTCATTTTACGGAAGAGGAAACTGAAATACTCCGCTAGTAAGTGTTTGAGCTGGGATTAGACCATAGGTCTAGTCTCCAAAGCCTGTCATTTTTTTTGAAACGGAGTCTCGCTGTCACTCAGGCTGGAGTGCAGTGGTGCTCACTGCAACTTCCACCTCCCGGGTTCAAGCAATTCTCTGCCTCAGCCTCCCAAGTAGCTGGGATTACAGGTACCTGCCACCATGCCTGGCTGATTTTTGTATTTTTAGTAGATACTGGGTTTCACCATCTTGGCCAGACTGCTCTTGAACTCCTGACCTCGTGATCCATCCGCCTCAGCCTCCCAAAGTGTTGGGATTACAGGCATGAGCCACTACATCCGGATCAAAGCCTGTCTTTAACTACATTTTAGACGTTCTTTCCTGGACAAAACAAATTACAGGCAGAAAGACATGATAAAAAAGAATTCCAGGGTGAATGTTCAATGAACACTTTAATGAAACCAGGCATTGGTTTCATGTTCTAGTTAATATTCAATGTAAACTAATAGGTAAAATAGTCTAATTCTTTCTACTACATAAAGATAGATCAAGGATGAGAAAGAAGGTAGACTTGTAAGAGACTGCTACAGTTTTAGGTCCTCTCACTGAAATAAGATGTGTGACAGTGGGCCCTATTAGCCCCACTCAAGGTTACAGTAACAAGAAGCCAGCCCTGTTCTGGGAATCAGCTCAGCCTCCAGAAGATGCAGAAAATCCACCACGAATGTGGAAAACCTAATACGGCCCCTTGATCATGATAGATTTTTATTTAGTTTTGAAATCTTGTAGTCATTTTGGACCCTATCCTGGTCTATCACATATCCAGGCCCATCCAAGTCACCCTGGCCTGCCTATGTCAGGAGGCATCTTTTATTGGTTGGTGCCTTCTTCATTCCTGCCCTAAGACCTCGTCTCAGGGCCCACTGTACCCACCTCCAGATTGGTGGCCCTGTGCCCACATCATGACTGTTCCTTTCTCTAAACCTATGGTGTCTACTGTAGACTAGAAACTTCCAAAATCCTCAACCTGGCACTAAACCCTCTAGTCTGGTTGCACCCACCTTCTCAGCTGTACCTTCCATTTCCTATGAATCTTCCACCTCCCAATCCTTGCCTCTACCACATGTATTTGCCACCCTTTATGAAGACCTGAAACTTGCCTTCTTTTGTCTCCTACTCCCAAAGTTTCTTCCCTACTAAGATATCATCTTCCCCACCTTCTTTAAGTCTATTTAAGATTTCTAAAATCTTAAACCACTTCAAGAAGTATTCCCTAACCAAAACTGATGGCCACCCTGGATGCCCTGCTATTCTTTAAACATGCCAAATGCATTCCCTGACAACTCACTTCTCCTATCCCCTTATCCTACTTCACTTATCTTCAATGGATTTATCCCTGAATATGATGTTCATATATTTACTTGCTGTCTATCTCTTCCCACCAGAACATACACTACATGATGGAAGGGATTTGGTCTATCTTGTTCCTTGCTGTATCCCTAGGGGCCAAAAGTGTTTGGCACATAGCAAGAACTCAGTTGTGGAATAAATATATGAAGAGAATTCTCCCTCACCTTTGAAATTCTATGATGTTATCATATGCAGGCCTTATAACAGCTTGTCTTATCAATTTTTTTCTTTTTTTTTAAGAGACGAGACCTTGCTATGTAGCCCAGGCTGGAGTGTGGTGGCTTTTCACAGGTGCAATCCCACTACTGATCAGCATGGGACTTTTGTTTTTTGCCTTAATTACCTTAACCAGACAGTAAGTTTCTCAAAGGCACAAACTATATATAACTCATTTCCACAAATACTTATTAAGGTTTTACCATGTGCCAGACCCCATATGTCTTAAGCAGCCTGGAAAAATTGGAAAGAACACTGAAGAACTCCTACCTTGGTTCTGGCTCTACCACTAGTTGAGTGACCCTGGACAACTCCATTTTCTTCCATGAGCCTCAGTTTCTTCATATGTAAAACAAGGAGACTACATTATCTCAAAACCTCTCCTGGCTCTAACACCTGTTAAAATTTATAAGAGGTAAAACTTGGTCCTGCCCAGTGCCACAGACATCACAGGCACTCAGTAAATATTTGATTTCTTTGTTGTTGATTCTCCGGTTACACAAGGAATCCGAGGTGTCTCAGAACATGGTTTGGATGGAGTAACAAGTGAAAGTTTAAGTCCCACTTCCTTCTCAGACTCCGTAGTCAATTTCATTCTGCTATTTGTGCTACAGAGAGGAGGAAGCACTAAACCTGAAGTTGGAAAATATGAACTCTGACTACCACCACTTATTTAGCTATGGAACCTTGCCATTTCTGGGCCTTAGTCTCATCTATAAAAAAGCCACACTTGGCCGGGTGCGGTGGCTCACACCTGTAATCCTAGCACTTTGAGAGGCCAAGAGGGGCGGATCACAAGGTCAGGAGATCGAGACCATCCTGGCTAACACGGTGAAACCCCGTCTCTACTAAAAATACAAAAAACTAGCCGGGCGCGGTAGCGGGCGCCTGTAGTCCCAGTTACTCGGGAGGCTGAGGCAGGAGAATGGCGTGAACCCGGGAGGCGGAGCTTGCAGTGAGCCGAGATCGCGCTACTGCACTCCAGCCTGGGTGACAGAGCAAGACTCCGTCTCAAAAAAAAATAATAATAAATAAATAAAAAGCCACACTTGGCTGGGCGCAGTGGCTCGCGCCGGTAATCCTAGCACTTTGGGAGGCCAAGGTGGGTGGACTGCCTGAGCTCAGGAGTTTGAGACCAGCCTGGGCAACATGGTGAGAACCAGTCTCTACTAAAAATACAAAAAATTAGCTGGGCGAGGTAGCGCTTCCCTGTAGTCCCAGATACTCAGGAGGCTGAGGCAGAAGAATCACTTAAAGCCGGGAGGTGGAGGGTACAGTGAGTCTGGATCACGCCACTGTACTCCAGCATGGGCAACAGAGTGAGACTCTGCCTCCCCACCCCCCACAAAAAAAGCAAAAAACCATATTGACCTCCCAGCTCGAAGGCTCAAAGGCACTACATGCCTTCCTACCCTAGGGCCTTTTTATGCTGTTTCCTCTGCCTGGAATGTTCTGTGAGCTTTTTTTGCCAGACTAACTTTTACTTATCTCCAGGGGTCAGCATAAACTTGCAGTTTTAAGAAAAGTATTCCCTTCAAAAAAAAAAAAAAAGTAGAAGATGGGCATGGTGGTTTATGCCTGTAATCCCAGCACTTTGGGAGGCTGAGACAGGAGGATGGATTGAAACTAGGAATTCAAGACCACCATGGGCAACATAGTGAGACCCTGTCTCTACCAAAACAGAAAAATAGAGAATACCCCTCACCCCTGGTGCACTCTTACAGCACTTATCTCAGTTGTTTACCTCAACTATTATTTATTGCAATTGTTAACATTTATTGCAATTGTTATAATTATTTATTGTCCATTTTTAGGATTATAAGCACCACAAAGCCAAGAACTATGTCACCATTGTACTCTTCAGCATTTAGCTAAGAAGAATCCAACAAATATTCTTTGAATGAAAGAATGCATAAATTAGTGCATCTAGAGGCTTTATGCCTCTAGACTACTGTACTGTGAAACCTTTCACAAATTTCTAAGAAACAGGGTTCAAGACAGGCAACCTATATTACACAGCTGTTAGAAAAAGTTACTGGAAATCGGCCGGGCACGGTGGCTCACACCTGTAATCCCAGCACTTTGGGAGGCGGAAGTGGGCAGATCACAAGGTCATCAGGAGTTCAAGACTGGCCTGGTCAATATGGTGAAACCCCATCTCTACTAAAAATACGAAAACAATTAGCTGGGCGTGGTGGCAGGCCTCTGTTGTCCCAGCTACTCGGGAGGCTGAGGTGGGAGAATCGCTTGAACCCGGAAGGCAGAGGTTGCAGTGAGCCAAGATTGTGCCACTGCACCCCAGCCTGGGCGACAGAGCAAGACTTCCACTCAAAAAAAAAAAAAAAAAAGTTACTGGAGATATTTGAGTTGAGGAATTTTGTAAGCTTAAAAAAAAATCTTTTTTAAGAGACAAGGCTTTGTTTTTAAAAAGATGAGGTCTCGCTATATTGCCCAAGCCGGTCTCGAACTCCTGGACTCAAGCGATCCTCCTGCCCTGCCCTCCCAAAGTGCTGGGATTACAGGAAAATTTTTTTAGGCATTTCCACCCCTAGCCCTCTCCAGAAGTCTATTATCACCAATGAGGAGAAAATCCCATGCTCCCTTGGTGAGGAAGTGACCCACTGGTAGCCCAGTCCTTGTATTCAGGATGAAGGAAGTGACTGTCCACAGACGGAAAGCCAGGAAGCAGGGGGCAGATAGCCAGCCCCCCTCCACCTCAATAGCCTCTTGCCGCCTCTCTAAAGCTTCTGGACGCTGACCCTGGTGGACCCAGAGGCTGGGCCACCCACACAGGTGGCTGGGAAACATAGGAGACAGAAAGTTCCTGCTGCTGGGGGAACAGATGGGAAAGGCAGGAAGCTGCAGGGTGGTGTGTGAGGTGACGGGGAGGAGACAGCAGGCGCAGCTAACCCAACTCTGAAGTTACCCTTCACCTTTAAGACAACTCTTCCTTCCAGGAGGTGTTTGGCCGCATCCCTCTAGTCTTTAGTCTAGAGAGGCCAAGGGAGCTTCCGCGGGAGGACTCAGAAGCCCAGGCGGTCTACTTTCCTCACCTGTAGCAGAGATCTTTGAGCCCCAAAAAGAATGGTCCGATCTCTCCTTACTCTTAGTCCTATCCTAAACCTCATGGGGCTCCATACTCCCCTATATTCTGCAAAGAGCTCCCAGCCCCGGGGAAATCCCAGGCACCAAGATGCCCGCGAGAAGCCTTGGGTCCTGGCAGGGAAGTCACATCCTCCTTCATTTCCCTCAGAAAACCCAGAACCCTGGGTAACTCTCCTAATTGTCCTGAACCCTAGAGAATCCTGTACTCCTCAAATTCCACAGAGCTTCCACTCTAAGTGAACCCCATGCTTTTCAACTTCCTTAAAAAGGGTTTAATTTGGGAGTCTGCGGCCGCCAGGTTCTCCAAAAAGCTGGATTCCTGGCAGAGCCAGAATCTCTTCCTCCCGGGGACTTCAACTCCCGGGAAACCGCCCAACCCGTCTGCCCCTCCGAGCCCTCTATCTCCAGGACGCCCTGCCTCCCCATTCCCAGAGTCCCACCCTCCAAATGCCTGGGGAGCGCTGTGCCCACCCCGCCTCCCAGCTCTTCTGAGGAGCTGGAACCCACGAGGATCCAACCAGCCCAAAACACCCGAGAGACCGCCAGTTTCCCTCAGGCGCCATAGACCTGGGCTTCGGAGATAACAGCGGGACAGGGCGGAGCAGCCCTTCCTTACCCGCCAGCGCGGACATGGTCCCGGGAGCGCGGAAATGGGGAGGAGGAGGCGGGGGACACAGCAACTCCCCTCAGCTCTCTACAGCTCCCTTCTGCTCCTGCCGCCGCCGCCTCAGGCGCGGGAGGACCACAGCCCCAGGCGCAAACGGGATGCACTGCCTACGGCGCCCCGGGAGGACCAAACCACACCTGGCACAGGGGACTGCCCGCCGACGCCCCGCCCCGCCGCTCTCAGGCCCCGCCCCTAGGCTCTGGCTCTGGCTCTGTAGCGGCCCTGGCGCCCCCTAGTGCGAGCGGTGTACCCTCGAGGTGCTCCCGCTGGTAAGGTTGATTCTGCGTGGGCCAGAAGGCTCAACACGGATCTAGTCCGCACCCATCTAGTCGCCTTCATTTTACAGATAGGGAAAGTTAAGGATCAGAGGCCAAGTTCAACTACCTCGAAATGGCTTCGCTCATTAGGAGGACAGCTGGGATGGGAGCCCAGGCCTACTGACTGCCAGTCCAGAGCTCTTTCCAGTAGTGTTTGAAATCAGGAATATTACAATGGAGGAGCCAGGTCTATCCCACAAACAGCTTTGAGGATGGACTTTTCTTAGAAGCTTCTAGCTCAGAGAAACCACTTCTCTGCGCCACTATGAGTAAGCGGACAGTAAATAATCGCTAAGTCAAAGATGGCTGCAGGCGACCAACCAGCTTTCGAGGAGCAGATCCCCAGCCAGGCCAATTAGGTACAGAAATGAGCGCAGGACGCTGGAGCTTGTGCGCCCCATTGGAAGACGAGCACTCCTCTGCAGGAATATGGGCCTACCATTCCCAGGTCTTCCAACTTTTCAAAACATGCCAAAAATCCAGATGTTTAGGTGAAATTTGCCACTTTTAAAAATGTTGATAGCATCAAAAAGTTTTTAAAATGCCATGTAGACCAAATGAAACACACTTGGCCACTAGATTTGCCCTGTGGGCTGCCAGTTTAGAATCTTCTATGAGGAGGAGGGATCACAGGACTGAGTTAAGACAGCTGACTGGGTTATGGCTGCTGCTAGCTGGCTGAGTAGCTTTGAGAACCACTTCCGCTCATTAGGTTTGGAAGGAGATTGGGGTCCTCTGTGTGATTAAGGTATTAACACATCATCAGCCAGGTCAGCTGGTCCCTGATGACCCACCCTCCCATTGGATTCTCTCACCCTGGGTCTTTCACAATTGTCATTTCCTTAGATCAGATTTAGATCACGGGAAAAGTGTCCAAATGACCAGAAAGAGGATGGGGCCCAGGGAAATGGATTCTGTCCCCCGCGCCCCCCACCCCTAACCAAAGACAAAGTTCAACCCAACTGCCTCTGGTCCCAGCAGTTGGTTAAGTAAAGGCAAAGGCAAAGGCGAGCACAATTCTCTTTCTTCCTGCTCTAATTCAAACCGGATGCCAGATTTTTCTCCTCTGGGTGTGGCAGGTGGCTCACGATGTCCTGAGTGTGCACAAAGTGCTGGGGAGGCTCTGTTCCACTTCCGTTAATTCCTGGGAACTCTTTTCAGTACTCAGTTTTATAGTTTCTAAGGAAATCAGTATAGTAAACACAAGATTGTGTACTGCATTAAAGTGACAGGAATCCAGGGACTCTCCTGACAAGCTGCCTCATGGCTAGCAAACAGGGGACAGGGACTTTCCCCATCCTTCCTACAGAAAGATGTAACACTGTATTTTCCCAGGCAACAAAGCACTGGCATCCTGGGAACCAAAACCTCCTGGGTGTCTTCCCGCTCCCTCTGCTCCACACCAAGGCACCCAGGTCTATCTCTTCTCCCTCCTCATTCCCTCTCACATTCCACTTCCTCCTACCTCCAGCATCATGGTCTTCACCAGCAGGGAACTGGGGACTAGCCAAGTCCCCCAAGTTTCTCCTAGGGAAGTTCAGGCGACTCTGAGAAATGCAAGTTGAAAATGTAACGGAAGGGAATAGCTTTCTGTAGAAATGTTATAGCCAAGAGGTATATTGTTAATGTGGACCCAAAGAACATTCCGGAAATCACCTGTGAACTCAAGGGGTACTTCTGGAGGGTAGAGAAAGCCTGGGCAGGGAGTAGGCCAATTGAGTTTCAATAGCACCCAAGTTACCTGTCCACAGTTTGTTTCACTGGCCATGGCTTGATCAGTCCCTAGGGCCAGATCCTGCCAGCTGCCTCACAGTCAACTCTCTGAGTCTAGGATCCTGAAAACCTAGATCTTGAAAAACAACTCAAGGTTCTGCCCTCTTGAAGGTACTGGTCCACTGGTACCCAACCAGACTTGCCCAGTGTCACCTCCACTCGCTTCCAACTGAGCCAGTCTTGGCCCTCCCTGAATCATCCTACCCAAAACGGACTGGTTAATCTTCCAAAAGTATGTTTCTGGACCTGTCATCTCTCTGTTCAAAACTCTTCAACAGCACCCCATGGCCTACAAAATAAAAGCCAAACCAGCCCTCGTGAGCTGACTACATCTCCCACTGTGGACTTGTCTCTCTCTATTCCCTTCACTCCAGGACTCTGCTTTTTCCTGAGCGTATCCTGCCTTGCACCACTTGCCATTCCTACAACAACAAGCTCTCCATGTTCTCTGTAATTTTGTGCCCGACTCTGCCCAGAGTGCAGTCTTGTTTCTCAACTCTAGATGATCAGTAGTGGCTTCTATAACATCACAAAGTAGGACTATGAGACATTAGGTGCCTCCAGATGAGACACACCAAGTATATACTATCACCCATGACATAGTCTTTTTTTTTTTTTTTTTT
>NW_012102031.1:12666518-12676128 GCF_000951045.1 Mandrillus leucophaeus
ATTGGATATATGATGATTTTAAGACATTTTTAAAAGGTATTTTGCTTTTTTTTTTTTTGAGATGGAGTCTTGCTCTGTTGCTCAGACTGGAGTGCACTGGTGCAATCTTGGCTCACTGCAATCTCTGCCTCCCGGGTTCAAGCGATTCTCCTGCCTCCGTCTCTCCAGTAGCTGAGACTACAGGTGCATGCCACTATTCCTGGCTAATTTTTTGTATTTTAGTAGAGACAGGGTTTCACCATGTTGCCCAAGCTGCTCTCGAACTCCTGAGCTCAGGCAATTCGCCTGCCTCAGCCTCCCAAAGTGCTAGGATCACAGATATGTGCCATCGCACCCAGCCTATTTTGCTTGTTTTTAAAATACTTGAGATGCATATTGAAATACTTAATAGATCACATATGACTGGGGTTTGTTTCAGAATAGTTCAGACAGTGGGAGAGGAACAGTGTGCAGGAGGTATAGATGCAACACGACTGATCTGAGTTGATAGTTACTGGAGTTGGGTGATGGATACATGGAGGCTTTATTGTCCTGTTCTACTACTGTATGTTTTTTTTTCCCATCAAAAACAAAAACCTAAGGCTGGGCATGGTGGCTTACACCTGTAATTCCAACACTTTGGGAGGCTGAGGTGGGAGAACCTATTGAGACCAGGAGTTCCAGGCTGCAGTGAGCTGTGATCACACCACTGCACTCTGCCAGGGCACCCGAGTAAGACCTTGTTTCTAAAAGGGTCTGTTGCCCTGGCTGGAATGCACTAGCATGATCACAACTCACTGCAGCCTTGATCTCCCAGGCTCAGGTAATCCTCTCGCCTCAGCCTCCCTCCCGGATAGCTGGGACCACAGGCATGCACCACTGTGCCTGGCTAATATTTTTTATTTTTGTAGAGACGGAGTCTCCCTGTGTTGCCCAAGCTGGTCTCAAACTCTTGGCCTCAAGCGATCCTCCCACCTCAGCCTCACAAAGTGCTGGGGTTTGTAGGTGTGAGCCACCACGCCTGGCCTAAACATCTTTCAAAAAAGAAAAAAAAAAAACCCTCGTTTTTTCTCATTGGGCTTATGAGCTCCTGAAGTTCCCTTACCTTTGCATTCCCCACTGTATCTTGGTACTATTCAATTTGATAACTGTGAGATCAAAATCCAAGAGGAAGAAAAAAAGCTCTTTTCAGAGGAAGTACCTGTAGCTCTGGCATGTTGGGGAGCCTGAGGCTGGGCCAGACTTGTAACCTCAGCAACATCATCCATCTCACACTACACCCTGCTACTAAGGAACCTTAGGGAGGGACACACCTTCTCGAGAGAGGACTTGGCTGACAGCCCACCTGCCCTGTTACTAAACAGATGGAGAGATGCTGACAGTGAGTAACCTATGATTGTCCTAAAGGCTCTGATAAGCAACAAGCTAAGCTCCACTGTGGCAGCTTGTCACTTATCAAGCTCAGGAATGCCACGTACTTGTCAGGACTGGGGCTGCCTGTCAGACAGGTTTTATCTTGGGCAAGTCTGTGTATGAAGCCAGGCCTCCAGCCTACATTTATCATCTCTAATTATCAATAGCTGTTTAAAGACTTTCTTTCCTGTTTTTTTTTTTTTTTTTTTTTGAGACAGAGTTTCGTTCTGTCGCCCAGGCTGGAGTGCAGTGGCCGGATCTCAGCTCACTGCAAGCTCCGCCTCCTGGGTTTACGCCATTCTCCTGCCTCAGCCTCCCGAGCAGCTGGGACTACAGGCGCCCGCCACCTCGCCCGGCTAGTTTTTGTATTTTTTTTTTTAGTAGAGACGGGGTTTCACTGTGTTAGCCAGGATGGTCTCGATCTCCTGACCTCGTGATCCGCCCATCTCGGCCTCCCAAAGTGCTGGGATTACAAGCTTGAGCCACCGCGCCCGGCCTGTTTTTGTTTTTTTAAGAGACAGTCTTGCTCTGTCGCCCAGGCTGGAGTTCAGTGGCATGATCATAGCTCAATGCAGACTTCAAACACTAGGCTCAAGCAATCCTCTTGCCTCAGCCTCCAGAGTAACTAGGACTACAGGCATAACCATGCCCAGCTTCTTTGAAGACTTTCATCCTCAGTGTGAAATTACCGAGGATGCACAGGAGCCTCCATGAGGGCATACCAGCGTGACTACTCCCCACCCATTCACCCTCCATGACATAGATAAGAAGTCCAAGCTCATAGTAATGTAAAACCATTTGTTTAATTCTAAATCAAATCACTTTCACAACAGTGAAAATTAGTGACTGGCTAAAGTGTGCCACTGTACATATCATTTTCTGACTGGGGTCAGGACCTGGTCCTAGTCCACAAGGGTGGCAGGAGGGTGGAGGCTAAGAACACAGAAAACACACAAAAGAAAGGAAAGCTGCCTTGGCAGAAGGATGAGGTGGTGAGCTTGCCGAGGGGTGGTGGGAAGGGGGCTCCCTGTTGGGGCCGAGCCAGCAGTCCCACGTCAGCTCTCCTGCCTTAGCTCCTGGCAGACGGTGAGTGGGGACCTACAAGGTTCAAAATCAAACGGCATTTGGCCAACCTGGCTTTACTAACAGGTTCCCAGAGTGCCTCTGTTGGTTGAGCTCTCCTGGGCTCACTCCATTTCATTGAGTCCAACTGATTCATTTTGCTACCCACAACTTTTCATTATTCTTCTGGAAACCCGTTTTTGTTGAATCCATCTGACTGAAGTCCTCTCTCCCTCCACTAGTTGGGGCCACTGCACTGAGGGGGGGGTCCCACCAATTCTCTCTAGAGCAGAGACACTCCAGAGGTCCCTTCAACTTTGGAGATTTCCAGAAGGTGATAAAAAAGAGCACTCTTGAGTGGGTGCCCAGGAATGTGTAAAATCTATCAGGCACACTATAAAGCTGGTGGCTTCTTCCTACCAAGTGGATGTGGCAAATGAACCACCTACTCAATACTTTATATTTTGTCTGTTTAAACACTGAACTCTGGTGTTGCCAAGTACAAAGGAGAAGGGGTGAGGGCTATGAAGAGGGCAGGGCTTCCCTCATCTTCCTCAAGATCTTTGTTTCCACAAACTATGCAGTTGTAATTGGGAAAAAGCACTAGGTGGGGCTTCCTACCATTTGTTGGTTATTGCTGGGGTTAGCCAGTAGCAGTGTGGATGGCAAAGTAAGAGAGAGGCCCAGAGGAAGCCCACCTCCCCCCAGCTTTGAGATCTCCAGAAAGAGGCTGGATTTCTGGGGTGAAGCCTAGAAGGCAGAGCAAAAACTTCCACGAGGTGAACGGTCCTACCTGCTTGGTACTATACTTCCTCAATAAGATTCAGAGGAAGAAGCTTGTGAAACTGAAAATCAAATCAAGGTATTGGGAAGACTAATTTCCCCTCGATTCCACAGGAGGGAAGACCACACAGTATCATTGTGCTGGGGCTCCCCAGGCCCTGCTACCTGGCTTTACAAATCATCAGCGGTTGTCTGCTTGGAAGTCACATGCTTCCCTGGTCTTAGCACACATAACAGGAGTTTTCAGGGAACTCTATCAAGCCATACCAAAATCAGGGTCATATGTGGGTTTCCCCTTCCCTTGCCTCTTCATGAAGGACAACTTGGCTTCTGAGAATGGTGGTCTTCTGCATGCAGTTGGGCTGACCTAACAAAGCCCCCAGTTTCCTGTGGCAGGTTCTGGGAGAAGATGCATTCAAGCCTCTGCAGCCTAGGGGACAGCGCTGCTTGTTCGGTTATTCCTGCATCGGAGCTCCAAATCCCACCAAAGTCCTGACTCCAGGTCTTTCCTAATGCACAGTAGTCAGTCTCAGCTTCAGCAGTATTCTTGGCTGTATGTTCTCTGGCAGACAGAGGCAGATGCACATAGTTTTAGGGAGAAAGCTGATGGGAAATCTTTGAGTGAAGCCACATGTCCCACCAGGAATAATTTATGCCAGGAAACCAAGAAGTCATTCAAGTTGTTCTCTGAGGTCAAAGACGCTGAGCACAGCCCAGAGCCAATAAAAGATTTGAGTCTCTGGTGAATTCATGAAGTGACCCCAGCTTTAGCTGCTGCAATTATGATTTTTATGGGACAGCAATTTCTTGCATCTCTACAGAGGAAGAGGAGGGGGAAGGGGAGGAAAGAGAACAGAGCGGCACTGGAATTTGAAAGGGGAACCTCTCTATCTGAGGAGCCCCCACTGGCTTCAGAGGCAACTTACCAAGGGGTATTTAAAGAGATGAAAATTTCCAGAAATACCATTTGGTGCATCCTTTTGTTTTTGTAATATTAAACTCAGTTGAAATTATACTCTGACAGTTTCTCTCTTTCTGCCTCTTCCCTCTACAGAGTCAGGACCTGCTGAACTGGTTGAAACAAGATTTCATGGTGTCACCCATGAGAGAGGACTCAATGCCAAGGCCTGAGGTTATAGGGTGTTTACAGCAGTGGCAATACTCAGGGGTCATCGCCAACTGGTCTTGAGTTCCAAAGCTCTGATGGAGAAACAAGACTCCTTGATGTGTTACTGATCCCACTGATTCCAGGAGTCAAGATTAGCCAGGAAGCCAAATACCAGGAGTTGGGGTGGCACATCACCAGTCCAGAGCCCTGCCACGGATGTAGGCAGGAGCCCAGAATTAGGCGATCAGGAGCCAGAACATGATCACCAGGGCCACAAATAGGAAGAGGCGTGACAGGAACTGCTCATCCACATACTGGGGTGTGCCAGGGACAGCTGGAGAGACAGGAGGGAGAAAACAGGCTGTCAGAACACTGCAGCTATGCACACTACCCACTCAGGCCAGAAGTTGACAGCATTAATCTTTTATGTCTTTACAACATCAGAATCCTACACACAAAAGATTTCTTTTTTTTTTTTTTGAAACGGAGTCTCGATCTGTCATCCAGGCTGGAGTGCAGTGGCACGATGTCAGCTCACTGCAACCTCCACTTCCCAGGTTCAAGCGATTTTCCTGCCTCAGTCTCCTAAGTAGCTCGGATTACAGGCATGCGCTACCATGCCTGGCTCATTTTCGTATTTTTAGTAGAGACGGGGTTTCACCATGTTGGTCAGGCTGGTCTTGAACTCTTGACCTTGTGATCCTCCCGCCTCCGCCACCAAAAGTGCTGGGATTACAGGCATGAGCCATTGTGCCCAGCCTTTTTTTTTCTTTTTGAGATGGAGTTTTGCTCTTGTCGCCCAAGCTGGAGTGCAATGGCGCAATCTCGGCTCACTGCAACCTCTGCCTCCTGGGTTCAAGTGATTCTCCTGCCTCAGCCTCCCAAGTAGCTGGGATTACAGGTGCCCGCCACCACACCTGGCTCATTTTCGTATTTTTAGTAGAGACGGGGTTTCACCATGTTGGTCAGGCTGGTCTTGAACTCTTGACCTTGTGATCCTCCCGCCTCCGCCACCAAAAGTGCTGGGATTACAGGCATGAGCCATTGTGCCCAGCCTTTTTTTTTCTTTTTGAGATGGAGTTTTGCTCTTGTCGCCCAAGCTGGAGTGCAATGGCGCAATCTCGGCTCACTGCAACCTCTGCCTCCTGGGTTCAAGCCATTCTCTTGCCTCAGCCTCCTGAGTAGCTGGGATTACAGGTGCATGCCACCACACCCAGCTAATTTTTTTTTTTTAATTTTTAGTAGAAACAGGGTTTCACCATGTTAGCCAGGCCGGTCGAACTCCTGACCTCAGGTGATCCGCCTGCCTCAGCCTCCCAAAATGTTGGGATTACAGGTGTGAGCCACTGTGCCCAGCCAAAAAAAATTTCTAAACTCCAAATAATATCAGGCAAAATGAAACTATGTGCAACAATAACAATAAGGACAAGACATGGTTCAATTTATCATAAAAGATTTGGCCTGCACATGCAAATAAATCAGCTGATTAACAGAAAACTCTTGCAGGAAATAATGAAAGCAAGCCTACTGTTTGTTAAGTATATTCTATCTGCTAAGTGTTTTGTACATGTTATTATTTGGTGGATATTATTATTTCCATTTTGAATAGGAAGCAGCTGAAACATAGGTTTGAGGTGACCTGTTCAACATCGAAAGGCTCAGAAGTCAGTGGCAGAGCTCTGCAGTCTCTCCACACACTGCCTCTCAAGGGCCCCACAAGGATTGCCTTCCTTTTCCAGAAGAGAACTAGTATCCAGACAGGCAAAATGACTTGTCTTTCAAGTTAGTGGCAGACGAACTGGGGTGAGAACCTAAGTCTCCACTCCTCTCTGCTTTGAGAAAAGCTACCATTTAGAGCTCCCTGTCCTGACTTTGGGGAAGGAGGATAAAATAATCTGTATCCAGGATGGTCAAATTTACCAAGCATGACAAGGGAAAACTGTGACTGTGGCAGGAGAAAAAAGTGATCCAGAGTCTAGCCTGGCTGTGGAACTCTACTTAGCTGGGGAATCCAAGGTTAGCGTTGGACCAGGTTAGAAGCATGCAAGCTATCAGGCAGGTTCTTGTTGGCTTCACAGGGATATGCCCTTTCTTCAGGGCAGAGTACTCCCTATCTTTTGGGGTATCCTTCCTCTGAAAAAAAAATGTGAACAGAGGATAAACCTTCAAGGCAGATAAGGTAAGAAAGGGCATTCCCTAGATATCTTGGTGCTGAGATTCCTCAGTTGGATGCTCTAATGGATTCACGAAGACAGGCAGGCAGACAGTCAAGAAAGACTTACAGATCACCTGCTGTGTACCAACGACCAGGGTGGGGATGAGAATAACTGGGATGACCCAATTACCGTCTTTAGGGCATAAGCTCTTGGCGTGAACCACACAATGGTCACTTCTGTATCATATGCTGTGTCCAGTGTACATGAAGCTCCGAGTGCAGGCAGAGCTCAACCGATCATGGCATCTCTGCAGGCTCCACAGTAAGGATTTTGGCTCGGGTGTCAGACTGTGATAGAGTTCAGGGCACCCACCTCATTGCCTTGCTCTATACTGAATGCAGATGGCACTTTCAAGCAGTAGGAGGGAGAAATGCAGCAGCAGTTGGTGGACCTAGGCATGGTTCCCACAGGGCTGAGGCTGCTTGTGACCAGCCTCATGTTGTGTCCTGAAGGAAGCTGGACAGAGATGCCAGAGAATGGATATGCCCTCACTCCTGATGAGTCATCGCACATTTCCATGTCCCCAGATGGTCAAAGTGGGGAGTAAATGTGCAGAACTAGGCTTTTCCTTAGCTGAGTATCACTTGTAGTTTTTCATTTTATAGACATGGGGTATGTCTTGGTAACATTACTGAGCATTTTCTGACCTGTTAAACAGAGCTAATCACACACTTGTTCCATAGGGTGGTTGTGATGATCCCCTGAGCTTGGAATGGAAAGTGCTATATATATGCCTAATAGTTGGTAAGGGCTCAACATTGTTACCGTGTCTATAAGTGATCTGAAAACAGCTTAAGACATTTTGAAAAGGCTGATTATCCATGTAGTGACAATTATCTGTAACTTATGTACTGCTGAATTCCAAGGAGCTTTGAAGCAATATTACTAAGATATCTTCCTAATTTCTTAAGGAAATAGGCTCTTACCTGGAGGAGGCCGCCCATCGTTTATATTAAATGCTGTGGCAAATATCCCAAAGGGAAATGCCCCAATTCCAAAAGACATCTGGAAGCCACCATCTCCAAATCCAAATCCTTGAAATCCCTGTGTGGAAGAAAGGCAATTAAGGGCAGGAGAATCGGGCAGGTTTCTCCTGTGCCTGTTAAAACTCAACATACCTCATGACCCCATGTTGTCTTGCATGTGGCACCTGCCTCTTCTCCCTACCTTGTGCCACATGTTTCCAAGGTGGGGGACAGCTTTTCCTCCCATATATACCCTGAAGTAGAGGAACTCTTGCAAGCCTTAGCTTTTAGCTTAACCCTTTTAGCCTTAGCTTCCAGCTAAGAATCTATGAATGGGCCAAAAAGGACTGGCTCTGACCCAGTGTGGAACAGTCTGCTGACATAAGTCAGCACTCTGAGGGCTTGAGGATATTTTCCAGAGTCCCACATTAGCCAGTAACATCTTCCACATGCTTTATAGCAGCAATATTGACAGTCACCCCTGTGCCCAAGGGAACATCAAAGAAGCTACACATTATCTTTAATAGCAAAAATGTTGAAACCTAATTAGCCAACAATGGAAGTCATGATCAAAATCTTGATACATGCATTCAAAGAACCATTATCCTGACTTAAGCAGTTAACACTGAAAAACTCTTGTGAACAAGTTTTCAGACAAAACTGCTTGAACACTGTGGTCACAAGTACATGATAATATGTAGGTATATGGACAAGTTATGGATTAAAATTTCTTCTAATATTGTTATATAGAATTTTTACATTTTAAAACACTTCAATGTTTTCTGATTATAAAAGTAATATATGCTTGCTATAAGAAACTCACACATTACAGAAATAATTGACAAAGAAAGTCAGAGATCTTCTATTCACCTTCCCACTTCACAGCCACTCCACTTTACCTCTGAAATAACCACTGTCAGCAGTTTGGTGTATCACCTTCAGTTTTTTTTCCCGTGCATGTTCTACACCACATCATCTTTCACATGAAAAGATTCAGTAGGAACAATATTGTGAATAAATAACTCCCTTTTTTAAAGCGTGACCTCTGTGGTAGACACCATTGTTAAGCACTAGGACACATAAACCATGTTTAATTTTTACATTAGCTTCATCTGCATTTCACAGATGACCAAACTGAGGCTTGGAGAGGTGAAATAACTTGACCAGGAGTACAGTTTAGATCTAAAACTAGGTCAGTTTGATCTGAAAACACATGCTTTTCTTTTTCTTTTCTTTTTTTTTTTTTTTTTTGAGACAGGGTCTCGCTCTGTCACCCAGGAGTGCAATAGTGCAATCATGGCTCACTGTAGCCTCAACCTCCCAGGCTCAAGCAATTCTCCCATCTCAGCTTCTTGAGTAGCTGGGACCACAGGTGTACCCCTCCATGCCTGGCTAATTTTTAAACTTTTTGTACAGATAGGGTCTCACTTTGTTGCTCAGGCTGGTCTCAAACTCCTGGGCTCAAGTGATCCTCCCACCTCGGCCTCCCAAAGTGCTGGGATTAGAGGCCAGAGCCACTGTGCCCGGCCTTCATGCTCTTAATTACTGTGCACATCTTTCAAACATTTTTGTCTCTTCCCCTGCATCCCTGCTGAGAAGTTTAGAACAAATGATTTAAAAAATAATAAAAAGAAGACAGACTATTGGGCCAAATGCTCTTCACAAAGAGCTCAATGGCCTTCATTTATGAGTCTTTTGCAAGTCACAAAAGTAGCTGCTCTCTGTCACACACTGAGCAGCCTGGCATCTAGTTCCAAGCTTCTTGCCAGATGGTATCACCTATAAAGCCTAACAGCTGACTTAACGAGAGGGCAAACCTAAAGGGAAACAAAACAAAGAGTTTCCATTTCTTCAATACAAAATGCCTCCTACTCAGTTCAAGGTTGAATCCAAGGGCTCCTGGGACTGAGGCTGCCTTACTTGGGAAGGTGAAATTGTTTCATCAGGAACCACAGATTCATTCAGTGCAATCCTGAGGACTAACCATTCTGCTTCCCTTCTAGCAACATCCATATGATCTCACCAGTCCACACATTTGGTGGGATTATGTTCCTGGGCCAGAGTATGCAAAAAAAAAAAAAAAA
>NW_012102031.1:12677342-12685882 GCF_000951045.1 Mandrillus leucophaeus
GATTGCACCACTGCCCTCCAACTTGGGTGACAGAACAAGACCCTATTACAGAAAAAAAAAAAAAAAAAAAAAAAAGGTGTGCAAAGATAGTCACTGTAGCATTATTATTTAAACAGCAAAATGGGGAAACAACTAAAAGGTCCTTCGATGAGGAAAACCCAAATTATAATGAACCAAAACTCAATGAGTTCCCAGTAATAGCATGGAAAAATAAAAAAAAATAAAAAACTCAATGGGATAAATGGCAGCCTAAATAATAAAGAGGACACTTCAGAGCATCATGGAAAACCTGCCAAAATTAAATTTTAAAGCAAACAGAATGGTGATGGCTACATAAAAATACATATGCACAGCATACAGATAAAGAGAACATGAGGAAATGAGAATATACTTGTTCTGGGCTCTTGGCAATGCGGGTAAATATTTTGCTTTTAAAATTTCTTTAACATTTTAACAGAATTTTTTTTTTTTTTTCTTTTTGAGACGGAGTCTCGCTCTGTCGCCCAGGTTGGAGTGCAGTGGCCAGATCTCAGCTCACTGCAAGCTCTGCCTCCTGGGTTCACGCCATTCTCCTGTCTCAGCCTCCCGAGTAGCTGGGACTATAGGCTCCCACCACCTCACCCGGCTAGTTTTTTGTATTTTTTAGTAGAGATGGGGTTTCACCGTGTTAGCCAGGATGGTCTCGATCTCCTGACCTCGTGATCCGCCCGTCTCGGCCTCCCAAAGTGCTGGGATTACAGGCTTGAGCCACCGCGCCCGGCCCAGAATTTTTTTTAAGAGTAACATTTGATGTAAATATGCAAAAAAGTTTTAAATGTTTTTGTTCCTAGCCACTAGACCACTAGAGATAAATGTGCAATTTTTTTTTAGCCAGTAATTTTACTTCTAAGAATTTATCCTAAGCTAGGCACAGTGGTTCACGCCTGTAATCCTAACACTTTGGGACGCTGAGGTGGGAGGATTGCTTGAGCCCAGGAGTTAGAGACCAGCCTGGGCAACATAGTGAGTCCTCGTTTCTACCAAACAAACAAACAAACAAACAAACAAAAAACTAGCTGGGCATGGTGCCGTGCACCTGTGGTCCCAGCTACATGGGAGGTTGAGGTAGACTGTTTGAGCCCAGGATGTCGAGGCTACAGTGAACTGTGATCACGCCACTGCACTCCAGCCTGGGCTACAGAGTGAGACCCTGTCTTATTCTAATAAAATAACAGTGAATACGCTCACAAATTTATCTGTAAGTTCATCAGGATATTTTTTAAATTGGAAAAAGAAAGCTGCTAAATGTCTAACAAAGGATTGAATTATGTTAAATCCACACAACTAAATGCTAAACAGCTAGTTAGTAAAATATTGCTGGTAATGTAAAATCTCAAGATAATACTAAGACTCCCACTCACACAAAGAAGGCACTAAATATCTGCAGAACAAATGAAATTTTAAGAGAGGGTTACAAAACAGGAGCCACATATTGTAAAAAACAAAAAAATTGTAAAACGTATACACACATCTATAAAATACACGCATAGATTTATAAAATTTGTGTGTATATATAATTATAGAAAAATGGAAAAGAAAATAGAACCAAAATGTTTCCAGTGGTTACCTCTGGATTGGTGTGGTTATAAGTGATTTTTCCCCCTCTTTTCCTTTCTGTATTTTACAAGTTTTCCTGTACTTTTATAATCAAGGAGAAATATTGTAAGGCTAAGAAGGAAACTTCTAAAGCCATCAGCTCATTTGTAGAAGCTTCTCCTAGAATGTTCCTCACCCCTCTATTCTCCGGCTCTGGCCTCTGTCCTTGAGGACGAGGAGGGGTCTTCTCTCTGAAACAGAAATGGTGTAAAATAAGTCTATTACAAATTGCTTTGAGTTGCTCCCCGTGAGGACCTGGAGCTCTTCACCAACAGGGTCAGGGCCATAGCCTCTTTCTTGCCCAGGACATGAACTTATGTCAAATTAATTCTCCAAATACTAACTCTTCATTTTACCTGCAACTGTTCTTCCCACCTGTATAGAGGACCAGGGAGAAAATCAGCTTGTTACGAGATATTCACCAGATTGCACTACAGCCTTCTCTTACAGAGATCCTGACTCAGACTGGTTAGGAATCATGGCCAGATGCCTTCCCTGGGCCTGTCAGATACCAGAAATTCCAAATCCATACTGGAACAGAGGGTGGGTTGTCAGCAGTTAAGGACTGAGGTTCATGGTTTCTCTGACCTTCCCCTACTAACTTCAGTTCTATCTCACACTATTCTTGGGCAAATACCCGATGCTATTATTTTTGAGCCTCACCCCCTCTGATCACTCAACCCATGAATACTCAATTGAGGGCTGAGTTACACAATAAGCATTATGCAGGATGCTATAATACTGAGACTGATGACAGACGCAAGAGGTGTTCATGGTTTCAACGGGGATAGAGCCAATCACATGACAGTGCGGTGGGAACTGGGTGAGAGCAACTAATGTGGAGAAGACAGACCGCTTCAAGGAAGAGGGGACTTTAGGGCTGCTCATAAGAGATGAGTAGAAGTTAGAGGAGAAGGTGGGGGTAGAGGGGTAGCTCGAGCAGGACTGGGGAGGGAAGAAGGCAGAAGAGAGAGCAAATAGGCTGATAAATGTGAAAGAGCAAGTCCCTTTAAGAGAAGTCTAATACGTTGGGTACACAGCATATGCTAGGGTAGGCGGGAGAAGGTAAGAGATTCTTCGGGAAAGCTTGGGGATGCCAGACCATGAAAGGTTCTCGTACTTGTGTTTGTGGAACGCTGGACCCATGCACATCTCCATTTCTAGAAATCCCAAACTCCACAAAGTCACCCAGATCCTGTTTCCTCTCCCCCGATGCTTCATACATCTCTGATGCAGCAACCCTACTCCCTGGAGCCTCTCCTGCTACATATCCTGCTTCCCAGGCTGCAGAAGTGCTCTTTCACAGTGCTCTGTACACTTGTGATTGTGATGTCTGTCCACTGCTGGGTCCCAGCAAGCGGCAACTTGGATCCCCTCTCTTCCCTCCCCTCCTAGCTGACTCTCATCTGGATGAGACTGCTTCAAAACCAAGGGATCATCTAGTACTAAGTAAAGGGTGGGGTTAGGGGATGCTGAATGGGAATGAACTCACGTCCAAGGGGAGAAGTGGGTGGGAGAGGCATCCTAAGTCCTCACCTGGGGTCCTGTTGCCCAGTGCTGCCCCTTCCATAGAGGGGGATGACTTTGTCTCGGCTGATGCCAGCTTTGCAAACGGGACACACCTGTCTGTTAGGTCGGGTCTCCAACCACTGCAAATAGGAGAGAAAAATGCATGAATGGCCCAAGACCCACCAGAGTGATCAGCCAGAGCCGCCATAACAACATAGGCCAGAGGCCTCAAACTGGGAGACACCAGCATGAGCAGGGAACACCTCAAGGAATCCGACTCCCGTTCCTTCTCCTAGCATTCAACAAATACTTACCAGTGATAAAATCAAAATTGCCTTTAAATATCATCATAACTGGCTGGGTGCGGTGGCTCATGCCTGTAATCCCAGCACTTTGGGAGGCGGAGGTGGGTGGACCACCTGAGGTCAGGAGTTCAAGAGCAGCCTGGCCAACATAGTGAAGCCCCATCTCTACTAAAAATACAAAAATTAGTCAGGCGTGGTGGTGCATGCCTGTAGTTCCAGCTACTCGGGAGGCTGAGGCAGGAGAATCACTTGAACCTGGGAGGTGAAGGTTGCAGTGAGCCGAGATTGCACCACTGCATTCCAGCCTGGGTGACAAGACTCTGTCTCAAAAAAAAAAAAAAATCACAAAGCTTCTTCATACTTTGTTTCTCTCTAGGGCCTCCTAGCAACACGGGGGAGGGAAACTGCAAGCCTGGGGCTGTCAAACCTGGGGCTGTCAAGTCTGACACACCCAGCGTCAATTTAGGCTGCTGGTATAAGTACAGCAAACTTTAAATCCCCACCTTCCCAGTAGGAGCAACTGTATTTTCCTGTCAAAAAGACAAAAAAAACTAGCTGGGTGTGGTGGCATGCACCTGTAATCCCAGCTACTCAGGAGGCTGAGGCACAAGAATTGCTTGAACCCAGGAGGCAGAGGTTCCCGCCAAGATCTCACCATTGCACTCCAGCCTGGGCAACAGAGCAAGACTCCGTCTCAAAAACAAAAAACAAAAAACAAAAAAAAATTAATTTTCTTAAAAAAACAAGTGATAAAAATGTTTTTTTTTTTTTTGGTTTTTTGGTGCTTGTTCTTTTTTTTCGAAACAGTCTCACTCTGTCACCCAGGCTGGAGTGCAGTGGCGCAATCTCAGCTCATTGCAACCTCCGCCTCCCAGATTCAAGCAATTCTCATGCCTCAGCCTCCCTAGTAGCTGGGACTATAGTATAGGCGTGCACCACCATGCCCGGCTAATTTTTGTATTTTTTGTAGAGACGGGATTTTGCCATGTTGGCCAGACTATTCTCAAACTCCTTGCCTCAAGTGATCCACCTGCCTTGGCCTCCCTAAGTGCTGGAATTACAGGCGTGAGCCACCATACCTCGCCAAAATGTGTTTTTATAGACATTCTATAAACATGAATCTAGGACTTCAGGGTTGAGGAGATAGCAGCATTGAATGATTTTATTTCATACTCTTGCTGTTCATAGCTCCAAAACTAATGTGCTATGTGTTCTTCATAAACTCACAGTCAATATGTGCTACCAGGTCCTGCTGGGGACAGAATGTGCAGCCCTGTTCCCACCTTCTTTCTCCCATCCAGATTCTGAAGCTTTAGCAGTCTGGAACTTCTGTCCTCCCCTACATTCCTAGGCCACCTACAAGTGTGGTACTCTACTGCTGACAACCAGGGAGACATTTAGCTGGCTGTGATTATTCACAGCCACTTGTGAATGCCAGGCTTTAGCAGGTGCTAAAGCTGGGAAAATAGACTTTTCTCTCCTCACAAAAGCTCTTTGTTGACACCAAAAAAGTTTTCCCCTTCCTAATATTTTCATAACTTTTAAGGGCTGGGGGACTGTTGATATGATAGGAGGTACTGTTTTAATAGAAGCAGAATCTCAAAAATAAAAAGGACCTAACTAACATACTATCAATCCAATCCAATTTATAAACGAGTAACTGAGACCCACAAAGGCCATCTGTGGCAGAATTAGGACCATCCCGATTTCATCAAGTGCCTGTCAGTGGGCAGGTATGTAAAGAAGGCTTCGGGGGTAAGTAAGCAAATGAGCCCACAAGCAGGGCAGATTGCAGCTTCTGACAGTAGTCTCCTGAGACTAGGGCTGTCTTGTGCAACCATAGCTGATGAAAGACAAAGTAAAATGAAATGCATCTTACCTGATGTAAACACGGCCAACTGCCGGAGTCCCCAGGGCAACCAGTCATCAAGGAGAAGGAGAAAAGGGGAAAGGAAGAAAAATGCTTTCATTAGTAGAAACACTTGATGGGTGGGGTGGTAGTAGCAGAATGAGAAAACAGGAGTAAACTATGGAACACTGCATGCCCACCGAGGTTCTGTAGGGATTACTGGTATTGGAAATTAGAAAAAACTGGGCTAAAAATCACAGAAAAAAAAAAACACAATGGAGATAAGACCCCAGTCTCTGCCCCTGAGATCTCAGCATATGTGAAATCCCCAGGGCTCAGACCACATAGACCCAGCTTCTCTACAAATCAACCTGTGAGAGGTTATAACATCTGAAGGAATCCAATAAAAGCTAGGGACGCCCTGTGCAAAAAAATTGACGGGAGCATTCACATACACATGTACCACATACTATTTTACACTCAATTTCAGTGGGTTCATAGTCTCCTCGGGTTCACAAGGGATGTGTGGATTTTCAGGTAGTCCAGATCCAGTTTAACAAAATCTTCAGGCTATCCTCATCTTTGAGAACTCTCCTAGCAGGAAGCAGCTTAAAAGGTCAGGTCTACTCTAAAAGCATCTTTAAGTAACAGGAAGGATGGGGATGCAATTGACAGAAAGGGCTACCTTCAGCTTAGAGAGCTGCTGTCCAATCTCTCCCTTTTCAAATGAGGAAACCAAAGCTCAGAAACATAAAATGAACTGCATCAGGATTAAAAAAAACAAAAAAGTCTCCTGACTTCTAGTTCATCGCCCTTTCTATAATCTAACACCGCATACAAAAAAAATGACATTTACAGAATTGAAAGAAAAGCAATCAACTCCACTTTTTTTTTTTTTTTTGAGATGGAGTTTCGCTCTTGTTGCTCAAGCTGGAGTGCAGTTCACTCAGCTCACTGCAACCTCTGCCTCCCAGGTTCAAGGGATTCTCCTGTCTCAGCCGCCTGAGTAGCTGGGATTACAGGCATGCGCCACCATGCCCAGCTAATTTTTTGTATTTTTAGTAGAAACAGGGTTTCACCATGTTAGCCAGGCTGGTCTCGAACTCCTGACCTCAGGTGATCCACCCGCCTCGGCCTCCCAAAGTGCTAGGATTAAAGGCGTAAGACACTGCATCCGGCCCACATTTTTAATTTCTTTCTCTCATTTATTTAGTCAACACATATCTACTGTGTACCTACTACATGCCAGGACAGTGGGAAATGCAGGCATAGCTTCTGTACCTCAGATACCAAGTATCTTTAGCTGAGTACACTTTGAACTCAACGGAGAGTTCCTTTTGCAATTCCTGAACCACAGTTTAGCTTTGCAAACCAAATACACAATCTTCCTGGACATAACATCTAACTCCAACATTAATGTTGCAATGTCATTCTAAACTGAGTGGAGAACACTCCAAATCATGGCAGATTTCCAGTGGCAAGTTCCCTTAAAGGCTCTAGGGGAGAAGTGGAGGTGAATGAATGACCCTTAGGGGAGAGTTCAGGCTTTATAATAAGAACCATTCCTCCCATTTATTAAGCAAAGATAGTCATGTATCACTGAAAGACAGGGATAGTTCTGAGATATGTGTCATTAGGCAATTTCACCATTGTGTGAGCAGCATCAGAGAGTGTACTTACACAAACCTAGATGAAATAGCATACTACACACCTAGGCTACATAGTATAGCCTATTGCTAATAAGCTACAAACCTGAATAGCATGTGAATGTCATAGGCAACTGTAACAGAGTGGTAAATATTTGTGTATTTAAACATACCTAACATAGAGCCAAGGTGTGGTGGCTCACACCTGTAATCCCAGCACTTTGAGAGCTAAGGTGGGCAGATTATTTGAAGTCAGGAGTTCGAGACCAGCCTGGCCAACATGGTGAAACCCCATCTCTATTAAAAATACAAAAACTAGCCATGTGTGGTGGCACATGCCTGTAATCCCAGGTACATGGGAGGCTGAAGCATGAGAATCAACTTGAACCTGAGAGGTGGAGGTTGCAGTGAGCTGAGATCATGCTACTTAATCTGGAGTGCCACTGCACTCCAGCATTAGTGATGCAGTGAGACTCCATCTCAAAAAAACCCCAAAACCAGGCTGGGCACGGTGGCTCATGCCTGTAACCCCAGCACTTTGGGAGGCTGAGGCGGGTGGATCACCTGAGGTCAGGAGTTCGAGACCAGCCTGGCCAACATGGTAAAACCCTGTCTCTATTACAAACACAAAAATTAGTCAGGTGTGGTGGCACATGCGTATAATCCCAGCTTCTCGGGGGGCTGAAGCAGAAGAATCGTTTGAACCTGGGAGGCAGAGGTTGCAGTGAGCCAAGATCATGCCACTGCACTCTAGCCTTGGGCAACAGAGTGAGACTCCATCTTAAAAAAACAACAAACAAACAAAAAGTCCAACATACCTAACATAGAAAAGGCAATGCACTAGTCTATAACATTATGAAATCACTAGATTGTAGGAATTTTTCAGGTCCATCATAAATCTTGTGGGACCACTGTTGTATATATAGTCCATCATTGACCAAAATGTCGTTATGTGCTGCATGACTGTGCTGTGTGCCACGCTGTGGCTGAATAGCTTTTCATTTCTTAATGTCACTGGATGGTCACATTAACCAATGAGACAGTGCCATTATCTCCATCTTACAGATGACGAAACCAAAGTACAGGGAAGCTAGCAGATTTGCTCAGGGACACACCATCCAGACTGGAAGCATCTGTTCATTTTAGAGTCTGTGTTCTTTCCAATGGTATTCTGCCTTAAAAAAAAAAAAATGATAGTGGGCGTGGTGGCTCACACCTGTAATCCCAGCACTTTGGGAGGCTGAGGTGGGCAGATCACGAGGTCAGGAGATCGAGACCATCCTGGCCAACATGGTGAAACCCCGTCTCTACTAAAAATGCAAAAATTAGCTGGGTGTGGTGGTGTGCACCTGTAATCCCAGCTACTTGGGAGGTTGAGGCAGGAGAATTGCTTGAATTTGGGAGGCGGAGATTGCAGTGAGCTGAGATTGTGCCACTGCACTCCAGCCTGTCGACAGAGCAAGACTCTGTCTCAAAAAACAAAAATTGACACAGGGCCAGGCATGGTGGCTCACGCCTGTAATCCTAGCACTTTGGGAGGTCCACGTGGATGGATCACTTGAGGTGAGGAGTTTGAGACCAGCCTGGTCAGCATGG
>NW_012102031.1:12686914-12691111 GCF_000951045.1 Mandrillus leucophaeus
CCTCGTGATCTGCCCGCCTTGGCCTCCCAAAGTGCTGGGATTACAGGCGTGAGCCACCGTGCCCGGCCCAGAATATATATATATTTCTAAGAGACAGGGTCTCTCTCTATCACCTAGACTGGGGTGCAGTGATACAACCATAGCTCACTGTAGCGTCGAATTCCTGGGCTCAAGCCTTCCTCCCACCTTAGTCTCCCGAGTAGCTAGGACTACAGGCACCGCCACCATGCCTGACCAGTTTTTAAATTTTTTTGTAGAGATGGGGCCTTACTATGTTGCTCAGACTCATCTTGCACTCCTGGGCTCAAGTGATCCTCCTACGTTGGCCTCTCAAAGTGTTAGGATTACAGGTGTGAGCCACGGAGCCCAGCCATAATAGCTGTACACATTTTTTGTGTTATATGTGATAATTTGATACATTCATATAATTAATTGAGGGGTATCCTGTCTTTTAATTCTTACTTTTGTCAATCATTTCAAGTCCTGGTTTTATGATACCCTGAAGTATCCTGAATTTCTAGGAGAATGCGGATCACAACAGCTTTTACACAAAACAGTAATTAGGGCAAGAGCCTCAAGAACAAAAATCTCTGCTCCATTCTATTTGTTCACCAACAAATTGATGTTTTATGCTGCTGCCAACTTAAAATTCCTTAAATATTGTTTAAATTGCCTTTTCTTCACATGATTTCTCTGCTCAAAAATATTCATTACCTCTACGTCCCTTTAGTCGAATCTGGGTTTGATAATCTGGCCCAATACTCCCGTAACCATTATTTTTCCTAACACTCCCAGACCCTCATCCAGAGTGCTGTGAGAGGTATACAGTAGCCTCAAGGGTCTCAGATGAGTCCAACAGTGCATGCGCCTGTCCCTAGAAACTCCCTGCTTTGGGGGGACACACACACCCTTCACCTTACCTAGCATTTTTCTATCGACCTTTCAAGGTTCAGCTCAAAATCTCAAGACAAAAAGAAGAAGAAGAAAAAAAAAACCAAGAAAACAAAATCCAACCTTCACCTAGGTTCTCAGAGCCAGAAAGGGCTCCTGTAACCATCAAGGCTGGAACAGACACCGACCTTGACACTTCATTTTGATGTGTGTATATATCTATACATAAACATAAAATATAGTAACAATTACAGTCATAGCTAACACATACTATTTACCGCAAGTTATGTGCTCTTCTAAGCCTTTTACATTAATACTTGCATTTAATACTTGCAAAGAACCCTGTAAAATGAGGCGGAATGTGTGTAAGCACCTTGCCCAAGGTCAAACAGGAAGGTGACAGAGTCAAGCTTCAGAAAGAGGAAGCCCAGTTCCACAGTCCTTGCTTATAACCATTATGCTATACTACCTCTAGGCTCAGCACAGCAAGTAGCAGGCAGTAAGTGCTCACTAAATGGTAAGTATTATTACTTTACAGACGGGGAGAAGGAGCTCACAGCGAAGACAGGATTTGCCCAAGGTCACCCAGCTCATTGGGAGCTGGGATGGGAACTCAGGTCTCCTGTCTGTTGAGCCTGAGTGTATTCCCAACGTGAGCAGGAAGCATTCTGCTCCAAACCGTCCAGGGTCACGGGCTTTCCAAATATGGCAATGTGCTCTCTGGCAGGGGAGCAGGGATACTGACCAGAAGAGGTGGCCACACAGGCTGATGACGGCATCCTTGGCTGTGTCCAAGCAGATGTTGCACTCGAAAGTGCTGTCCTGACCTCCACTCTCGCCAGCGCCATTGCTGCTCCCACTGGGGCCCCCTGCAGTGGAGTTCTCAGGAGATGCAGAGGCCGAGGGCCCCTTGCTTGCCATCCTTGGCTGTCAGCGAAGCTCTGAGTGAAGACTCTCCCCAGGGAAATCCTAAAAGGCAGAGAACTCTTGACTGCCCATTTCTGCAGCCCTCTCCCCCCAGATTCCATGCCAACATTCCTGTCTTCTCTCAGCTCCAGAGCTGATTATGACTGAATCCCTGAGCAGACTTCCCAAAGCGCTGCAGAAGATAAGAGTTGTAGGGCACGACCCAGAGGACAGTGACCCAGAAACTCCTCATGAACATGGTCCAGAATGTATCACAGATACACAAACTCCACAAATACAGAGCAGCCTCAAGATAGTTCTCCACAGGAACCAGGACCTTGTCTCACTCATCTTTAGATTCTCCCACGATAATCAACCCAGGTGACAAATAAATGCTAAATTAAATGGAATATTCAGGCTGTCCAGCCTCTATATTGGCAGGTGAATCTGTTAAGCCAGGAAGGTTGTGATTGGCATATGCCAGAATTTTTTTTTTTGAGAGACGGAGTTTCACTCTGTTGCCCAGGCTGGACTGCAGTGGCACAATCTTGGCTCACTGCAACCTCTGCCTCCCGGGTTCAAGTGATTCTCCTGCCTCGGCCTCCCGAGTAGCTGGGATTACAGGCGCCTGCCACTACACCTGGCTAATTTTTGTATTTTTAGTAGAGATGGGGTTTCACCATGTTGGCCAGGCTGGTCTTGAACTCCTGACCTCAGGTGATCCACCTGCCTCAGCTTCCCAAAGTGCTGGGATTACAGGTGTGAGCCACCACACCCAGCCCACATGCCAGAATATTAAGAAACTCCTGTTAACTATGAAAGGTTAGGAAGCTAAAAAGGACCAGAAAGATCATTTGGTCCAAGGTCTTCCATATTGCAATCTTTTTCAATCCTCCTCCTGCCACATTGGAATACTATTCCCTTTATTTTATCTAAATACATCAACTTTTTAGCCTCAGTACATTTAAAGAAGAGGTTTATATCACTGCTATAAATGGAAAACCAGTAATATTTAACCATAAGTAAAAAGGTTAATATAAAAGTAACAAATGAAAAGTTTACCCTCATACACCTGACATCATCTGGCACACTCATACTATGTTTTGGACAATCTTGATCTGGTCCAATTTCTTTAGGAAACTGCAGTTACCTCAGCTAGCTGACTAACATGGGGCTGAGACTGGGACTCATGGACACCCTGTTTGCACCGTACCACTACATACTAAACTGGCCACTAAATGCTGGTATAAACAGACCACTGTTGACTACCACCTCCAAGTCAAAGAACCCAGCCAGGAGTTGAACAAGAAAGAGGATAAAACCAACACCAAGCAATACCCAGAAATTCTTGATGCACATTAAGAATCTGTCAGGAGCCTTATCTGGCCACCCTCATCATCTCAGAAATTCCAAGTAGGAAATGCTGGCTGGCTACCACAGTCAGGCAAGTGGAGGCCTGGATACTGGGCTCAGCCTCTAGCTTGCTAGGTGGTTTTGGGAACCTCCCTTCCCCTCTACTGATCATAATTTTCTCATCTGTAAAATGAGGCACTGGACTCCCTGGTGTCCTAGGTGGCCCCCTCCAGCTCTCAGACTGTGCCTCTCCAGGTCATCTTAACCTACTATTATCTCCAAAACAAGCGGCCCCTTCACAAGTTTAGGACTTACCACTGGAACACCAGAAGGTCGCCCTGAGGTCAGCTTCCAGAGTATGACAAGACAAGGACCAAAAAGTTACAGCCTTCTCAGACCCAGAAAGCTTCCTTCCTTCACACTCAGAGCTCTGGCCTCATGAGCATCCCTTACCACAATACCAGCTCAGTGACTTGAGCAGGGAGAGGAGGCCGGCTCACCACCACTTTTTCACTCAGTTACATCATTTTACATAATGTCCCAGAAGGGTAGCTGGCTGCTGGCAGCACCACTGCCATGCACCGGCCTCGGCTCCAAGACCTTCTCCCTGACCTTCCTCCTCTCCATATTACATGTGCTCTCTTCATCTTAGGATAAAACCCAGTTTTGAGGGTCGCATTATTGTCTTTCCTCATTATTCCAGCTCAACAATCCTAAGTACCCAACCTATGTGTGTTTCTTTAAAAAAAAAAAAAAATCTTAAAACATTAAAAATTATGCATATAGATTTTGGAAAGACAACCATAAAGTCAGATCAATCACATCAGCCTCCTGATGTGATGCAACAGAAGTACACAGCACCACCAATGCAGCATGTTTGCTTTAAAACTCAGACACTAATCAAGCATCTAAAATGAATTACCAGCCGGGCATGGTGGCTCACGCCTGTAATGCCAGCACTTTGGGAGGCCGAGGCAGGTGGATCACCTGAGGTCAGGAGTTCAAGACAAGCCTGGCCAACATGGTGAAACCCTGTCTCTACTAAAA
>NW_012102031.1:12692461-12693860 GCF_000951045.1 Mandrillus leucophaeus
TCCCCTGCCTCAGACTCCTAAGTAGCAAGGACTACAGGTGCACACCACCATGCTCAGCTAATTTTTAAATTATTTTGTAGAGACGAGGTCTGTGTTGCCCAGGGTAGTCAAACTCCTGGGCTCAAGTAATTCTCCTGCCTCAGCCTCCCAAAGTGCTGAGAAAACAAGCATGAGCCACTGCAGCTAGCTCCAATAAAAGGTATTTTTTAAAAAGATTAAGCTGTAGAAGAGTATGTATATAAACTTATTTGGGTAAAAACTAAGTATGTATATGAGTATGTATGTATGTGGATCCATACACAGACAGGCAGACACACACACACACACACACACACACACACACACACAGAAAATGCCTAGAAAATACACATTAAACCATCAACAGTTATTTCTGGGATTATAAGGGCTAGGAGACATTGAATTATTATATTCTTACCCTGTTTCAACGTTTCATAACAAACAAGTATTACTTTCACAAGAACATTTTTAAAAAGGAAATCATAAAATGTGAAGTATATTACATATGTTACAATAATGAATATAGGTATTAGAAAATGGCTTTAGGCCAGGCATGGTGGCTCATGCCTATAACCTTAGTACTTTGGGAGGCCAAGGCAGGAGGATCACTTATGCCCAGGAGTTTGAGGATGCAGAGAGTTATGAATGTACAATGTAGAAGAACATACTCAACTGTTAACAGCGATTATCTCGATATCAGTAAGGATGTAGAGGTCATTTTTACATGTATTTTTTTTTACATGTATTATTATTTTTACATGTATTACTGACATTTTTACATGTATTATTTTTTTTGCTTCTCTTTTTTTGAGACGAGTCTCACTCTGTCGCCCAAGCTGGAGTGCAGTGATGTGATCTCGGCTCACTGCAACCTCTACCTCCCAAGTTCAAGCAATTCTCCCTGCCTCAGCTTCCTGAGTAGCTGGGCTTATGGGTGATCACGACCACACCCAGCTAATTTTTGTATTTTTTAGTAGAGACAGGGTTTCGCCATGTTGGCCAGGCTGGTCTTGAACTCCTGACCTCAGGTGATCCACCCACCTCAGCCTCCCAAAGTGTTGGGATTACAGGTGTGAGTCACTGTACCTGGCCTTTACATGTATTACTTTTGAAATCAGTCAAAAGAATAATAATACATAAAATTTCTCCCCTCCCCTACCATGTTCCAGTTTTCCCCAATCCTGAATATTCTGAGTTCAAGTCCTGGTTCCATCACTGACTGTCCATATGGCCATGGTAGATCCCTTGATGATTTGAATCTCTTTTCTCACCTGAAAAGCGAGAGTATCATGCCTCCTACAGGGCTACTGAGGTGGCCCTATGAAATAACACAGTGACCTGGAGGGCCCACCAAGGCAGGACAGGGCTGTTGCTGTTGGGG
>NW_012102031.1:12699325-12700580 GCF_000951045.1 Mandrillus leucophaeus
TATGGAGGATAGGTGCAAGTATTAAATGACTCAGAATGTGGGACTTTCTACAGGACAAATAATAAAGTTCCACAAAAAATAAATAGCATGGACGGGATTGGGGTTATAGATTGAGATATGAGATATTCTAACCATTTGTAGTATGTGGGTCTTACTGGAACAAGATTCAAGCAAACCAACTGTACAAAGACTCTGGTGACATGACTGACAAAAACTGTTTAGCCTAGGTATTACTCAATATGAAGGAATTATTGTTGGCTGGGCATGGTGGCTCATGTCTATAATTCCAGTACCTTGGGAGGCCAAGGTGGGTGGATCGCTTGAGCTCAGCAGTTTGAGACCAGCCTGGGCAACACGGTGAAACCCTATCTCTACAAAAAAAAGAAAGTTAACTGGGTGTGGTGATGCACATCTATGGTCCCAGCTACTCCAGAGGCTGAGGCAGAATTGCTTAAGCTTGCAAGGCGGAAGTTGTAGTGAGCCAAGATTGTACCACTGCACTCCAGCCCAAGTGACATAGTGACTGTCTCAAAAACAAAAAACAAAAAACAAACAAACAAACAAAAAATAGCTGGGTGTGGTGGCACACAACTGTAGTCCCAGATAGTCAAGAGACTGAGGTGGGAGGATCACTTGGGCCTGGGGGGTGGAGGCTGCAGTGAGCCATGACTGTGCTGCTGCACTCCAGCCTGGGTGACAGAGTGAGAGAAACCCTGTCTCAAAAAATATATATATATATAAAAAAAGGGAATTACTGTTAATTTTGTTGGGTATGATAATGATATCTTTTTTTTTTTTTTTTAAACAAAACCTGACCTGATAGAGACACATATTTTTGAAGGAATAAAGTATTTGGGATTTGCTTTAAAATACTCCAGGGGGGAAAAATAAAAATGGAGAGAAAAGATGAAACAAGAACAAGGAAGTTGGCTGTTGAAGCTGGGTGATGAATGGAGGTTCACTGTAATAGTCTGTGTGTGTGTTTGAAAATTACAATAAAAGGTATTTTTTTCTTTTTTTGAGATGGTCTCGCTCTGTTGCCCAGGCTGGAGTGCAGTGGTGCAATCACATCTTACTGCAGCCTCAACCTCCTGGGCTCAAGCAATCCCCTGCCTCAGACTCCTAAGTAGCAAGGACTACAGGTGCACACCACCATGCTCAGCTAATTTTTAAATTATTTTGTAGAGACGAGGTCTGTGTTGCCCAGGGTAGTCAAACTCCTGGGCTCAAGTAATTCTCCTGCCTCAGCCTCCCA
>NW_012102031.1:12702040-12704762 GCF_000951045.1 Mandrillus leucophaeus
AATCCTGAATATTCTGAGTTCAAGTCCTGGTTCCATCACTGACTGTCCATATGGCCATGGTAGATCCCTTGATGATTTGAATCTCTTTTCTCACCTGAAAAGCGAGAGTATCATGCCTCCTACAGGGCTACTGAGGTGGCCCTATGAAATAACACAGTGACCTGGAGGGCCCACCAAGGCAGGACAGGGCTGTTGCTGTTGGGGAGGCACACATTTCATACCATGTAACCTGGTCCACTGCCAACCCACTTCCTGGACCCAACAAAGCTGTGCATGGCCCATACTCCTACACAGGCATAAGGGGACAACCAGGATCAAGGTAGGTGTTGGAGTAGGAATGGTTAAGGGACAGTAACAGGTCAGTTCAGAGTTTGCAGGGAGGGGCAGCCTTGTGCCAGGCCAGGCACTGAGACAGGCCTGCATGTCCCAACTATAGGCAGGGCGTATCACTCTCCTTGTAATTCTTAGTAGACACCATGTGGTCCCCACCCAGGCTCTAGAGCCTCATCCTAGCAGGCACTCAAATATTTGCTGAGTGAGGATGGGCACACATGACTGACTTTGGTCAACTCCTAGCTGGCTGGTCACCAACTTTTCTTTGTAACATATTTGGGCCCCACAGCTGTTCTCCTGGGGATTGTTTACTGAGCACCTACAGAACCATATGGGCCTGCCAGGACTGGGACAGTGATCTAAAACATAGAGGTTCCTGATTGGCTCAGGAACTAGGCAGAAAAAGAATCAGGTCCTGAGCATACCTATATGGCCGTCTTGCTAGAATTTCTCATGGTCCCTGTAGAAGCTACAGACTTTGACCTGACCACAAAGCAACCTGGCTGTGGCTAGTTCTGTGCCCCTGTCCCTACCCTGACCATTCTTTTCTCCTGACCAGAATCCACTCTCTAGTTTTCAAAGCATTTCACATCTATCACTGCATTTTATACTCATGCCATTTTACAGATGAGGACACTGGGCCAGGGACATCAGAGGACTGCCTAAGGCCAGGATACCATGCAGTGCCAAATTCAGACTTCCTAACACAACATCAGCACTCTCTTCATTCTTATGTTACTCCATTACTGCTTTACAAAATTAAATACCTGGTCTTTGTCTTCCCTCAAATTTATTGTGCAATGTTGTAACTTTTGTGCCCTTTGAAATGAGTGCAGAGTAAATTAATCATTCATCCATTTATTCATTCAACCAACCAACAGTTTTCCAATGCCAACTACATTTGAGGTCTGGTGCTACCAACTGTGGACGAGTTACAAAGAAGAACAAGACCAAGTTGAGGTCCTGGAGTCTACTACAGGAGCTAAAGGCACATAGGTTAATTTTAAGAACTCTAAACAAGAGGTTCCATCAAACTCACCTGTTTTTTCTTTTGTTGTTGTTGTTTTTGCCTGTTTTTCTTAAACAAAGCATCCTCTCACCCACCCCCCAAAAGATCTGGTTCCCAGATCCCTTCAGAGATTTAAACAGGATCTGGACCTAGATCAGGCCTAAGAATCTGTATGTTTTTAATGTAGCCCTCACTTTCTACCCTAGACGATTCTCTAATTAACAGAGTTTTGGAAACCCAGCTCTAGAAGAGGGTACAGCTCTATCAATAGCACAAAGCAATACCAACAAAATACACTATTCTAGAGGGACAGAAACCTCAGGGCCTACCCAGCTACAAGCCACAGGGACTACAGAGAGGTCAGATAAACTTGGGGGGTAAGGGACAAATCTGCTAAATTCAGATCAATCAGCATTTGGTCCAACTGGAACACAGCTGATCATTTTAAGAAATAAGTTCACACCTAGTTTTGAAAAACAGCCCTAACTTTGAGATGTCCAGGGTGACACATGTGGTGCTGGGACTAAGGCAGATTTGCAGTACTTAATGATCCTCTAGGAACACAGAGCCTGGCGGCTGAAGTTGACTGACCCAGTATCTTCAATATATTACCTTCCCAGAGCTGGCCTTTGGTCCACTTGGCCTGGCTCACCTCACAGGAACTGAGCAAGAAAGAGAACACAAGAGTTGAATATCCCTGCAGGAACCACCAGGGAACTTGATCTCATGAGGAAACCTCTCTGTAGCATTCTTAAATTCAATTATCAAGTTCTAGAGAACTGTAGGAATTCATAATCTGCCTTATCTGCCCCTTTAACTCCAAGAATTTCTAGACCAGGGTATAGCGAGACACCTAGAAACGTTAATCTTCAGTATGAAGATTACGAATTTGGGTGATAAATAACTTGCACGATCTCAGCAGAGGTCTCATTTCTGTGGGCACATGCTTATTCACATGGAAGCTTTCTGCCAGGAACCCTGGCGTGCCTGAGCCTGTCTGCACCGCTCATTAGACTGCTGCTGGACCACACGTAGGCAGAAATGGGACCTGCATTCCAAGAATGTCTACGTCACACAGAAGGCTGGAATGGGAAGAACTCTGAATAAGTTTATTGGAACTTAGAACACACAGAAACCAGCTTTGAAATTTTTAAGTCTAAGTGGTGTTTAGGTCCCGAGGCTAGCCCACGGAGATCTGGCCCTCAAATACAGGATCAGAAGCACAGAGAAGGCTGAAAGGACTGGCTTCTTTTCACTGGGGCTGCACTGGTCCTTTTCTCTGGTTCCCTCTAATCTTCCTATCTACTTAGTAGATAAGAATGAATCTTCAAAGATTCATTGAAGATCCTATTATTTGCCAGGCATTCAAGATACAGAAAT
>NW_012102031.1:12705806-12706907 GCF_000951045.1 Mandrillus leucophaeus
TATGTGGCCAGGTGCGGTGGCTCATGCCTACATTCACAGCACTTTGGGAGGCTGAGGCAGGCAGATTGCTTGAACCCAGGATTTCGAGCAGCTGGGAGGCTGAGGCAGGAGAATAGCTTGAACCCAGGAGTCAGAGATTGCAGTGAGCTAAGATTGCGCCACTGCACTCCACCCTGGGCGACAGAGCGAAATTCCGTCTCAAAAAATTTAAAAAACCTGAATTTATTTGTTATCAGCAGGTTAAAAAGATACCAAAAAAAGAGGTCAAAAATATTAACGGTAGTAGTCTCTGGACAGTGGACTTATGGACAAATTTCTTAAGCTTTAAAAAATACTTACATGTACTTGCCACCTTTTCTATAGTGAGTACTGTGTTAATACTCAGGAAAAAATAGGCCAAGCATGGTAGCTCAGGCCTGTAATCCTAGCATTTTGGGAGGCCAAGATGGGAAGATTGCATGAGGCCAGGAGTTCGAGACCAGCCTGGTCAACACAGAGAGATCTCATCTCAAATTACAAAATAAAAGATGTGAAAGGTCCAATATATTCAGATCTCAGTAGAGGACAAAAAGGAAAGCAATCTGAATTAAGTACATTCACAACTGAGGTGTGAATGGTCCTTAGAATATTAATTATCTCAGAAATTTTAACAATTTTATTTTTTTAAATAAGTAACATGTATACAGGTACAACAAAAGGATATAGGCTGAAAAGTCTCTCCTTATTCCTGAAACCCAACATACCTGTTCTCTACCTTCGAGACTGCTTGACTATATCATTAGTATAAATCCCAGAAGTAGAACTGCAGGGTCAAAGTATTTATATTTGTAACTTTGAGATAGTGCCGAATACCCCCAGGGAAGATGTGCCAATTTATATTCCTATGAGAAATACGTAAGACATTTGTTTCCCTGTGTCCCTGACAATGACATGTATGTTTTCCAAAAGATAATATATGTTTGTTTTGTTTTGTTTTGTTTTGTTTTGTTTTTGAGACAGAGCTTCACTCTTGTTGCCCAGGATGGAGTGCAATGGCATGATCTTGGCTCACTGCAACCTCCACCTCCCGGGTTCAAGCAATTCTCCTGTCTCAGCCTCCTG
>NW_012102031.1:12706957-12713446 GCF_000951045.1 Mandrillus leucophaeus
GATCTTGGCTCACTGCAACCTCCGCTTCCTGGGTTCAAGCGATTCTCCTGCCTCAGTCTCCCGAGTAGCTGGGACCACAGGTGTGCACCATCACAACCGGCCAATTTTTGTATTTTCAGTAGAGACAGGGTTTCACCTTGTTGGCCAGGCCGGTCTCAAACTCCTGACCTCAGGTGATTCGCCTGCCTCGGCCTCCCAAAGTGCTGGGATTACAGGCATGAGCCACAGCGCCCAGCCTTGTTATTATTTTAAATAAGTATGAAACAGTGCCTACCCCCATTAGACAAAGAAACTAAGGAGGAAGCAGTAAGATTAATATTCTGAATTCATGATTGCAGGTGTGCACCACAACGCCTGGCTAATTTATTTGTATTTTTAGTAGAGACAGAGTTTCCCCATGTTGACCAGGCTGGTCTTGAACTCCTGACCTCAAGTGATCCGCCCACCTCAGCCTCCCAAAATGCTGGGATTACAGGCATTAGCCACCACACCTGGACAGATTTAACTTTTATTTTCACACTGTCAGTGAAACCTCATTAATTCAGATTCTATAAAATGTCATTAATTAATATTTTACCTGAGGTTGAGCTAAAGACCTCTAAAATATTCTGAAGGTAGAGTATAAAAACAATAAGGCTAACAAGATCCAACCAATTAAGTAGAAAACTTTAGATTTTAATACCCTGTATATACTTGACAAAACAATGATCTCACTTCTCCTTTCTTTTTTTTGAGATGGAGTTTCGTTCTTGTTGCCCAGGCTGGAGTGCAATGACGCAATCTCGGCTCCCCGCAACCTCTGCCTCCCAGGTTCAAGAGATTCTCCTTCCTCAGCCTCCTGAGTAGCTGGGATTACAGGCATGCACCACCACACCTGACTGATTTTGTATTTTTAGTAGAGACGGGGTTTCACCATGTTGGCCAGGCTGGTCTCAAACTCCTGACCTCAGGTGATCCGCCCGCCTCGGCCTCCCAAAGTGCCGGGATTACAGGCATGAGCCACTGCGCCCAGCCTCTCTCTTCTTTCAACAGGAGGTCCTGACTAGGACCAACTGTGATTAAAGAGAAAACCAAAATGATACCATTTTGAAAAGTCTATAATATTGACTTTTACAAATTGGTCTTGTGCCTTGAGCCACCTCCATTATATTTGTTACCAGTGCTGTTTGGCAAACACTCAGAGAATGCCAACTACTAGGCCCATGATAAAAATAAATCAGAGGGCCAGGTGCCGTGGCTCACGCCTGTAATCCCAGCACTTTGGGAGGCCGAGGCAGGTGGATCACCTGAGGTCAGGAGTTCAAGACTAGCCTGGCCAACATAGTGAAACCCCATCTCTACTAAAAATACAAAAAAAAAAAAATTAGCTGGTCTTGGTGGCGGGCGCCTGTAATCCCAGCTACTAGGGAGGCTGAGGCAGAAGAATCGCTTGAGCCCAGGAAGCGGAGGTTGCAGTGAGCTAAAATCGTGCCACTACACTCCAGCCTGGGCGACAGAGTGAGACCCCGTTTCATAAACAAACAAATAAATAAATCAGAGAAGGTCCTGGTTCCTGTGCTCAAGGAGTTTATAACCAAGTCAGAATGTAACCATTAAAAAACAAAAAGCTTATCACACTAAGAAGTACCTTGGCAGAGATGATAGTGTTAAGAAAAACACAAGAAACTTCCTTGGGCTTTGCCCAGGATCCACTCCTGTATTCAGAGACCTGATCATCTTTAAAAACCCCCACCATGCCAGGCACAGTGGAACATGCCAGCTACTCAGGAGGCTGAGGCAGAAGGATTGCTTGAGGCCAAGAGTTTCAGACCAGCCTGGGCAGCATACAAAGACCTTGTCTCAAAAATAAATAAATAAATATTAAAAAATAAAAACCTGGCCAAGCGTGGTAGCTCACACCTGTGATCCCAGCACTTTGGGAGTACAAGGTGGGTGGATCATCTGAGGTCAGGAGTTCGAGACCACCTTAGCCAACATGGTGAAACCCTGTCTCTACCAAAAAATACAAATTAGCTGGGCATGGTGGCACATGTCTGTAATCCCAGCTACTTGGGAGGCTGAGACATGGGAATCACTTGAATCCAGGAGGTGGTCGCTGCAGTGAGCCAAGATCGTGCTACTGCACTCCATCCTGGGTGACAGAGTGAGACTCTGTCTCAATAAATAAATTAAATAAATAAAAAATAAAAACCACATCTGGCCAGATGTGCTGGCTCACGCCTGTAATCCCAGCACTTTGGGAGGCCGAGGCAGGCAGATCAGTAGGTCAGGAGATCAAGACCATCCTGGCTAACATGGTGAAACTTCGTCTCTACTAAAAATACAAAAAAAACTTAGCCGGGAGTGGTGGCAGCCGCCTGTAGTCCCAGCTACTTGGGAGGCTGAGGCAGGAGAACAGCTACTTGGGAGGCGGAGCTTGCAGTGAGCCGAGATCGCGCCACTGCACTCCAGCCTGGGCAACTGAGCTAGACTCTGTCTCAAAAAAAAAAAACCACATCATTGTTACATCACAAGGCACTTCTGAGGAGCAACTGGGAGAGTGAGTATCAGAGTCAGGTGCTATAGAAACTATCATAGGAATTAACCTGGCAACTGGACCCAGGACAGAATGGTCAGTCAGTCCCCTAGGCCATTTCCATAGAAGCAGACACAATCTGGCTCAATGAACATAGAATTGCTGCTTTTAATCTTTGCATGTCTTTAGGCCAGCTGGAAGACAGGATGCTTTGTTCCCAATGACCAATGAAATGAAGAGATGGACTCATGTCATCTACAGCAGAGTAGAGAAGTAGGGTTTGAAGGCCGGGCGTGGTGGCTCAGCTGGTAATCCCAGCACTTTGGAAGGTGGAGGCAGACAGATCACTTGAGCCCACAAGTTTGAGACCAGTCTGGGTAACATGGCAAAACCCCATCTCTACAAAAAATACAAAAATTAGCCAAGAGCAGTGGTGCATGCCTGTGGTCCCAACTTCTCAAGAGGCAAAGATGGAGGACTGCTTGAGTCCGGGAGGCAGAGGTTACAGTGAGCTGAGATTACGCCACTGCACTCCAGCCTGGGCGACAGAGAGACCCTGTCTTTAAAAAAATAAAAATTAAAAAAAGAGAAGTAGGGTATGATAACCAGGCAGCAATTAGGGCCACCTCTGAGAATTTTAAACCAGCAGCCACTTGGTCATGACTTTAAAAACTGTATTTCTGGCAATGATTTCTTGGAATGACACCAAAAGCACAGGTAACAAAAGAAAAAGTAGACAAATGAGATTTCATAAAAATTTAAAATTTTTGTGCATAAAAAGACACTACCAATAGAGTAAATGGCAATTCACAGAATGGGAGAAAATATTTGCAAATCGTATATCTGAAGAGGAATTAATATTTAGAATACACAGAGAACTCCTAAAACTTAACAACAAAACAACCTAATTCAAAAGTGGGGCCAGGTATGGTGGCTCAGGCCTGTAATTACAGCACTTTGGGAGGCTGAGGCAGGCAGATCACTTGAGGTCAGAAGTTTGAGACCAGCTTGGGCAGCACGGCAAAACTTTGTCTCTACCAAAAATACAAAAAAATTAGCCAGGTGTGGTGGCACACACCTGTACTTCCAGCTACTTGGGAGGCTGAGGCACGAGAATTGCTTGAACCCAGGAGGCAAGAGGTTGCAGTGAGCCCAGATTCCACTACTGCACTCGAGCCTGGGCAAGAGAGAGACAGACTCTGTCTCAAAAAAAAATTTAAAAAGGGTGGAGGGGGCCAAGGACTTGAATAGAGACATTTCTTCAAAGAAGATATACAAATGTCCCAAAAGCACACAGAAGTGTGCTCAACATCACTAATCATTAGGGAAATGCAAATCAAAAGCACAATGAGATACCATTAGAATGACTACTATTTTTATAAAACTGGGAAATAACAAGTTTTGGCAAGGATGTAGAGAAATGGAACCCTTGTGCTCTGTTGGTGGGAATGTAAAGGTACAGCTGCTGTGGAAAACAGCACGGAGGTTCCTCAAAAAACTTAAAAACTGAACTACCATATGATCCAGCAATTCTACCTCTAGGTATGTACCCAAATAATTGAAAGCAAGGTCGCAAAAGCAGCAGTATTCACAATAGCTGAAACATGGAAGCAATCCAAGTGTGCATCAACAGATGAATGGATAAGCAAAATCCATACAATGGAATATCATTTTATCTTCAAAAGGAAGAAAAATTCTGACATATGCTGCAACATAAATGAACCTCAAGAACATCATGTTAAGTGAAATAAGTCAGTCAAAGGAAGACAAATACTAAGCTGGGTGCGGTGGTGCCCACACGTAACCCCAGCTACTTGGGAGGCTGAGGCAGAAGGATCACTTAAACCCAAGAGTCTGACACCAGCCACACGGTTAGACCTCATCTTCAAAAAAAAAAAAAGGACAAATACTGTATGATTCTACTTGTATGATTCTACTTATATGATGTACTTAAAATCATAGATAGTGGAATAGTGGTTGGTAGTGGCTAGGGTGAAAAAGAAATAGGGAGTTATTGTTTAACGGACACAGAGTTTTACTTTTGCAAGACGAAAACAGTTCTGGAGGTAGATGGTGGTGATGCTTCCAGAATATGAACATACTTAATACCACTGAGCTGTATACTTAAAAAATGGTTAAGATGGTAAATTTTATATGAATTTCACTACAATTAAAAAAACTAGGTCCAGGTACAGTGGCTCATGCCTGTAATCCCAGCACTTTGGGAGGCCAAGGCGGGCAGATCACTTGAGGTCAGGAGTTCGAGACCAGCCTGGGCAAGTGGCAAAACCCCATCTCTACTAAAAACACAAAAATAAGACAGGTGTGGTGGTAAGCGCCTGTAATTCCAGCTATTTGGGAGGCTGAGGCACAAGAATTGCTTGAACCCAGGATGCGGAGGTTGAAGTGAGCTGAGATGATACCACTGCACTCAGCCTGGGTGACAACGGAGTGAGACTCTGTCTCAAAAAAAAAAAAAAAGAAAAAGAAAAAAAAGGAAAAAAAAAAACAACCCCTAATTTCCATAAAAGGTCATATATTGTGTGATTTTCTTATTAGAATCTTATTGGAAATATCTAGAATAGGCAAATTCATAGAGATAGAAAGTAGATCAGAGGTTACCAGGAGCTAGGGGGAGGAGAGAATAAGGAGTTATTGCTTCATGGGTAGAGTTTCTGTTTGGTAAGCTGAAAAAGTTTTGGAAATAGTGGTGATGGTTATACGACATTGTGAATTTACTTAATGCCACTGAATTGTACATTTAAAAATAGTTAAAAACAGCCAGGCACAATGGCTCACTGCTGTAATCCCAGCACTTTAGGAAGCTGAGGCAAGAGGATTGCGTGAGCCCCAAAGGTTGAAGCTACAGTGAGCTGCCACTACACTTCCGCCTAGGCCACAGAGTGAAACCCTATCTCAAAAAAATTTAAATAAATAAAATTAGTTAAAACGGTAAATATTATGCTATGTACATCTTACCACAATAAAAAAAATTATAAGAAAATCTATGCTCCTTATTTAAAAAAATCAAAACTACATTTCTATCCCACTAAGAACATACCAAGTGCTTATTATACACATTATGTCTACATAGTAAGACTTATTGAATAAATGAACAGTTAAGGAAATGGAAATCTATGCAGGCCATCAGAAGTAATGCTTATAGGCTGGGCGCAGTGGCTCACGCCTGTAATCCCAACACTTTGGGAGACTGAGGTGGGTGGATCGCCTGGGATCAGGAGTTCGAGACTAGCCTGGCCAGCATCGTGAAATCCCGTTTCTACCAAAAACACAAAAATTAGCTGGGTGTGGTGGCAGGTGCCTATAATACCAGCTACTCGGGAGGCTGAGGCAGGAGAATCATTTGAACCCGGGAGGCAGAGGTTGCAGTGAGCCGAGATCGCACCATTGCACTCCAGCCTGGGCAACAGAGCCAGACTCTGTCCCCCCCGCCAAAAAAAAAAAAAGAAGTAATGCTTATAGAGATGGCTGGCAAAAACATGGAGACATTAACATTAAAATGTGTTTTTTCTTCAGTTTTAGATTTTAATAAGAAAAAGCAAGATATGGAACTGTGTACAGTGAGTGATTCCAACTATTACAAATGTGCCCCGTGGGCCAGGTACGGTGGCTCACGCCTGTAATCCCAGCACTTTGGGAGGCCAAGGCGGGCGGATCACGAGGTCAGGAGATGGAGATCATTCTGGCCAACACAGTGAAACCCCGTCTCTACTAAAAATACAAAACATTAGCCAGGCGTGGTGGCGGGCGCCTGTAGTCCCAGCTACCCGGGAGGCTGAGGCAGGAGGATGGCGTGAACCCAGGAGGCGGAGCTTGCAGTGAGCTGAGATCCGGCCACTGCACTCCAGCCTGGGCGACAGAGTGAGACTCCGTCTCAAAAAAAAAAAACAAAAACAAATGTGCCCCGTGGCAGGAAACAAGAAGGAAATATAGCAACTGTAACAAAGGTTCTC
>NW_012102031.1:12713496-12714889 GCF_000951045.1 Mandrillus leucophaeus
GAGACTCCGTCTCAAAAAAAAAAAACAAAAACAAATGTGCCCCGTGGCAGGAAACAAGAAGGAAATATAGCAACTGTAACAAAGGTTCTCTAGATACTAGAGCTAGGGATGATTAGGGTGGGGAGACGAAGATTTTTCTGCATTTTCCAAAATGTCTAAAATGAGCACATTGGCGGGGCATGGTGGCTCATGCCTATAATCCCAGCACTTTGGGAGGCTGAGGCAGGTGGATCACTCTCATGAGGTCTGGAGTTCCAGACCAGCCTGGCCAAGATCATGAAACCTCCCTCTACTAAAAATGCAAAAATTAGTCGGGCATGGTGGCACGTGCCTGTAATTCTAGCTACTCGGGAACTGAGGCACAAGAATTGCTTCAATCTAGGAGATGGAGGCTGCAGTGAGTCAGCATTGTGCCACTGCACTTCAGCCTGGGCAACAGAGCAAGACTCCATCTCTAAAAATTAATAATAATAAAATAAGCATACATTACTTTCACAATTTACATTACTGAAGTTTTTGTTTGTTTCAAGGTACATGTCCAAGATGGTCTGGTTACAGTTGAATGCTGTAGGATCAAGATAGGCTTAGGTGCACTGTAGTTATGTAGCTATGAGCAGCTAGTCCTGAGCATTCAAACCACCACTGACTCCTCGACTCCCTGCCTATAACCAGACATACACCAGAGTAGCACCCAAAATGAAGGCTCCCCAACTGGTCTTATCATATCTTGGTTGACAACCTCACTTCTGGACACAAACAGTACCCTTTCTTTCACTTGACCATGGCCACTCCAACTCCACATGGCCAGAAGTGGCTGGGTTTGAGTCAAGCTCTGCGTGGTCAGTAGCCTCAAATGGAAATTTACTTTGTGCTTCAGTATGTCCAGATCCAACTTCATTCAGATCAGGGAGATACTGGCATTGCCTCAGAATTTGCAGGTCAGATCATTGAGTTGTTTCAAGGGATCTGCAAACTCTTTGAATACCTACATTCAAAGTTGTACATGATAACAAATAACTCAATTACAAAATGAGCAAAAGAGCTAAACAGACATTTCTCCAAATAAGATATGCAGATGACCAATAAGAACATCATCATCATCGTCAGCCATTAAGGAAATGTAAATCAAAACCACAATGAGATATCACTTTACACCCACTAGGAGAGATATAATTTTTTTAGTGGGCAACAACAAGTGTTGTTGTGGATGCGGAGAAACTGGAACCCTCATAAATTTGAGTGCAAATGGCCAGGCGCGGTGGCTCACACCTGTAATCTCAGCACTTTGGGAGACTGAGGCAGATGGATCACCTGAGGTCGGGAGTTCAAGACCAGCTTGACCAATATGGAGCAATCCCGTCTCTACTAAAAATACAAAAAACAGCTGGGCATG
>NW_012102031.1:12719808-12720671 GCF_000951045.1 Mandrillus leucophaeus
ACACACACACACACACACACACACAAAATTAGCTGGAACTGGTGGTGTGTGCGAACTGGCAAGTCAAGTCTATAAGAGGACTGTTTTTATATGATGCACGGAAAGCTAGCCAACAGACTGCAAAAACTCTCTCACATGTATACACATATTGCTGAAGAGAGGATTCAAGCAGGGATTATGTTCCAGGGAGGAGAAGGCTGGTCTGAACAACCTCAAGGGGTCCTCCCAACTGGGAGTCCTCAATTTTGTGACTGAGAGTTCACTGGCTTCTCCTGGTCAAACATAAAATCTTCAGAGGCATTTCCAAGTTGTTCTTAGAAAAAAGCTACTAACCCATGGGGTGGGACCCAGTTTACTTATTCATTCAACAAACATTTAAGGTGCGTCTATCAGATATTGGGTCATTCCAAAGTCCTTGAAAAGAAGGATGGTGCCCAGGACAACCAGGAAGAGATTACGTAAGGTCAGAGGCATTGGCCTTATTTACAGGAGATGTAGGCTAAAGTGATGGAAGTGTCAAGAAAAGAGAGAAGAAAAAAGTCACATTTGCCCTAAGGGCAGAGTCAGCACCAGATAGATGCAGAACAACTCCTTAGAATCACAGACTTTCAAATTGGAAAGGACCTTCATCTAATACCTATATACCTCTCTCGAAAGGAGGCACGGAGGCAATCCATTCACTCCATCGCTGGTCAACTCTGATGATTCTTCCATTTAAGTTCTTCTATTAAGCAAAAATCTTGTCTTCTTGTAGAATTCACCTGTTAGTCCTAGTTCTGCCTCTTTTAGCCTAAAGATGAAGTGGAAGTCCCCTTTGCCATTAACAATATTTTCAATCTTTTTTTTTTTTTTTGAGAGGGAGT
>NW_012102031.1:12721591-12723356 GCF_000951045.1 Mandrillus leucophaeus
AAAAAAAAAAAAAAAAAGTACATGATGTAGGTCAGGAATTGGCAATTTTTTTCCGTAAAGGGCCACAGAGTAAATACTTTAGACTCTGTCAACCATATGGTTTTTATGGCAACTAATCAACTCCACTGAGTAGCATTAAAGTACCCAAAGACAATATGTAAATATATATGTATAAATATAAATAAATGGGTATGGCTGAAATGAACACTGAAATTTTATTTTCCTGTAATTGTCACCTATGTAATATTATTATTCTTTTATTTCCCATCATTTAAAAATGTAAAAAGCTGGCCAGACATGGTGGCTCATGCCTGTAATCCCAGCACTTTGGGAGGCCGAGGCAGGCAGATCACGAGGTCAGGAAATGGACCACCCTGGCTAACACAGTGAAACCCCATCTCTACTAAAAATACAAAAAAATAGCCAGGCATGGTGGCAGGCGACTGTAGTCCCAGCTACTCCAGAGGCTGAGGCAGAAGAACCGTGCAAACCCAGGAGGCGGAGCTTGCAGTGAGCTGAGATCACGCCTCTGCACTCTAGCCTGGGCAACACGGCCAGACGCCATCTCAAAACAAAAAAGAAAAATGTCGGTGGCTCAAGCCTGTAACTCCAGCACTTTGGGAAGCTGAGGCGGGTGGATCACGAGGTCAGGAAATCGATACCATCCTGGCTACCACGGTGAAACCCCGTCTCTACTAAAAATACAAAAAATTAGCCGGACGTGGTGGCGGGCGACTATAGTCCCAGCTACTCAGGAGGCTGAGGCAGGAGAATGGTGTGAACCCGGAAGGCGGAGCTTGCAGTGAGCCAAGATGACACTACTGCACTCCAGCCTGGTCGACACAGAGAGACTCCGACCAAAAAAAAAAAAAGAAAAATGTAAAAAGCATTCTTAGCTCACAGACCATATGAACAAGCAGTAGGTCCAAGTTTGGTTCACAGGCTATATACAGTAAGAGGATCCCCACTCTAGGTCAGAATTTGCTAATGTGTGCTTCAATTAAAAAAAAAAATAGATTTTACATCAAGTAGATTAAACAAATGAAACAAGTTATTATCTTGGTTTATAAAGCACATTTCCTTATTGCAGGACCTCTCAGTGCTTTTAATGTGGTATTACATATTGAGAAGCTTCAAGAAAGAACAATGGTATGTGGCTTTCTCAAACTTATTATTAGCATCAAATCCTTTTTTCAGAGCCATTTCTTCAGACCAGTGGCCTGAAGAACACACTTATGAGAATGTTAATTCAGATGCTTCTTTAAAAGGAAACTTTTAGATCAAGAAGTTCTAAAAACTCCAACAAATTAAGATCATTTTACCCAGTACCTGGATAAGATCTGAATAAGCATTTCACAACTTTTTTATTTTTTAATCTTGGGAAACACAAGTCGATAAACACTGGCAGGAAGTTTTGGCTCAACCCTAACCTTTTTTTTGTGAGGGCAGGGGAGCAAGTCAGCAGAACTGGGTCATAATATGGAGCCTCTGCTCCCTAAGATAACATAAACATTCCTAAGCATTCTAGCAGGTGTTGAAAAAGTGACTTAGGTGAGCTCTGTAATGCACAAAATAAGGACATAATAATATTTGATTAGAAAACTAAAGGTATGCTAGAGGCCAGGCACAGTGGCTCACACCTGTAATCCTAGCACTTTGGGAGGCTGAGGCAGGCGGATCACTTGAGGTCAGGAGTTCGAGACCAGCCTGGTCAACATGGTGAAACCCCATCTCTACTAAATACACACACACACACACACACACA
>NW_012102031.1:12724636-12736886 GCF_000951045.1 Mandrillus leucophaeus
CAGGATGGTCTCGATCTCCTGACCTCGTGATCCGCCCGTCTCGGCCTCCCAAAGTGCTGGGATTACAGGCTTGAGCCACCGCGCCCGGCCTATTTTCAATTTTTAAAAAGTTAATTCCCTTTCAGTGCTGTCTTTACTGAGCTAACCATTCCAGTTCTTTCAAAGTTCCTGACCCGGCACCAGCTGCCTCAAAGCGAAGAATGGATATCTAGTGCTCACAGCAGGAAAGCACTTAAAATCAATGAGATTCAAACATCAGCATATGCAGGACCCTCCTAGGCATAAGTTCAGATTCTAAACCAGAAGTCTGAATTGAGTCCCGCACTGTAAAGCCGGCATCTCAGAGAATTTCAAAGCAGAGGGTGTAAGAACCATATTTTGAGAAACACTGCCCCGTTTTAGACACGAGGAAACTGAGGCCCAGCACAGGAAAGAGATTTGGCCCAGAACGCAAAATTGTCGGTGGTGAAGTCTCGAATCCAGGTCTCTTACTCTCAGCCCAACTCTGTTCACCGCGCTCCCCGGCCTCTGCTTCTCCACTCAGGGCAAACTCGTGAAATGCACTCCCAGATGATACAGGCGGCCTCGCACGGGGGACAGAATGGGAATCAGTGCCCATGCCTCGAAAGGAGAGCTTGTGGGAGCTCTTCTGTTTCTCAAGGCCTCAGTTTCCCCAATCTGTAATCATGGGACGCAGAACCACAACGCCAGCCCGTCCTCTTTTCGGGGACCAGAAGCACCACCGGTCTTGCTGTCTCTGGGCCCCTGGGCTCAGATGTTGAAGCCCGTGTGTCCCGGGAAGGCGGACCCGGGTCCCCCGCCCCCGTCCCTAAACCTTGGCGGTCCCCGCCCCAACCCCAGCCCCTCACATACCTGCCTCTGCGCAGTTAACGCCGTGGGGGGCCGCCCAGTCAATCAGTTTTTCGGCTACACGGCCAATACTATCGCCGCGTCAATCTGTTGGGTAGGACCTCTGACCCCTCCTACGCGGACTCCAGTCACATGACGCGAAGCCGCCCCTCTCGGAGGGACTTCCGGCCCCAACCGGAAGAGGTTAATCTCCATGTCCTAAACTCTAAGGTTCCGCCTGCGGGCAGGAAGCGGAGGAACCTTGGAGCTTTTTGGCAGCTTTTCAAAGAACTTGGGTTCTGGGCTCCTGAAAGAAAAAAACTGATTTCCGACCGGGCGCAGTGACTCCCACCTGTAATCCCAGCACTTTGGGAGGCCGAGGCAGGATGGATCACATGAGGTCAGGAGTTCGAGACCAGCCTGGCCAACATGGTGAAACCCCTTCTGTACTAAAAATACAAAAATTAGCCGGTCGTGGTGGCGCACATCTGTAATCCCAGCTACTCTGGAGGCTGAGGCAGGAGAACCACTTGAACCCGGGAGGCGGAGATTGCAGTGAGCTGAGATCACACTACTGCACTCTAGCCTGGGCGACAGAGTGAGACTCCGTCTCAAAAAGAAAAAAAGAAAGAGAAAGGAAGAAAACATTCCGGAAAGTACCAGATAAACTTGGAACATCTTGTTACACCAGAATATAAGGATGGTGGTAATAAGAATCATGGGAATATGTCAAAGAACACAGGAGCTGTCTTTAAAGAGATCCCACTGGCCAAGTCAGGGCAATTTCAGAATCAAAATATGGAGTAATAGTAATACAGTATAACTAATTGAATAAAATAGTAATCCATGAGTCTTTACAGACATAAAGAAGTGAGTATATTAATGGGTGAAGGGAAAGTCTTCCTTTTAGTAGGATGCCAACTAATAAACTGTTGTAACCGAGTGAGTTAGAGAGAAATGCCACACTTTGAGACGAATTCAGAAGTCCTTTATTAGCCTGCGACCGAGAGACAGCTAAATTCAGGAGTCCTTTATTAGCCGGTGACCGAGAGACGGCTAACGCTGGAAATTCTCTCGGCCCCGAGGAAGGGGCTAGTTTTGTTTTTATACCGTGGTCTAAATAGGGGAGGGGGGAGTTTAGCTGAAGCAATTTTTACCCTGTCTCTACTAAAAATTTTACAGAAGCAGAACTGGCAAAAAGTTAAAAAATTAATTGGTTACAAAAGCAGTTACAAAAAAATAAACAGTTCCAGGTGCAGGGGCTTAAACTATCACAAAGAGAGAAATGCAGGGGCTTTGGGTGCCATCCAGGGAGCGCATCCCCAGGAGCTGCTGGTGCAGCTTGCCTCAGTATCTTATCAGTAAGTGCATTTCTGGACATGCTTTGAGTCAGTTTACTCTAGTTATGCCCTTAAGGGAGGGAGGTAAAGGGGCTGTAAGTGAAGGAACTAAAATGGAGTCTGTCTGGCTCTCTCAGCTAAGAGAGACCATCAGGTTAAAACAAGGTAGGGTATGACAAAACATGGTGGAATTAGAAAATCAATAATGTGTGGTAGAACTATAGAAATGGGATGTTTAAAACAGTAAAAGTGTCTCCCACAAATTACCTATTGATTACAAAGGGAAAACGGTGATGTTACAGAGGTGTAACCTAGCAGAACAAACGGATCAAAGTGATCAAAGTTAACACCACTAGTTAGTGGGTCAGATCAAGGGCCTCCTAATAAAAGGCACTGAGGATACATCTCTTCTGTGGTATTTCTGTCAGAAGTGCACCGTGCACATCTCATGAGGAAGCGCTAGAGAACCCCAAATGAAGGACACTCTCTACAAAATAATTCATTGTCATGAAAAACAGAAAAGCCGAGGAACTGTTCCAGTTTAAAGAAGTTAAAGAAGACTAAAGAGGCATGACAACAAAACATGGTGTGTGATTCTAAATAGGACCCTGGACTGGGGTGGTGGTGGTGGTGGTGGTGGAATAGTTGTAATGGACAATATTGGGACAAGTAACGAAATTTGAATATGGATTGTGGGTTAGCTGTTAATACATATTGTATCAAATCACATACTGATAGGTGATGGAGCTTGTGACTTGCACTCAAGCAGTCATTGGAGTTCTTGACAGCCATCTTCATTCATTCAACAAATATTATGAAATGCCTACAGTTACCCAGGAACTGTTAGGGATTGGACTTGAGTAGGAGGTGAACATAGTAGATAAAGGCCGGGCTCAGTGGCTCACGCCTGTAATACCAGCACTTTGGGAGGCCGAGGCAGGCAGATCAGCTGAGGTCAGGAGTTCAAGACCAGCCTGGCCAACATGGTGAAACCCCGTCTTTACTAAAAATACAAAAATTAGCTGGACATGGTGGCGGGTGCCTGTAATCCCAGCTACTTGCGAAGCTGAGGCTGGAGACTTGCTTGAACCCAGGAGACAGAGGTTGCAGTGAGCCAGGATTGTGCCATTGTATTCCAGCCTGGGTGACAAGAGCAAAACTCCGTCACACACACAAAAAAGTAGATGAAATAAGTTCATAGATGAAATTCCTAGTCTGCCAGCCACCTTCTCAAGTTCCTGTGATCAAGAAGTAATACAGGGGACGTTTCCAGTCACACAAACCTGGATTCGAAACCAGGCTCTAAAAGAAAAACAGCCCCTGATATTCAGGAGATGGTCTGGAACTCACAAATAGACCTTAGTGTGCTCTCTTATTGAACATAAAAACTTCACAGAACAGCATCAAACAAGACCACTATGTGACCATGATGGATCAAGACAATAACAAAACCACTCGAATCATGTCTGAACCCAGACAAAACATGAGCATTGTTCAAACTACAAAAATGGCCAAACATTTCTTTTTTTTTTTTTTTTTTTTTTGAGACGGAGTCTCACTCTGTTGCCCAGGCTGGAGTGCAGTACCGCGATCTCGGCTCACTGCAACGTCTGCCTCCTGGGCTCATGCCATTCTCCCGCCTCAGCCTCCTGAGCAGCTGGGACTACAGGCGCCCGCCACCACACCCGGCTAATATTTTGTATTTTTAGTAGAGACGGGGTTTCACTGTGTTTGCCAAGATGGTCTTGATCTCCTAACCTCATGATCCGCCCGCCGTGGCCTCCCAAAGTGCTGGGATTACAGGCATGAGCCACTGCACCCAGCCCCCTCCTTCTAAATAACGTTTGTCAGGGTATTCGCTCATAGATAGCATCCAATCCAGAAAACCTCATTTTCTTAAACCCTACTCCAAATCACCTAATGCAAGCCCAAATCCTATGTGTCTTTTGTAACACTTTGTTACTGAGATGTCCCCTTGTTTTGTTTGTTTGTTTGTTTTTGAGACAGAGTATCACTGTGTCACTCAAACTGGAGTGCAGTGGTGCAATCTCGGCTCACTGCAGCCTCTACCTCCTAGATTCAAGTGATTCTTCTGCCTCAGCTTCCCGCGTAGCTGGGATTACAGGTGCCCACCATCACACCCGGATAATTTTTGCATTTTTAGTAGGGACGGGGCTTCACCTTGTTGACCAGACTGATCTCGAACTGCTGACCTCAAGTGATCCTCCCACATTGGGCTTCTACAGTGCCGGGATTACAGATGTGAGCCACCAAGCCCAGCCGCCCTATTGTTTTTCATGATTCATGTCCTCACACCCTTACCCCATAACAAGTGATAAACTCAATTTGTTTAACCACAGTTGTGTTCCAATTTCTTCCTACCTCAAAAGGTTGTTATGAGGATACTTGGAACAAGTTCAGCACAGAGTGAGCCTTCTCTATCAGTCAATCCATTATCTATTTTTTATTAAAAAAAAAAAAACATGGTCTCGGCCGGGCGTGGTGGCTCAAGCCTGTAATCCCAGCACTTTGGGAGGCCGAGACGGGCGGATCACGAGGTCAGGAGATCGAGACCATCCTGGCTAACACGGTGAAACCCCGTCTCTACTAAAAAATAGAAAAAACTAGCCGGGCGTGGTGGCGGGCGCCTGTAGTCCCAGCTACTCAGGAGACTGAGGCAGGAGAATGGCGTGAACCCAGGAGGCGGAGCTTGCAGTGAGCCGAGATCACGCCACTGCACTCCAGCCTGGGCAACAGAGCGAGATTCCGTCCCAAAAAAAAACCAAAAAACAAAACAAAAAAAAAAAACATGTTCTCAGCCTGTGGCCCAGACTGGAGTGCAGTGGCACACCATCCTGACTCACTGCAGCCTTCAACTCCCGGGCTCAAGTGGTCCTCCCACCTCAGTCTCCTGAATAACTGTGACTACAAGCACGCTCTACACCAGCTAATATTTTTAAATTTTTTGTAGAGACAGGATCTCGCTGTTGCCCAGGCTGGTCTCGAACTCCTGACCTCAAGGGATCCTCCCAGTTTGGTCTCCCAAACTGTTGGGATTACAGGCATGAGCCACCTCACCCAATGCTTTCAATGTACTTTTTAAAAATTCTTTCTTTCTTTTTTTTTTTTTTGAGATAGCACCTCACTCTGTCACTCAGACTGGAGTACAGTGATGCCATCTCGCCTCACCTCAACCTCCACCTCCCTAGTTCAAGCGATTCTCCTGGCTCAGCCTCCTGAGTAGCTGGGATTACAGGTACATACCACTATCACCCAGCTAATTTTTGTATTTTTAGTAGAGATGGGATTTCACCATGTTGGCCAGGTTGGTCTCGAACTCCTGACTTCAGGTGATCTGCCCTCCTCAGCCTCCCAAAGTGTTGGGATTACAGGCATGTGCCACCACATTGCCTCCTCAGCTTGCATTGTTTCTAGAAGAACCTGCACCATACCTTTATCTGTAGCCTTCACCCAGGTCTTAAGAAGCACGAAGTTTTAACTGTGGACACGGGATTTGGTGGAGCAGCAGTCACGACTGTGGGCATGAGTAGCAAGACTGCAGCAGCACATTGACTATAGAATGAAATGCATCCTACAGGAAGGCAGAATCTTCTTTGGCGCCTTTAAGGCGTTTGACAAGCATGTGAATTTGATCCTTTGCGATTGTGATGAGTTGAGAAAGATCAAGCCAAAGAATGTGAAGCAACCAGAGCTCAAAGAAAAGCACTTTTGGGGTCTGGTGTTGCTGCATGGGGAGAACTTGGTGTCCGTGACTGTGGAGGGGCTACCCCACCAAGATACTGGCATTGCTCGGGTACCACTTGCTGGAGCTGCAGGAGGCCCTGGCGTTGTTAGGGCAGCTGGTAGAGGAGTATCAGCTGGTGTATCAATTTCCCAGGCTCCTGCTAGATTAGCAGGCCCTGTCCCAGAAGTTGAGGAACCATCCCAGCAGGTAATGACTCCACAGAGAAGAGCATTACTGGAGCCCCAACACAGTACCCACCAGGACTGGGGACTCCACCCCCACCTGTTGGCAGAGCAGCCCCACCTCCAGGCATTATGTTTCCTCCACCTGGTATGAAACCACCCATGGGCCTACCAACTGGGCCTCCCCTTGCTGGAGGGATGCCAATAGGCATGCCCCCTCCAGGAATGAGACCCCCTCCACCAGGAACGCATCCACCAAGACCCTAGGATACTGCTGGTCCATCTCAGTCACTTTTCCCCCTACAGTGCATCTTGTGAAACTGTGTCCTGTTTGTGAGCTTTTTGTCCCTTTTTTCTGCATTAATCATAGCTAATAATAAATGCCTAAAGCAATTAAACTGTGGGAAAAAAGCTATTGAAGCCATCAGCTTTCATTAAGATAAATTCATTGATTATATTCCTCTTTGCTCTTTTTGTTGGGTTCATAAGGTGGAAAAAATGGAAAAGAGTTCAACTTTTCCTTAGTCGGAATGAGGTCATTCTCATGGTCATTTCTGGAAAGCAATAACCACATTCCTGAAACTTTAACATTAGGGAACCAACACTGTTTATTTCTTCATGTTCTTGTTATTTAAAACGTTCCCAAGAAGTAACAGAATTGAAACTACAAAACTTGGAAGCACTTCAGCTTCAAAAATATATCAAGTAGTATCTTCTCTGCTTTAGCACACTAAGGCACTTATAGTCCCTGGAAGCCCTGTTGGTGATGTTGGCATTTATCCTGCCAGAACCCAGCATAGATTTAATATTATTTGATGCCCACAACACATTGTGCTGAATAAAAAAATATTCATTCTGGTGGGGAATAATTTTAAAAATATACATTTTCTGATTTCTTCCTCTGCTTGCTCATGAGTCCCCCTGCCTCCTCCCCTTCTTTGCCTTTACTCCTCTAATAATAACAGTAGCTAATATTTATTGAATGTTTATAATGTGCTGCATACTGTGCCAAGGGCTTTATGCAATTTAACCCTCACCCCAGGATTGTGAAGGAAGTCTTATTACAGATGAGACGCTAGAGGACCAGAGAAGTTAAGCAACATGCCCAAGGCCACACAGCTGGTAAGAATCAGGCCCCAAATTGGAATCTGCTCTCAAAACCTGCTCCTGTTGAAATGTTGCTTCACCACCCTGGCACAAAGAGTAGGGTCTGTGAAGGGATGGAGGGAGGGATACGCTGGCAGGGAAGGAAGGGCTTGGGGTAGTGGGTGGGCCTGGTGGGAATGGAAGACATTTAGACCCTCTCCAGAGGGCAGGGAGAAGGGGTGGAGATTAGGAACACAACCCAAATAGAAGGCCCTTGTAGAACCTCAGGGGGAGCCACAAGTTTGGGGGACCAGGAAGGTTGAAGAGTGGGTAAATTAGGCCAGGCGCAGTGGCTCATGCCTGTAATCCTAGCACTTTGGGAGGCTGAGGCAGGCCAATCACCTGAGGTCAGGAATTCGAGACCAGCCTGGCTAACATAGTGAAACCCTGTCTCTACTAAAAGTACAAAAATTAGCTGGGCATGGTGGCGGGTGCCTGTAATCCCAGCTACTTGGGAGGCTGAGGTAGGACAATCGCTTGAGCTGGGGAGGTAGAGGTTGCAGTGAGCCGAGATCACGCCATTGCACTCCAGCCTGGGCGACAAGAGTGAAACCCTGTCTCAGAAAAAAACAAAACAAAACAAAACAAAACAAAACAAAAACAACCAGGGCCGGGTGTGGTGGCTCACGCCTGTAATCCCAGCACTTTGGGAGGCCGAGACGGGCGGATCACAAGGTCAGGAGATCGAGACCATCCTGGCTAACACGGTGAAACCCCGTCTCTACTAAAAATACAAAAAGTTAGCCAGGTGTGGTGGCGGGTGCCTGTAGTCCCAGCTACACAGGAGGCTGAGGCAGGAGAATGGCATGAACCCGGGAGGTGGAGCTTGCAGTGAGCCGAGATTGCACCACTGCACTCCAGCCTGGGCGACAGGGTGAGACTCTGTCTCAAAAAAAAAAAAAAAAACAACCAAAGAGTGGGTAAATTATAAGGTGGGAGAAGGGCATGATTAAGGACAGTGCCACAGGTGTTTACTTGCCAAGTGAAGAGAGGCAAGAAGTCTGGGAGACCTTCTGGCCCATGCGATCTTTTTTTTTTTTTTTTTTTTTAACAAAGTCTGCCTCTGTCACCCAGGCTGGAGTACAGTGGCACGATCTTGGCTCATTGCAACCTCTGCCTCCTGGGTTCAAGCGATTCTCGTGCCTCGGCCTCCGGAGTAGCTGGAACTAGGCAGACACTCACCACTACACCCAGCTAATTTTTTATATTTTTAGTAGAGATGGGTTTTCATGTTGCCCAGGTGGTCTCAAACTCCTGAGCTCAGGCAATCTGCCTGCCTCGGCCTCCCAAAGTGCTAGAATTATAGGCATGAGCCAGCCCTATTTGATCTTTTAGGACTCACAAGTCCCTGCCCTTCTCAGGAACCAATTTTATCATCTGTTCAATGCAAGGAGAGAGAGAGGATTCCAGCATCCCAGGGAGCACCAGCTCTGGTAGATGGTGAGGAGGTAGCATCATTTTCTCCTCGAGTCTCCTCGCCTGACATGGGGGAGAAGGTTCCCTGGACCTGGCCAGTTCACTGCCCCTACCCCACATTAGTCTCTCCTCATAGGTACAGGAGGCTGAGAGAGGAAGACCATGTCTGCAGACAGAAGTGAGAATAAGCCAGAGAAAGTACTCCCTGATTCTCCTAAATCCCAGTGCTTCCACAGAGGAGTGGCCAGGTTAGGAGCATGGCCTCATTAGTCTCCAGATCTGGAGCAAATAGGCAAATCTTTGCTGTGTGCCCTCAGACAGGCCACCCACCCCTGGGCCTCAGGCTCCTCTCATTCTCTGTGTATGGGTGCTAGGGTCACGTTGAAGCCCACTGCACCCCTGCCGTCAAGCTCCCTGCCCCAGGACAGCTCAGGGTCCATTTATTCTGTCTCCTACTGGGGCTTGGCCCAGGGCTCTGCCCTCACGGTGGCCCTGATGTTCTGGAGCAGAGTGAACCAGCTTGACCTTTCAGATTCAGGTCTGATAGTGATAGTATTTTTTGTTTAGATACATGGCCACCAGCTAGTATCTGAGCCGTATTCTGGGATCTTCTGAGACCTAGGTCAGCAGGACTCTATTCTTGGGGATTAGGCTCTTTCCAGAGGATTCTAGGATATTCCTAGCAAAGATGAGGCATGGCCAAAAGTTCGGGAAGCTGGCCAGGAACAGCAGTTCACATCTGTAATATAAACATTTTGGGAGACCGACAAGGGACAATTACTTAAGGCTAAGAGTTCAAACCAGGCCAGGCAATGTAGCAAGACCCTGTCTCTACAAATAAAACTTTAGCTGGGCATGGTGGCATTCACCTGTAGTCCCAGCTACTGAGAAGGCTGAGGTGGGAAGATGACTTGAGCCCACGAGCTTCAGGCTGCAATGAGCTGTGATCATGCCGTTACATTTCAGCCTGTGTGACAGAGTCAGACCTTTTCTCTGAAAAAAAAGAAAAAACCACCACCACCACCAAAAAACTCTGGAAACCAGGAAAAGAAATACTAGTGAAGAGAAGGAGAATATGAAAAGGCACTGAGAAATTATGGAATTATGGGATCCTGGGTAGTGTGGAGAGGGCGGGAGGTGGGGTACTCATTGGACAGTGGAGCTGCCTTACACATCTGGGAGACTGAAGGAAGGGCAGATGTTTGCTCTGGGCCTAGTATGTGCCAGGTATTATGGGCAGGTCCTTCCCTTTTTTTTTTTTTTTTTTTTTTGAGACAGGGTCTCACTCTGTCACCCAGGCTGGAGGAGGGCAGTGGTGCGATTTCGGCTCACTGCAGTCTCAACCTCCCTAGGCTCAGGTGCTCCTCCAACCTCAGCCTCCTGGGTAGTTGGAACTACAGGCATGTGCCACCATGCCCAGCTAATTTTTATATTTTTTGTAAAGACAGCATCTTGCCATGTTGTCCAGGCTGGTCTTGAACTTCTGGGCTCAAGCAACCTGCCTGCCTTGGCCTCCCAGAGTGCTGAGGTTATAGCTGTGAGCCACTGTGCCTGACCGGGAGGTCCTTTTCTTGTTTTCTTTGTTTTTGAGATGAAATCTCACTCTGTTGCCCAGGCTGGAGTGCAGTGGTACAATCTCCGCTCACTACAACCTCTGCCTCCCGGGTTCAAGTGATTCTCCTATCTCAGCCTCCTGAGCAGCTGGGATTACAGGCGCGCCACACCACGCCCAGCTAATTCTTTTGTATTTTTAGTAGACACAGGGTTTCACCATGTCGGTCAGGCTGGTCTCAAACTCCTAGAGGTCCTTTTCTCATACTTTTCTCAGTGAGTCCTTTTTAACAGTTCATTGAGGAAATAATTATTTGTGGCCACTTTACAGAGGAGGAAGCTGAAGTTCAGAGAGGTGAGGAAATGTGACCAAGGTCATACAACAAGGAAACAGAGCCAAATTCAGTGCCTCTAAGTCCAGAAGGATGAACTAGAAGTAGAGTTGCCAGATAAAATACAGGATTGCCCAATTAAATTTGAAGTTCACATAAACATCAAATTTTTAAAAATATAAATATGTCCCAAATATCACCCGGGACATACTTCCATTTAAAAATTATTATGCTGGGTGTGGTGGCTCATGCCTGTAATCCCAACACTTTGGGAAGCCAAGGCAGGAGGATCGCTTGAAGCCAGGAGTTTGAAACTAGCTTGGGCCACATAGTGAGACCCCATCTCTACTAAAAGTTTTAAAAATTAGCCAGGCATGGTGGTGCATGCCTATCGTCCCAGTTACTCAGGAGGCTGAAGTGGGAGGATCACTTGAGCCCAGGAATTCAAGGCTGCAGTGAGCCATGATTGTGCCACTGCGCTCCAGTCTGGGCAACAAAGCAAGATCTTGTCTCAAAAAAAAAAAAAAAAAATATATATATATATATATATATATATGTTGTTTATCTAAAATTCAGAATTACCTTGATGACTTTTCTTTTTTGCTAAATCTTTGGTAGAGGGAATGCCTACACCTTGACAGCATAAAAGGGCAGAGCCTAGGACTGTGGGGTCTGGGAGAGACGTGAGAGCAACATCGCGACCCCTTCTCAGGCCTTGAGGAGGAGGCCCAGGCACTAGCACCAGGTCACCAGGGTCTACACAAACCAAGGTCTACACAGCTCCCAGACAGGTGTCTAGAAACTTTCCCAGGGCCTAGGGCAATGAAGACTTAAAGGGACAATGGCCCTCAGACTCTCCCCAACCCTGTACCACATTTATTCACCCTCCCCCATACCAAGAAATTGCCCTATCCTTTGTCCATCCATGTTCAGGCCAAAAACCTGGGAATCATTCTTATTTCCCCAATACTACATGTAGAGCTGTGCTATCCAAAACAGTGGTCTTTAGCCTCATGTGGCTGAGTGCTTGAAGTGGAATCCAAATTGAAATGCACAGTAAGTGTAAATAAAATACACACAGGGTATCAAAAACTTGGTACCAAAAAAGGGTGTAAAATGGCTTGTTAATAATTTTTTAAAATAGTGATTACATATTGAAATATTTTACACATTGGATCACATAAAGTGTATTATTAATCTTTTTTTTTGAGACCAAGTCTCACTCTGTCATCCAGACTGGAGTGCAGTGGCAGGATGGATCAAAGCTCACCTCAGCCTGAACTCCTGGGCTCATACTGATCCTCCCACCTCAGCCACCAGGGGCATGCCACCAGGCCCAGCTCATAAAATGTCTTATTAAAATTACTTTCACCTGTTTCTTTTATGTTCTTGATGGCTAGAAAATTTCAGATTACATTTGTGGCTAGCATTGGAATTCTGTTGACCAGTGTGGGTGTAGACATGGTCTGATTTGTTCATCTGTAAAATAGGCTTGGAGAGGTGGAGTCATTGGCTAATAGTCATACCGTGGCAGAGTGGGATGGGAAATCAGGTTATTTTGAACCCTGAGCCCATGGCTCCCCGTCAGTCCCCTGGGCTGACATTTGACCTCTTCCAGAATCATATACCCTCTTGAAACCACAACCAGCCCTCAGTGGAGACCTAAGGTATGCTCGCCCATCCTAGTGT
>NW_012102031.1:12736956-12754256 GCF_000951045.1 Mandrillus leucophaeus
GGCGGGGGCTTCCTGGATGAGATTGTAACCCCCCAACAAATTCACCTTGCCTGCTGCCTAGACAGAGCCAATTTATCAAGACAGGGGAATTGGAACGGGGAAAGAGTGATTCACACAGAGCCGGCTGTGGGGGAGATCCGAGTTTTATTGTCAGTCAAATCAGTCTCCCAGAGCATTTGGGGATCAGAGTTTTTGAAGATAATTTGTAGAGGCTTGGGAAGTGGGGAATGCTGACTGGTCAGGTTGGAGATGGAATCACAGGGGGCCAAAGGGAGTTTTTCTTGCTGTCTTCTGTTCCTGGGTGGGATGGCAGAACTGGGTGAGCCACATTACCGGTCTGGGTGGTGTCAGCTGATCCATCCACTTCAGGGTCTGCAAAATACCTTAAGCACTGCTCTTAGGTTTTACAATAGTGATGTTATCCCCAGGAGCAATTTGGAGAGGTTCAAACTCTTGGAGCCAGAGGCTGCATGACCCTAAACTGTAATTTCTAATCTTGTAGCTCATCTGTTAGTCTTGCAAAAACAGACTGGTCCCCACCAGGCAAGAAAGGGGTCTTTTTGGAAAAGTGCTATTACCAATTTGGTTTCAGAGTCAAACGATTAACTGAATTCCTTCCCAAAATTAGTTTGGCTTGTGTCCAGGAATGAACAAGGACAGCTTAAAGGTTAGAAGCAAGATGGAGTCAGTTAGGTCTGATTTCTTTCACTGTCATGATTTCCTCATTTACAGTTTTTGCAAAGGTGGTTTCAGGATGGCTAAGCCAACATCTCAAGGATGAGTAAGATCAAGCCAGGTAAAGGAGGGGGAAAAGTGTTTTAGGCAAAGGGAACAGCATGTGCAAAGGCTCTTAGAGAGCATGTTAATTGAGGATATTAATGTAGTTCTGTGTGGTTAGAACAGAGATGTGGGGAGTAGGTGAGGTCAGCTGGGCTCAGATCCTGCAGCGCCCACCAGGCTTCAACATGAGGGCCAGAGAGGTCAGAAGACAGATACAGACAGTGGAGAGACCTGGCTATGTTTGTGTTTTAGAAAGATTGGGCCTGCTACCGTTTGGAGAACCCCTGTTCCAAGATATAAAATGGAGAACCAGAGAAGAAAAGGGTTTGTTCAGGGTCATAGAGCTAATCAGAGGGGGTAGGGCCTGGCCAAGAAGGACTTGGCGGGCAGGCATAATGGACCAGGAAAGGGGCAAAGGCAGCCTTGTTCAGGAGTCTCAAGGAGGCACGGGCACAGGGTGTCCACTAGGTGACAGCAGAGGCTGGTCCAAACTCCAGGGGCTTCCGGCAGTACCCACCCTGCTTTTCCACAAGCCTTCCTCTTTCCATTTCCCTGGTCTGGGCATCAGAGGGCCTCTCTCCTAACCCTCTTCTCCAGACCCCAGAGCAGCAAGGAGAGCCCTGGGTGTCAGGAGGCTCAGAGACTAGCCCTAGCTCCATTTCCCCTCTGCCATTGACATTGGGCAAATTCACAGATAAAAAATTGCTTGAGAACTTGAGTCTTTGGCTGTAGAAATGGAAGTGGCATTATTAGTCTACCAGGATCCACATTCTATAGTTAGATCTCCTGCTGAGCCTCTTGATCCTCCTTTAATGCTCCTTGTCCACCCACCCTCTTCATTCTATCTTGTGAGTTAGACTCCCAGAGACTCTCCAGGGCCCCAAGGCCCAGGCCAGCCCCAAGAGGGAAGGAAGGGATATAAGCTAAGTTCTCTGAGTTAGAGCCAACACAAACAGCCCATGTTTAAAGCTCAGCCAAGGGGCCTTGCGTAGAACAAAAGAGTGGATGTGTCGCAAGAGCTTTGGGCAAATGTGATCTCCTCCTGGGGCCTCCATTGTGAAATGAGGTGAAGAGTTCCTGGGTGTTTTCACTTCACTCCTGCTGGGCAGGGTCACCAGGTATAGTAAACAAAAACACAGGATGTGCAGTTAAATTAGAATTTCAGGTAACTAAAAAAATAATTGCAGCTAGGCGCGGTGGCTCATGCCTGTTATCCCAGCACTTTGGGAGGCCGAGGCAGGCAGATCACATGAGGTCAGGAGTTCAAGACCAGCCTGGCCAACATGGTGAAACCCCATCTCTACTAAAAATACAAAAATTAGGTGAGCGTGGTGGCAGGAGCCTGTAATCCAAGCTACTTGGGAGGCTGAGGCAAGAGAATCGCTTAAACCCAGGAGGTGGAGGTTGCAGTGAGCTGAGATTGTGCCACTGCACTCCAGCCTAGGCAACAGAGCAAACTCCATCTCCACTAAAAATACAAAAATTAGTCGGGTATGGTGGCACACGCCTGTAATCCCAGCTACTCGGGAGGCTGAAGCAGGAGAATTGCTTGAACTTGGGAGGTGGAGGTTGCAGTGAGCCGAGATCATACCGCTGCACTCCAGCCTGGGTGACAGAGCAAGACTCCATCTCAAAAAAACAAAAAAAAATTAAAATCATATGTCCAAAAACTTGTACATGAATGTTCATAGTAGCATTATTCATAATAGCCAAAGAGTGGAAACAACCCAAATGTCCACCAGCTGATGAATGGATAAACAAAATGTGGTATATCCATACAATGGAAAATTATCCAGTCATAAAAAGGAATGAAGTACAAATAGATGCTACAACCACAGATGAACCTTGGAAACATGCTAAATGAAAAGTGGCAATCACAAAAGACCACACATTGTACACTTCTTTAGATATGAAATGTATAGAATATGCAACTCTATAGAGACATAAAGTAGATTAGTGGTTTATAGGGGATGGGGGGAGAGAGGAAGGCAGAGTGACTTACAGGATTTCCTTTTGGGATGATGAAAATGTTCTGAAATTAGATAGTGGTGATGGTTGCACAACTATGGATATACTAAAAAACATTGAACTGTATACTTTAAATGGATGCATTGTATGGTATGTAAATTGCGTCTCAAAAGTTCTGTTACCAAAAAAAAAGTCAGATGGGGCTGTACTTATCTGAAGCCTTGACTGGGGCTTAAGGGTCTGCTTCCAAGTAGCTCACTCACAAGGATGTTAACAGCTTCAATTCCTCCCTCACCACATGGGCATCTTCATAGGGCTGCTTGAATGTCCTTTTTGTTTTTTGTTTTGTTTTTCTTTTGCCTTGCTTTTGAGGCAGTGAGATCCTGCAACTCTGCTGCAGTTGGAGTGCAGTGGTACAATCATGGTTCCCTGGAGCTTTAACCTCCTGGGCACAAGCAATCCTCCCATCTCAGCCTCCCAAATAGCTGGACCGCAGGTGTGTGCCACTATGCCCAGCTAACTGTTTTCTTTTGTTGTTTTTTTTGTTTTTGTTTGTTTGTTTGTTTGTTTTTTTGAGACGGGGTCTTGCCATGTTAGTCAGGCTGGTTTCAAACTCCTGGTCTCAAGCAACCCTCCTGCCTCAGCCTCCCAAAGTGTCGGGATTACAGGTGTAAGCCACCACACCTGGTCCTGCTTGAATGTCTTTGTGACATGTCAGCTGGCTTCCACAGAGTCATCCAGGAAGAAGAGCAAGAAGTCAGGCACAATGCCTGTTATGACTTAGTCTCAGAAGTTACCTCACTTCCACCACATTTTATTTGTTAGAAGCAAGTCACTAAATATAGCTCATACTCAAGGTAGGGGAATTAGGCTCCACCGTTTGAAAGGAGGAGTATCAAAGAATTTCTGCACATCTTTTTAAACCACCACAGCTTCTAATGTTGCTCTGTGACCTAGAATGATTTCTGTATTGTCCCTGACTCCCCATCTCTCTCTGTCTCTCTTTTATTCTAGTTTAATATGCTATTGAATTGTATAATGTGTTTCTTCCCATCTACTGAGATGTTTAGTTTTAGACACAAGTTGCGTCTCATTCTTTGTTCCCTCAACTTAGGGCTGGGCTTCGTTGATGGCAGGTATGCTAGAGGCTGAACTACCTGGAAATCTTACAGGCATGGTCCTATAGCCATAGATTTGTACTCCATAACCCTAGGATCTCCTGGAAGAAGACTGCCTTCTGGGCTTCCTCCCCAGAGGCCTGACTCTGTCTGTCTTACTGGGTTTCCTCTCCTGGTCTGCAGCGGGGACTGCCCCAGCAAATGGGTGGGTACTTTCCCAGATGTGGCAGCAGTCTTCTAACAACCTCCAGTCGCAGCACCATCAGGATCTGCAGAGCAGAAGCCACTGTCTTCCTGGGAAGCCCCCCAGCCAAAGTCTGGTCACAGCTGGGACACTAGGGCTTGGCCATTTCTGCCCAACTGTGACTCTTCTACAGGCAGTCTTTGCACCAGAGCTCCCTGTTGGCTGGCTGAGACTTTTTCAGAATGGCACTGCAACATGAGGCTCTTCTCAACCAACCCTCCTTCCCCTCTCTTCCCATAGATGTCAGATCTGAAACATGGTCGGAAGGCTTTCCCTGCCCAGTCCTGCTTCTTCCCCCTTTATCTTTCATAGACATTTCCTCTGATAAATCTCTTGCACCTCTAACTCTAGCTTGGCAGCAGTTTCCTAGAGGACCCAGCTGACACCCAGGCCCTGGCCCCTCTCTGTGGCTGCCAGATCCCAGTTCCCCGGGGACATGAATTCCCTCTCCACCCCTTCTGACTGCTCTATTCCCTCTCCCTTCCTCTCTCTTTCACAGGCTGTGTCCAGAGTCTCAACCTGTGCCTGGTACATAGTAGACTCAGTAACTACTTGTTTTTGAATGAACACAGAATACTCTGGAGCTAGGCACAGCCCGCCCCATTCTCCTGGCATAGAGAGCCACAGAGAGGCCCCTGGGTAAGGCTGGGAGTGCCAGCTCTATGGGGCAGAGGGAAGGCACCCTTCAGGCCACTGGGGAAGGAAGGCCTGAAGCTGGGAGGCTGTGGGAGAGCCAAGAGTCTCCCAGGCCCCAGAGAGGCCCTCCCCACACGCCAGGGGAAGTTGAAGCTGGCTTCCCTCTGGATCTGCTGGGTGAGCCACTCCTCTTCTTGGGCCTTACTCCACACCTCTCAACTATGGGATGAGAAGCCCCACCCTGCCTGTCTCCCCAGGGAGGGGCAGGGGTAGTGAGCTTCAGGTGAAGTCATGTCTGGGAAAACATGAATGGGAAAGGGCAGGGCACATGGGGTTAGGGGGTTTGCCCTCTGTGTTCCTGGGCCTGGGGTCACGGTGTGGAGGGGACAGAGCAGAGAAAGGAAGAAGAGAGAAGAATTAGGAGAGAGAGAGAGAGGTGGAAACACAGAAGGAGAGAGGGAGAGAGACCCAGACACAGACACACGGACACACAGAGAGGCAAACAAAAGACAGAGGAAAAAATGAGAGACAGAGAGGAAGGAAATGAGAGCTAGAGGAGGCGGTGAGGGGAAAAAAGGAGAGAAACCAAAAGACAATGAAACAGAAAGAGGAAAACTGAGAGACGGGGGAGGAAATGAGGGAGGGAAAGAGAGAAATTAAGAAAGCAATGTGAAAGACTGGGTGCGGTGGCTCATGCCTGTAATCCCAGCACTTTGGGAGGCCGAGGCGGGCGGATCACAAAGTCAGGAGTTCAAGACCAGCCTTGCCAACGTGGTGAAACTCCATCTCTACTAAAAATACAAAAATTGTCCAGGTGTGGTGGTGGGCGCCTGTAATCCCAGCTACTTGGGAGGCTGAGGCAGGAGAATCGCTTGAACCCAGGAGGCAGAGGTTGCAGTGAGCCAAGATTGAGCCCTTACACCCCAGCCTGGGTGACAGAGCATGACTGTGTCTCAGAAAAAAAAAAAAAAAAAGCAATGGGAAAAAGAGGTAAAGAGAGAGAGAAGCACAGAGAGATACTCATAGAGATGGAAGGGCAGAAACATGAGAAAGAGAAATAGGGAGGTAAGAAGGCACAGAGAGAGAGAGAGAGGCGAGGGGAATGAAGCAGAATGGGACAATGAAAAACTGTAAAGAGAGACAGAGGAGAGAGAGACAGAAAAAAATGGAGAGAAAATCAGATGGAGAGTTAGAGAGGGAGACAGAAACATGGAGAGAACAGACTTGGAGGAGGTAGGAAAAAATGAGAATCAAAGCCAGAGAGAGAAAGAGACCAAGAGACAGAGGGATGGGAGAGAAGCCAAAAAGGAGACAATGCGTGCTGGAGACGGATGGCGAGAGACAGGGATAGACGATCACACAGGGAGGAAGCCGGGAGGCTTCCTGGAAGGCAGGACCCCTCCTTCTCTCATGAACCCCCACCCCTACTCCCCATTGGCTCCTACTGCACCCTGCCCTACCCAGACAGGTGGAGAGCCGGAGAAAAGCCTCAGACCCCCTTCCATCTGCAGGACCCAGGCCTTCCTGTCTTGCTGGTTTGGGCCCTCTGCTCCGGGGCCTCTGAGGGACACCCAGGTGGCAGGCAGGATTCTGAGCCTGTCCTGTGGCTGACTGACATGTCTCTGGGTGGAGTCTGGACAGAAAGCTCAGTGACACCTTCCCTCAAGGCCTGGGCAAGCTCCAGCCTGCTGCTCTTTGGGACCCAGACTGGAAAAGACCTCAAAGGTCAACTCCACTGTACTTCTCACTGTACAGAGGGGGAAACTGAGTCCCAGAAAGGGACAGGGACAAGCCTGGAGTGGCCCAGGCAGGTAGAGTCCTGGCCACTCTTCCCACAGTTGCCATCTAGCCCGAGCTCTCAGATATCACAGATGCTGTGGCTCCAAAATCTTGGGACTTGCTTTCTCCTGAGTAAATGGCTTCCTGGCCAGGGGTATCCTGAGGCTTTAGTGATGGTGTTTTGGGTGCCAGGAACTGTGCTGGGAATCTAACCCAACATCCTGTGAAGTGACTACTGTGATTATGCCCATGATACAGATGAGGAAACTAAGACTCAGAGAAATTAAGATTTCCAAGCCTAGGGTCAGTGCGGAAACCCAAGCTGGATCTGTATGACCTCGAAAGCTGGGCTCCTGGTGTCACACCTCCCAGCTTCCCCAGGTGATGGGCAGGGAAGCGCTCAGCAATGTGGAAAAGGAGGCAGAGGTGGGTGACAGTTCCTATGATGGGAGGAAGTCTCAGCATGATGGGTTTTCAAACATCAGAACTCTTTGCAGAGGGACTCACCTTTGTTCAGCTACATCCTTGCCCTTGGGGATCCCAAGTCTACCTTCTCTGCCACCAGTCGCTGTGCTCCACACCCCCTTTCTCAGCCTCTGGGGAGAAGGGGCTTGGCCCCTGGACTACCCCTACCCTCTTTCCCTTCTCTTCATTGTTCCTAGCTAGACCCTTTGAGCCACAGGCCCAGGCTGGTTCTGAAACTACAGGGATGGACCTGCCAGTCCTGCAGCCCCCTTCCACCTCTGCCACACAGTGAGCTCCCCTTCCCCAGCTCTGCCCCTGGCTTTACCTCACTGGGGCTCATCCCCTGGAAGAGACTCAGATGGAACCTGGGGCAGGGGGAGGTTAGAGAAGCAGCAGGCTAATGGGCAGATAGATGACAGACAAGTCACTGTCCTGGTCAGCCCTGACTCCCAGCCAGACCCCCAAGAACTACACTCCCATCCTCTAAGCCCTCCTCAGCTGAAGCCTGTCCCCTGAGGTTTTCCCACCCTCACTGCGCCTCGGTTTCTTCATCTGCACTATGGGTGTAAACACCCTGGCCTTACTAGACGGTTGGAAGCTGGGCTTTGGGACCCAGGAACAAGCCCTGGGTGTAGCCCCTTCCTGATGGAGAGACTCCTGTCTCATGAGGCACACATGATGCCTGCTGTGTCCCCCAGGTGGCCAGCAATGGAGGTGGCCACAGACATATACCATGGGCCACTCTCTGCCACTCTGGGGACCATAGTTCCTTCAAATCCAGAGCATCAGCCCTGCTCTATGCGGCTCTCAAGGCCTGTTCCCGCTGTGTCTTCCCCAGTTATCAGACCAGGAGGGTTGCTGAAAGGCTAGGCCCATGCTTGGAGTCCTAGGAAGTGGGGAGCCCTGGGGCCCTGTCCCCTGAGTATGCCTTTCTAAGAACCAGGACTTGGCAGGGGAGCACCTCGGTAGCACTCCCTTTCCCAGAAGCCTTGGGAGCTCCCAGAGTGGTAGCTTCAGAGCCCCAGCCCTGCCCTCACCTCCTTCACCCAGCTCTGGCAGAGGCCCATGGCCCCCTGCCAACCTGATGGAGGTGGGTGTGGCAGCCACGACAGTGGTAAGGGTGACAAGGGTGGGTTCTAGGGGACTCCCCCAAGCTCCTGAACCCTTTTCCTTCCCTTCAAGGAGATGCGAAAGCCCCCACCTGGTCCCCATCCCACAGCTTAAGGCTTTGGCTCCCACAGTCCCCATCCAGGCAGGCTGGCAGCAGGTGACTGGATAGCGCTGGGAAGGGCAGGCAGAATGGGGGCGTGGGCCCTGGCAAGTGCACTCCTCAGCCAATCAGCATCCTGCCCGGCCGGTAGATTCGGTTACAAGCCCAAGATCACCCCATACTCCAGCCTCTTTCCTCCTCCTCCAGCAGCTCCATTCATTGGTCCCGCAGCACCGGGCCTGCTGGGTTCCGCTTCCGTTCCACTGCTCAGCTGCCGCCTCGTGGGGCCACCAAGGGCAGGCATCCCAGGGGCTTTGTCTGACTGGACTGGGCCAGTGCAGAATGGGGGTTCTGGAAGGGCTGTTCGGGATGCTGGGCTTCCTGGGGGTGGCCCTGGGGGGCTCCCCTGCCCTCCACTGGTACAGGACCTCCTGCCACTTGAACAAGCCCGTCCCTGGCAACCCACTGGGGTCCCTGAGCTTCCTGGCCAAGGATGCTCAGGGACTGACCCTGATCCATGCCCGCTGGGATGCGCATAGGAGGCTGCAGGCATGTAGCTGGGAAGATGAGCCGGAGCTCACTGCAGCCTACGGTGCCCTCTGTTCTCATGACACTGCCCGGAGCTCCTTCATCCACGCCCCTGGACCTGAGCTGCAGAGAGCACTGGCCACTCTTCTGAGTCAGTGGGAGGCATGCCGAGGGCCTGAGGAGAGTCCAGCAGGGGCTAGGAAGAAGCGAGCAGCAGGGCAGAGTGGAGTCCCTGGTGGAGGGCACCAGCGAGAGAAGAGAGGATGGACCATGCCTGGCACACTGTGGTGTGGAGTTGGAGACTCTGCTGGGAACTCCTCAGAGCTGGGTGAGCCATAAGGGGTGTGTGGGCTGGGGGTTCTGATCAGGGAAGCGAGGTTTCTTTAGCCCCTGCCCTTACTCTCCTAGGCTGTGTGTCCGTGGGAGAGTGACTTGACCATGGTGAACCCCAATTTCCTTATCTATAAAGTGAGGGTAATCACAAATCTCCTCATGGGGTGCTTAAATGAGGTCATGGTTGGGGAAGGTCTTATTCCAACCTGGGAGTCCTCATTAAATACCATCCGAGGGACTGGGCAGACTGGGGGAGCATCCAGGCTCAACTGAGCCAAAAAGCCATTACCCTGGAGGAGGCTTCGTGGGCATGGGGTTCCCAGTGGAATGGATGCTGAGACCAAAGGCCTGGCTTCAAATCCCAACTCAGCACATACAAGCTGAGCAAGTCACTTCCCCTCTCTGAGCCTGTTTCCTCACCTGTAAAGGTGATACCTCCCTTTCAGGGCTGGCTGTGAGCCTGGATATGGGAAGTGCCAGGCATGTGGAAAATGCTTCGTAAAGAGTGCTATTGCTTAGATGGTAATAAACATAGACGAATTTCTTACACTTTCAGTACAGATGTCTGTGCATTTGTGTGCAGGGTTGGGGGAGGACCTGGCACCTGAGTCAGAGCAGGTTGGCATCCTGGCAACACCTCCTTGTGCCAATGAGAAAGGTTGCACCCTGCCTGTTTGCCATTTCGTCATACACACATTCATAATTTTGGATTTTATTTGGGGCGCGGGCTTGGGAACTCTGGAGGCAGACTCCAGTTCCCCCGAGGAAGACCTTTCCATGTATTTATGGGTGGCCTGCCTGGCATTTAGAGTTGCCCAACAGGGGCTGCAGCTTGGGTTCTCTTTTCCAACTTTGAAACTCTGAGAGTCCCACAGAAGGGAGAGTGACTGGTCTGAGGACCCCCATGGCATTTGTGTCAGGGCTGGGATGAGAACCAGGTCTCTACCCTCTTGCTACCAGGGGAGCATAGCTGGTGCGTGATGCTTAGGACCCTGCTGAGCTGGTGCCCCCTCCCCTCCCTGCAGGGGTCTTCCAGGGACCTGATCTCTGTTGCCGGGAACATGACCGCTGCCCACAGAACATCTCACCCTTGCAGCACAACTACGGCATCCGAAACTACCGATTCCACACCATCTCCCACTGTGACTGTGACACCAGGTTGGTGGCAGGCAGCGAGGGCCCAGAGCTCAGGGACAGGGCAGAGTTACCCAGTCCCTGGGTAACTAGACATTGGGATTGCAGAGGATCTTAAAGGTCAGCCAGCTTGGACCCCACAGTGCAGGTAGGAAAGCTGAGGCCAGAGAGAAGGGACACTTGGACCCCAAACCACCCAACTGGTAGTGGCAGGGTGGGCTGGGGGAGGAGTCAGACAGCCCTCCATGCCCCACGGTCCTGAGTATCTGCTCTGGGCAGGTTCCAGCAATGCCTGCAGAACCAGCGCGACTCCATCTCCGACATCGTGGGCGTGGCCTTCTTCAACGTGCTGGAGATCCCCTGCTTTGTGCTGGAGGAGCAGGAGGCGTGTGTGGCGTGGTACTGGTGGGGCGGGTATGTGGCCACCCCCTTGAGTCTCTTTCCAGACAGAGAGGGATCCCAGGCTCCAAACCTGGTGAGGGAGACCTATCTGTCTGTCTGTCTTCCAGAGAATGATGTCCCATTCTGTATGTCCTCTCCTGAGGGCCCGGGATGCAGACCCTTCTTGGGTGTCCCCCACAACCCAGTGGGATGGGGGATGGGACCGGCAGGGGATTGCTCTCCGTGGAGATGACCCTGGGGGCTTCTGGGAGGGGGGATTTCTAGTCACCAATTGCCACCAACTGCCACCCCCCAGGTGTAGGACATACGGCACAGTGTCCCTCGCTCGCCTTCAGCCCAGGACCTTCTACAATGCCTCCTGGAGCTCCTGGGCCACCTCCCCAACTCCCAGCTCCCAGAGCCCAGCCCCTCCCAAGCCTCGACAGAAGCAGCACCTTCGAAAGTGGCCACCACAGCAGAAAGGGTCCAAGCACCCCAGCAAAGCCAACACCACAGTCCTCCAGGACCCTATGGTCTCTCCCAGGCTTGATGTGGCCCCTACAGGCCTCCAGGGCCCACAGGGTGGCCTAAAACCTCAGGGTGAGCTCAGAACCTAGGCTTGGGGGTTCCTGACTTGAGGGGGTATCCCTGCCTCTGTTTGGGGGTAGCCATGTGTTGCCTCTTTTCCTGCCCCAGTTTCCTCCTGGGATCTCCCAGCCTTTCCCATCAAATCGCACTGCAGCACTGGATTTTCATAATCCACAAATGTGACCACATCATGCCCCACTGTGCACCCACCACCACTCCTCATCTCGGCCAATGATGTCCGGACACCCAGAGGCCCTCAAGCCTTGGCCCCGCAGACCCTACCCCCAGTCAAAACTCTAGTTTCACGAACTTCACTTGGTTCCTCAAAAGCACCAGGCTCTCCTACCACGAGGCCTTTGCACATGCTGTTCCTCCTCTCCTCCTCTTCTCTCCCAGCCTCAGTTTAGCAGCCTCTGCCTCCTGGAAGCCCTTTTTGACTAACATCAGTATTCTGGGCGTCCCCCATGGCAGTACTACTGTTTGGGGACTTGGCGTTAGGGAGGCACTCCCACAAGGGCAGCACACTGAGGGCACAGAGACTCTCAGAAGGCATGAAATGGAAGGAGGCTGTGTGTGTGACTGAGCACATGTGCTGGCGTTTCTCCTGGATGGCGCAGGCATTGGTGGGGCCTCCCTGGTGGACTGGGCTCCCATCAACACCACACCCACCCCTCAGGTGCCCGCCGGGTCTGCCGCAGCTTCCGCCGCCACCTGGACCAGTGTAAGCACCAGATTGGACCCCAGGAAATCAAGTTCCAGCTGCTCAACAGCGCCCAAGAGCCCCTCTTCCACTGCAACTGCACGCGCCGGTGAGGCCCCTTTGAACCCCTGTGGGGTGGGCTGCCTGCTGCCAGGCATGGGAAGGGGCCCCTGGCTGGCAAGGCCCTACCCCGGCCTGAGCCTGCCTCTGTTCTCAGTCTGGCACGCTTCCTGAGGCTCCACAGCCCATCTGAGGTTACCAACATGCTTTGGGAGCTGCTGGGCACAACCTGCTTCAAGCTGGCCCCTCCACTGGACTGTGTGGAAGGCAAAGAGTAAGTGATGTCAGAGCCAGGAGGGATAGGGGGCTTTTCTCAAGGGATAGGTTGCCTGTACCCGCTTTGGGTGTTTGGGCCAAGGGGGTAAGGGAAGGGATCGGGAGACCTCTGAGCTCCCATCCATAGCCTCATCCCTCTACCCCCTACTGCCCCAGGTCCAGTGCTGCAGTTGGCCTCTGTGGGTTGCATCTTGGCTATGTCATTTGATTCCCACGTGACCTTGGCAATTGGTTCACCTTTCCAAGTTTTCACGTCTTTGTCTGTAAAATGGTCGTAGGAACTAAGGAAATGGCAGGATGCAGGTAGGTCAATCCCTGCCTGGCACACAGCAAAATGTGTACTTAACTCACTCCTAATCCACAATCTCATTTGGTCTTGAACTCCTGGACTCAAGCGATCCTCCCATCTCAGCCTCCTGAAGTGCTGGGATTACAGGCGTGAGCCACGGTGCCCTGCTTTCATTTGGATTCTGATTCTCAAAGCCAGTTCCTTCTTAACTTTCCTATTTCATAGATGAGGAAACTGAGGCTTCTGGCTCAGGTTTCCACAGCCAGCTAGTGGCAGATCCCAGGCCTCCAGGTACCAGCGTGGTTTATTATACCCTTTCTCCATGAAACCCACCCCTCTCTGCCTTGCTGGTGACTCTGGCTCCAGCCCTCTCTCTCTCTGGGCCTCAGCCCCCCTGTCTGCAGAGTAGGGTGGGATCCTTGTCAGCCCTGATCATCTGCCCCACTTTTCTCTCCTTACAGCTGTTCCAGAGACCCTAGGGCCATCAAGGTGTCAGCCCGGCACTTGCGGAGGCTTCAGCAGAGGCTACGCCAGCTCCAGCATAAAGGCACAGAAGAGAGGCAGGCATGGCCTTCAGAGCCCCTGAGAGGCCCCGTGTCATTCTACAACCAGTGCCTGCAGCTAACCCAGGCAGCCAGGAGACCCAACGGGCAGCAGAAATCCTGGAGCCAGTGACCTCAGTTTCAGCTTTCCTGGGTACCAGCCTGGACCTTGCCCGTAGCTTTGCCAGGCGCTAGGAATCTCAGCCTTCCCTCCATAGGTTAGACTGAAGCATGGCAGAGGCTGTTGTGGACAATCAAGAGGCTGAATGAGGGGATCTCAAGGCCCAAATGCTGGAGCACATTATGACACAACTCTTCTCTGCCTGGATGTGGTGTTCAGGAAGCTCATTCTGATGCCCTAGGCTTTGGTGACTGCTGCAATGTGAAGTTCCCATACAGATGGGAATGGGGAAAGGGTAACTTATTGCAGCAGACCCAGGCACTACCAGGAGGAGGTACATGTATGTCCACATTGCAAAAATAATACATGCCTCAAAAACCTGCCTAGGGGAGCCCCAGTGCCTGGGTGCTGTGGCCTGGGGTAGCAGATGGGAAGTTAGGATGTCACAGAAATGTCTGTGTCTGAGTCCAGAATCGGGGTGGGTGTTGGAGAGGGCTTTCAGCTCCCTCCTTCCAGGGGGGCCCCTTCTTTTAACAGCTGCTGCGCCCTTCCTGGCGCAGCCCTAAACCTAAATTCAAATCTCCTCCATGCCCTTGAGCAAAGGACCTCCCTCTTGCACTCTAAGACTTAGTTTCCTCCCCTGAAAAAAGGGGGTGTCTAAACAGGATCTACCTCATAGGGTTGTTGAGGACTAAGTGAACCAATACATATACAGTGCTTAGCACTTAGTAAGTGTTCCCTCCCCGCGACACCTGGCTGAACTATGGTTTGTTGTCTGATCTTGAGAGGTTGATATAACCTCTTAAAAGCCTCAGTTTGCTTACCTGTGAAATAGGTCTAAGAACAGCACTGATCCCACAGGGTTGCAGTGCAAACTAAAGGAGATGGCATGTGTAATATATACAACTGGTGCCTGGTAAATATCGGTTCTGTCATTCCCTCACCTCTTTAGTCCCTGCCTCTGTCTACCCCCATCCCAAGACTACTAACAAGTAGGAAAGAGCCGAGAGTGAGGCTGGAGAATTTAATTCCTAACGGATGACCTCCAGGATTGGGAAATCTGCCAGAGCTCCCCCATTATCCCAGATGGAGGCCTGGGCGGGGCTTTGCTGATTGTCACAGTTGAGGTGCCAGGACTGAGCTTTGGGGGACCCCAGTTGTCCACCCCTGGCCAGGATAGAGGGGCAGGTGCAGATACAGCTAGAGGAGCAGCAGGAGAGAGGCAAGTGGACTTGCAAAAGATTGAGGCAGAACGGTGGTCACCTTGGCCCATCTGCCTGCCCCACCCTCAGGGCCCCAGGCCCCCTTCCTCCAGCCCCAGATGGCCCTGAGGACTGGGAGACAGGCTGTTGGGGGCCAGGACCTCCCGATCAGGTCCCCAGGAGCCACCACCACCAGGGTCTACAGTCTCTAGGCGCAAAGCGGGCAGCAGGCCCAGGCTTCGAGGCACAGCTGGTGGGAAGGCCCAGGGGCCAGGCAACCCAGAGGGCCCCTCTTCACTACTGCCCCGGCTGCTGCCATGACTGCTCCTGTCAGGAGCCACCCGGGACAGGCGGCGGCTCTGGGGTGAGGGGCTACGGCTGGCACCACGGCGTTCACGGGATGAGGGCCGTAGGGCAAGACCAGGGAACCTGGTCAGTCCCGGGCTGCGGCTGCGGTGTCGCTTGGACTTGCCAGGACTGGGGCTGCGGGATTTGGGTGCAAGGAGCTCCAGCGTGCTGTCATCCTCTCCCTCTGAGCTGGTGCTTGAGCTGTCTGTGCTGCTGCTGGCCAACTCCGAGGAAGGCAGCGAGATCTGGGGGAAATGCTGGTCACTGGGGCACCCTGCTCCCCAACCCAGCCACTGAGGCCTGACCTCCCGAGATCTACCTCTCTCGTTGGCAGATCTTGGGAGGTCAGTTTATTTGTCTGAGCTCAAGGAGCAGAAGGTAAGGGCTGTGGCATTTGATGAAAGTCTTTAGGCAGCCCCAGCCCAGCAGTCTGGCCTACTTACCTGGAAGGGTTCAGTGACGCCGATGAGGATGCTGTGGTTGTGGCTGTAGTAGCCCAGGATGAAGTCTCCGTGGCCCTTGGGCAGTGATTCCTCACTGAATGTTACCTGGTGGGCCCAGGGGTATAAGCCTAAGTTGGGGGTCAGGGAGGCCACCTGAGAGACCCCAAGGCGAGTCCTGAGGTCCCAAAGGCAACAGGGACTTCCCCTGACTCTTGCTCCTTTTAAGTACCTGGTAGGTATTCCCGTCCACATCTTCATGTTTGGCCCAGACATAAGCCACATAGTCCTTGCAATGGCGGAAACCCACCTGGGGGATCAGTGTTGTGGAATCAGTGTTGTACCCTATAATGTCTGATCCCAGCAGTCTCCCAGTGTGGCATCAAGATTTGGACAAGCCAGTGACCCCACCATGCTGTTCAGCCGCTCCTCCAGGCCCCTTGCTTCCCTGAGTCGCTGATCGCCACTGCCCCTCTCACCTGGTACAAGCCGATCCAGTCCCAGGAGCTGCGGGCAAACACTGTTTCCATGCGGTACCTCACCACCGCCTGCTCGGGCCGCACCCACTCATCTGCCACCTCCAGCCGCACCAGTGGCATGTCGTCCCTGAAGGCAAACTGTCCAGGCAAGGCAGGGGCAGGGGCCACATCAGGGGAGACCCTCTAGTATCCCACACACTTAGGGCTGTTGGGTCTTAGCACAAATTGCCTGAGACCAAGGGCCACTTTACAGACTGGGAAACTGAGGCAGAACAGGTCTAGTATAAATACCAAGCCCTGTGCTGCCTCCCAGCCCAGGGCTCCTTCTGCCCACAGCCTCCTTAGGGAGTGAGTGAGAACACAGCTTTGAAGCTAGTAGATCCTGGATTTGGCTCTGGCTCTGCCGTTGACAGGCTGGGTGAGTTCCTCAGCCTCTCTGAATGCTAGGGCCCTCATCTGTAAACTCAGAGACTCTTTTTTTTTTTTTTTCTTTTTCTGAGACGGAGTCTGGCTCTGTCACCCGGGCTGGAGTGCAGTGGTGTGATCTCGGCTCACTGCAACCTCCGCCTCCCGGGTTCAAGTGATTCTCCTGTCTCAGCCTCCCTAGTAGCTGGGACTACAGGCACCGCCACCATGCCTGGTTAATTTTCGTATTTTTAGTAGAGGTGAGGTTTCACTGTGTTGGCCAGGCTGTTCTTGAACTCCTGACCTCAAATGATCCACCCACCTCAGCCTCCCAAAGTGCTGGGATTATAGGCATGAGCCACCGTGCCTGGCCAAACTCAGAGACTCTTATTTTACTCTTGGAGTTGTTCAGCAGATTCAGTGAGATACCATTTGCAAAGCATCCCATAAATTTCCCAGTATACCAGTAAGTGTTCAATAAATGATTTATCTCTATGCTAGCAAGGAAGACCAGTAAAATCATATGATGCACTAGGTGTTTGGGGTAAGCTGAATATTCCTGAGCAGGCAAGAAGAGCTCTGAGTGGGAGGACGGAGACCTCAGTCCACTTCCAGGCTCTACCACTAACTCGCTATGTGACCTCAGGGCAGGCTCTAACCATCCCAAGGTTCAGTTTCTCCAACTGAGTCTAAGTACTAAGTGGCTACTATTACCTTGTCATCAGTCCATGAAGGAAAGTTATAACCATGAATATCCTTTCCCCAAGGTCAACCCAGACCCACCAGGGGTACCACCTGAATGGGTGGAGCTGCTGAGGTGGCAGGCTGCCAGGATATTGGCCCCACCTCTGTCCCTCAGGGAAGGGCTCAGTTGGTGCCAATTCCAGATCTTTGTCTGATCCCCTGTTTACCTAGTTTCAGGTTTCCCTCCCTCAGCTTCCGAGCCAAGCTGTTCCAGAAGTAACTGGCACATTCTTTCCCTGTTCCTGTGTTCCTAACAGCAGGGGCAGGCAAGGGTAGACCTTTGAAAAAGCCCTCCAAGGACTTGCAGCGTCAAAACCCCTACTGAGCCCTATTCTGACTGCATTGCCTTGGGTAAAAGATTTAAGTTCTCTGAGCCTCAGTTTCTCTCATCAGTAAAACAGAGAGGAGAACTGGGACATCTCAGGGCCTACTGAGGCATTCAAAGGGATGACATATGTAAAGTACACGACATGGGCCTGGCATGTAGTAGGTACTCACTCAATGGTAATTTTTTTTTTTTTTTTTTTTGA
>NW_012102031.1:12754306-12768437 GCF_000951045.1 Mandrillus leucophaeus
TTTTTGAGATGGAGTCTTGCTTTGTCACCCAGGCTGGAGTGCAGTGGCACGGTCTCAGCTCACTGCAACCTCTGCCTCCCGGGTTCTCACCATTTTCCTGCCTCAGCCTCCCAAGTAACTGGGACTATAGGTGTCCGCCACCATGCCCAGCTAATTTTTTTGTATTTTTAGTAGAGACAGGGTTTCACTATGTTGGCCAGGCTGGTCTGGAACTCCTGACCTAGTGATCCATCTGCCTTAGCCTCCCAAAGTGCTGGGATTACAGGCGTGAGCCACTGCACCTGGCTGGGAAATGTTTTTAAAGGAACACAGTCCTGGAGGAGGCGGGAAGGACACGGTGGGGTTCAAAAGAAGTGATTTTCCAGGCGAGGTCCCTGATTGTGGGTTAAATCTTCATGCCCGACCCTTTTGCCAGAGGTCATGGCAGGCCAAGCGTGGGGATATTTCCATTCCCAGCTAAAGATATCGGCTAATGTCCCACTGACTGGCCATGTGACAAAGTTACCAGGAAAAACATTTTCTGGCCTACCGGGCTCCCTCTTATCAGATCAAGAGACTCGAAGAGCCTAGAGTTGGGTTTCAGGGCTGAAAAGATGGGATCTACCCTGCCCTGCCACTGCAGAGCCTGTATATGGTTTGGGGCATGTGCCTACCCCACGAGGAGCCTCAGATCCCACCAGAGAAAAAAAGAGAGTTGGGCTACATGGTCTCACAGATCTGGTTCTGAGATTCTAGAATTTCCCCTTTTGATGTCAGCAACCAGGAACCTCAATCCTAAATACAAAACTAAATTATAGTAACTACTTAGAGTTTAGCTTTGTATTTTTTATATCTTTGCTCTCCCTCCCCATCACTACACACTCTCATAATGCTTGGCATATGGTAAGACAGTAAGTACTCAGTAAATAATGAATGAATGAATATGAATGAATGTTACATGGAGTTTGATTTTGCTGGTCTTATTATATATGCGAATTTTAATATCTTATTTGTTATTTTTAAGACACTAGTAGTGAAAACTATGATGTATATGTGATTTTTTTTTCTTTTTCTTTTTTTTTTTTTTGAGACGGAGTCTCGCTCTGTCGCCCAGGCTGGAGTGCAGTGGCCGGATCTCAGCTCACTGCAAGCTCCGCCTCCCGGGTTCACGCCATTCTCCTGTCTCAGCCTCCTGAGTAGCTGGGACAACAGGTGCCTGCCACCGCGCCTGGCTAATTTTGCCTAGGTTGAAGTGTAGTGGTATGATCACAGCTCACAGCAGCCTAGATATTCCAAGCTCCAGTGATCTTCCCACCTCAGCCTCATAAATAGCTGGGAATACAGGTGTGCACCACCTAGCTAAATTTTATTTTTATTTTTATTTTTTCCCTGAGACACAGTCTTGCTCATGTCACCCAGGTTGGATTGCACTGGCACGATACTGGCTCACTGCAACCTCTGCCTCCCAGGTTCAAGTGATTCTTGTGCCTCAGCCTCCCAAGCAACCGGGATTACAGGCATGCACCACCACGCCCGGCTAATTTTTGTATTTTTAGTAGAGATGGGTTTCACCATGTTGGCCAGGCTGTTCGCAAACTCCTGGCCTCATGTGATCAGCTCCTTCCAAAGTGCTGGGATTACAGGCGTGAGCCACCATGCCCGGCCTTTTTTTGATTTTTTTTTTTTAGAGATGTCTCACTGTCTTGCCCAGGCCAGTCTTGAACTCCTGAGCTCAAGCGATCCTTCTACCTCAGCCTCCCAAAGTGTTGAGATTACAGGTGTGAGCCACTGTGCCAGCCTATAAGTGAATTTTAAGATAAATTGCTCTAAACCTTTCTCAGAAGACAGGAGTTAGAGATTAGTAGAAAAGGCATGGGCTCTAAGGCTGGGTGTGGTGGCTCACACCTTGTAATCTCAGCTCTTTGGGAGCCAAGGTGGGCGGATCACCTGAGGTCAGGAGTTCGAGACCAGCCTGGCCAACATGGCAAAAACCCATCTTTACTAAATACAAAAATTAGCCAGGCGTGGTGGCAGGCACCTGTAATCCCAGTTACTCAGGAGGCTGAGGCAGGAGAATCACTTGAACCCAGGAGGTAGAGGTTGCAGTGAGCCAAGACCACACCACTGTACTCCAGCCTGGGCGACAGAGTGAGGCTCCATTTAAAAAAAAAAATAGGGCGCCGGGCGCAGTGGCTCATGTCTGTAATCATAACACTTTGGGAGGCTGAGGTGGATCACCTGAGGTCAGGAGTTCAAGACCAGCCTGGCCAATTTGGTGACACCTTGTCTCTACTACAATACAAAAATCAGCTGGGCATGACGACAGGTGCCTGTAATCCCAGCTACTTGGGAGGCTGAGACGGGAGAATCGCTTAGACCCAGGAGATGGTGGTTGCAGTGTGCTGAGATTGTGCCACTGCACTCCAACCTGGGGTGGCTGAGCAAGACTCCATCTCAAAAAAAAAAAAAAGTTGGCTGGGCACGGTAGCTCACGCCTGTAATCCCAGCACTTTGGGAGGCCGAGGTGGGTGGATCACGAGATCAGGAGTTCAAGACCAGCCTGGCCAACATGGCGAAACCCTGTCTCTACTAAAAATACAAAAATTGGCTGGGCGTGGTGGTGGGTGATGTAATCCCAGCTACTCGGGAGGCTGAGGCAGGAGAATCACTTGAACCCGGGAGGTGGAGCTTGCAGTGAGCCAAGATTGTGCCACTGTACTCCAGCCTGGGTGACAGAGCGAGACTCTGTCTCAAAAAAAAAAAAAAAATTAAAGAAAAGAAAAGGCATGGACTCTGAAACCAAACTCACTTGGATTCAAATCCTAACTGTTTCTCTTACTAGCTGTGTGACCCTGGGCAAGTGATGCCATGTGTCTGAGCCTCAGCTTCCTCATCTGAAAATGGAGATCGCAACCCCATTCCCACTCTGTTACAACAAATGGATGCTGCTGAGGGCAGGTACAAGGGGTTATACAAAGGGTAATGGTGAGGGGCAGTGGTGTGCCAAGTTGGGTCTGGGGATATTATGCAGGGAAGATGAGGCCAGAACTCACCTGCAGGAGGAACTGGGCAGCCACAGGCTTATGGTCGCTGACTGTGTATTCCATGTGGCTGCGGTAGCTGTGCTGCGTCACCTGGAGTCGGTGGCTCTTCCGTCCTGAGGGGCTGGGACCCCCACCTGGAGCCTTGACCTTCCACAGGATACGGTCTGTCCAAGCTGGCTTCCGTTTCTTGGCACTGCAGTGAGCAGGGGTACCCCAAGTTTCAGGGGCTGGGGATCAAGGCACAACCCTCCACCTTGCCTCCTGCCCCTCTTCCCAAAGTCTCCCTTTTTGAGAAGACCTCAACTCACTTCCCCATCCCTCCTCGGACTGAGCTCACCTGGTGTCGTATTTGTTGGTACCCACATCAAACTTGAAGGTGGGAGCGAAGTTGAGGGGCCCCTCCTGAAAGCCCTTCAGAATGGGCCAGGTGTTCTTGGCCATGTTGAGCTGTGGGGGGTCCAGGAGAGCAGATTGGACAACAGCTTGGGCTCTGCTGTGCCGAGGAGGGGTGGGGTAGGTGAGGACAGGGACCATAGCCTAAGGTACAGGCATGTCCTAGGACATGCTCTGGCAACCCGAAGGCTTCCAGGCGCACGCTCACGCCACCCTTGTTACCCTAGGGAGGCAGGGTCGGGTGGCTCATGGGCGGGGCTTAGCTCTGTGTGCTTCTGGGGACAAGGACCCCACCTGGTCCTTCTCCCAGAGCTGATGGAGCTGGTCACTGTCGATGGCAAACTTGACAAAGTGCAGGTCGTAGCTCTCAATGCGGAAGTTCAGGTCCCCGAACCAGAATACGAGGCTGTTTGGGGTGGGGGATGGGGAGAAGTGGGGGGCAGTGGGGGGTGTCAACGGGTCCATGGGGGATAAGGGCTCAGCCCAGATCTTTCCAGGCCCCATCCAACCCAAGGGGATGTAGTGAGTGGGTGATTAGTGCCAGAGCCTCCAGCCTGCCAAAGAGCAGAGGAAGATCGGGGGACCCGTCTACAGGAAATTAGGTTCTGACCTTCAGCAAGGCCCTGCCCCTCAGCAAAGCTCCACCCCATAGGCTCCGCCCCTCCCCAGCCAACTGTTCTCTGCTTTCATGTTCCTACAAGTAGTCTGGGTGGGCACTCACCCCTATAGGCCCCGCCTCTCTCCATAAGCCCCACCTAAGCTGGTACAAAAACCCCCAACGCTAGCCCCACCCAAGCTCCATTTGGCCCCACCCCAGCCCATACTCATGATCCAGGATGCCCTGTGCGCCCGGCCCTTGGAACTGCTGGAGGCTGAGGATGGTCTGGAAGTTGTCCTTGCGCTGCTCCGCCTTGTCCATATGTGCGGGCAAGTGGCAGTTCAGGAAGCAGAGCATGTGCCCGAAGGCTGCCAGGCGCACGCTCACGCCACCCTTGTTACCCTAGGGAGGCAGGGTCGGGTGGCTCATGGGCGGGGCTTAGGCCAGGAGGTGAGGCGGGGTGGGGGTTGGGGGGGTGTCAGAGAGGAGATGTGGGTGGAAGGTGGGTGGGTCCTAGGGAAATGAGGGACAACACTGGGATACTAGAGGAATAGGATGAGGTATTGGGCGGTTCATGGGGAGGGGTGGGCCGCAGGGTAAAGGGTGGAGGATGGGAAGGGGACCTTTCTGGTGTATGGGGCCAGGGGACTAATCCAAGGCCCCCTTCATGTCCCATCCCCTTCTGGGACAGCTCGAAGGCTCACCCAGTAGCCGCCCAGGCCAGTGCGCGTGCAGTCGGTCTGCACGTCTCGCAGGAAAGGCAGGTGGTAGTACTTGGCGAACAGCAGCAGGATGACACCCTGCATCCTCACCGAACTCACCTGCAGTGGGAGGCCACACGGCTGGGGGACAGAACACGACTCCCCCGCCCTCGCGCCCACCTTCAGGTCTGCTCCTCCACCCACCCATGTCACGGACCCGGCCACAGAGGCCCAGCGGGCCCCACAGTGAGCCAGGGTACAGCTGGAGCCAGGAATTCAGCAGGGTCTCTGCCGTCCAGGGGGTGAGGGGTGCGTTACCAGCACGAAGTTGAAGGGCGCCAGCGCATCCATGAACAGCTCACTCCACTGGTCCGTGAAGAGGGCGTCCTTGAGTCGCTTGTTGAGCATGGAGTTCACTTCCTGCAACCTGGAGGGATGGGGGCGGGGTGGCCATGGGATTAGAGAGGCGCCCTGGAAGCCCCTGCCATGGGTGGAGAGCCTGGAAGGCCCGAGGGGCTCAGGAGGGGGTCCGCATGCCCTGCTACCTCACCCTATGGCGATCATGTCTGCGCCACCGCTGTCGTCGCCACCGCCCAGGTGGAGGAGGGATGTGACGTCGTCTGGGGGCATGGCGGTGCCCACGTTCCATGTGACCACAGTGATCCTGCAGGCAGGGGCATATGAGGGTGTAGTCCTGGCACCACTCCCTCACCCTCAAGCTTCCTTTCACAGGACTCCCTGGGGAACTAAATGGAGGCAGGTGTGGGCCAAAGCCCTAAGAAGGACCCACAGGAGACCCCGCATCTTGTCCCCCTGCCACATTCTCCCTGGGGAGGTCAACTGAGAGGTGGCAAGTTCCTTAGGAGGGGATGCTGTCTTCTGAGAGTTTCAGAGACAGGGAGCCCAGCAAGCCCCTCCCCAAAGACTCTTCCTCAGAGAGGGAAGCTGAAGTAGAGCAGGCCATCCCCCCTGGAAGAATGGCTAACCTCAGAGCTAAGCCCAGCCACCTTTCTTGGGAGAGGGCTCTCTCACCGGAAGCCGGGGTCGCTCCTGCAGGTGGGCTGAGCTGACCAAGGGGAGGATGACAGGGCGGACGTAGAAGAGGAGGTGGTGACTGGGACTGGGGCTTCTTGGGCCTGAAGGTTGGGGCTCAGGCACCTGCCAGGCCCTGTATTCTGGGTGCCAAGCCTTGGGAGGGCCATGTCAGGGGCTGGGGGAACACAGGGAGAGCGGTTGGGGGAGCGGCTTGGGGAACGGCTGGGTGATCGGGGTGGCTTGGGCAGAGGTGGGGGCACAGTCTGGCCTGAGGGGGCCCCAGGCCGGAAGGTGGGAGACAGAAGTCCAGGGGAGCGGTTGCCAGGCTCTGGAGGACCCTGGCCTGCATCCAAGGGCAAGGTCTGGGGTGGCCGTGGCAAAACAGGATCCTCAGGGCTGCTGTGGAGGGCCTCAGGCCGGGCTCGGAAGGAGGGGGAGAGCCGAGGGTCTGGGGAGGTTTGGATGGAGGGTGGGGAGCCTGTAGGACCAGATGTCTGAGGTGGAGGCTGGAGATGCCCCTCAGAAGCCGGGAGAGGTCTAGGGGCTGGGGCATCCCTCTTTCTAGCTGGTGTCTGTCCCACAGAGGCTGGGACTGATGCCGTGGATGCTGGAGCCAGGGCCTGTTCCTGAGATGGAGACAGAACTGGACTGGGCACTGGGGAAGGGGTGGAGGGGAGTTCTGGGGGCTGCTCCTCAGAAGCCAGGGCCAGGCTCAGGCCAGAGGCTGCCAGTGTTGGCTTGGGTCCCACGGAGGCAGGTGGCTCCTGCTTCTGGTCTCTGGAGGTTGGGGCCAGACTGGGCCCCAGGGTGGCTGGGGGAGATCTTGGCCCCGCTGAGGGAGACATCCCCAGCTGCCCCAGGGACGTCGGAGCCAGAACTGAGCCTGTGGTCGCTGGGGGAGGCTTTGGTCCAGCTGGGGCAGACATCACCAGCTGGCCCACAGATGTTGGGTGGGCAGGAGCTGTTTTCTGCCCTCCAGGGGTACACAGTGGAGCCAGGATTGGTCGGGGAGATGCCAGAGCCAGCCTCGGTCCTTCTGAGGAAGCTGACATAGCTGCCCGTGGCCCTACAGGTGCCAGAGCCAACCTTGGTTCCGAGGGTCCTAGGGCTGCGTTCTTCTTTGCTGGGAGCTGAAAACTTGAGTCCACCTTGTGGAGGACAAGTCAAAGATTCAGAGTGACCCTAACAAGGGCATTGGGCCCTAACTTCCATATAGACCCTGGCAGATTTCATCTAACTAAGAAAGGCACATCTTTCCAAGGAAGTTCTTCCTACTATCTCACCTCAATCTATTCTGCTGCAGGTCAACTTCTGTCTTGGAGGAGATAGGACACAAAACCCTAACCCCTCCTTTAAGTCTGAAACCTCTTTCACAGACGGGGAAACTAAGACCCTGACTCAAATGAGGCAGAGTGTGAACCTGAACCTGATGACTTGCCTTGCCTTCCTGGCTGGTACCCACATCCTGCCCATTCTGGGCAGCTTTCCTGGGCAACCCTCCCACTGCAGTCCCTGAAGCTCCCCCAGCCACGGCTACTGACCTGACATTCCAGGTCTGGGCACACTGGGGGCAGCCTGTTTCTTTTCTTTTTCTATTGCCAAGATATAGACCTATGGGTGCAGCCTGTTAAATACCGCCCCCCCCCTTCCTTCATGATGCCCAGAAACCCTCAGTTCTCCACCAGCCCCTAAACATCCAAATCCCTTGGTTACAGCCCTCTCTGTTCTCTTACTCATTCCCAGAGCTCCACTCAGGAGCAAGAGCTGGGAGCTGAGACTGGCTGTGTAGATTCAAAGCCCAGCTCTGGGTGACCTTACGCAAGTACCTCTCTGCCCAGGGCCTCAGTTTCTCTGTTGTAAAATGAAGGGATGGGGTCTAGGGACCCTGGTCACATTATATTCTGGGGAATTTTCGTCTCACATTGTCTGCATTTATGAACCCAACATTTGCTAGAATTCCATCCAGCCCCGTGGAAGAGTCCATCTTCACCAAGTGTGAATCTAGCATTCAGAGCAAGTCCAGGATTCTAAGTTGATCCTGGTGTCACATCTCTCTGTGCCCAGGTTGTGCCCTCTTACATCCTCCACTTTCTCCCTGACCTGAAAGGACAGGCAAGCAGGTATCCTTTTTATGTCCGGCAGGTGGGAGGGGTGGGGAGTCACGGAGTCCCATAGCGACCTCTCCTCCTTCTCCATCTATTCTCTCTATGTCCCCTGTCTCCAGAAGACAGGATAAAGTGTCCTTTGCCAAGGAGGGCAGAAGAAGTTCTATACTTGCCCCAGGGTGGCCCTGGATAGGGTAACAGGGCCCAGGGAAGCCTTGCCTCTGGAGACGCAGTTCTGTCTCTGTCCCGTATCCTCCTCAGTTCAGAGTACCTAAAACTCCATCTCCGCCTCCCTTCTCAAACTCAGCTCTTTGAGGCTGCATTTTAGGCACCCTCCTTGGCTCCAAGTGTCACACTGTGTGCCGGCTTCCCCCCAACTATCACACCGCCTCCAGCACTAACAACTTAGCCATCCCAGATGTCACAGTTTCAGTCTTCAGTGACAAGCCCCCTCATTTTGCATCGGCTCAGAGAGGAAAAGCAACTTGCCCAAGGTCACACAGCAAAGCTGGAGCTCAGCTGGGTCCTCTGATACCCAGTCCAGGACTCTCCCAAGGGCTTCTGGTGATGGCTAACTTCATCTGTCTCCGGGCATCCTGTCACTGCCCCTCAGCCCCCAGGGTGCTCTCTTTACCTAGCCCCTGCTCACCGAGCACAGGAAAGTATCAGCCCCTCAGTCAGCACCAGGGTGCCTGCAGTGTATGTTGGGGGGGGTGTGGAACCAGGGATCAGGAAAGTGGGGGGGGACTGGGTCTCAGGGGTCTTACCTTGGAGGGTGCCCCAGTTTGGGCAACACCCTGGGGCATGGGCAGGGGACCCAGGCCTGCCCGGGTCCCTGGCCTCCTGCTGCCCCTGCTGCTCTGGCCCTCCATGTCTGCAGCCCCCAGCAGCCTGGGCTCCCTCGGGCTCCGGCTCCAGCTCTACCGCTCCCGGGAACCAGTGATGTCATCAGCCATTTCAACCTGCTGAGAATTTAAAGGCACAGGCTCCCACTTACAGCCTGGAAGAGGCCAGAGCAAGGTGGCTACCCCCTGGAAATCCTTCAAACTGGTTGCTGAGGCTGGAACAGCCATGGGGTGGGGAGGGGAGCGTGTACCCATCTGCCTGGCCCAGGTCCCAACTGGTAGCATGAAGGAGGCTGTCTGTCTACCCCCACCTTTCTGCTGTAGGCCTCGCCAGCCCTTTGCTCCAGGGAGGGGCATTAACACACCTGCGTTAAGGTAGGACAGGTGGTTCAGAGGTCAGCATCCTCTCCAGGGCCTCAGAGACAATTGAGTTCTTGCCCTGATCCTGTGACTTTCCTGAATCCCTGCCAGCTCAGAGCTTGCCCCGGCCCCCACCCTTGCCCCATTTTCAGGTCTTGGTGCCACCACCCCCCACCACTCCTACTGTCAGTCCCAGGCTCTAGCCTTCCCAACCCAGAACCAGACACTCAGGCTCCAGCCACTGCAGCCCTTTCCCACCTCAGGCCTCAGCACCAGCTCCTCCTCTTCTGCAGACACCTAGCTGCCCTCAGATGTCCCCACAGCCAGGCCTGACCCAGCTCGGGTTCTGTCAGTTTTCCTCTCTCCAGTATTCACTGGGTGTGGTTTGGGAGGGGAACGTGCTCAAGGTCACCTGTGAACTGAGAAGGTCTCCTGTGTTTCAGTGAGAAAACTTAGTGACCCTAAGACTAGCACCAGCCCTTTGGGGTATCTGGGGGAAGGGAACTTGGGTGGAGAAGGGCCCCGCGGTGGGGTAAGAGACTGGCAAGAGAGTTAAAAACAGGCCTGAGAACTGCTACAGCCAGGACCCAGCCCAAGGCATAGTCTCCAACAGGCCCACGGGAGTGTTTGTTAACCAACATAGAGCATCTGCATGGGCCTGTGCAGTCTCCTACACGAAGGCAGATGCCTCTCTTTCCTCTCCTGAAGGCACTTCCTACCTCTGCTTGACTGTCTGTAGGTCTAGTCTGTATTTTCAGGCCAGCATCTCTGCTGGAATTTGCAGGGGCAGAGACTCAGGCCATATTAGGGTGTTGGGGTAGAAAGGTCTTTGGACAGTGACAGTGGAGATAGTGACAGTGGTGACGGGGAAGGCGATTGTCGTGGTGGATGTGATGATGTATGTAATGATGATGATGGAAGTAGAGGGCTGGCAGTGGTGGTGGTGAAGGTGGTGGAGGTGATGGTGATGGCAAAGGTAGAGGTGATGATGGTACCAATACTGATAATGGTGTTGTGTTAATGAAAGACATAGTGTTGGAGTTGGAGGTGGCAGTCAGGGAGGATGTGAGAGTAGACCTGGTGATGATGCTAAGGTTACCAGAAAAAGGAAGATTTGAACTCATCCTGTCTCATCCTCTGACTCCTATTTTACAAATAAGAAAATGGGAGCCCCTGAGCCGGGCCCGGTGGCTCATGCCGGTAATCCCAGCACTTTCGGAGGCTGAAGTGGGCAGACTACCTGAGGTCAGGAGTTCGAGACCAGCCTGGTCAACATGGCGAAACCCCATCTCCACTAAAAATACAAAAATGAGCTGGGTGTGGTGGTGTATGCCTGTAGTCCCAGTTACTTGGAAGGCTGAGACAGGAGAATTATTTGAACCTGGGAGGTGGAGGTTGCAATGAGCCGAGATCGCACCACTGCATTCCAGCCTGGGCGACAGAGTGAGGCCTGTCTCAAAAAAAAAAAAAAAAAAAAAAAAAAAAAAGAAAAGAAAAAAGAAAAAGAAAATGGGAGCCCCCAAGACTACCCAGCTTCTGATGTAATCCTGGATGAAATGAGGGGCAGATCCAGGCCTCTGGGACCAGTGCTAGGGCTCAGCCATCTAGGGCTGAGACAGGGGCATCGGTGCCCTTTGGAAGCCAGGCAAATGTCATGCAAATGTGTCTGCAGAGGGCTCCTCTGCCTCAGGAGGGCAACCCAGGATTTCCCACCACCCGCTCCCTGAGCTCAGACCTTGCAGGGCACTTTGTTTCTGGCCCCACCACTGACTTACTTGAGGAGGTCACTCTGATTCCCAATTTGTGTAAGGGAGATTAAAACAGCAGACACCTCCTAGGAGTGCTGGTGAAGATTCAACAGGATAATATATATGAAATGTTTAGCATAGAGCCTGGCACAGCAAGCTGTCCATAAAGGTGGCTGCTCTGTATTTATCATCATCATCACCATCACCATCACCATCGACTTCAGCCTGCCCGTGTGGTGGATGCTGAAACTGAGGCTGAGAGTCGTCACTCTCCTGGGAGGACAAGGAAGGGGCTCTGAGACCTAAGCCTGGCCTTGTCAGGAGAAGGGGGTGGGGGGCGGACCTCAGCTGAAAAGGGAGTGAGTTGGAGCTATATTTGAGCTCCTGGTGTGATGACTAAGGAGGTTGATAACAGCCTCTGGGGCTCAGGGCGGCAGGCTGGGGGCCGCTGTCAGGGAGAACCGCCCCCCTGGAGACGGCTGTCTCGCTCGGGAAGCCCTTTCTGGCTCCCTCCTTGCCCTCACTCTTGGTGGGGGAGGAGGGTGGGTGTACTGAGGCAGGGGCCAGGGCTCATCCAGCCCACTCCTGGGAACTCAGTGCTGTCCTTCAGGCTGCGTGGGTCAGGGATAGGAAGGGAGGATGCTAGCGATAGACAGAGTATTCCAGTTACTCTCCATAGTAACCCTGTGAGGTTGGTAGTGAGGTCCCCATTGGACAGAGGAAGAAACCGAGGCCCAGGGATTACACAGCGAGTAGAGAGAGGACAGAACATGGAGCTCCTAGAGAGGCAGTGGATAATTCTCCCCAACAGAGGAGCTGACTGTTGAACCCCTTCTTTGAAGGAGAGTCCGTGTTGCCAAATTGAAGAAGAGAAACGCCCTGGCTGGAAGGAAGAGAGAACAGCAGGTACAAAGCATGGATGGGGAAGGAAGGTTCTGGCTGTGAAAGGATGAGAAATTTGGACATGTGCCCTCCAGCCCTTTGGCTTGGAGTAAACATACCATGAGCAGGGAAGGGAGAGAAGTCTTTTTCCTCCTCCTCTTCCTCAGTTCACTTTCCAGGGGCACCCAAGGATGGCAATGGTACTGAGGGTCTGTCCTCCTTCCTTTCTCTCCCTGGTCACCCTGACCCAGGCCCACCAGGAGGGAGGTCGTGCTGTGGCTACCATCTGCGAAGGTGTAGAGGGTAATACAGGATATTGTGGGAAGATGAAAGAGGGGGTTATCAGGGAGAGCTTCCCTGAGAAGGAAGTATACAGGGCACAAAAGAGCATTTTTTTCTCCCAAGACTTCACTCCAGGGTTTCTTGTTGATAACAAGTGTCACATGTTATGTCCCCAGCACTTCATTCTCATCCTCTGAGGCAGATGTCATCCTCACTCCCCATTCTGCCACTCAGGAAATGGGCTGGAGGAGGAGGAGTGACTTTCCCAAGGTCACACAGCTGGGGCTGAGCTCAGGCCTCCCTCCTCCTTCTCTTTGGCTCCCCCTCCTCCCAGACAGCCCAGCACCCGCTGTCAGCTGCTCTGAAGTGAGTGGCTATTTTTATTCTGGTGCGAGGGGATCTCAAGCAGCAGAGCCATGTAGGTTAGAGGCTCTAGGACACCCGGCCTCAGCAGGCCAGGGGAAGGTTCCTGTAGCCACCAGACCCTGCTAAGCTTGCCTCGGGGCTCTCATTTCTTGCAGACTGACCTGCTCTGGGCTCCCATGCCTCTAAAAACTTCTTTATTGGAGCTCAGAACACAGCATAGAGCCAAATAAAGCCCTGGTCATGGTCCTGATCCTCCCTCTTGAACCCTACTCCTGCTGTTGACTGAGCCACTAGTCCAGCTCTTGACTGAGCTCTGACATCACCTTAGAATGAACCCCGACTCTAATCACCCACTGATCTAAGCCTGAATTAGGTTGATCCCAACTTAAGACCTTGGTTCTGGGCCCAGATCAAGCCCTTATCCTACTCTAAGACTGAGTCTTAGTCACAGACTGAATTATAGCCTCAGCTCAGACTAACCTTTTAGACTGACTCTGGAAGAAGAGTCAGACTAACCTTTTAAACCTGACTCTGGTAGAAGACTGAGGCCTAATCTTGGTCAAAGACTGAGTCCTGAGTCTAATCATTGACTGAACTCTGACCATAGACTGAATTCTGACCTTGGATCATGCAATTCTGGTCACACACTGAGCCCTAACGGAAGACTGTGCCCTCAATCTGGTCACAGACTGAGCCCTGAACTTAGTCATTGACTGAGTCATGACCCTGGTCACAGACTGAGCCTGGCTTCTGGTCACAGACTGAAGACTAAGCCCAATCATGGACTGAGCTCTGAATCTAGCCCTAGGCTACAGATTAGTCAACTAAGGGCTGACCTAGACCCTGTCTGAGCCTGACTCCATCACAGACTAATCCCCAACCTCAGCCCACCCGAGGAAGACTACTGGCCTAAATTACATGCTGCCACATAAGAGGCATGGATTACGGGCAGAGATCTGTCTTGGGAGATCTTGGGCTTCCCATGCTGCTGATGCCACAATGTTCCTGGTACTATTATGGTCACAGTCTCCACCACTGGTTCCACTGGCTGGTTGGTCAATCCTAAGCAGCCCAAGCTGTGGCCTTTAGGGGCCACAGCATCCGGGCTAATGCAGTGAGAGTGGTTTGGTGGCATCTGTCCAGCAAACAACCAGGGCCCATGGGGTACTGGGGTTTGGCTCTGTCAGCAGAAAAAACAACGACTCCATGGGGCGTCTGGCTTCAGTTACTCTGAGGCTCTTACTGGGGTAGGGGTTGGAGTAGAAGGAAACAGGGGGATATGTTCCATTATTTTTGTAAACAAAGTTTACTGTTTGTGTTTAGGTAATTCATGCCTATTATATAAAACACAGAAGGAAAACATTTACCTATAATTTCATCCACCAGGAAATAATCGTTCTGACTTTTTGGACTGTTTCCTTATAGACATTTTTTGGTGGGGGTGTCTAGGCATATATATTTATATATACATGTTATATATAATATGCATATATATTTATATATATGTATATTTACATATACATGTTATATATTTTGTATATATACTTATTTATTTTTTGAGACAGAGTTTCACTCTGTCGTCCAGGCTGGAGTGCAGTGGCATGATCTCGGCTCACTGAAACCTCCACCTCCCGTGTCCAAGCAATTCTCCTGCCTCAGCCTCCCGAATAGCTGGGATTACAGACGTGCACCGCCATGCCCAGCTAATTTTTGTATTTTTAGCAGAGACAGGGTTTTGCCATGTTGGCCAGATTGGTCTCGAATTCCTGGCCTCAAGTGATCCACCTGCCTTA
>NW_012102031.1:12769102-12770165 GCF_000951045.1 Mandrillus leucophaeus
GATTACAGGCGTGAGTCACCGCACCTGGCCTGGACTTTTAAAATTATTTGAGCCAACAGATTCCATTTATTTATTTATTTATTTAGAGACTGAGTCTCGCTCTGGCACCCAGGCTGGAGTGCAATGGCGCAATATTGGCTCAATGAAACTTCCACCTCCCAGGCTCAAGCAATCTCTTCCTCAGCCTCCTGAGTAGTTGGGATTACAGGTGTGCACCATCATGCCCAGCTAGTTTTTGTATTTTTAGTAGAGAGGGGGTTTCACCATGATGGCCAGGCTGGTCTCCAACTCCTGACCTCAAATGATCCACCTGTCTCGGCCTCCCAAAATGCTGAGATTACAGGCATGAGCCACCGGGCCCTGCCCCTTTATTTTTATTATTTTTTGACACAGGGTCTTACATTGCCCAGGCTAGAGTGCAGTCATGCGATCTAGGCTCACTGCATTATTTTTTATTTTTTATAGGAGATGGGGTCTCACTCTGTCTCCCAGGTTGGAGTGCAGTGGCATCATCATAGCTCACTGTAGTCTCGAACTCCTGGGCTCAAGCAATCCTCCCACCTCAGCCTCTGGGGTAGCTGGGACTACAGGCACTGCCATACCTGGCTAGATTTTAAATATGTTTTTTTAGAGATAGGTTCTCACTATGTTGTCCAGGGTAGTTTGGAACTCTTGGCCTCAAGTTATCCTCCTGCCTCAGCCTCTTGAGTAGCTGGGTTTACAGACACAAGCCACCACAACCAGCTCCCTTTATTGTTTAAGCCAGTTTAAATTGGGGTTTCTGTGACTTGCAGCCCACAGCATCACAACTCCCAATTGATATTACTATATTACTGCTTTTGTTGCTTTTTTCTTGCTATTGAATACCATAACCACGAACATTCTCCATGTCTGTCAATCTATGCTGCATCTTTTTTTTTTTTTGAGATAGAGTCTCACTCGCCCAGGCTGGAGTGCAGGGGTGTGATCTCGGCTCACTGCAACCTCTGCCTCCTGGGTTCAAGAAATTCTCTTGCCTTAGCCTCCCAAGTAGCTGGGATTACAGGCAGCCACCACCATGCCC
>NW_012102031.1:12770653-12771694 GCF_000951045.1 Mandrillus leucophaeus
CCCAGCTAATTTTTGTATTTTTAGCAGAGACAGGGTTTTGCCATGTTGGCCAGATTGGTCTCGAATTCCTGGCCTCAAGTGATCCACCTGCCTTAGCCTCCCAAGTGCTGGGATTACAGGCGTGAGCCACCAAGACTGGGCCTATACATGCTTTATAAAATTGGTTGGTTACTGTGTTGCCACTACAATGTCCAGCAACACAGTAGGGTTAGGGTTAGGGTTAGGATCCTGTTAAGGTTGCAGCCCATCTCCTCCTTAACAGGAACTGGAATATGGTGGACCCCACCCACAGCTTCAGGAATGGGTCCCAGTTGGTTAAGCCAGTGAGCAATTCCCATTTCCCCAGGCACATGATTAGATCATGAATGGACTAGTGAGATATAAGGAAATTTTTGCTCAGGGCTTTTGGGAAAGGAAGCTTATTTTCTCTCCTGAGGAGGCTGCCAAAAAAGATGATCTCCCTTCCATTAGATGTAAATGAAGAGCTCAATGGCTCTAGTTACTGCTGGCAGCCATCTTGACACCATGCAGAAAATTGGCCTACTGATAAACTGACATTATGGAAAGCAGAATGGAGAGACACCAGGTTTCGGTGGATCATTAACTGGATCAAACCTCACCTGAAGCCCTACCTGCCATTGGACTTTTTTTTTTCTTTTTTTTTTTTTGAGACAGAGTCTCACTCTGTCGCCCAGGCTGGAGTGCAATGGCGCAATCTCGGCTCACTGCAACCTCTGCCACCCGGATTCAAGCAATTCTCCTGCCTCAGCCTCCTGAGTAGCTGGGATTACAGGCACCCACCACTGCGCCTGGCTAATTTTTGTATTTTTAGTAGAGACGGGGTTTCGCCATGTTGGCCAGGCTGGTTTGGACCTCCTGACCTTAGGTGATCTGCCCGCCTCAGCCTCCCAAAGTGCTGAGATTACAGGCGTGAGTCACCGCACCTGGCCTGGACTTTTAAAATTATTTGAGCCAACAGATTCCATTTATTTATTTATTTATTTAGAGACTGAGTCTCGCTCTGGCACCCAGGCTGGAGTG
>NW_012102031.1:12776639-12779044 GCF_000951045.1 Mandrillus leucophaeus
CTTTGAGACAAAGTCTCGCTCTATCACCCAGGCTAGAGTGCAGTGGCACAATCTTGGCTCACTGCAGCCTCTGCCTCCCAGGTTCAAGTGATTCTCCAGCTTCGGCCTCCTGAGTAGCTGGGATTATAGGCACACACCACCATGCCCGGCTAATTTTTGTATTTTTAGTAGAGAGGGGTTTCACCATGTTGGCCAGGGTGTCCTCGAATTGCTGACATCAAGTGATCTCCCTGCCTGGGCCTCCCAAAGTGCTAGGATTATTGATATGAGCCACCATGCCCAGCCAAGCCTATTATTTTTATATCTTTACAATCAAGTTAGTGAAGGGGAAGTTAGCAGGGTGCAAACAAAAGACTCAGTGCAGACTTGACTTCTCTAGAAGGCACAGTAGGCTCATTGTCTAGGGCCCATCACACTTTTAGGGGGTCCATGAAATTTTTTTTTTTTTTTGAGATGGCGTCTCACTCTGTCACCCAGGCTGGATGGAGTGCAGTGGCGTGAACTCAGCTCACTGCAAGCTCCGCCTCCCGGGTTCACGCCATTCTCCTGCCTCAGCCTCCCAAGTAGCTGGGACTACAGAAGCCTGCCACCTCGCCTAGCTAATTTTTTGTATTTTTAGTAGAGAAGGGGTTTCACTATGTTACCCAGGATGTCCCAATCTCCTGACCCCATGATCCGCCCGACTCAGTCTCCCAAAGTGCTGGGATTACAGGCATGATCCACCGCGCCTGGCCGAAAATGTTTTTAATATCCTTTAAAATGAGAAGGATACACTGGGAAGTTAACGTTATTAAAAAAAAAAGGAAACGTATACTCATAATAATGAATCCAGCCTAGATTATAGTTATCTTTTTACCAAAGCAATTGAAAGTCAAATATATATATAATATTTATGTATATTATGTATATTTAACGGAGGCATGTGTCCATATCCCAGCTACTCAGGAGGCTAAGGCAGGAGCATTGTTTGAGGCCAGGAGTTCAACACTAGCTGGGGCAACACAGCAAGACCCTGGCTCTAAAAAAAAGAAAAAAGAGGCCGGGCACAGTGGCCCATGCCTGTAACCCCAGCACTTTGAGAGGCCGAGGTGGGCGCATCACTTGAGGTTGAGACCAGCCTGACTAACATGGAGAAATCCTGTCTCTACTAAAAATAATATTATCTGGGCATGGTGGCATGCTCCTGTAATCCCAGCTACACAGGAGGCTGAGACACGAGAATCGGTTGAACCTAGGAGGTGGAGGTTGCAGTGAGCCAAGACTGCGCCACTGCACTCCAGCCTGGGTGACAGAGCAAGACTTCATCTCAAAATAAAAATAAAAATTAAAAAAAGAAAAAAGAAAACCCTAGCATCCATGAAAGTCATAATGCAGCCTTGGCTCAGTATTGAGAAGGAGTCCCTAGATTCAAAGGGAAAAGAGGACAGTGACGGACTTGCTGTGTTTGCTGAAGAAAGCATGAAGAAGAGAACTGGCATCCGAATCTGGTGATCTGTTCTTTTTTTTTTTTTTAATTGTAGGCATTTTATCTGCAAATGCATATTACATCCTTAGAAAAAGAATCCCAGGATTTTCCTTCCTGTGTGTTTTTGTCTTGCTTCTTTGTGGTCCATGATGCCAGCTGAGGTTGTGAGTACAATGAAACTAAACTGTCAGGATGGGAGGAGATTATTCTGCCATTTTTCTAGATCTTTGAGTTGCATATCACATCTGGGGCTGATTACTTCACACTTGTTTAACCTGCCTGTGAGGTTCACAGCAGTTTTCCTAGCTCTGTGATCATCAATGATTTCAACTTCGCCAATGTAACCATGCTTCATCACCACAGTTAGAAACCAGATGATGACACTGGAGCACGACCTTATAGGTACCTGGTGTTTGCCTCTCTTTTGGCATTGTTGGTGCTCTTGAGAGCATCAGCCAGGACATTCATGCACACCATTATGACAGCACATAAAGATGGCAGAAAGAGCAATCTGCTTATGCCTGAGATTGAGAGGTGAAGCCAGCTGGACTTCCTGGGTTGAGTGGGGACTTGGAGAACTTTTCTGTCTAGTTAGAAGATTGTAAATGCACCAATCAGTGCGATGTGTCTGGCTAAAGGATTGTAAATGCACCAATCAGCACCCTGTAAAATGGACCAATCAGCAGGATGTGGGCGGGGACAAATAAGGGAATAAAAGCTGGCCACCACCCCCCCCCACGCCCACCCCCAGCCAGCAGCTGCAACCTGCGTGGGTGCCCTTCCATGTTGTGGAAGCTTTGTCCTTTCACTCTTCAGAGTAAGTCTTGCTGCTGCTCACTCTTTGGGTCCGCACCACCTTTATGAGCTGAAACAGCCTGTAATCCCAGCACTTTGAAAGGCCAAGACAGGTGGATTGTGAGGTCAGGAGATCGAGACCAAC
>NW_012102031.1:12779449-12780989 GCF_000951045.1 Mandrillus leucophaeus
GCGAAAGTCCGCGGCTTCATTCTTGAAGTCAGTGAGACCACGAACCCACTCTAAGGAAGAAACTCCCGACTCTCAAGATGAGTGCAGAGACATGTTGGGTTCAAGTCCCAAATGCACAGTTTACTCATTTCACCTTTGTGAGCCTGTTTTCTAACCTGCAAAATGGAGTTCACGGGGTCTTTATGAGGTAAGGAAGGAACTGATAATGAAAGCGAACACTGTACTAGGTACTTTTTTTTTTTTTTTTTTGAGACAGAGTCTCACTCCATCGCCTGGCTGGAGTGCAGTGACGCGATCTCGGCTCACTGCAACCTCCACCTCCCAGGTTCAAGCGATTCTCCTGCCTCAGCCTCTGAAGTAACTGGGACTACAGGCGCCCGCCACTATGCCCAGCTAATATATACATATATTTGTTGTTGTTTTTGAGACGGAGTTTTGCTCTTGTTTCCCAGGCTGGAGTGCAGTGGCACCACCTCGGTTCACCACAACCTCCGCCTCCAGGTTCAAGTGATTCTCCTGCTTCAGCCTACCGAGTAGCTGGGATTACAGGCATGCACACCATGCCCGGCTAATTTTTGTGTTTTTAGTAGCAAGGGGGTTTTACCACGTTGGTCAGGCTGGTCTCAAACTCCCGACCTCAGGTGATCCGCCCTCCTTGGCCTCCCAAAGTGCTGGGATTACAGGTATGAGCCACTGCGCCCGTCCTGTACTAGGTACTGTTCTAATAAGCTTTATATGTATTAATCCCTTTATCCTGCCAACCCCCACAGGGTACACAATATTCCATCACCACAATGTGTGCTCTGGGAAATAAAAATCTTGATTGGAATTTTTGTCCAAAGAAATAAAAAGTCCAGGTGCAGTGGCTCACACCTGTAATTCTAGCACTTTGGGAGGCTGAGGCAGGAGGATCACTTGACGCCAGGAATTCGAGACCAGCCTAGTCAGCAACAAGACCCCGTAATCTGCTGAATAAACAAATAGTGCAAACAAGGATTCCCTAGGGTTCAGTTTTCCTATCTCTTTTTTTCTGCAACCAAATTGATTTATTATAGGAATGCAAGGTTTAACATATGAAAATCAGTTCATGTATTTTACCACATTTAATAAAATAAAGGAGAAAAACCACATGATCATCTCAATAGATGCAGGAAAACATTTGACAAAGTTCAACATTCATTCAAGATAAAAGCTCTAAGAAAAATAGAAATAGAAAACTTTCTTTTATAAAACACATCGGTAACAAACCTACAGCAAACATGATCGTTTAAAGATGACATCTGGGGCTGGGCGTAGTGACTCACGCCTGTAATCCCAGCACTTTGGGAGGCCGAGGAGGGCGGATTACAAGGTCAGGAGATCGAGACCATCCTGGCTAACACGGTGAAACCCCGTCTCTACTAAAAATACAAAAAATTAGCCGGGCATGGTGGCGGGCGCCTGTAGTCCCGGCTACTCGGGGGCTGAGGCAGGAGAATGGCGTGAACCCGGGAGGCGGAGCTTGCAGTGAGCCGAGATTGCGCCACTGCACTCCAGCCTG
>NW_012102031.1:12782570-12784186 GCF_000951045.1 Mandrillus leucophaeus
AAAATCAGCTGGGCATGGTGGTGCATGCCTGTAGTCCCAGCTACTCAGGAGGCTGAGGTGGGAAGATTGCTTGAGCCTGGGAGGTTCAGGCTGTGATTGAGCCACTGCACTCCAGCCTGGGCGACAGAGCGAGATTCTGTCTCAAAAAAAACAAAAACAAAAACAAAAAAAAAACGGGCCAGGTGCAGTGGCTCACACCTGTTATCCCAGCACTTTGGGAGGCTGAGGCAGGTGGATCATGAGATCAGGAGATCGAGACCATCCTGGCTAACACGGTGAAACACCATCTCTATTAAAAATACAAAAAACATTAGCTGGGCATGGTGGCGCCCAGGACAGTCGCTTGAACCTGGGAGGCGGAGGTTGCAGTGAGCCGAGATCGGGCCTCTGCACTCCAACCTGGGTGACAGAATGAGACTCCATCTCAAAAAAAAAAAAAGCAGAAAGAACAAAGCTAGAGGACCAACAGACAACCAGATGTCAAGTCTGACTATAAAGCTATACTTAATAAGACAGCATAGTTAGACAAATGCACTGGAGGAGTAGAATAGGGTACAATATTCATAAGTAGACTCCCAGATATTTATATGGTTGCTTATTTATTTATTTATTTTTGAGACAGAGTGTCTGTTGCCTAGGCTGGAGTGCAGTGGTAGGATGTTGGCTCACTTCAACCTCTGCCTCCCAGGTTGAAGTGATTCTCCTGCCTCAGCCTCCCAAGTAGCTGGGATTACAGGCGCCCACACCACGCCTGGCTAATTTTTGTATTTTTAGTAGAGATGGGGTTTCATGTTGGCCAGGCTGGCCTTGAACTCCTGACCTCAAATGACCTACCTGCCTTGGCCTCCCAAAGTGCTGAGATTACAAGTGTGAGCCACCACGCCCGGCCATGGTTGCCTATTTATATATAACAGAGGTAATACTGCAGAGTAGCACTGAAAAAGACAAGATTTTTAATTGATTAGATAGCCACATTAAAAAAAAAAAAAAAAAAGTAAATCCTGATTCCGTAAATATAACCCAGCTGATTTAAGACCCTGTTGTGGACTAACAGCTGTAACCCTCTTTGCATTTTCCCACCTTTGAATAACAAATTCCTTTCCTCACCCCAGGACAGAGTCTGCTCAGCAGTAGCTGTGGATGGTAGAACGCACGCTGGTAGGTCTCAGTGGCTCCCAGAAGCCGCACCCCCTCTACGGAACCTCACTCTCCATCTCCCACGCTCCAAAGCGAGGAGTCCTCAGAAAGTCCAGTTTCCCTATCTTATTTTTTCTTCTTTCTTTCTTCCTTTTTTTTTCTTGGGTGTCCTATCAGTTTCCCTATCTTAAAGTGGCAGGTTTGGCTCAGAAACTCCCGTGTCCCTCAGCGTCTCGCCGGCACCCTCTGCCGGCGTGAGGTGGCGCTGCCTGGCCGCATCCTGTGGGAGCGTCCACATCCTCGCTCTACAAAAGGAGCGTGGACACTCCTGGACCTGGGAAAGTGAAGGCCCAAAGGCCAGGGAGGAGCCGGGACCTCACCCTGAGCAAGCGGGAGGTAACGGCGGGGAGCCGTGGGGCGGAGACCGATCGCTGGGGGCGTGGTCTCCAGCGGGGCTGGGCCTCTAGCGGGAGTGGGGG
>NW_012102031.1:12784616-12800476 GCF_000951045.1 Mandrillus leucophaeus
CCAGCCACAGCCGCCACTGCCTACCGGCCGGACTGGAATCGTCTGAGCGGCCTGACCCGCGCCCGGGTAGAGGTGAGTACGCCGGCCTCCAGCCCCGACACTACCGTCCCCCAACCCTGCGGCCCCATGGGAGCACCGTCTGCCCTGGCCCCAGGACCACCTTGAACCTCGAGTCCCTGCTTTCCCCCTTGCGCCGGGACCGTCCCTCCTGTTCCCTAGCCCCAGATGACCCCAGCATCCACCGTGGAAGTCTGAGACACCGACTTTGGGGCCTGGAACTCCGAACCCTTCCCCAGCTCCCCCTACCCGGCCCGCCAGCGGACACCCAGACACACTGACAGAGCAGTCTCCTAACTCTTCTCGTGGCCTATGACTCCCAATCCTGTCCCAACTTCCCATCCCCCATCACTTCATGTTCCTGGAATTCCTCCCCCACCCAGTTCCAGGGCTTGAGGTTCCAGAAAGTCTCTTTTCCTTTTTCTAGGGGGAGAGAAGAGTTTCTGGGTGCCTCCTTCCATATGCAGGAGCCAGGGAAGGGGGCCAACTCGGAGGGGGAACCAAGTTGGGAACTTGTTTGTCAACATTTACTCTGCAGCAGCCTCCCATGCTCCCCCTACCAGGAAATTCCCTTTCGGAGTCCCTGTCTTGCTATGTGACTTTGACCATCACAGCCCTCCTCTGAGCTTTTTGTCAGCTCTGACAAAAAGGTGTAGAATGGCTGGGTGCTGGTAGTGCACCCCTGTAATCCCAGCACTTTGGGAGGCCAAGACAGGAGGATTGCTTGAGCCCAGGAGTTCAAGACCAGCTTGGCGGACATAGTGAGACCGTCTCTAAGGAAAGGGCTGAGGGTAGGATGGAGGAGGGCTGGAGTGGGTGGTCCTGGGGTCTGCACTCCTGCTGGATGGTGGTGTCTCCTCAGGGAAGGCAGGGAGGAGTCCTCCCACCCTCCCATGTCAGGGAAGCAAGCAGATGGTCTGTGGGGCTGGGCCGCAGGTGGCAGGCAGGGTGAGGTCTGCCTGTGTAGAGTAGGGACCAGATGGTAGGTGTCTCTAATGGGGGCCCCCAGGGCCATTCTGAGGTGTTTCCTTCTGGTCTGCCTCCACTGTGAGATTTCAGGGATCAAAGGCCAAGCCCAGGTCTCTACTGCTTAAGAGGAGCAGGGTGATCATTTCCCCTGGGCATTGGGAGTCAGTCAACAGCCAGTAGGATGTACAGGCCCCAAGGCTGGCAGGCACACTGTGGGTCTCTGGCCTTGCTCTTTTTCCCTGGTGTCTGTAGGCCTGAGTCTCCCCAGCTGTATACACAGTTCCCCCTTCTGTCCACAAGGGGCCAGCATTTCCTTCACACCTTGGGAACTGCTGATCCAGGGATAACTCACAGACCGACCCAACTCAGGGATAAGGATGTATGGCTTTGGGGATGTGGCTGGTATAAATGTGAAGGACCTCTGACCTATCCCATTTTATCCCCCTCCAGACCTGTGGGGGATGACAGCTGAACCGCCTAAAGGAGGTGAGTTTGAAGGAAGAGGTCCCTAGCTCTGTTCCCCCTGAGCCTCTTGGGGAGTGGGCAACATGGTCCTAATGACTGGGGCTGGGGGGAGGATCCCTAGGCTAAGAGTCAGGAGCCTGCACCTGACTTGCTTTATGACTTCACTGGGCTTCAGTGCCCCGTCTGTACCTCGAGGAGACTGGGGTCATGGTCTCTGATGCTCTGGTTCCTCCCCAGGTGAAGGCTTTCATCACCCAGGACATTCCATTCTAGTATCCTTCTGTTCTGGGGGAGGGGAAATGGGTTGGGCACCTGGGAGAATCTCCACTTAACTTAAGAAAGGGGTGGCAGATGGTTTTCAACTGACAAGTGGAATTGATTGGTAGTGGCCGCCCAGAGGATTCTGAGGTGGTCTCCATGTTGGGTGGGCAAGAGAGATTGACTAGTGATGACTGCCACAGAATGAACCCTAATTTTCTCACGTATAAGCGGAGACCCTGGCCCCACCCGGGCACAGAGTAAGCGCTCAGCAATGGAGGCAATGCTGTTCCCATCAGTAAGGCTGCGGGAACCACTACCTCCCTCTGCCCACCACCACCCTCCTTAACACCACCTCCAGTCACAACCTGGTGATGAAACACCTCCCTGGGGCCGACCCTGAGCTCGTGCTGCTGGGCCGCCGCTACGAGGAACTGGAGGTGAGGCCGTGGGAGGCGGGCTGGGGGCAAAGCCAGAGGTGAGACCCAGTCTGCTGACCCCGCTCCTCCTCCGCCTCAGCGCATACCGCTCAGTGAAATGACCCGCGAAGAGATCAACGCGCTGGTGCAGGAGCTCGGCTTCTACCGCAAGGCGGCGCCCGACGCGCAGGTGCCCCCCGAGTACGTGTGGGCGCCCGCTAGGCCCCCGGAGGAAACTTCGGACCACGCCGACCTGTAGGTCCGGGGGCGCGGCGGAGCTGGGACCACCCTGCCTGAGTCCTGGAGACAGAATGAAGCGCTCAGCATCCCGGGAATACCTCTCTTGCTGAGGGCCGATGCCCCGTCCCCGGGCCAGCAGGGATGAAAGGTTCTCCCAACCCCACTTTCTTCCCTCCCCAGCTCCACTAAATTCCCTCCTGCCTTAACTGAGGCTCGACTCCTTCATTGCTTGCTGCGGGGGGATGGGGTGGGAGGTCGAAAGAAGAACCTCTGAGGACCCCAGCGGGACCTCGCATTCCCAAGTGCCTGGCTGCTGGAGTTGGAGACCTTGCAGAGCCGCCTTCGGTTCAAGCCCCCTCCCCACCCCCAGGAGACGCAGGGAGGAGTCAGAATCGTTGAAAACCAATAATTTATCAAAACGCTGCGTGTATGTGGGGGGAGGGTGTCGCGACAGACAGGGCAGCGGTGGGCGGGCGCACAGGGAGGGGACGGTGCCCGGAGGGTGGGGGCGGCAGCTTGCCACTGGCTGGCCATGCGGGCAGGGAGGCTAGACATTCTTGCCGCGCAGGCGCAGTTCATGGCGCCGCAGGTGGTTGTAGAGCGACTGCACATAGGTGAAGACACACTTGGGGTCAGGCTTCTTGCCCATGATCATCATGTCCTCCACCTCCACCAGGGGCACACAGTCCACTAGCATCCTGCAGGGAGGGGGTACGGGGGTGGATGTCAGCACCGGCCCCGCCTCTCGTGGCGCCCCTCTACCCCAAGGTCTTGTTTATTGCCGCATTGCCTGCTGGTCTTACTCCAGGCAGGGAAAAGCCTTCCAGGAAGGCAGGAAGCCCCTGGCTTCATCTACCCAAGCCTAGAGGTATCCCTCGGGGCGGGGGAGCAGAGCTAGGCAGGTGGAGGCGGAGATGGCAGAAGAGAGCCCCATCCCAGTCAGGCAGGTCCTGGGTCTGTTTCCTCCACCTCTGGGGAGGAGCTGGCTCCAAACTCTGCCCGTGCTCTCCCTGGAGACCGCCTTCTGCTCACCCTCACTGGCACACTTCAGTTGGTAGAAGCCTCTCAGCTGGGCCTTTGCACCCAAATGGGCTTCATCACTGGCCAATCTTTCTCTATGGACATTTCTCACTCTAGTTAGCCTGTGGTCCCCTGATGATTGTCTGCTAGCTCCCTGACCCGGTACTTCCTGTTGAGAGACCCAGACCCCTGTTCTTTGACAGGGGGTAGGGATAACCCTGCTGCTGGAGATGGAGGCCAGGGAATGTGTGGGCAGCAGAGGGGTTCTCTAACCCTTATCATCTGCCTTGGGTAGAGCAGGGGAGGCAGATGAGGATCCCAGCCAATACCAATGGACCATCTACACCATGCTCAGGGGTGGGACCACCCTTCTGGCCATCCTTCAGAATGCTAGTTGCCCTTCACAGATAAGGAAACTGAGTGACAGAGCAGAGGAGCGACTTGTTTCAAGCCCCACGGTTTAGTAAGTGCAGGTTAGGCTGCATGGGACCCAGGCCCCCAGTTCTGGGTGTTGGCAAAGCCTTTTCCCCACTCTGGAGTGAGTGGGTTGTGCCTATTAAGCAACTGACAGCCCCCAGAGCTCTGAAGCTGGAGTCTGCTCTCTGGCTCCCTTTCCCCTGTCCCTCAACCCCCAGAGCAGGACCTCTTCTGTCTTGATCCCTGTTTGCTCTCTCCTATCTGCCACACCTGGCACATAGCAAGCATTCAATGTTGCAGACTGAGTTTCCTATGGCAGGGAAGGCATAATGGCAAGAATTCCTCCTTATTCTCAAGACACCTGAGAACCCAAGACCACCTCCCATCTTGTGCCCTTATGGACAAACTCAGAACTGTGGTAGGGCTGGGCCTACTCCCAACTCACCTGGACTCCTTCAAAGAAGAAACCTGGGAGGCAGAACACCTCTGTTTTAGTCCAGACTCTATCCCTAACCAGTTGTGGGTGCTAGATAAGGCCCTTTTCTGTGACTCAGTTTCCCCCTCTTTAGAACAGGACAGTTATTCCCTATCTCATTTGAGACCTTACAAGAATTTAGGATGGGTGAGAGGGTTCTCGGTCTGCTGCTGATGTGCTACGTGCCCCTGGGGTCATCCCTATCCCATACTGGGCTTGTTTCCCGAGCTATACCATGATGCAGAGGCAGCCTCTCTCTGAAGCTTCTTCCAGCTATGGCTATCGTCCCAGGGATCCTGACCTCCCTCTCCAACCTGGTGCTCCCTCCCGCCCCTACTCCCTTCCCTGGAGACCTTATAAAGCCATTGTTTACACTGGGGCTCACGGCTCAGGGCTCAGGGCTCAGGCTGCCCCAGTGACAGGCCAAACACCAGGCAACTTGAGCAACAGCACGGCTGAGTCACACTTTCCAACTGGATCAGGGCTGGGCTGGGCCCCTCTCCCTCCAAGCTGGCTTGTTGGGCAGCAGCTCCTAAGTCCATATATGATCTGGAGATAGCACCAAGCCCATCCTCCCCTCATCTGCGCTCCTTCTCTGAGTGTGTGTGTGCACGTGTGGACTGCCCCCCATAATGGCTATAGGCCCCGAGGGGCATCTGAGTGTGCCCCTACCTGTCACTGACTCACATTCCTTCAGCCAATCCCCTTGCTCCTTCTGGGCCTCTATTTTCAATCCTCTCTACAAAATGGGCGGGAACGCAGTGATGGGGCAAGGAAAACAGCCACTAAGTGGGGAGTCTGGAGTCTCAGTTTCCGGCCCCACCTCTGAACTAACCATCTTCCCTCTCCCTCCCACCCCCAGGACAGTCTTAGCCCCTCTCTCTCTCTGAGCTCCTTGTCTGTAATGGGGTAGTTAGTTCAGGATCTGAATTCTCTACTTTGGTACTGAGGTGAGGTGACCAGAGAGGAAATGCCACAGCTGGTTTAGGATCCAGAACCCCCAGCCAGAAACATCTTCCTGTTGAACTGGTCCTGCCCCTGAGCTCCCCACTTTGGAGTATGGCACCACCAACTCTCCAGTGCCCACATAGGAGCCTGGCAGACTTCTTGACCTTCCCTCTCCCTCTCCAAACCAGATCTATTGGGAAGCCTGTCTCTCTCGCTCTTCCAGCCATCTAGTCCATCCCGTCTCTCGTCCAAGCCTCATCCAAGGAAGGTCCTAGAATGCTACATCCATCCCTCCTCTGTTTGGAAACCTTTTATGACTCCTGTTGTCCTCAGGAGGAAGGTCAATTTTTTTTTTTTTTTTTTTTGAGACAGAGTCTCGCCGTGTCACCCAGGCTGGAGTACAGTGGCACGATTTCGGCTCATTGCAACCTCTGCCTTCTGGGTTCAAGTGATTCTCCTGCCTCAGCTTCCTGAGTAGCTGGGATTACAGGCGTGTGCCACTACGCCTGGCTAATTTTTGTATTTTTACTAGAGATGGGGTTTCATCATGTTGGCCAGGCTGCTCTCGAACTCCTGACCTTGTGATCTGCCCGCCTCGGCCTCCCAAAGTGCTGGGATTACAGGCATGAGCCACCGTGCTCGGCCTGAAGGTCAAACTTCTAACTGTGGCCCCCTCCTCCTCCCTCATATCCAGACTCAAGTTTCTTCCCTTCCTGGTGTGCTGCGCTCTTCAGCTCTCTTGCCCTGCTAAGCCTAGGCTGATCCCTCTGCCTGGAACTCCCTCTGCCTCCTTTAGCCTGAACTTGTTCAGATCCCAGCTTAGTTTGCACTTTTTTCAGATGGAGGGCCCAGACCTGGGTCAGGCACCTCCCCTGGGCTTCCCCCATCACAGTGCTGCTCACCTGGGTCATCACCGCCCATTCAGAATGGTCTCGCCTTGGGCCCTGAACTGCCAGAAGACAGGGCTATGTCTGGCTCCTCTGGCTTGACTAAATGCCCCCCTTACTTCTCCCACCCGCCTCCCTGGACCCTCTCTGTGCCTTGCTGAGCAGATTCTGGTGAAATGGGACAGATGGGAGAGGCGGCGTTTCTCACCGTGGGGCCCCGAGCAGGGGTTAGGACTTTTTGGTTTTTACCAGCCCCTTCTGGACCAGACAGCGGTAGAACTCCTGGATGTACGTGTACACGCACTTCCAGTCAGGCTCTCGAAGCCGCACCATGTCCTCTGTATCCAGGAGCTGCGGGCAGTCCGCATGGGTCCTGGGGAGGGTAGGGGGCCGGGAAGGGGTGGGGGACGGGGGCAGGAGGCCAGGGCCCCAGGTGGGGAAGAGAGGGAAGAGGCAGAGAAGAGAGAGGGGAGGAAACAGAGACACACACATACACACACACACAGAGACATGAGTTCAGTTACGATTCCAGTGCTGCAGTCTGCCAGCCCCCCGCATGCCGCCTCCCCACTGTGGACGTGCCGCTCACTACCCATCACTAATGGTGTGCAATGCAAACAGGGGTGGGGGCCAAACCAGTCACAGGTGCAGAGAACTCTAGGGGCAAGCGGGAACGCGGGGTGGGGTAAACGGCGTTGGCACCAAGGTTGGAGAGGAGGGCTGTGCCCCGGGGAGAGGGGGTGAGGGAGGCGTGAGAGGAGGTGGGGGGAGGAGGAGGAGGAGAAGGAGGAAGAGGAAGAAATTTGAGAGAAACCAGAAAGAAAAGGGGAGAGAAGGGAAGACAGATGGAGAAGGGTGCTGAGGGTGAGGTGAGCAGACGGGGCAACGATTCCAAAGTGGAGGGCTTGCTGAGGTCCTATATAAGCCTCTGGCAGCACTATATAGGCTGGGCGGGCACGGTGCCCGGGCCAGGAGCCTCCTTTTGGAATCTCCAGCCGGGATCCCGTGGGAGCAGGAAGCTCTGGTGATAGTGGGAGGAGAGCAGGACAGAGAAAGGGAGAGAGAGGGAGAAGGGGGCAGAGGGAGGATGGAGGGGATATGGACAGGGCCACCTGGTGGGCCTTGGCCCGGGCTGGTAGGCCGGCCTGTGGCTCCTTCGTTCCGGCGGGCACCTGGCACGCTCAGCAGCGGGTGAGCGGGGATGGAGAAGGACGGGGACTCTCTGGGGAAGGGGGTCTCAGCCGCTGACTGACCAAGTGGCCGGCCCGCTCCAGGGGTTCTCAGGGCAACTGGGCCTGGTCCCGATGTCCAGCCCCAGATGTGCAGCAACATTAGCAGGGCCACGGCCCACACTTACTCCGCAGATGAGAAGGCCACCTCGAAGTTCTGGCGTCGGTTCTGAGGGCTAAGCTGCCCATAGTCGAAGGCCTCAGGGAAGAAGTTGTGCACCAGGGCACAGAAGGCCATCCCATCACTCCAGCTGGAGGAGAAGTTCTGGATGTCGACATGCTATAAGCCGTAAGAGGACGGGTCAGGACCCTGGGGGCAACTCCCCGCTGCTGTCTACCCCTCAGCATTCTGGTATTCCAGACCTAGGGCACTGGGCACAGGGAGGCCCTGTAGCTTGCACAATGAGTGAATAGTTGGAACACGAGCCTCCTCCAAGTGAGTCTGTCAACTCCCATATTTGCGATTTCAAGGGACAGAGCTACTGAGAGGCCCAGCGCCACGCAGCTAAGGCCATGGTCATGCCTCATCACTCCTTCCCTGGTTTAGAGAAATTGACTCAGGGCCTCCTACAGAGCAACGAGGAGGGGACTCCAAGAGTGGGATCCGGCCTTGAACCCTGCCCACCACCCAAGAGGCCCTGTTACTTCATCACTGATGCTGGAATCTAGGGCTTGTCTTGTGTCCTCTTTGAGCCTCAGTTTCCTCACCCCAAGAGCCTTTCCATGTTCCTTGTGAGGCCATAAAGTGGCGGGAAGTGTACTGGGGAATAAAAGGAGCTCTGCTAAGAGGGGGCTGCTGAGCTGGGGTCTGGGGAGGCCTCCAGGCCCCCTGGCCTCCCGGGGCTCACCTCGTAGCCGCGAGTCTTGGCTCGGCACCAGTCCAGCAGCATCTGCTTGATGCTGTTGGCGTTGGGGACCCCGAAGCTGGTGGATCGCTGCACGGCTGCGCGGGGTCCGCCAGGGCTGCTGTAGGGGCGGTGTCAGGACCAGGTCACACGACTATAAGGGGCGTGCCTCAGTGGGCCCACCCAGTGGATCCCAGGCCCCGCCTTCCGTGACCTTCGGGCCTTTGCACCACAGATCTAGCCGCGCGTTCTTCCCGCCTCTGCCGGGCCAACTATGAAGCCCCGCCCCCCACTGCCCAGCCCACTTCTGCAGCTCACCCGGCCGCGCCCTCCTTCTCCAACTTCTCAATCATGGCCTTGCGCGCCTGGGAGGCTGAGGTCTTGGGCAGACTCTGCGCCTTCATCAGCTCTTTCTTCTTCTCGGCCTGGCGTTTCTCGAGCGCCGCCAGGCTGCCGGCCCGTGGGCTAGTCTGGTCCTCGCGGTCGAAGATGCTAGGGGTTGGGGAGACGCATGTTAGGCAGGGAGAGGAGGGCTGCTCCCCAGCCTGGGCCACCACTCGCGAGGAGGAGGGGGTGTCTTGTGGCACACTAGTATCTCCACTGCCACAAACGCCTGCCAGGGAGGGAGGCGTCCTCATCACACCCATTTTAGAATTCACTGAGGCTCAAATGACAGCAAGGTTTTCAATGGGTTTCCGCCTTCCCCTCCCCCACCCATGAGCAGTTCTCTGAGAAGGCTCATTGTACCCTCAAGTTACAGGTGAGTTCAGCTTCTGGGCACTATCCGCTAATAAAAATGATGACTAACATAATAATAATTCATCTCTGTTGATCCTTTCCTGTGTGCCATTTTAAACTTCACAAGAGCAGGGAGGGGGCCTTACCAATTCCACTAAAGGTGAGGAAACTGAGACCCCCGGCAGTAACTTGCCTATGATTTCAGAGGACGTGATGGCCAGAACTAGAACTTGAACAAAGTCTCTCTGACTCAGAGTCCCTGGACCCCTTTGATTCCCATCCTGGATTCTGATCCTGTTCCTGCTTTCTGCCAGCCCCAACAGCCTCTGTTACATGCGGGTGCCCTCCTTCCTCATGGGCCTAAGGTATAAAGGTGCTCTGTGACCTGGGACATGGTTTGCAGATACTGGCAAGTGGCAGTGCCACCAGGCAGCTCAGTGTGGTAGGTAGGCCTCTCTAAGGCTTCAATGCTATTGTGGCCACTCAGAGATGTGAACCCCTAAGCAACTCACTGGCCTCCCTGAACATCCACCTCTCCTGTGGTGTGGTTGAGAATAAAATGAGATCCCAAAACGAGCAGGATCCTTAACTCTCACTTTGTCCCTCCCTGGCTACAGACCTGTTACCTCCAAGCATCCCAGTCTACCCCTCTATTTTATTTATTTGTTTGTTTGTCTATTTATTTATTTTTGAGACTGAGTCTCGCTCTGTTGCCCAGTCTGGAGTGCAGTGGAGTGGTCTCAGCTCACTGCAACCTCCGCCTCCCGGATTCAAGTGATTCTTGTGCCTCAGCCTCCCCGGTAGTTGGGATTACAGGTGCCTGCCACCACGCCTGGCTAATTTTTGTATTTTTAGTAGAGATGGGGTTTCACCATGTTGGCCAGGCTGGTCTTGAACTCCTGACCTCAAGTGATCCACCTGCCTCGGCCTCCCAAAGTGCTGGGATTACAGGCAAGAGCCACTGTGCCCGGCCTACCCCTTTGTAAAATGGGTTTGCAGTTAGGTCCCCTGTGGCACTGACTCCTCTATGGTCAGGGATTGGGTGCTGGTGCTCACCTGCCCATCTTCTTGGATGAGGAGGAAGAGGAGAAGGTCTTGGTTTGCATCATGGTGCTGCCACTGCCATCTGCAGAAAAGGGGAAGGGGCACCGGGTGAGGGCTGGGGCTGGACATCAGGAGATGGGATGAGAGGCTGTATGGAGGGATGGTGATAGCCGCAGGCAGAGAAAAGAAAGTGACGGCACAGTTGAAGACACGGAGAGAGAGCTCAAGGAAGAGCCGGAGGAGGTAGGCGGACAGGCAGGCAGGCACAGGGCGACGCCAGGTGGTCTTACTCTCCGAGCGCCTCACGAAACTTGACTCCACTGTGGTGGTGCGGGCCGTCCGTGTGCCATCATCTGCAGGGGCAGGGGATGAGAAGGATGTGAAAGGCACAGGGAGCCGGGGGAGGATGTGTTCCCACCCTGAGCCCTGGGCCCCATTTGGCCCCTTACTGGAGTGGACGAGCCGCTCAGTCTTGGTAACGGTGCTGACAGCAGAGCCATCAGCTGCCCGCTGGCTGTGCCTCGTGGTGGTCTCACTGGCCGTGTTGCCGCGGCCCTCCCCTGGCCGGCCCCGTGCCTCCTGCAGCCGCCGTTCCCGCTCCTTGTCCCGCTGGTCTGGGCAGGGGATGCCCCGTGCATGCACAAAAGGGCCACCAACGCCCACACAGCACAGATGCACAGGTGCATGGGGCACACAAGATGGGGTGGAGGGTGGCTTGTTAGAAACATGAATGACACAGGTAACAAGGGCCTCTCTAGGAACAGCTGGGGTGAGGGGACAGCCATAACTTGACAGGGAATTGAGTGTCGGAAGGGGCTGATGGACTCAGGCAGAAACTAGAGAATACGGAATAGCTAAACTCAAAGGGGTATGGATCCAGGAAGGGAGTTTCTATAGAAATGCGTAGCTAAGTCAGGAGAGGTATCTAGATCTAGTGAGGGGGTAGCTGAGTCTAAGAAAGGAGAAGCTGAATGAGGAAGTAGCTGAGTGGGCCATCAGTGGGTCTTTGGTTGGAGAAGAGCAGCTGGAGAGGCAGGAATATTTAGATCCAGGAAGGGAGCAATTGATGGGAGCTGAGAAGCAATCTGATCCAGGGGAAGAGTAGTTGGGAGAGAAGCTAGTGAAGGGGGTTAACTGGGCTTAAAACAGAAGTAGGTGGGTAGAGATAGAGACTGGGGTGGCCATCAGTGGGCCCTGGCAGAAGCAGCTAGATTCAGAGAAAGAGTAATTGCGAGTATTTGAGAGGAGAAGCAATGGAACCCAGAATCTAAGGGAATGAACAGATGTGTCCAGGGAAGAACTATCTGGGGGAGGAAGTAGCTGTGTCCAGGAAAAGGGAAGCTGGATGGGGCAGAGGCTAAGATGGCCATCAATGGACTTCAGGGAGAGAGGAGCAGCAGGGAGAAGGAATATCTGGATTCAGGGAAGGAGTCGTTGACAGTACTTTGAGAGGCAACTGGATCCAAGGAGAGAGTAGCTGCGGGAGGGAGTGTCTGGGTCTAGGAAGGAGAAGAGAAGCTGGTTGGGAAGAATAACTGGGGTCGCCAGCAGGAGAGAAGGAGCTAGGGAAGGGAACAGCTGGATCCAGCGGGGAATAGCCAAGGGAACTGCTGGATCTAGAGAAGGAGAAGCTGGGTAGGGCAGTTATTAAGCTGGGGTATCCACAAATGGACCCCAGAGTATGAGGGGAGCAGCTGGGGAATGGGGCAGCTGGATCTAGGGTAGGGCAACTGGCTCTCTACCTCTCTTCCTTTGTCGGAGCTCACGAAGTGCAGCCCGGATGAGCTTCCGCTCTTCAAAGTCCGTGCTCTGATCCAGCTGCATATAGAGCCCGTCATTGGCTACCTGGTGCCTGCTGGCCTCCGCCAACCCCCAGCCCACCAGATCTGGCCATACCATTTTGTCCAAGACTCCTTCGTCCTCAATAGTCATCAGCTCCTCAGCGCTCAGAGGGCTCCGCCCCTCTGGTGCTTTGTTCACTCGGGTCTGCTCGGCCCCATTGGCTGCTTCCACTGCTGCAGAGGGAGGCTCTGCTGGCTCTGGTTCCATCTGCAGGGTGGGGAGAGGGCATGGACTTTAAGCAGGGGCAGGGGCATCCATGCCCCCAATGGATAGGAGAGCAGATCCTAGGGTTGCTGGCATGCCTTGGAAATAACCGCTAGCCTGCCAGCCTGCTTGCCCAAAGATGGCCATGTCAGTGTCAGTCAGGGAAGAGACACTGACAGCCTTGTTGTAGGGCTTCCCATGTACCCAGAATTGTATTAATACAATGGATAGTAATAATAATGATGATTTCCAGTCCATAGTAACGTTGTATAAGCACTAGGGATTTTACTGTCCCTATTTAACAGAAGGGAAGGCTGGGCGCAGTGACTCATGCCTGTAATCTCAACAGTTTGGGAGGCCGAGGAGGGAGGGACCACTTGTTGCCAGCAGTTTGAGACCAACCTGGGTAACATAGCGAGACCACATCTCTACAAAAACAAAAATAAAAAATTAGCTACGCATGGTGGTGGTGTGCACCTATAGTCCCAGCTACTCAGAAAGCTGAGGTAGGAGGATCACTTGAGCCCAGGAGTTAGAGGCTGCAGAGAGCTATGATCACGTAGCTGCACTCCAGCCTGGGCAACAGAGTAAGACCTTGTCGCAAACAAAACAAGACCAGAAAAAACAAAACAAAACACACACACACACACACATACACACACACACACACACACAGAGAGAAGGGAAAACTGAGGCTCAGGGCAGCTAACTGACTTGCCCACAGTCTCTCTCTAAGTGTGACACAGCCTGGGATCTGAGCTGAAGGTAGCCTAACTCCTGAACCTCAGTTCATTTTGCTGCTTTGTTCCCAGCCCCCTCCCAGGCAGGCTCTGCTCTGTGCTGCCAGTTCCCGAGGCCTGGGTCCTCCTGGGCCAGTGCCCAGGCAGCACATGTTGCCCCCCATCTGCCTGCCACCTTGCCAAGGGGGTTGGCCCGGGGCCCGTAGGCTCCTGACCAGGTGTCTGACTGGGGCTGCCCTGAGCCAAGACCTCTATGAAGCTCTCCTCTGTACCACCTCCCCATGCCTCACCCCTGCTGGAAACCATCCTCTAAGGAGTCTCCAGCCCTGTAGCCCTCCCAGGGCATCTCCCTAGCCCCTTGAAGACAAGGCCCCAGGCCAACTATTATGGCCCTTCCTCTCCTGGCAGGGCCTCTCTGTCTGCTATAAGGGTAAGGAGAGCTGAGGTGGCAGCTGTTTCAGGGAGGCTTGGTCTAGCCAGGGTGCAGGGCGGCAGGGAGCTGGGGGCTGGGGCCTGGGTCATGCCAGGGGCTGCCAGGGCAGCTGCCATGCGTGCCTCAGGGCTGGAGCCTGGCACCCTCTTGCCCTAGTCTTAGAGCACTAGTGCCCCAGTCCCCTGTCAAGATAGGTAAACTGAGGCTCAGAGAAGGTGGTGACATATCTAAAGTCACAGCGGAGGCAGAGCCTGGCTCAAACCCTCCCCCTCCCACCAACCCAGAGGGACTTACAAGACTAGTGCTGCGGGTGGTGCAGGTGGAGGAGCGGCGGCGGGTGCTGAAGGCAGGTGGGTGGGCCACAGGGGTCCCAGCATCCTCGGCAGCCTGGAAGAGGGCCTCGGGGTCGGCGGCAGCCAGGAGCAGCTCGCTGGGCTCCAGCTCAGGCTCGAGGCCGGACACAAGTGGGACCCCTAGCCGTAGGCTCAGCACCTCCACCTGCCTGCTCAGTGCATCCAGCCGCCGGCTCAGTGCTGCTCTCTCTGCCCGCAGTTCTTCAGCTGCCCGGGCCACCGGCTCCACGGTGGCTACAGCTACCTCGGCTGCCTGGGTCACTGCCGCCCGGCCTGCCTCAGCCACTGCCCGCAGCTCCTCCAGTGCCCGGCCCAACTGCTCCTCAAGGGCTGAGGCCAGTTCAGGCCCAGGCCCTGGTACCCCCGGCATGGTGCTGGTGGGGACGCTATGGGGGGTAATGGTGGGGCAGTGGCAGGGGCTGCTGCTTCTGGCTGACAGTGTCTGAGTCTTTGCAGCTGGTCCGAGGGCAAAGGCAAGGGCAGCGCGGGCCTGCCCCGCCCCTGCCTCCCAGCCCGCCACCAGCCAGCTGGAGCTGCAGCCCAAATAGAAACCTATTCTGGGCTCCTCCGTGGAAGGGGCAGTGGGGGAGGGGGGCATGCCCAAGCAGGCAGATCGCCAGGCCTGGCTCTAGCCCTGCAGAAATCATAGGCCTGCAGCACAGTAAGACTGCCTGGGTTCTGAAGATCACTGAGATCAGGGCCCCATGCCTCACAGGTGGAGAAACTGAGGCAGGGAACAGGTAATGGACCTGAGCCACCATGTACATTAGCTGTGAGAATCAGTCTGCTGGACTCCAGAGCCTGCACTCCTTTACCCTTTACCCTAACTCCAGCTGTTTTAGATAGCTGGAACAGATGGGGGAATGGAGGCACAGGGAGGCAGGACTTTGAGTGATCTGCTACAAAAAGTGTCTTGGTCTGACATAAAAGCCCTCTGGCCTGCCTATGGTGCTCACATCCAACCACAGGCTTTGAGCAAGCACGTTATAGCACATCACCTGTCCTCTTTGGTTCCAGATGAGTAAACTGAGGCAAGTTGGTGGTGTCAGACCCAGGTCTCACTGGAGCACCTCCCATCCACCTCAAGGGCCTCAGCTGGTCCCCCCACTCCACCCTACACAATCCCTTGTCAGAAGGCAGCTGGATCCTGCTTTTTTGGAAAGGAAGGGTGCTTTATTTCCCTCACGCTCTCCCTGTCTCCCATGAGAAGGCCCAAAGCTGACCCTAGCCATCTCACCTCAGCCAAAGTCCTGTTCAGTCCCTGGTTCAGCACAGAGGGCATTACCTGGGCAGCCGGGTGGCCCGCTTGGGGATCCCTTCCCCGACTGAGCTCCCAGCTAGTGGATCCTGGGCTTGGGAATTAATAATGGAAGCGTGCTGCGTATTCAGTTCCCAAGGCACCTGCTAGGCTGCTGCCTCACCTGATTGGCGCCCCCCTGCCTGTCTGTCCCAGCTTCTGCCCAACCCCCACAGGGGGGTTGACGCAGATGTTAATCACTAATCTCCAATCTCCTAATGGGCCAGGCTGATCTTGGATGAGCAGATGAGCTGCTCTATACCTCAGGGCTGATGTCCAGTGTGGGTGGGCGCAGGGGCACTGGGGCTGCCACAGGAAGAGGGGAGCAAGCCCTCACCACCCTCTGAGCCTCAGTTTCCCCATCTATTCACCAGGAATGAACCAACCAATTTCGGACTAAGGATCAGAGATCAGCATCCAGGAAGTTTAACGCCAGTACAGAGTAAGCTTCCAACACACTTAGGAGCTGATACACTAGGGTCTGGCCTTAGCTCTGCCACCAACTGGCTGTGGTCTATGAGCAGCCACCTTCCCTCTCTGGGCCTCGGTTTCTCTGTGTGTTCAGTAGGGGAGGAGCAGAGGAACCCTACTAACCCCACACCCTGAGGCAGTGTATGTGAGGCTGACGGATGGTGAGACTGGTGGGGTGAGGAGGGGCTCACCTTGACGCTGCAGCCTCCTCGGCTACTGGGGGGGGCATGGCTGAAGCTGGTGACATGAGTGACACTGCCCAGCCGAGCCAGGGTCCCAGGGCTGTTGACACGAGTGATGGTGCTCTTGCCCCCACTACTGGTGCTGAGTAGGGTCGGGGGCGCCCGCAGCCCCAGTGTCAGTTCTGAGTGGGGAGAAAGGCAGCTGTCAGGAGGATTAGGTGGAGTGAGGGCAGTGCCAGACAAGGTTGATAGTGCCCTCGCTCCCAGCACACCCTTTGGAGACACCCTGAGCTCTGGCCGCAGCACCTGTCCTGTATGCAGAAGTGC
>NW_012102031.1:12800526-12803054 GCF_000951045.1 Mandrillus leucophaeus
TCAGCTGGTCCCCCCACTCCACCCTACACAATCCCTTGTCAGAAGGCAGCTGGATCCTGCTTTTTTGGAAAGGAAGGGTGCTTTATTTCCCTCACTCTCTCCCTGTCTCCCATGAGAAGGCCCAAAGCTGGCCCTAGCCATCTCACCTCAGCCAAAGTCCTGTTCAGTCCCTGGTTCAGCACAGAGGGCATTACCTGGGCAGCCGGGTGGCCCGCTTGGGGATCCCTTCCCCGACTGAGCTCCCAGCTAGTGGATCCTGGGCTTGGGAATTAATAATGGAAGCGTGCTGCGTATTCAGTTCCCAAGGCACCTGCTAGGCTGCTGCCTCACCTGATTGGCGCCCCCCTGCCTGTCTGTCCCAGCTTCTGCCCAACCCCCACAGGGGGGTTGACGCAGATGTTAATCACTAATCTCCAATCTCCTAATGGGCCAGGCTGATCTTGGATGAGCAGATGAGCTGCTCTATACCTCAGGGCTGATGTCCAGTGTGGGTGGGCGCAGGGGCACTGGGGCTGCCACAGGAAGAGGGGAGCAAGCCCTCACCACCCTCTGAGCCTCAGTTTCCCCATCTATTCACCAGGAATGAACCAACCAATTTCGGACTAAGGATCAGAGATCAGCATCCAGGAAGTTTAACGCCAGTACAGAGTAAGCTTCCAACACACTTAGGAGCTGATACACTAGGGTCTGGCCTTAGCTCTGCCACCAACTGGCTGTGGTCTATGAGCAGCCACCTTCCCTCTCTGGGCCTCGGTTTCTCTGTGTGTTCAGTAGGGGAGGAGCAGAGGAACCCTACTAACCCCACACCCTGAGGCAGTGTATGTGAGGCTGACGGATGGTGAGACTGGTGGGGTGAGGAGGGGCTCACCTTGACGCTGCAGCCTCCTCGGCTACTGGGGGGGGCATGGCTGAAGCTGGTGACATGAGTGACACTGCCCAGCCGAGCCAGGGTCCCAGGGCTGTTGACACGAGTGATGGTGCTCTTGCCCCCACTACTGGTGCTGAGTAGGGTCGGGGGCGCCCGCAGCCCCAGTGTCAGTTCTGAGTGGGGAGAAAGGCAGCTGTCAGGAGGATTAGGTGGAGTGAGGGCAGTGCCAGACAAGGTTGATAGTGCCCTCGCTCCCAGCACACCCTTTGGAGACACCCTGAGCTCTGGCCGCAGCACCTGTCCTGTATGCAGAAGTGCGGTTGCAGGCACTCATCCCCACTGGGGAGGCAGTTGGGGGGCCTACCTGCCCTCTGGTTGCCTGTGGGCAGCAGCACCCGGCCTGTGGAGGCCTGGCCACGGCCGTCCTTGATCTCGATGGTGAATGTAGTCTTCATACTGCCCCCTGGCTCGGCAGTGCTGACGGCCACGGGCAATGGGGCACCAGGCTCCTCTGAACGTGCCACAGGCCCCCCTGCTCCGTTTTCAAGGGGCCTGGGAGCCAAGCCCCGCCCCCTGGGGCCCTCCTCCTGGGAGCAGCTTCGAAGCTGGGCCAGGGGCTGGGCTACTCCTTGTTGCTCCTTGCTGAACCGGGAGGAGGTATCACTGCGGCCCCGAGAGGAGGAGCCGCTGGAGGAGGAGGCAGGGGTGGTACTGGTGAGGGAGGGGCCCACGAGCCTTGCGGGGGTCAGGGGACTTAGGGCAGCCCGGGGTGTGCCATCCTGGAGCCTAGCAGCCATAGGAGAATCTGATGTGAACTTGTGGACACGGTCCCGCACAGAGCCAGCCCGCTGGAACGAGGAAGGTCTGCTGGCAAGGGGGGTGGACTCTAGAAGGAACAGGAGGGCTGTCAGCGACTGGGTGGGACAGGGTCTGCCCAGGTCCTAGGCAGTGTGAGAATAAGTAGTACCTCGGTTCTGGGCTGGCTGGTGGGGGCTGAGCACCGACAGGGAGCGTTGGCAGGGTCGGGGTCCAGCCACGTCTGGCAGGTTGGGGAGGGGGTGATGGCCATGTGGGGAAAGAGAAAAGACAGGCGATAGTGGGGGTCCAACTCTCATAATCCTCTCCTCTACACCTCCCTAGCCTCCCACCTTTCCTATACTCAACCCCCACTCCACCTCTCCATCCCCTCCTGGATCTCCTACACTCCGGCATCCCCACTCGGCGGCGTCTCTCCTACAGGCACCTCTTCCCCTCCCACACTGACCCTAGGATGACTTGGGACACTCCTGGGGGCCGGGCGAGGCTTAGGCTGGAGGAAGGATGCCCAGATCCTTCCTGCAGATGGGGAGGGGGGACAGCCCCCCTGGCCAGTGCTGCCCACAGCTCCAGCTGGGAGATGGGTGGACTCCCTTATTGGGGAGAAGAATGTGCCTGAGGCCTGTTGCCTTTCAAGGCTGCAGGGGAGGCCTCTAACCATGGGGGTGGAGGGGGAGGTGGGCCTAGCTGGGGGCGGGGACACTTCAGGGGTGGGGTGCAGTATCAGGGACTCAGAGATCAGCATCCAGGAAGTTTAACGCCAGTACAGAGTAAGCTTCCGACACACTTAGGAGCTGATACACTAGGGTCTGGCCTTAGCTCTGCCACCAACTGGCTGTGGTCT
>NW_012102031.1:12803189-12810545 GCF_000951045.1 Mandrillus leucophaeus
GGGGAGGAGAAGGCAGATGCCTGTGACTACCCCTGCTGGGACCCTCACCTGCTCTCTTGGTGTCAGAAGGGCCTCTGGTAGGGCTCTGGGCAGCAGGGGTCTCTTTGGGGCCAGACAGAAGCTGCAAGGGAGAAGAACACAGCATGAGCAAGGCCTGACTCCCAGACCTGCTCACTTGCCTGGCATCCCTGCCCCTCACCCAGACTCACCTTGTCGACCACCTGGCCCTCAGTGCTGGTGAGCGTTGGAGACTCCTGAGGCTCAGGGCTGGTGGTCTTGGGTGGGCTGGGGGGTGGCTCTGGGGCGCCTGGAACCTCGGCTGTAAGGCACTGGGCCTCGGCAGGCTCCAATGGAGGCTCAGGAGAGGCAGCGGTGGGTGAACTGCTGGGTGAGGCAGGTGAGCTGGATGTGCTCCCAGGTGGGGCTCGCAGCAGGAGTGTCACTGTGGTCACATCCTGGCTGGTGCATTCAGGGGTGGGAGTTGGCTTTGAGACCTCTGTCTGCTGTTCCTGTTCCTCTCGCTCTGGCACCTGTAAGGGACCCATAGGATATAACCAAGGCTCCCTAGGCCTCGAGTGCCAACCCCACCACTGAGGGCCAGGCTGGCAAGTGCCCAGGGCAGGGCATGCAAAGCAGAGTGGTGGGGCATGGCTTCCTGTAGGCACACCTGCGGAAGCACTGGCAATGATATGCTAAGAGCAGTCTCTGATCCCCATTTCCCAATCTCTTGGCACTACCTAGCCAAAGGGGTTCAGAGAGAACCCGGTCCTGATGTCAGAGGGTGGGTATGGCAGGAGACCTATTGGGGACGAGAGTTTAATAGATCCCTGGAGTGGAGGTTCCTGACCCCTGGCCTCAGCCTGATTCATCTGGAGTGGGAGTGGGGTCCTGCCAGGACTGTGGACCCAGCGGCCTCTGCTGGCCACTTAGGGAACCTGCATGGCCCGACCTCTCACCCACACTCTGGAGAACAGAGAGTGAACTGTGAGACAGCTGGGGTCTGACATGCAGGCCCCATAAGCCAAGGTAAAGATGTGGGCTGTGTTGAGGGTGAGGGGCAGCCCTGGGATGGGTTGAAGCAGGGGAGGTGCCAGGGCCAGATTTGCATTTCTGGGAGATCCCTCTGGCCGCTGAATAGAGGCTGGAAGGCAGGGGTGGGCCCCTTACAGTCAAATACCAGCCTAGCAAAGACACACAGGTGCTCTATGCTACTGGCATCCATGGGCACAGGACACTGGGCCACCCTCCCACCCTCCTTACCTCACACTGTTCCAGCCTGTGTGCCACTCGCCCCTTGCTGTCCTCTCTTAAGCCACTGTTGGGACGCGCGCTGCACAACCTCCCAGCCAAGGTGGCAGCTGGAAGGGAAGGAGCAAGTGTTAGGTGAGTAGTGGGGAGGTGCTGTGGACAGCAGACAGCAGGGCAGGGGTGGGGCCGGGACAGGCCACATACCCTCAATCTCCTGAGCCCGTACGCGGCGGATGGCAGCTCGGATCAGCTTGCGCTCCTCATACTCACCAGCGCTTCGCAACTGTGGGTGACAGGCAGGCTGCGGGTGTTGGGCTGTGGAATCCAGGTCTTCACCTGCCCTGCCCCCATCCCCTGCCCCAGCCTGGGCCTCACCAGTGCAGTCAATTCCTCTACATCGTTCATGGACTCCAGCTGCCCTGCCAGCCGTGCCAGGGCAGCCCGCTGCTCAGCTTCCCGCTGCTGAGAGCTGCAGAGACATCATGACTGTAACCACCACTGCCATGGCCAGGTCGTGGAGGATGTGGGCTAAGGCTAGGAGTCAGAACAGAGTACCCAGAACCTTGGCAGAAGGGCATGTGGCTGTGCACACCCTCTGACTGCACACTGATACACATATGCCCATGGACATGGGCACTAATACCACGCACTCAGACGTGCCGTCTACACCAGCACGGCCGTGACGCCACAATCAGTACATGCCCCATGCCCACAAACATCCCTGTTTTTCCAGAAGCGTGTGTGGACGTACCGCCATTGGCACATGCAGTCCACAGATACACTTGTGCTCACGCCTGCCTGCACACATGAGTTGAGCTGGGGCGCACACTCACCCTCTCACCCGCATGTTCCACCCCCCGCTACTCACTGCAGCCAGTTCTCCTTGTTGTCCTGCCGCTCGGCACGGAAACGCTTGGATGCCAGGGCCTCCTCCTCGCGCTCCAGCTCCTGCCGCTGCAGTTCCCGGATGGCTGAGCGGATGCGCCGCCGCTCTGCCAGATCTGCTGTGACCTCCAGCTGCAGCGGGGGCGAGGGGCAAGTCATTTTGGCTGCCAGGGGCGGAGGGCTGGCACCAGCTGCCCACGGGCTCTGCCTGGGGCACAATATGTGGCCTGTGTCCACTCCCTCTGTCCCAAGCTCTTCACGTGCCTGCCTGCCCACGCAGGGTCTCGGGGGTAGACCCAGCCCACTGTTTCAGGACTCTTGGGGAGCCCACTTTGCATTGTGGTTCACAGAGCACACGACTGAGTGGACAGTCAGAAACTGCCCACCTGTGCCAAATGCCAAGCCAGGCACTCCTTTCTACAACTCGATTCCTGCCCCTCAGAGCCCAGATCCCCAAAAGCCAGGGAGCTACTGCAGGAGGAGGAGGAGGAAGGCCACCCTATGAGCCACTAACAGGGTCCCTAAAGGGAAAGGTGAGAGCTGAAGTCTACCCTCTGAGCAAGGGAGGCTCCCATGGTCTAGTGACCAAACACCACAGCCCACCTGGGGGTTGACTGCTTCATCCACAGATGGGGAAAGTGAGTGCAGGTGCTCAGGAGTCCTGCCTGGCTGAGGGCTATTGTCCCCACTGCACTGGCCTGGCCCTAGCCACCATCGAAGGAGCCAGGGCGCAGAGTGGAAGGACCAATTCCCCAGACATATAAGGTAGCTGGCACTAGGGGCTACCCCAGGGCCTTAGAGAGGGCATCCCTGGGTGACAGGTGCTCCTACCAGGTTCTCAGCCCCTCAGTTCCCAGGAAATTGGGGGTGACTGGTCTAACCAGGTTCAGGAAAGAACACCTTCTCTGGAGTGAGTCAGCCAATCCTGTTGCCTCCCCCACACCTCCACCATGTAGAGCCACCCCCTACAGATCCTCAGTCCTCAAGAGGACTGGCCCAGGGTTCCCCTGGAAGATAGTGGCAGAGATAAGCCTCCAGTGTGGGTCTGATAACCAGATGGGAGCCAGTAAAGGCGGGGTGATTTCCTCTGTCCCCACCCCCCAAATCATTCAGGGGTAGGGCCAAAGAACCCTCTATCATCTCCCTTTTTAGCACCCTCCCATCATTCCTTTCTGCTTAGTGGGAAGGCCAGGTGGCAAGGGTAGGGATGGAATGGAGATAGTTTTCAGCAGGGAGTGTGGGCTGGCCCAACTCAGCCATGAGCCAGCTTGTCCTAGTCTGAAGAGAGCAGGGAGAGTCTTGGGGGAAGAGCCCTCCAGGGTCCACGTTCCTGAGGAATTATGAGAAGGCCCCCCGAAACTCAGGCCAGAGCCCCCAGTTGGTTCCAGCTTGGCTGGGTGATTAGGAGCATAACCCTTAAACTCTCTGCGTCTTGGTTTTCTCATTTGCCAGTGGGTGGGGTTGGGAACAGTGACTTGGGTTCTCCTGTACATAGCTGGAGTTGCAATAAGCATCACCCCCATACTTGGTTCTAGCCAGTCAGGGGAAGGGAGAGAGACGAGAGGGCAAAAAGGAAGGGCAGCATATCCCGAGGCATCAGTAACATTTATGGAGAGCCTGTGAGTTGAACCCTGTGCTGAGCCCCCTACTTGTCCTAAACCCACAAAAACCCTAGATACTGTGTTATTCCCATTTGACAGATGAGGAGATTGAGGTCCAGGAAGATGTGATTTGCTCATGGTCAAACGACCTGAGCCAGGATTTGAACCCAGGTCTCTCTGACTCCAGGGCCTGCACTAGACTGAGGATAGCTCTGCTATTGGGGTCTGTTTGTCATGGTGGGGACCTCAGGGATCCTGGCACTGTGTTGGAGACCCCTCTAGCCTGGACTAGAGATGCTCTGAGGCCTAAGGAGACCTTACAGCAGAGGCAGGGAGAATGAGGCTCACTCCCCAGCCCCCGGTCCTGGCTGTGTCTCAGGCCTAGAGCCTCCTGTGGTACATTTGGAGACTGGGGGCTGGAGGGGACAGAGAGTCCAGCCCCTTCTGTACAGAGGGTAAAGAGGCCCAGAGGGACAAGGGCTAGCCTTTTGTCTCCTAGGTCCCCATTCTCAGTGCTCTGCGCTCTGAGATGGGGTCCTTGTCCCTGACAAAAGTCTGATGTAGGAACTTGGCCACCTCTACAACACAACCCCTGGAGCTTCAGTGTCCCCATCTGGAAAATGGGAGCCTCCCTCTGATCCCCCATAGTGGGTGGGCAAGGCTGGGGACTGACAACCTCATTCCACTGGTCACCCTCTGGCACGACCCTTACCTTTGGGCCTGGAGGCAAAGGTTGGACCACAGTGTCTCCTCTGTTCCACCCTCCCAGGCCCCACCGCTGTGTAAGGAGGGAGCTGTGGGAGGGAGGGAAGGAAGTACAAAGCGCCATTGTCTACTGAGGGGGAAGGGGAAGGGGATGGGGCGGTTTCCGAAACTGCCCAGTGAAATTCTCCCGGGAGGAAAGAGGGTGCTTCCTCCCCCTGGGGGGCCGGCTCTCCGTGTGCTCTCTGCCCTCGCTGCTGGGAAGACTGGCAGGCCCTGAGGTCTCGCTGGGCCTCAGTCTCCCCAATAGCACAACGGAGGGGACTCTCCAGGGTTTCTCCCAATCCCAGCTCCCCCAGTTGCCCATGGGGGTCCCGCCGGCGGTGGAGCGAGGCCTCGCCAGGGGGCGCTGAAAGCCCGCAGGCTCTGCGACCGCATTCCCTCGCAGGGTGCCGCCCTCGCCTGGCCCACCCCGCCTCGCGCTAGGCGCCGAAGGGGGAGCCAGATATGAAGACCCCCGCTACCGCCTGCTTCGGTGTCCCGACCTAAAGGGAAGAAACCAAGGTCCCCAGGATACCCAGCTGAGTGACGGAGGTCGAACTGGAACTCGGGACCGAGGGGAGGGCGTCCCGGCTGGTGTGGAGGGGCACGCGGCGTGCAAGTCCCCAGGCGCCCCCATTCCGCCCATTCCCCGCCTAATCCTCAAGAATGTGCGGGAGCCGGGGCCGGAAGCGACTGCCCGCATCCCCAAATCGGCCAGACGCCGGGCGCAGGGCGGGCGGAGCGGGCCCAGCTTTTCCTTATAAGGCCCGGCCCCGCGGGGAGGAGCCCGGTTTGGGACGCCCCCGTTCTTGCCACGAAGCCAGCGGGGGCCGGGCCGGCGCGCGGGGCGCAGTAATGGCGGGCGCCGGGTGCTGGAGGAGCCGCTCCCGGGGTCGGAAAGACTTCCAGCGGCACCAAGCCTGAGACCGGGGCAGGTTCTCATCTGTTCTTTCCCAGAAATTGGGGCGTGAGTGGACTGACTTCAACCACTGCTCCAGCTTCTCCTCCGAAACTTTTCTCAGCGCCGCCCGAGCCTCGCATGAGAGAGGGAGGTGGCGGCTGAAGAACTCTGAGCCTGACTGTGGACACCTTGAGATGAGGATGCGCGGGAACCTGGCCTAGCATTCCCTCTTTTTGGGCTGCGCAGACTCTGTGACTCCCACTGGGACTTGGACTTCCTGAGGGGAGGTCGAGCTGACTGGTGGGCACCTTTGGAAACCCAACCCCATCCCCTCCAGGCTGCACACATCCTGCGGTGATAGTGGAGAGGCAGACACCCAGAGAGTCTAATGCACTGGTCTGAGAACATACAGGCAGGAGTGCCTTGGGGAGGTTATGGCAGCAGCTGGGCACTGCCCAGTGGCTGGGCTACGCTAGCTGGTTCCAGCCTCTGCCTGCAGGGGAAGGCATGAGACGGGGGTGGGTCACTTGTCTTCTAGGTAAGGTAAATCTTTAATTTACCCCCATGGACAAGGTTCAGGGACTGGGGAGATGGAGCTCTTCTGGCGCCTCCTCCAGGTCAGGCTGCCTGGTCTTGGGGGTTGGGGGAGGAGCCCTGCCCCACCGGGTTGCCCTACAGCCTCTCTGTGCATGGGGATAGACAGGGCTCTCAGGAAGAGGAACAAGAAAGGGGATGGAGTGGGCTCATCTTTCTTCTACCTGAGATCTGGGTCCATGCCTCATTCTGTACCCATGCCAACTCTAGGACCTAGAGCTTGTGTGCACACACATCTCCTTCCCTCCCTCCATTTTACAGGTAGAGGAACTGAGACTCAGGAGTAGAAAAATGAGATGAGAAGCCACAGAATCCATAAGGGCCCACAAAGCCTGTTTCTCTCTTATGGCCTCGTCCAGCCTTGACTTTCCCAGGACTCTGGTCCCCCGTGGCCCACTATGGGGTTGGGATTTTGGCATAGCGCCTTCTTAGATGGGTGTCCTTGAGCAGGTGATTTCAACTCTCTTGAGTTGCAGTGCCCAGGCTTTCAGAGCTGCTGTAATTATTCTGTGACATGGTATATATACCCAGTACCCAGCCTGCCCCCTGCCAGGCCTTGGCATTGTTAATCATTGCTGCTACCAATATCACTGGGCCAGCTTCCAGGGGTGGGCACTGCCCCAGCTATTGCTCTGGAGAGGCATATCCAGCCTCACCACACCTGTGGCTGCACATGGGCGAGTCCACAGCAGTTACTGTTTAAACAGGTGGTGGCCATGGAGGGCTGGGAGGGACTAGGCTTCAGCACCTGGCATGGACAGACACATGCCACAAGGGCCTCTGCATCAGCCACATGGAACTGGCCCACCTCTGTTCCCATGTCCCCCTCCTCCTGACCTTTCCCCCATCACTTCTTCCTGTTAGCTGAGAAGTATCCTGGATTGACCCTGCCTCTCTGGCTTGGCTTTCCTGTCCCCACAGTGGGTGATGGGGCCACTTACCAGCTTCCGAAGGGCTCCCTCATCCAGCCCAGCTAAGGCCTCGTCTGCCATCTCACTGGCCCCTAGCTCCGTTGGTTCCTTTCTGGTGAGATCCCCAGTGCCTGTGGCACCGTCACCAGCTCAGAGGATTCTGCAGGGGACAGACATGAATCAGGCATGCTGGGGCTTCTAGAAACCACAGACCCTTAGGCTCTGTTCCTTACTTTCCCTCTCTAACCTAGGAGCGTCCATTACTGTCCCATCCTGTAATGTGGTTCCTGGCTGGAAGTTGCCCTCTGCCCTAGGGTGGTTTGCTGGAAAACTCAGCAAACCCAGGGTAGGGGGTCTTTGGTTCCAGCCCTGCCAGCTTGGCCACCAGTCTGCTGTGTGGCCTGGGATGGACTCTCATCCTGTCTAAACCTCAAACAGGGAGGGCAGGGACCTGGATTGAGAAGCCAGGGCC
>NW_012102031.1:12811375-12822128 GCF_000951045.1 Mandrillus leucophaeus
CCCCCCCGTCTCCTGTTGATTCATCTTTCAATCATCCCTTCCCTCTCTTCAGAACAGTCACTTGGGAAGTTACCCCATCCAGTGCATGGGTAGGGGGTGAGGGTTACAGCTCCACACAGTTGGGGTATGTGGGTCCCTGCCTGTTTAAGTCACTGCTTGCTCCTCCTCCCATCCTGGTAGGCTCAGAGGTGTCAACCTCCCAATCTCTGCCTGTTAGGATTCTTGCCTCTTACCTAGTTACTCTGCGTTAAACCTTTTCAAGACTGTACAGTGGTCACCAGCCTTAGGTTCTGCGGACATTCTGATTTCCCCCATGTCTTTTCTTCTAAGGGGCAGGTGTCCCCCTAATGCCTAATTTAGACACCCACGGGACTATAAGAAGATCCCTGCCGTTGCCCTTCTCCAATCCCATGGCTCCCTGTCACACAGTCTGGGGTCGCCGGACATTGTGAGGGGCCTCAGGGTTCTGTGGCAGCTTCCCCAGGGTTTCTGCCGCCACAGACTAGCGCCCCTGTGGGGCGTGGGGTCCCTTAGGAATCCGCGGGCGTCTTCCCGCAACAGTCTCAGAACTTTATCTCATGGCTTAGAGCTCTCGTATGGGTGGGGGCTCCTAGGTCTGGACGTTCCAGAACTCCTGGCTAGACATCCGGGTTCCACCCCCGAACACGTTGGGGCAGCATCAGGATCCCCCCCGCGGTCCGCACACCCACCTCTCAGTCCAGCCCACCCGTCCGGCGCAGGCTCGGCTTAGCTCTTTCGGGACCAGACAGATGGATTAGACACGCGCAGGCGGGAGGCGCCGCGACCCGGTGTCCCAGTCCCGCTCAGCAACCGTCCCCTGGATTCTGTGGAGAGCTGCCTGTCCAGCCGCGCCAGCCTCCCGGCTGGCCCCGCCCCGCCCCGACGCGCCAGCCAATTCTCGATCGGGTACCTCCCACTCTCGTGCGCCATTGGGAAAATTCAATTTGACGGCCACGCCCCTCGCAGGCCAGGGAGGTTGGAGATTGCAGTCTTGGGGTCGTCTGCCTCGGTGGCTTTAGCGAGTCGGGTGGGCATCGGCAGGGGGACGCAGGCTCTGCGCCAAGTCGGGGAGGGCGCCCCGAGCCGAGGTAAGTTTCCTGGGGTCGTAGGAGTCTCAGAGCCTTCAGGGCAGCCCCTCTCCGCCCTCCTCTTTGTTCCTGAGACCACGTCCCCTCCCTCGACTCCACCCCTTTCTCGCGTCAGTGTTTAAGCTTGGCCGCCGTCCCTAGGCTGCTTTCGGGACACCTGGTTTGAGCCACCTCAGAGCAGGGACTGAGTGACTGGCACCACCTTGACCCTTTGGAGTTGGAGTGCCGGTTGGAGTGCCGGGACCATCTCAGGTGGAGCAGGATCAATCACACAGCACACCTCCCCCAGCCCACACACCTTTGAACAGACATTGCCTTCTTGTAGTGTTCTTCTACCTTCCAAGCCCTGAGAGTCTGCCTTTAGGAGCGCTGGAGTCCTAAATAGGGAATATGGAGTCCAGGCTGTCATTCAGCAAATATGGGAAATTGAGGCCCAGAGAAAGCTGATATGTCCAAGACCAAACAAAGAATCAGCCAGGGGACCCAGGAGGTCAGACCCACAAGGGAAAGCTATTCCATCTTTAGTGCCACAGGCCCTAAAACCGCCCTCACATCTCCATGGAGACCAAAGTGGGTGGAGTTAGGAGGATGGGGTCTGGAGTCCTGTCAAATAAAAACAGTAACAAATCATTTATTTTGTACTTGCCATGTACCAGGCATAAAATGCCCATAACAAGAACATGAGACCATGACTACTGTCCCATTTTACAGATGAGGACAACAGCTGATAAGTAGTAAAGCTGTGATTCATACGCAGCACCTTCTGAGTCCAGACTCTGCTTTTAACCAGTATAATGTGGGATTCTGGGGAGGTAGTTTCAGCCTGTAGCCCCAGAAGAGCCCTGGTTCAGGTCCTCTGTGACACCCCCGGCCCCCATCTAAGGAAAGGCCCAGTCTCCACATTGAGAGTCTTTTCCATGTGTCATTTCATTTCATCCCCACACCCCTGAGAAGTGGTCCCATTTTACACATCAGAAAACCAAGGCACCGGCCGGGTGCGGTGGCTCACGCCTGTAATCCCAGCACTTTGGGATGCCAAGGCAGGTGGATCACCCAAGTCCAGCCTGGCCAACATGGCAAAACTCTGTCTCTACAAAAATACAAAAATTAGCTGGGCAGGTGGTGTGCAACTGTAATCCCAGCTACTTGGGAGGCTGAGGCAATAGAATCGCTTGAACCTGGAGGCAGAGGTTGCAGTGAGCTGAGACCGTGCCACTGCACCCCAGCCCAGGCGACAGAGCAATATTCCATCTCAAAAAAAAAAAAAAGAAAATCAAGGCACAGAAGAAAACGACTTGTCAAGGCTACACAGCAGGAGAGGCAAATAGAGCTCACTTTGGAGGACATGGTTCAAGGTCCTAGGCCTTCTCTACCTGAGTGAGATGCCATGTTATTATCCAGAACGAGGGTCAGGCGCCCTCTAAGGCCAATTCTGAATACTTTAAAATTCGCGCGTCCCTTGGGACCTCCCCTTCATGCAGGGCACACCTAGGCCACCTCTGATTTTCAGGGCCTACCTGAATGGCAGTCACCAGCTCCAATGAATGGCCTGGTTTGTGCTAACACCCTCCTTTCTCCCTGCCCTCCTGTAGGCTAGGAGGAATGGTACCGGTGAGTTCCTCCATGCTTAGATTTACTGTCTGGCACATGCCCTCACTAGCCTTTGGCCCTATGGAAGGGATGTGTGGCTCCTGCCCCCTCAAGTCCTTAGTGCCTGGGTCCACCTCCAGACATACCCGCCTGCCTCTTTGTCTTCCTCTCTGCAAGGGAGAGGGGGTGATCTATAGATCAAAGGGCAGTCTGGTACAGTGCTGGGGAAGTTTATGGCTACAGCTGAGGAAAGAGTAAACATCCTGTGATGAGGGCCCCAGCATTTGCTGAGCACCTGTTGCATGTCAGACGTGGGGCTCCCACTACTGCCAGGTGACCACTGTGTAGGATAGCTACATTCTGATTTGACAGAGGAAGCTGAAGCTCTGGGAGGTGAAGGCTAGTAAAGGCATTCAGACTAAAGTGGAATTCTGCCTGATGTTGAAGACTTTTCCCTCTACTTTGCTGCCACTAGGATGGGGGAAGCTCTGGAAGACTTCTTAGGGAAGTGGCGTATAAACTGTCACCCTTTTTTTTTTTTTGAGGTAGAGTCTTGCTCTGTCACCCAGGCTGGAGTGCTGGAGTGCGGTGGCACAATCTCGGCTCACTGCAAGTTCCGCTTCCCAGGTTCACGCCATTCTCCTGCCTCAGCATCCTGAGTAGCTGGGACTACAGGGGCCCACCACTTACGCCTGGCTAATTTTTTGTATTTTTTTAGTAGAGATGGGGTTTCACCGTATTAGCCAGGATGGTCTCGAACTCCTGACCTTGTGATCCGCCCGCCTCGGCCTCCCAGAGTGCTGGGATTACAGGCGCGAGCCACTGCGCTCAGCCAGCCCTTTTTTTTTTTTTTTTTTGGAGACAGGGTCTTGCTGTGACCCACAGGCTGGAGTGCAGTCGCATGATCACAGATCACTGTGGCCTTCGCAAGATCACAGCTCACTGTGGCCTCAAACTCCTGGCTCAAGCAGTCCTCCCATCTCAGCCTCCCAAGAGGCTAAGACTACAGGCACACACCACACGCCTAGCTAAGTTTTAAAATTCACCCCACATAGAAGAGGGAGAAAGGCATGAAAGAGCATTTGTGGCAGAGGAAGAGTGTGATCAAAGACCAGTAATCTGGGAAAAGGAGGAGGACAGGCTGTGGGTGGAGCAGGAAATGTGGGTGGTTCTCTCTGTGAAGGATTCTGAATGCCAGGTGAGCAGGGTGAATGTATCTTGTGGGCACCAGAGAGGCCTGGGCCTCAGCCTGCCCCCTGTAAAATGAAGTGATTGGACTGGCCTGCTTCAGGCCTTCCTAGGGCAAGGGGCTGTCACAGAAAGGGTCTACTCTAGGTTCTTCCAGGTTCAACCCTGGAAAGGCAGAATGGGAAGTGGCTGGAGCAGCTCAGAGGCTAGGGGTCATATTTTGCTCCAGAGCCCAAGTCTGAGAATGACTATTTTACGAAGCTGTCTGCGTTGCATCCCTACGTCACCCTGGCTAACCTTCCACCCAGTCAGGGTCCTGCAGAGAAAGCCCAGGCCTGGGGTCAGGAGGCAAGAAGGGTGATGGGTGTCTTACCCCTGGCTCCACCCTAGGTAAGGCTTGGCCCTCTTGGAGCCTCAACTTGCTCATTTGCACAATGGAGGAGCTGTGCCTTGGGTTCTCTAAGCCTCCTCTCCCCAGGACAGCACTGTCATTCTGGAGATGCGAACAGCATGAGCAAGGGAACGGAAGTAGGATTGAGGACCTTGTTGGGCAACAGACAGGCAGGTGAGGCTGAAGCATGGAGTCGCTAGAGATGAATGATTCTTGTTGGGGTTGACTGGATCCAAGGGCTATGACCTTCCTCCTTATGTGCAGAACTGGATGCGCCCTAGGTCATGGCCAGCAGCCCTCGGAGTGGGACTGAGGACCTGTTGGGAAACCAGTTTGGCAAGGCCATCATCTCCATGATGTCATCCAGCTGCTGTGTTCTCTGGGCAACAGTGCCAGGCAAACTTCTGGCCCAGGAGAAGGAGAAGGGGCCTCAGATGCCCACTGGGCAGCAATGAATTCCAGGAGACCCAGCCTTACAGACAAAGGAGAGGCAAAGGGCTGCGACAGGAAGGAGAGAGTTCTGGATGTGCCAGCCTGGACCTCTTTAGACTTCTGGGAGTCCCTGATGCCTGGGCGCAGGGAGTGGAGGGTCTAGGCTCATGGTGGGGTATTATGTAATTGCCACCTGATGGGTTGGACACTGGCTCCTGATCATGTTTATAATGCATGTGTGGCAATTTTGTTACCACTATGACCTTCATAGCTTGAGTCCTGTGAGGTAGTACCACTATTACACAGATAAGGAGACAGGTTCAGAACCCTCGTTCTTTTGGTTTTTGTTTGTTTGTTTTGAGACAGAGTCTCACTCTGTCACCCAGGCTGGAGTGGAGTGGCGCAACCATGGCTCACTGCAGCCTTGACCTCCCAGGCTCACAGTGGGACTACGGACACGTGCCACCATGCCCGGCTAATTTTTTTATTTTTTGTAGAGACAGGGGTCTCCCTATGTTGCCAGGGCTAGTCTCAAACTCCTGGGTTCAAGCAATCTGCGTGCCTTCACCCCCTAAAGTGCTAGGATTACAGGTGTGAGCCACTGCGCCTAGCCAGAACATTTGTTCTTAATCACCATATTCTATCATCCACCATTTGGAAGCTCCGCTCAAATGAAGCCTGAGCACTAGGGAGACCTGGGTCTCAGTCTGCCCATCTTTAAAATGAGGGGGTTTGACTGGCCTTCTTCAGGCCCTCCTAGGGCAAGAGACTTAATAAGAAGGGTCTAGATTCTTCCAGGTTCAGCCCTGGACTGGCAGAGTAGGGAGTATCTGGAGCAGCTCAGGGGCCGAGGGTATTTTGGTTCCAGAGCCCAGTCCGAGAATGAATATTTCGCCAACCTGTCAGTGTGGGATCCCAGCAAACCCTTCTCTCTACTTGTGAATGTAGCACCTGAATCTTGGTATCACAAAGTCCTATTATGGTTCACATTACTTGGTATCACATTACCTATTATGGTTCAAATAGGTAACTGAGTCCCAGAGAGGACAAGGGACAGGTTTCAGGTAGCGTAGCAAATCAGGAGCAGAGCCATTCTGCACCCCAGATTCTCAACCTCCCAAAACTTTGTTTCCTCCTCAGGGCCTGGCACACTCAAACATGAAACAACCGACACATATTGAGTGCCTACTCCATACCATGCACTTGTTTAACCATCACCACAGCCCTGTAAAGCAGATGCTAATGTTCTGTCCCTTTTATGGGCAAAGAAACTGAGGCTCAGAGAGGGGAAGTCATTTGTCCAAGTTGACACTGCATGTTACTGGTAGGGAAGGGATTCAAACCCAGGTGTATAGGCTCTTCCCCTTCAGAAGATCCAGTAAATCTCATTGGAGGCATGAAGACCTGTAGACAGCGGGGTGGATGGCTCCTTTGCCGGTTCTGAAGGTACGCAGTTCTGAAGGCGCGCAGTGTCGAATTCAGTTTCCACGCAGGCCTGGCCTCTCTGGGGCAGGCAGAAAAGTGCTGAGGCTGCAGAAGGTCTCTGAATCTTCCCAGAGGAGGCGGCCACAGTGGGAGGGAGTGCTCTGCACCAACCTCAGAGCCAAGTGTAGACGTGGCGGGCTGAACCAGCTGCAAGCAAGGGAAGGCAGGCAGGGTGGGGCCCAAACCCAAACCCAGCCTCCAAGCCGTGTTCCCAGCCTTCCGCCAGCCAGGCCCTGCCCTGCCCGCCCTTCTCACTCCCCATCTGGATTTGAGATGAGGACACCGGACCTAATAATAGCCAAATGGCAGAGGAGGCAGTGCCTAGAGCCACTGCCAGTTGGGGCCTGGGGTCCCCCATGGTCTCATGTTGGCCTCCAACAGGGTTCAGAACTTTAAAAGTACTGCACTCTAGCCTGGGCGACAGAGCGAGGCCTTGTCTCAAAAACAAAAACAAAAACAAAAACAAAACAAAACAAAAACCCTTTAAAAGTAATGGCAACTGCTTATGAAGTTTGTAATATGTGCTGGGCACTGCGCTAAAGCTTAGCCCACAGTAACTCACTTATTCCTCACACCACCCCCATGGGCTCAGACTATTTTTTCTTTCTTTTTTTTTTTTTTAGACAGAGTCTTGCTCTGTCACTCAGGCTAGAGCAGTGGCACAATCTCGGCTCACTGCAACCCCTGCCTCCTGGCTTCAAGTGATTCTCCTGCCTCAGCCTCCCAAGTAGCTGGGATTTCAGTGGCCCATCACCACGCCTGGCTAATTTTTGTATTTTTAGTACAGACAGGGTTTTGCCATGTTGGCCAGGCTGGCCTCGAACTGCTGAACTCAGGTGATCCACCCGCTTCGGCCTCCCAAAGTGCTGGGATTACAGGCATGAGCCACCACGCCCGGCCAAGCTAAGACTATTCTTAGCCCTTTTGATGGATGGAACACTGCACCTGATGGTAACAGGAACTTGGCAGCCTTCAGTTGCTGAGCGTGCACACTGTCCCCCCTTGGCACTCTGCTAAGCACTTTCTTTGTATCTTCCCATTGATTCCCCATAGCTTTATGAGACAGATGTTAATTTCTTGAGACGAAGAAAAACATGAGGCCCAGAGAGGAATGTGACTTGCCCAAGGTCATACGGCTATAATGGACAGAGTCGAGACTCAAACTTAGGACTTTCTAACTTTAGAGAGGCTAAGACCTTAGCTTCTGGAAACAGACAAACTTGAGTATGGTGGGGACATCACTGCTCCTTAGCTATGCAGCCTTGGCAAGTCACATCACCTGCCTGAGCCTCTGTTTTCTCCTCTGTAAATTGGGGGTTTGGTTGAGATAATACTAAGGCTCCCTGGCAGCTATTAAGCCCACCTTGGGTGTAATAAAATAGGTAATTTACAGCACACATTTCCACGGTGCATTCCCTCAGTCAGTTCTCACAATAGCCCCCAACATGAGGACTCCCCTCTTCTAGCACCTGTGTTTTTTGTTGTTGTTGTTGTTTTGTTTTTTTGAGACAGTTTCACTTTTGTCGCCCAGGCTGGAGTGCAATGGTACAATCTCGGCTCACTGCAACCTCTGCTTCCTGGGTTCAAGTGATTCTCCTGCCTCAGCCTCCTGAGTAGTGAGTAGCCGGTATTACTGGCATGCGCCACCACGCCTGGCTAAGTTTTAAGTTTTATATTTTTAGTAGAGACGGGATTTCACCATGTTGGCCAGGCTAGTCTTGAACTCCTGACCTCAGGTGATCCGCCCGCCTTGGCCTCTCAAAGTGCTGGGATTACAGGTGTGAGCCATCATGCCCGGCCCCAGCACCTGTTTTATAGAAGGGAAATGTGAGTCTCAAAGAGGGGAAGGCACTTGCCCAAAATCAATAGCAAGTGAGTCAGGACTTAAGCCCAGTGCTGTGATTCTAGAGGCTGAGCTCTTTATTATTTTTTAAGACAGGATATCTCTGTCACCCAAGCTGGAGTGCAGTGGTGTGATCATGGCTCACTACAGCCTTGACCTCTCTGGGCTCAGGTGATCCTCTCACCTCAGCCTCCCAAGTAGCTGGAACTACAGGCACTCACCACCATACCCGACTAATTTTTATAGAGATGGAGTTTCCCCATGTTTTCCAGGCTGGTCTTGAACTCCTAGTTTCAAGTAATCTGTCCACCTCAGCCTCCCAAAGTGCTGGGATTACACAGGTGTGAGCCACTGTGCCCAGCCAGACATGTGACTATTTTTGGCCAACAGACTATATGGAAGTGGCATTGCCAGTTCCAAGCCTGGGCGTTGAGAGATTGGGCCTTCAGAGATTCCACTCATTCTCTTGGAACTCTCGCAGCTGTTATGTGAACAAGCCTGGGCTATCCTGCCTAAGAGACCACTGGAATAGGGACTAGTCGTCCTAGCTGAGGCTGTCCTAGTCAGTCACCAGCTAATCCAATAGCTGACCACAGATACATGAGTAAGCCCAACTGAGACCAGAAAAATCTTTAGCTGAGCCCAGGCTAAAGTGCCAATCCATGAAATCTCGAGCTAAAAAAATGGTTGCTGTTTTAAGGCACTAAGTTTTGAGGTGGTTTGTTATGTAGCATTGTTGTGGCAATTGATAACTGATACACAATTTTATTCAGTGTAATTAATGCTGACTGCTGTAACAAACCAAATATCTCAGTGTTTATTTCAGAGTTTATTTCTCATTAATCAGAGTTTATTTCTCACTCCTGCAAAGTCTGATATAGGTAGGGGCTCTCCCAGGGAGCTCTTTTCCAAACAGTGACCTTGCCCCCCAATCCTGCCTCCACCCCAGGCTCTCCCCAGAATCTGTTCCTGAATCCTCTGCATGTGGAAAGGGAATCAGAAAATCAAAGGAGGCGCATCCACACTTCACTGCCTTTGCACAGGGGTCACATGTAATTTCATTGGCCTTTATGTAGTCACATGACTCTACTAACTGCAGGAAAAATGAGAACATGACCTTCCTGTGTGTCCAGGAAAAGGAAACAGGTTACAGAACACAAAGCATTGCTTCTGTTACATTCCTCCTGTTGTGAGGCTGGCGTGCATGCGTGTGTGTGTGTGTGTGTCTGTAGGTGTGGTGGGAGTTGGAGGGGTGTGTGTGTTAAGCAGAGTATTAACATCTATAAAGAATCAACAGTGGTGCATGCCTGTAATCCCACTACTCTGGGAAGCTGAGGCAGGAGGATCACTTGAGCTCAGGAGGTTGAGTGTGCACTGAACCGAGATCATGCCATTGCACTCCAGCCTGGTGACAGAGCAAGACCCTGTTTCAAAAAAAAAAAAAGAAAAAAGAAAAAAGAAAAAAGAGAGAGAGAGAATCAACTTCAGCACTAAAATCAGCACTTACCATGTGTTAGCTTAAATAAGGGGCAAGTTATAGGTAAAGAATGTGAGGCTCAGCTTAACTGGGCCTGGTGCTGCACGCCTGTAGTCCCAGCTATTTGGGAGGCTGAATTGGGAGGATCACTTGAGCCTAGGAGGTTGAGGCTGCAGTAAGCAGAGATTACCCACTGCATTCCAGCCTGGGCGACAGAATAAGACCTTCTCTTAAAAATAGAAAAAGAGGCTGAGTACAGTGACTCATGCCCGTAATCCCAGCACTTTGGGGGGCTGAGGTGGGCAGATCACCAGAGGTCAGGAGTTCGAGACTAGCCTGGCCAAGAAGGTGAAACCCTGTCTCTACTAAAAATACAAAAATTAGCCAGGCCTAGTGGTGGGCACCTGTAATCTCAGCTATTTGGGAGGCTGAGGCAGGAAAATCGTTTGAACCCAGGAGGCGGAGGTTGCAGTGAGCTGAGATCATGCCATTGCACTCCAGCCTGGGCGACAAGAGGGAAACTCTGTCTCAAAAAGAAAAAGAAAACGAAAAAGAAAAAAAGAATCTGAGGCTCAGAAAGGTTGAGGAACTTGCCCAAAATCATACAGCAAGCCAATTGAGTAGCTATTTTGGGGTAGTGAAGGGCTCAGGGAGATCTGGAGTTGGACGGATCTAGGTGCAAATCCCAACTCTGTCAATTCTTTACTGTGTCACATTTGGCAAGTTACTCAATTTCTCTAGGCCTCAGTTTCCTCATCCACAAAATGGGGAGAATAATACTTCCAACTTTATAAGGTTGGGAATGATCATTCAGGGAGCTTGCATGGGAGGGGGATCCTGGTACATGGGACTTACATAATGAATGTCAGCCACATAGGCAGAAATGATGCTATGGCTGATCTTACCCTGCCAGGGTCCATGAGTTTGGCCAAGGGGATTTATTATGTTTTGGACAAATCCTATCCCTTCCCTCTATCTCTTGTGGTATAAATGGTTTTGCTTACTTCATTAAGAGATGGAAATATGGCTAAGTGTGGTGGCTCACGCCTGTAATCCCAGCACTTTGCAGGGCTGAGGTGGGAGGATTGCTTGAGTCCAGGAGTTCGAGACCAGCCTGGGCAACATGGCAAAACCCCATCTCTACAAAAACTACAAAAATGAGCTGGGTGTGGTGGCACACACCTATAGTCCCAGCCACTTGGGAGTCTGAGGTGGGAGAATTCCTTGAGTCTGGAAGG
>NW_012102031.1:12822918-12827407 GCF_000951045.1 Mandrillus leucophaeus
TTGAGACAGAGTCTCACTCTGTCGCCCAGGCTGGAGTGCAATGGCATGATCTCGGCTCACTGCAACCTCCGCTTCCCAGGTTCAAGCAATCCTCCTGCCTCAGCCTCCCGAGTAGCTGGGATTACAGGCACCCACCACCGGTTAATTTTTGTATTTTTAGTAGAGATGGGGTTTCATGATGTTGGCCAGGCTGGTCTTGAACCCCTGACCTCAAGTGATCTGCCCACCCGGGCCTCCCAAAGTGCTGGGATTACAGGCGTGAGCCACCGTGCCCGGCTGGCTTAAATAGTTTTTAAAGTTTTGTTTTGAATAGGTAATTCTGGAAGGACAGAGGAGTTATCTCTCAGGAGATAATTATGCTCAGGTCTGGAAGATAAGAAGAAATTGTGAAGGAATTGTTGAACAAAAAACTAAGTTGGTCTCGACATGGGAGTGGGGGTGTTCCAGGCAAGGGGAACAGACTATGCAAATGTCCCAAAGCAGGAACAATCTCCAGAAACTGATGGAAGACCAATGTGACTGAAGTATGAAGGGTAAGGGAGAAGTGCGGTTTGGATGAGGAAAGCGGAAAAGGGGCCAGACTGAAGGGTGGGTCCCTGTGGGTCCCTTCCTAATTTGTGGGGCTTGGTGCAAAATGGAAAAAAAGAGTCCCTTGTTCAAAAATTATTAAGTATTTCAAGATAGTGACAGCAGAGCATTACACTGACCCTTCATTACACAAAGCTGGCCCTGCCCATGGACCATAGTAAGAAAAAAAGGCTTTGATGTGAGGGCTGCAGGGAGCCATGGAAGGTTTTGGGCTAGAGGTGATCAGATCTGATTTGCCTAAGCCTTAGTTGCTGTCCTCACTACCCCACACCAGGATGATGCGTGTCTCTGCACAGGTGGCCTGTTTCACTTTCCTATTGAACATGCTCAAGAAGCTGGGGTGGGTTCCTACTTCCTATCAGACTCAGCCCAGATTCCCTATCCAGACACCCAGAGGCCCTTCAAAATCTTCCCTTACTGGATTTAGTTAATCTAATGTCAACAAAGGCTGTGTGCTGAATCCCAGAGAGCTGATGAATCAATCCAAGTTCACACAGCAATTATAGGAGAGCAAGTCAGGGCTGGAACCCAGGTTTCCTGGGGTCCGCCCACCCAGCCCTGGGCAAGGGTGCAGTCCTATGAAGTGTTTTGTATCCTCCATCCTAGCACAGAGCCATGCACACAGTAGGTGCTCAATCTTTGCCTGTGGCAGTGAGTTCGTTCCTCTTAGGGCACATCTCTGCCAGGGCATGGGTGTCCCAGAATCCAGGATGCAGTTAGCATCCTTCCTGACTCCTTCTCTCCCTTGTCCCTACCTCCAGGCGTTCACCAAGCCCCACCGCACCCAGGCCGGCTGGCCAGGTCCTGCCCATAGACATGTTGTTTGGCCTGTATAGTGTTTTAAAGCTTTGCGAATTCATCGTTCTAACATTTTTAAAAATCTGGAAACTTCACATGGCAATCCGCGTCTTGTGTCTCTTTGCAAAGTCTCAAGCCTGGGTTTGGGTTCCTTTGGGACGGCAGTTTTCTCCAACCTCTGAGCTTGGGGTGGGTAGGGTGGGGAGCGGTTCCGCTCTAGTGCCCAGCAGGGCGGCTGAATTTGGGACTTTGAAGCGGGAGCGCCCTAATTACCACCAAGGACCAATAAGGATCCTGGAAGCTGATTCAATCCGATGTATAATAACCCCTCCTTCCGCGGCAGGGCCAGGTGGGGCCAAACCCCACCTCCAGTCTCTAACAACAGGGAGGAGGAGGGGTGTTTTGCCCTAAACCTTACAACTAGCCCCAACCTGATGGCTGACTTCTGAATCCCTTAGGGCTTCATAGATGAAATGAATGCCCCTCAGAGAGGCCATGCTGCTTCCTCTCACCTGGCCTCTGCCTTTGCTGTCTTCTCCCCCTGGACTGTGCTCTTCCACCTCCTCTTCACTCTGGCTGGCTCTGCATTACCATTCAGATCTTAACTCACATGTCACCTCCTTAGAAAGGCCTTCCCAGAGCACGTATCTGAAGCTCCCCAAAATCACTCTGTACTGTAATTACTCCCCCGTCCCAGCACTGACGATCGGAAATGATTTATTTTTTGCTGTTTGTCTCCTGCTAGACTGTGAGCTCTGAGAAGCCAGGGACTTGGGTTTGTCTCGCTCAACACGGTCCCCAGGACCTAGAAAGGATCTGGCGTCAACGAAGGGGCTTAACACACATGTGTGGAACAAATGAACCACTGGATTCACAAAACACCTTTCCCTGAAGGATGCATGTGACCCCTGGGTCAGCCAGCCAGCGTGGGTGGGAGCCAGTAAGGAGGCAGCCAATTTGCAATTAGGGAGCAATTAATAACTACCTAATTGGTACAAAAGACAGCTGAGGGGCTGGGAGGAGAACAAGGGAATGAAGCTCAGAAAGGAGCTTCAGGTCTTTCTTGGAAAATATTGAGAGCGGGCAATGAGGAATCCCTGGGGTAACATTTGAAAACCTTTTCTGTTATTGGAGGAGATTTAAATGATCAGAAGCCCCCCTAAAAGGGCTTGGTCCCTTTAAAACTTTTTTTTTTTTTTTGAGATGGAGTTTCACTCTTGTCACCCAGGCTGGAGTGCAATGGCGCAGTCTTGCCTCTGTCTCTTATACACATCTAGATGTGTATAAGAGACAGCACCTGTAGTCCCAGCTACTCAGGAAACTGAGCTGGGACAATCACTTGAACCTAAGAGGTTGATGCTGCAGTGAGCTGTGATTGTGCCACTGCACTCCAGCCTGGTCAACAGAGGGAGACCCTGTCTCAAAAAATAAAATAAAATAAAATAAAATAGCTACTGGATTAATTAGGAGATTTGATATGGCATAAGTCATCCTTTCATGTTTTGAAGTTACTTTAAAGTGTGTCCACTCAGTAAGACACAAGTATCCATTTGGGCTTCTGCAATATTCTATGGGGTTTGGCCGGGCATGGTGGCTCACGCCTGTAATCCCAGCACTTTGGGAGGACAAGGAGGGCTGATCACTTGAAGCCAGGAGTTCAACACCAGCATGGTGAAAACCCCATCTCTACTAAAAATACAAAAATTAGCCAGGCGTGGAGGTGCATCATTGTCATCCCAGCTACTTGGGAGGCACGAGAATCGCTTGAACCTGGGAGATAGAGGTTGTGTGAGCCAAGACTCTGCAACTGTACTCCAGCCTGGGCAACAGAGCGGGACTCTGTCTCAAAAAAATAAAATAAAATAAAATATTCTATGGGGTTCAAGAGTTTCCTTTTTAGGACCAAAGCATTATTATTGGAGGAAGGCAATCCCTACTTCTCCCACTATTTCTGCCATGGGAGGAAGGTTCTCCTACCCACCACCCACAGGCCCAGGCACCTGGAGGCAACTCCAAAAACAGCAGGAGACTACTGAAGGAAATTGTCCATCTCTACGAGGCTCTCCTTGTGTCTCCAAAATGTATTAAATGACATCACAAGTAAGGCTTGGCAAGTAGGATAAGGGAGTTAGGCTAGGGCGGACAGACAGAAGTCTGCAGGCATGAACATAGGCAGGAAGGAAATGGAAAATGCAAACAGGAGAGGTGAGGCCAGAGCTGAGCGCTGCAGAAGGAGAATGAACAATGCTAGTTTGTATTACAGAACACTTTCACAAGTACAGTCTGCCTTAATCCTCAGCAGTTCTTAATGGTAAGATACAATGATATCCATTTTATAGATAAGGATCCTAAAGCCCAGCAAGGTCATGGAGCTACACGTAACTGAGCCACACATCTTAGATCAGTGCTTTTTCTGCTTGGCACACCCCACAGGGATTGGCACATCATGGGTAAAGAGTTGACATTTATTGAGGAAAAGTAGAAAGTATGCATTTGACAGCACTTAAAGAAAAAAAATGTAGGCCAGGTGCGGTGGCTCACGTCTGTAATCCCAGCACTTTGGGAGGCCGAGGCAGGCAAATCACCTGAGGTCAGAAGTTTGAGACCAGCCTGGCTAACATGGTGAAACCACGTCTCTACTAATAAATACAAAAATTAGCCAGGCGTGGTGGCGGGCACTGTAATCCCAGCCACTCAGAAGGCTGAGGCAGGAGAATCGCTTGAACCCAAGAGGCAGAGGTTGCAGTGAGCCGAAATGGCGCCACTGCATTTCACCCTGGGTAACAAAGCGAGACTCCATTTCAAAAAAACAAACATACTGTAAATGTTAAGAAATTTACATTTTTGCATGGTCTTAATATCTCCCCACAAGATACTTACTAATTACAAAAGGACACTTTACAAAAGAAAAACCCAGCAGATAACCTCTTTAACCACATGATCAGTGTTAACATGCCCAGTAATAAGTCATATCAACAGAAAGTAGCCCCTGATATGATGCACTAAGAAGGACATACACATTACTCCTGTGATATTCTTGCCAAAAGTGCATAAGGTCAATCTAATCGCCAAAAAAAAAAAAAAAAAAAAAATCATACATTCA
>NW_012102031.1:12827457-12829611 GCF_000951045.1 Mandrillus leucophaeus
ACGTCTGTAATCCCAGCACTTTGGGAGGCCGAGGCAGGCAAATCACCTGAGGTCAGAAGTTTGAGACCAGCCTGGCTAACATGGTGAAACCACGTCTCTACTAATAAATACAAAAATTAGCCAGGCGTGGTGGCGGGCACTGTAATCCCAGCCACTCAGAAGGCTGAGGCAGGAGAATCGCTTGAACCCAAGAGGCAGAGGTTGCAGTGAGCCGAAATGGCGCCACTGCATTTCACCCTGGGTAACAAAGCGAGACTCCATTTCAAAAAAACAAACATACTGTAAATGTTAAGAAATTTACATTTTTGCATGGTCTTAATATCTCCCCACAAGATACTTACTAATTACAAAAGGACACTTTACAAAAGAAAAACCCAGCAGATAACCTCTTTAACCACATGATCAGTGTTAACATGCCCAGTAATAAGTCATATCAACAGAAAGTAGCCCCTGATATGATGCACTAAGAAGGACATACACATTACTCCTGTGATATTCTTGCCAAAAGTGCATAAGGTCAATCTAATCGCCAAAAAAAAAAAAAAAAAAAAAAAGTCATACATTCAAATTGTGGGATATTCTATAAAATGACTGAACAGCATGTGTCAGGGTCATATGAGAAAAAAAGCGAGAGACTGAGGAGCTGTCACAGATTAGGGAAGACTAAGAAGACATTACAACTAAGTGCAATGTAGGACCTTGGATTAGATCAAAAGGAAAACAGCTAAAATTCAAATAAGGTCTGTAGGTTACTGTACCAGTGTTAACTTCCTGGTTCTGATAATTGTACTAAGGTAAGGTAAAATGTTCCTGTCAGAGAAAGCTAGGTGAAGGTATAGGCAATGAAGAGTTTAGGATAACTCTGAACTATTTTTGCAACATTTCTGTAGGTCTAAAATTATTTCAAAATAAAACACCAAAATAACTATAAAATATAATTTATATATGAATTATACCTAAATTTTGAAAACTATAGCTGGGTGTGGTGGTGCACGCCTGTAGTCCCAGCTACTCGGGAGGCTGGGGCTGGAGGGCCGCTTGAGTCCAGGAGTTCAAGGCTGCAATGAGCTATGATTGCACTGCACTTCAGTCTGGGAGGGAGAGCAAGACATCATCTGTAAAAATAAAAAAATAAAAAACCTATAAAATCTTGACAAAATGAGGCATTAATATTTAATTCTTTCGGATGCTGTCTTCTCCACTACCAGTGCTCATCTTTCTCTTCAAATTTGAGACGGTATTTAGAAGTTCTGTATGTTCCAGATGATTCTGGGCTTCAAGGCCCAGCTCGAATGCTACCTCTTTCAAGAAGCTCTAACTGACCACCACAGCTGCACCGCTAGAAATTTTGTCTTCATCCCCTAAATGCCCATGACATTTTTTGTGCACATCTATTACGGCATTTATCATCTCCATAGTGGACATCTATGGTGTTCTCTTCCCAGTTCACCTGCCCAGTTCTGCTTCTTCCTCTTCTGACTCCAACCATGCAGTTCTCATGGGAGCTGCCATGTTGTTACGGACCCCACAGCTGATTGGTCCAGAAGTAGACATCTGACCCAGCTGGACCAATCAGACACCTTTCCTGTTTTTGTGGCAGTTGCTTTCTTTTTTCTTTCTCACTGAAACTGAGTTAAGTTTAGCCTAAAGCCTCCTTCTTACCTGTTGTATATTAATTTGGGTCTAAAGGTTTCTCCATACATTGTGAACTGTAATCTAACTAGGTATGTAAACAGACCGTAAACTACTCTTGTAACAAGTGGCTAGGTCTCATCCAATCACAGCTGTTGAGTTTCAGCCAATCGCAGGCCGACCACAGTTCAAACAGTATACGAATAATGCCAACCGTAACCAGTCTAGCTGTTTCTGTACCTCACTTCTGTTTTCTGTATGTAACTTTCCTTTTTCTGTCCATAAATGTAATCTGACCCTGTGGCAGCCTCTGAGTTGCTGTGAAGCTATTCTGGTTCTGCAAGGCGCCGGATTTGTGAATTGCTCTTTCTGCGGTTACACTTTGTTAAATTTAATTTGCCTAAAGTGTCCCCTCCGCGCCCCCCAATTAGAGGTAGAGACTTGCTATGTTGCCCAGACTGGACTGAAACTCCTGGGCTCAAGCGATCCTCCCACCTCAGCCTCCCGAGTAGCTGGGACTAC
>NW_012102031.1:12829966-12833188 GCF_000951045.1 Mandrillus leucophaeus
GGGTTGCCAAATGCACATCTTAGATACAGTTCTCACTGGTCCAAGGCTAATGAGAAAACTAGGACAACATAGTGAGTCACTTACACAGGTAATTTTTAAAATTGCCAAATTCTGGGATTAGTCCTTGTTACTGGATTTTATGAGATGATGGTAACAGCAGAAAGTAGCAATTTATTTTTCCTTTTAATATTCTTGGACAAATAACAAGACGTTGGCGATTGTGTACCCCAATTTAGGAAAAAACTTTACTGGGACATGAAATCCTAGTGAAGTGCTGGCCAGGTAATGATTCCTCTGGGTCGGGGGCCCCCTCTTGGCTCTCAGCAGAGAGCCTTGTAAATGAGTGAGATGAGCTAATGGCTGTAGAGAGCTGTTCTGGTCTCCTGCGTCTCGTAGGAATACGATCTGATTTAGAACAGTTACAGCTTATTCAGTCCCCCAATTCTTTTACGATTTTTAAAGGAGGCTTATTTTTTACTTTAATTTTTATCTTTTTACTTATTTGCAAAATACCCTACTGGTCCTGCAGGGCCCTTCCTTTCAAATTGATCTCACATTTATTTTCTCTTTAATCTGAATCTCCTGTGTAGGTGTGGGAGTTGAGATGAAGTCTCCCATCTGGAAAGGTCGAGGGTCAGCTCGTTGTGGTGGGGAAAGAGCACTGGAGTGGGAGTCAGACAGCACTGTTGTCCACCTATGTCTTCTCCTCTTGCTGTTTGCAAGGCCTCAAGCAACTTGCTTCATTTCTCTGAGCCTCAATTTCCCCATCTGTGACATGGGGATGATATCTAGCCTACCTTTTGCACAGGGCTATTGCAAAGAGTTGAATAAGGCTTTCGTGGCAATTTGGAACTGAAGGAGGCGGCAAGGAGGGGACAGCCGCCCAGTGTTGTGTTATAGAAGCTGCTAGGGGCCGGGTGTGGTGACTCATCCCTGTAATCCCAGCACTTTGGGAAGCTGAGGTGGGTGGATCACTTGAGGTCAGGAGTTCCAGACCAGCCTGGCCAACATGGTGAAACCCCATTTCTACTAAAAATACAAAAATTAGCCCAGTGTGGTTGTGTGTGCCCGTAATTCCAGCTACTCAGGAGGCTGAGGCAGAAGAATTGCTTGAACCTGGGAGGTGGAGGTTGCAGTGAGCCAAGATCGCACCACTGTACCCCAGCCTGAGCGGCACAGCAAGACTCCATCACAAAAAAAAAAAAAGAAGCTGATAGGGTATATTTGAGGGGGAAAAGATTCAGTAAAAGAAATGGAAATGTAGATAAGTGTGAGGAAGTTGTAAGCACTTCTTAGCTCTGTCTTTTCTTTTTGAGACGGAGTTTCACTCTTGTTGCCCAGGGTAAAGTGCAATGGCGTGATCTTGACTCACGGCAACCTCCACCTCCCGGGTTCAAGCAATTCTCCTGCCTCAGCCTCCCGAGTAGCTGGGATTACAGGCATGCGCCACCATGCCCAGCTAATTTTGTATTTTTAGTAGAGACAGGGTTTCTCCATGTTGGTCAGGCTGGTCTCGAACTCCTGACCTCGTGTTCTGCCTGCCTCAGCCTCCCAAAGTGCTGGGATTACAGGTGTGAGCCACTGCGCCCGGCCTCTAGCTCTGTCTCTTACTTGAATGTGATCTCACCCTCTGTGCCTCAGCTTCCTAATTTGGAAATCCAAGTCTCAGAGTCAGGAAGTAACTTTTTGGATACCTTACACTGAGCACTGAAGGTTGCATAAGAGTTGGTTACAGGCCGGGCGCAGGGCCTTGGCCTCCTGAAGTGCTGGGATTACAGGCGTGAGCCCACTGCGCCCAGCCTATTTACTTTTAGAGGCGGAGTCTCACTATGTTGTCCAGGGTGGAATGCAGTGGCTATTCACAATCACAATCCCACCACTGATAGCACAGTTTTGACCTGCTCCATTTCCATCCTGGGCCTGTTCAACCCTCCTTAGACAACCCTGCTTACAGGAGATCACCATACTGAAGCTGAACTTAGCATAGACTCTCGATCAATATAGCACACTACAGCCTAGAACTCTTGGGCTCAAGAATCCCTAGGCTTATCCTCCTGCCTCAGCCTTCCGAGGACCAGGGACCACAGGGACACACCACTGTTCCTGGCATCATATCTTCTTGACACTAAGAGACCAGGCTCTGAACCACTGTGTTCAAGTTACCCCATTGTGGGGCCTCTGTTCCTGCCCTAGGGGCCTCCCTGACTCAGCAACTGTGGGTGGCCTTGCTTCTGTGCCTGGACAGCAGAGGAGGTGAGAAGCCTTCCAGTTCCTTGAAAACCAAATATGGCCAGACCAGGCCCTCTGAGGCCCGACCCTCAGGCTTGGCCTGCTCCTGCCTGCTCATCTGGGCTGTGGGGCGCTACTCCCTACTCAACCTCCTGGCTCTGCTCCAGGGGACTCTGGCAGATCTTGTTGGGAAAAGTAGTAAAAGAGAACATAAAATGAGTGTCTCTCATCCATGCTGCAATAATTCCTAGGGACCTTTTTTTTTTTTGCGTGCATTTAGCTGTAAAATTCATAACAGAGGATGATTTCAATCCATCGACCTCTGGGTTATGGGCCCAGCATGCTTCCGCTGCACCACTCTGCTGACTAGTACTGCAATAATTCCTAATTCTAAGACTTTACTCATGTAATTTGGTCCACGGAGTACTTCTCTAATCAATGCTTAATGTGTCTTTGGTGGCCAGTGTGAGGTATCAGGAGTTACTTTATAACTGTGAGACCTGCAGTAAGTCACTCATCTCATCCATCCATCCATCCATCCACCCACCCATTGGGCACCTATCTGTGCCAAGCACATTACATACAGACTCTTCTTCCAGACTGGAAACTCCATGAGAATTGCAGACCAGATGTCAAAAGATAATTATTCAGGGCAGGCATGGTGGCTCATGCCTGTAATCCCAGCATTTTGCGAGGCTGAAGTGGATGCATCACATGAGGTCAGGAGTTTGAGACCAGTCTGGCCAATGTGGTGAAACTCTGTCTCTACTAACAATACAAAAATTAGCCAGGCGTGGTGGCGTGCACCTGTAATCCCAGCCACTTTGGAGGCTGAGGCAGAAGAATCACTTGAATCCAGGAGGTAGAGGTTGCAGTGAGCCAAGATCGTGCCAGTGCACTCCAGCCTAGGCAACAGAGTTAGACTCTATCTTAAAAAAAAGAAACAAAAAGATAATTATTCAATCAATATCAATGGGTGGTATAGTCTCAATG
>NW_012102031.1:12833238-12837437 GCF_000951045.1 Mandrillus leucophaeus
CTGGGTTATGGGCCCAGCATGCTTCCGCTGCACCACTCTGCTGACTAGTACTGCAATAATTCCTAATTCTAAGACTTTACTCATGTAATTTGGTCCACGGAGTACTTCTCTAATCAATGCTTAATGTGTCTTTGGTGGCCAGTGTGAGGTATCAGGAGGAGTTACTTCATAACTGTGAGACCTGCAGTAAGTCACTCATCTCATCCATCCATCCATCCACCCACCCACCCATTGGGCACCTATCTGTGCCAAGCACATTACATACAGACTCTTCTTCCAGACTGGAAACTCCATGAGAATTGCAGACCAGATGTCAAAAGATAATTATTCAGGGCAGGCATGGTGGCTCATGCCTGTAATCCCAGCATTTTGCGAGGCTGAAGTGGATGCATCACATGAGGTCAGGAGTTTGAGACCAGTCTGGCCAATGTGGTGAAACTCTGTCTCTACTAACAATACAAAAATTAGCCAGGCGTGGTGGCGTACACCTGTAATCCCAGCCACTTTGGAGGCTGAGGCAGAAGAATCACTTGAATCCAGGAGGTAGAGGTTGCAGTGAGCCAAGATCGTGCCAGTGCACTCCAGCCTAGGCAACAGAGTTAGACTCTATCTTAAAAAAAAGAAACAAAAAGATAATTATTCAATCAATATCAATGGGTGGTATAGTATCAATGTGTCTCCTCCAATTTATATGTTGAAATGTAATTGTAATGTGGTGATATTAAGAGGTGGGGCTTTTGGGGGTATCACTTAATGAGGCTCCATCCTTATAAATGGGATTAGTGCCCTTATAAAAGAAGCCTGAGGGAGTTTGTTCACCCCTTCTACCATGTAAGGACACATAGAAGGCGTCATCTACGAGGAACAGGCCCTCATTGACACCCAATCTACTGACACGTTGTTCTTAGACTTCTTGGCCTCCAGAACTATGAGCAACATATTTCTGTTGTTTATATATTACCGAGTCTGAGGTATTTTGTTATAACAACAGGAAGAGGCTAAGTAAGACAATGAACCAATGGGCCAAGGCTTGTCCTTACTACAGTCCTGGTAAGGCTGTTATCATTATCACCCCCATTTCACAGTTGAGAAGCCTGACACTCAGAGAGGGGAAGTATAAAGAACATACAGCCAGAGATGAGTGGAGCTGAGACTTGGCCAAGTTCTTAACCACTGGCGGTTCTGCCCCACTCCTAACAGACGGAGGAACTATGCTGAGGGGCAGGCCCTGGAGGAGGACAGGGACCATTTCTCCTTCAGGTCTTGGCTTCCTTGGCAGGAAGCGGATTAATTCTTTCTCTTGTCTCCCTCCTAACCAAGCCTTTGAGGGTGCCCATCCCAGCTCAGAGTCTGCAAAGTCCTTTTGAAGGTTTCCAGAGCCCTCCTCTCAGCCCTGTAGAGGATTCAGGGCAGGGGGGCCCTTCCCCGTGGTTCAGATGGGAGAATTGAGGCCTCCGTACTGCCCACAGTCACACGCCATATTAGGGGCCTGGAATCTCATGCTTCAAGAGACTGAGCATAGAACTGGCTGCTAGAGGCCCGGCGCGGTGGCTCAAGCCTGTAATCCCAGCACTTTGGGAGGCTGAGACGGGTGGACCACGAGGTCAGGAGATTGAGACCATCCTGGCTAACACGGTGAAACCCCGTCTCTACTAAAAAATACAAAAAACTAGCCAGGCGAGGTGGCGGGCGCCTGTAGTCCCAGCTACTCGGGAGGCTGAGGCAGGAGAATGGCGTAAACCCGGGAGGCGGAGCTTGCAGTGAGCTGAGATCCGGCCACTGCACTCCAGCCTGGGCGACAGAGCGAGATCCGTCTCAAAAAAAAAAAAAAAAAAAAAAAGAACTGGCTGCTAGATATTTCCTGTAGGTGTGGTATGAAGCGCTTAGAGTCTGACGGGTCGTAGCTCTGCCACTTACAAGTTATGCAGCCTTAGAGGAATCACTTCACCGCGCTGAACCGCAGACTTCTCCCGAGTAATGAGGACAGTGCTAGTACCTATTTCAGAGATGTTGGGAGGAAGAAATGAAAAAACGCTTGTGAAGCACTTAGCGTAGTACCGGGAACACAGTGAGTGCTCCAACAATGAGGCTATTATGGTACTAAGTGCCTAAAATAGAACATCAGACTGGTAGGAGTATCCATGCTGAGGGTAATATTAGCTAATGTTTCTCTTTTTTTGAGACAGAATCTCTCTCTGTTGCCCAGGCTGGAGTGTAATGGCCCGATCTCGGCTCACTTCAACCTCCATTTCCCAGGTTCAAGCAATTCTCCCGTCTCAGCCTCCCATGTAGCTGGGATTACAGACACAAACCACCGCACCTAGCTAATTTTTGTATTTTTGGTAGAGACAGGGTTTCACTGTGTTGGCCAGGCTGGTCTCCAATTCCTGGCCTCGAGTGATCCATCCTCCTTGGCCTCCCAAAGTGTTGAGACTATAGACGTGAGCCACCGTGCCTGGCCAGCTAACGTCTTTTTTATTGCTACTATGTACCAGACACATTCATCTGGATAATATCCCTATAACTTAGTGCCATTTTACAGATGTGATAGCTAAGGCTTGAAATTTACTTGCCCTAGCTCCTTGCCCAGCAAGAGGAAGAGTCTGGGCCTGAACCTGAGTCTAAGTCCATGATCTCAGGAGCTCTGATCCACTGTCCTGGATTCTCCAACTCCATCATGCTGAAGCCCAGAGAGGAAAAGGGAGTTTCTCAGGGCCCCATGGCAGGTGGGGGCAGGGCAGACCACATTGGGGAGGCTTTTTTTCTTCCTGGCAGCTCTGCATGGGTCTGGATAATTCTCCAGCTTTAGGATTAAGGCAGAGCCTGACTAGCACATTCACAGTCCTCTGGAAGAATCCGGGGATTGGTTCTTAGTCTCAGGCCAGTTAGCAGATTCCATTTCCACTCCCCCCACCCAAGCTTTAATGACACCTTCAGCCCCTACTCTACTCTGTGACTGCCCATTCCCCACCCCCAGCTTTAATGCATGGGGGCCCCCCTTTTTAATCAGCTGAACCTTTGGCCAAAGAAAACTAATCGGTGCCCGCAAAACCAGCCAGCTGCCCTGGAATGTTGGAGGGGGGTCATCAAGCTGTTTGTGAGCTGCTGGCAGAGAAATGTGAACAGCTACCTTGTTTGGGGAAAGTCAGAACATCATCTGTGGGAAAAGATCCAGGGCAGGCCAGCTCAGAGGCTTGGGCCTCAGTTTCCCATACTCATCACCATGGCATGTATGCGGGATGAATAACTTCAGTTAAAGATTTAAGAACTATTGTTTGGGTGCTTGCTACGTGCCAGGTCCTGCACTGGCTGCTGGGGACACATTGGAAACAGAGTTAAGCCCTGTCCTTGGGGGCTGACATTCTAGCAGAAGGCAGTCGCTCAGTAAGTGTCCCAACAGGCTAGAGGCAGGTGCCTCAGGTCCATGAGACCTGATCAACACACTTGTGGCTGGATAGGTTTCAGAATTCTTTTTTTTTTTTTTTGATCCAGGGTCTCAATCTGTTATTCAGGCTAGAGTGCAGTGGCACAGTCATGGCTCACTGCAACCTCAAACTCCTGGGCTCCAGTGATCCTCCTGCTTTGGCCTCCCGAAGTGCTGGGATTACAGGCATGAACCACTGCTCTCAGCCTGAGAATTCAGGATTTTTTTTAGACTTTAAAAGGTGATCCAGTGGAGTCTGGATCCATCCATCTCCAATGAAACATATGAATATTTCTGTAGCTCGAATTGTGAGTATTGACTGTAAGTGAAATGAACAGATTGCACAGCCTCAGTCAATCCAGGTCAGATATTGCTCCTGAATAAGTTTTCACTAAGTGTGCAGAAAAGCCTTTGGTTGTCTGAATTTTCTGGACTTGGAGCTGCAGGTATGAGACTGAGGGCCTGATTCCTCTTCCCATTGTACAGATAAGAAAACTGAGACACTAAGACTCGGGACCAGACAGTCACCTATCTCAGGCTCCCAAGCAAGCAAAACATGCAGGTGGGTGGGAATGCAGGTCTTGGTGTCTCCAGATTGAGGGCTTGCCACTAACAGGGACTATGCCTCAGAGAGAAGCAGGGACTGGGTGGAGAAGGCCCCTTGACCAAACCTTGGCCCAGCAGCCAGTTCTGCCAGGAAGGAGTTAAACACTAGCTGGGCCCCTGCCAGGCCTCTGCACCACAGCTCCTCACAGGGCCTGCCTGTCTGGGGCCT